>NC_058523.1:267498917-268115070 GCF_904849725.1 Hordeum vulgare subsp. vulgare
CGGCAGGCCTCCTCCCTTTGCCGTCTGCCTTCCCCCCTTTGCCATGTGGGGGCAGACGGCAAATAGGGGAGAAAGAGGGGGCAGATTCCCCCCTTTGCCGTCTGCCTCTCCCCCTTTGCCATGTGGGGGCAGACGACAAAGAGGGGAGAAAGAGGGGGCAGATTCCCCCCTTTGCCGTCTGCCTCCCCCCTTTGCCATGTGGGGGCAGACGACAAAGAGGGGAGAGAGAGGGGGCAGATTCCCCCCTTTGCCATGTGGGGGCAGACGGCAAAGAGGGGAACCATCCCCTTTTTTATTTATTTTTTGTTATATCCAACATTTTTAACAATAATCAGGATATATATATATATATATATTTGACATAAATAAATTTCTTTCCGTACTCATAACCATATTAAAATAACCTCTTACATCGAGCTTTCAAGTTGCATCCACGTGCATACAAAGTTTCATATATTACACCAGTTTCATCCACGTGCATACAAAGTTTCATATATTCATATACTACAATAGTTTCAATACAACCCATGGTACAAGAAATCATCTTCAAGCATTCCATCAATATTTTCCAAGCTTCCCGTGAAGTGAAGGTAATCTGCAAAATAACAAATAAGAAAGTTAGAAGAATAATACTACATGAAGTAGTGTATATATAGGTTATTTCAGAGAGAAATTAGCTAAGTATAGACCGTTTAGGAGCTAAGTAAGCTAATTATGTCATTTAGGTGGAACCCTAGCTAACTATAGGTCGTTTTGGAGCTAACTTGGGTAAAATAGGTCATTCCAGAGCAAACTATGCTTATTAAGCCATTTTTGATCTAGCTAGGCTAATTATAGGCCATTTAATACCTAAGTTAGGGGGAATAGGTCATGTTGCAGCTACGTAAGCCTTATTATGTCATTTAGGAGAGAACTTAGCTAACTATAGGTCATGTTTTATTAAATAGACCATTTAGGAGCTAACTAAGCTAATTATGTCATTTCGTAGGATAATTAGCCAAGTACAGGTCATTTTGGAGCTAACTAAGCTAATTATGTCATTTAGATGGATAATTAGCCAATTTAGGCTTTCTTGGATGAGTCTAAGCTACTAGCAGAAGAGAAAGAGAAGAAGAAGTAAAAGAAGGAGGAGGAGGAGGAGGAGGAGGAGGAGAAGGAGAAGGAAGAGGAGAAGAAGAAGAAAAGAAGAAGGAGAAGGAGAAGGGGGAAGAAGAAGGAGAAGGAGGAGCTCCTTCTCCTTCTTCTCCTTCTTCTTATCCTCCTCCCTCTCCTTCTTCTTCTTCTCCTCTTCTTCTTCTTCCTTCCTTTCATTTTTCTATTTCTTCTCCTCTTGTCCCCTTCTTCGGGCTAAATTGGCTAAGAATGCCTTTTTGGAGCTAATTATGTCATTTCAAGGATAATTAGCTAAGTATAGGTCATTTTTTATTAAATAGGTCATTTTGGAGCTAACTAAGCTAATTATGTCATTTAGATGGATAATTAACCAATTTAGCCTTTCTTGGATGAGTCTAAGCTACATAGAAGAAGAGAAAGAGAAGAAGAAGTAAAAGAAGGAGGGGGAGGAGGAGAAGGAGATGGAAGAGGAGAAGAAGAAGAAAAGAAGAAGGAGAAGGAGAAGGAGGAAGAAGGAGGAAGAAGAAGGAGAAGGAGGAGCTCCTTCTCCTTCTTCTCCTTCTTCTTATCCTCCTCCCTCTCCTACTTCTTCTTCTCCTCTTCTTCTTCTGCTTCCTTCCTTTCATTTTTCCTCTTCTTCTTCTCCTCTTCTTCTTCTCCTCTCCTGATACACGTCTCGGCAATAAGCAGAGAGGATGTGTACCTGGAGAACAACAGGGGACGCACTGACGAAATTCCGCATCGGATCCGGAGCACAGCATACGGGAAAACAAACCCAATCTACACATACTCGGGCTGTCCATGGATAATGTTGGACAATTCGAAAGGATAGCGCTTATAAATATGCAAAGAAATGCATATTTATAGATGTCGCCCTTTCGAACAGGAGACGCATACTGGTCACGCATACTCATGATTGAAGAAACCTATAGCTAGCAAGTTTCATCGGCATGAAGACCGGGACAGAGCAAATTAAGGGGGTAGGAGCACAAGTCATTTGTGCTCACCAACAAATGCAAGGGCGGAGCTCGTCCAACGCACGTGGAGGTCGTCGAACAACTGCACATTGAAATTCACACGATCAACACAAATACGATGTTTTATAATTAACATAATCGGAAAATATGTGACCTAACTCATAATTTACAAAATTATGACCCCGTGGGCCTCTAGAAGGCCGAAAAGCACCTTCTCGTTCAACAGAAGGCAGAAGAGGTCTCGGGGGTCGGGGCTTAGTGGCGTCGGGAGTCAGTGCCCTCAAGGGTCGGTGATGTCGGGTGTCGGTGGTCGGGGGTCGGGTTAAATGCGTCGATGGTCGGGGGTCAGTGTCATCGGGGGTCGAGGGTCACTAGCGTCGGGGGTTGGGGTCTTTTCGATCAACAAGAGGTCAAAGAGGTGTCGGGGGCCCGGGGTTGGGGGTTAGTGGCGTCGGGGGCCCGGGGTTGGGGGTCGGGGTCGAGGGTCAGTGTTGTCGGGGGTCGGGAGTCGGGGGTTAGAGGTTGGGGGTCGGGGGTCAGTGGTGTCGGGCGTCGGGAGTTGAGGGTCGGGGGTCAGTGGTGTCGGGCGTCGGGGGTCGGGGGTCGGGAGTCGAGTGTCAGTGGCGTCGGGGGTCGGGCGTCGAGGGTCGGGGGTTGCTGGCATCGGGCGCCGAGGGTTGGTGGCGTCGGGCGTCGGGGGTCGAGAGTCGGGTGTCGGGTCTCAGTGGTGTCGGGTGTCGAGGGTCGGGAGTCGGGTGTTTGTGGCGTCGGAGGTAGGGGTCGAGGGTCGGGGGTTGGTGGCGTCGGGCGTCGGTGGTCGGGGGCCGCGGGTCAGGGGTCAGGGTCCTCTTCTTTCTTCTTCTCCTCTCTCCTCTTTTTCTTCTTCTTCTTCTTGATCATATTATTATTATTATTCGTCTTTTTTCTCCTCCTCCTCCTCCTCCTCCTCTTCTTCTTCTTCTTCTTTCTTTTATCTTTCTCCTCCTCTCCTCTTTCTTCTTCTTCTTCTTCTTCTTCTTCTTCTTTCTTCTAGTTTATTATTCTCTTATTTTCTTCTAAGTTTCTTTTATATCTATTTTTTTCTTTTCTATCTACTTTTTCTACCTAATAAACTAAGGAAAATGCTTGCCATCCTCTGGCGGATCTTAGCGAACGCGTCTGTCACCTTTTTTGCCTGACACGCGTTGAAATAAGGTCACCCACACCATGTTTTGTCGAACATATTTATGCAACAAAAGCTATGTTTCGGAAACATATGCGATGTTGTGATGGTCCACGACATATTTATATTTTCCAACAAAACATCTTTTGGATATTATTTCTGCAACAAGATATGAGTTGGAAAAAATGCCACAAAATCTCAGTTGCAAATGTTTGCTACAAACATCAGTTGCAAACATTTCAGCAACAAGACGTATGTTTCAAAAACAATTCCGCAACAAGACGTGTGTTGTAGAAATAATTTTGCAACAATGCCTATGTTGCAATAATGGAAGCGTGTCCAATCGTTCGATGCCACAGATCTAACGGCTTGTGATCCGGATGATCTTTTTAAAAGATCAACCAGAGGATGCGTAGCACTCCCCACAAACTAACTAACTAATTTAACATAAAAAATAGAATAAAAAAACTAAACCTAGCACTAAACTACATATTCTTCTTCTACTTTTTCTACCTTTTCTACTTTTTCTATTTACTAGGACATATGCCCGTGCGTTGCAACGGGTCAATAAAAGTTGTCACATACTCTGACAGAACCTTTAATACTCCATGTTATGACATGTGCTTGGCTACGAAGAAAACTTTACTTGCCCCATCCACCATAATAAGCACATGAGATAGTGTAGAGAAGAAATTTGTATTCGACAGTGTTTTAAACCAATTATACCTATATACATTATAGTATACAATTTCATTCAATTAGAGCTATTACACACACAAAAATTGAGGGGTAGCTATACCACCGATGAAATGCATAATGCAGTTAGGCTGGTACCATGTTAGGTGGGTCGGCCAGATTGGACCGGCTAAGGCCAATTGGGTGTCATTGGGTGAAAAAGTAATTGAATAGTTGGTAGTTGATTGGCTGGAAACTCATGATTTTAATTCTTCCAAGCCAACGATTTTTCTACTGCACAAAATGCATCCCATATGAAAATGAATCCCGAATCCCGATGGTGCTGCAGTTGATAGCAACTTGCAGCCAAAATCATCAACCAAATAAAGGAATAATCATAAGAAGCACAAAAGCATCCCATATGAAAATGAATACCGAATCCATATGGAGCTCCAGTTGACAGCGACTTGCAGCCAAAATCATCAACCAGATGAAGGAATAATCATATAATCAAGCACATGCTAAGTTTAGTGTTTTGACAGCAAGCTGTACATAAAGAATTAAGAATCACATGATTTATTAACAAAGTAACAACATGATTTATTAACCATAAATAGGAATATTCAGGTTTTGATTCAATAGGGCGTAATTAACAAAATAGCATTGTGCAGCACACTTTTATGACTACAACAAAAGCTATGCAGCGCCATCTCAACTGCAATCTTCTAAGAATATTCCCCTTTTCTGGATGTAAGAAATAAAATGCACATACTATTAGCTTTACTATGTCTCATTTACTCTGCTTGCTTTTGGTTCTGGTGAAGTACGAACTGTTCACAGACAAGTATATAAGAAGCAGACTCACTTTTGCAAAGACTGTAAAAAACTTTAAAAAACACCCAATACTGCATCACAGTATGTGGTACTGGAACTTATCAGCCACATTTGTCAAACTGAAAATAACATTGTTGGTTACCTAGCAAAAAAGAAGAAGAAAAAATAGGAAAAAAATATTATGAAAACCATACTTATCGGAGGGGAGGGCGTCGGGGTCGCCGGCACAGGGGAGGTGAGGCTGGGGCGGCCACCAGGAGGGAGGTGGGAGGGGGCGGCGACCGGGAAGTAGGTGGGAGGGGGCGGCGGCGGCCGAGAGGGAGGTGGGAGGGGGTCGGGAGGGAGGTGGGATGGGGCGGGGGCGGCTGGGAGGGAGATGGGAGGGGCGCGGCAGCCAGGAGGGATGTGGGAGGGGGGCAGCGGTCGAGAGGAAGGTGGGAGGGGTCGGCGGCCGGGATGGCGGCGGCGCGGGGTGGTTGGGGAGGGGAGCTACGGCGGCGGCGGGGTGGGCAGACGACGACGCGCGCGAGAGAGAGAGAGAGGGGGGGGGGTAGGCGGGCAGGGATTGGGTGCGGGGTGGGAGCCGTTAGAGGCGCCAGAGCCATTAGGGCCATGCCCCCTTTGCCGTGTGCAAAGGGAGGGTGGCGGACGGCAAAGGGGCGGGGTGGGTGGGGGTGTGGGTTCGGCCGTTGGGGGGGGGGCCTTTGCCGTCTGCCCACCCTTTGCCGTCCGCATAGGGCTCCTTTGCCGTCCGCCAGCAGACGGCAAAGAGGAGGCCGACGGCAAATAAAACCTTTGCCATCAGCCACCTCTTTGTCGTCAGCACTGTGCCAACTGACGGCAAAGAGTGCCTTTGCCATGCATCAGCAGACGGCAAAGGCAAGGCAGAAGGCAAAATTCTCAATTCTAGTAGTGTGAGGAGGAGGCGGCCAAGGTTGTCGAGGCCGAGTGTAGGCGGTTATTACAGAAATTACGCCACAAGGCTCGGCCGCAGGCTATTCGAGACTACTACACCACGCGTGGTATTAAGAAGCAGAAGAAGGAGTGTCGCGGAAAGTATCTGAATAAGGAGCACTACATGAAGGTAATTACCTATTCTTAAGGCCTTCTAACTAGTTTTCTTGATTTTATTCAAAGGCGTAGAGCTCAAAATTCTTTCTAATAACTTATAGGTGCCCCCGAGATGGTGTGCGGATAAGATGGATTGTTGGGAGGCGTTGGTTGATGAGTGGTGCACAGGCAACTGGTGAGCCGTCCACTACAGTGCGAAGGATAGGCGTAGCCAAATGGTTGGTGTGCCACACCATCAAGGCAGCTCGAACTTACTTCAGTACGGACGAAACTGGGTATGTGGTTTGCTTCATGATTCATGGAATTCATTCTTCATGCTAGCTTGAGCCCCTTACTAATACTTTGTTCCTCTCTTTTAGGCGCATCACAATAAGACGGAGTTGTCACACTTGTACGACCTGTATGGCATGATCCATAGTGCCTCCTACAAGAAGGCGAAGGAATTCTCTTAGTCTGACCTGGATGATCCAAATAACTTCACCAACATATCATCCCACCACAAGCTCGTGACATACAGGGACACGGGGAAGGGTAGGAAAGGGGAGGACTTTAACCCGAGCCAGGAACCTTTGGATCTAGAGCTGGTGATGATATCTGGTGGTGGGAGGCCCCATGGCTCGATAGCCGTCCGAGATGGGATAATACGTTGTCCACTCACTCTCCCGGAGATCAAGGCACGCCAATCGAGCTCCTATCCTGAGATAACGCCTCGTCCACGGCTAGTCGATCTTGCCATCGAGGTTATTTGTACGGACTCAGAAAACTTTCTTCCATTTCATTCTGTGTGTGACCATCAATCATTACTGTGGTAACGAGGAATGGTGTTGCAGGCTGCTCTGCAGAAAGAGAGAGCGGCAAACTAGGCTTCTCTTGAGAAAGAGAGATTGGCAAGCCAGGCTGCTCTTGAGGAGAGGGACGAGACCACGACACGAATGATTGAGGAGGAGAGACCCAGAATGATGCGGTTCAACGGGCCCTGTACGAGCTTTTTGTGGTAAGTTTTTTTTTCACATTAGCCAAATCGTGTGTGTAATGTCTCTTTCATTACGAACTAATACGATCGACTCTTCAGGGTTTGTGCGAGAAGAATGGTCAAGTCCCTGCGCCGATGCCTGTCTTCTCTGTGATTGGCATGGTGACTTTCATTTCAATGGTCATTATAAACTAGTATTAATAATTGAGTGTCATCATGCTAACTGAGACATTTGAAAATGTCTTTTCTGCAGAATAACTCCCGAGCGGCATCGCATGACACTTCTCCACGGCAACAGTCTCCAAACGAAGCCGGCGCGAGCAACCGTGGTGTTTCTCCTCCTTGATGACCACGATGGTAAGTTTTCTCTAGTTCATTTTTGATATAATTAGATAATTTAGCTCCAAGAAGAGGAGAAGAAATAGCAAAAATGAAAGCAGGAAGAACAAGAAGAAGAGAAGAATAAGGAGAAGGAGGAGGAGGAGACGAAGGAGAAGGAGGAGGAGGAGAAGAAGGAGAAGGAGGAGAAGGTCACCTTCTCCTCCTTCTCCTTCTTCTTCTCCTCCTTCTCTTTCTTCTTCTTCTTGTTGAGTTGTTATCCTTCTTCTCCTCCTCCTCTTTCTTCTCCTCTTTCTTATTCTCCTTACCTTATTTTCCCCAACAATGACATTATTAGCCCATTTAGCTCCAAAATAACATAATAAGCTCAAAATGACATAAAAACATTGGTTAGCTCATGAATATTATATTCTTAGCTTGTTTTCCTCTAAAATGACATAATTAGCCCATATAGCTCCAAAAAGACATAATTAGATAATTTAGCTCCAACAAGAGGAGAAGAGGAGAAGAAATAGGAAAAATGAAAAGAAGGAAGAAGAAGAAGAAGAAGAAGAAGAGAAGAAGGAGAAGGAGGAGAAGGAGGAGGAGGAGAAGAAGGAGGAGAAGAAGGAGAAGGAGGAGAAGACCTTCTCCTCCTTCTCATCCTTCTCCTACTTCTCCTCCTTCTTCTTCTTCTCCTTCTTGATTTCTTCTTCTTCTTCTCAGCCTCCTCTTTCTTCTCCTCTTTCTTATTCTCCTTACCTTATTTCCCCAACAATGACATAATTAGCCCATTTAGCTCCAAAATGACATAATAAGCTCAAAATGGCAGAACAACCTTTGTTAGCTCATGAATATTATATTCTTAGCTTGTTTTCCTCTAAAATGACATAATTAGCCCATATAGCACCGAAAATACATAATTAGATAATTTAGCTCCAACAAGAGGAGAAGAGGAGAAGAAATAGGAAAAATGAAAAGAAGGAAGAAGAAGAAGAAGAAGAGAAGAAGAAGGAGAAGGAGGAGGAGGAGAAGGAGGAGACGAAGGAGGAGGAGGAGAAGACCTTCTCCTCCTCCTCCTTCTCCTTCTTCTTCTCCTTCTTCTTGATTTCTTCTACTTCTTCTCCTCCTCCTCTTTCTTCTCCTCCTTATTCTCCTTCCCTTATTTTCCCCAACAATGACATAATTAGCCCATTTATCTCCGAACTGACATAATAAGCTCAAAATGGCATAAAAACCTTTGTTAGCTCATGAATATTATATTCTTACCTTGTTTTCCTCTAAAATGACATAATTAGCCCATATAGCTCCACAAAGACATAATTAGATAGTTTAGCTCCAACAAGAGGATAAGAGGAGAAGAAATAGGAAAAATCAAAAGAAGGAAGAAGAAGAGGAAGAGAAGAAGAAGGAGAAGGAGGAGGAGGAGAAGAAGGAGGAGAAGGAGGATAAGGAGGAGAAGACCTTCTCCTCCTTCTCCTCCTTCTCCTTCTTCTTCTCCTTCTTCTTGATTTCTTCTTCTCCTCCTCCTCCTCTTTCTTCTCCTCTTTCATATTCTCCTTACCTTATTTTCCCCAACAATGACATAATTAGCCCATTTAGCTCCAAAATGACATAATAAGCTCAAAATGACATAAGAACCTTGGTTAGCTAATGAATATTATATACTTAGCTTGTTTTCCTCTGCAATGACATAATTAGCTCAAAAACATCATGTGTTGTTCTTCTACTGACTTTCTTATTCATATTTTTGCTACTTGGAGGTACTATATGCATGGAAGCTCGCATTCATGGAGTGCCTTATTAGTTCTAGTTTTCATTTGAGTTGATGAACAATGTTGAACTATATGTATATGTATCTATGGATGAACAGTGTAAAACTTTGTATGTTGGTTCTTTCGATATATGGGATGTACATTGATGAAATTTATATGTATATCATATATGTGTGATGAACTAAATATATGTGTTGTGAAATATATATCATATATCTGCTGTGAAATATATATATATGTGATGTGAAATAATAAAAAACAAATTAATCAGAAGCTATATGGGCTCTTTGTCGTCTGCGAGCTGATGGCAAAGGGCTTTGCCATCAGCTGGCCGACGGCAAAGGTGCCACATGGCACCCAGCTGTGCATCCTGGGGGCCAGCAACGGCTGGCCATATAGCTTCTTTGTCGTCTGCTACCCGGGGAGGCTCACGGCAAAGAGAAGAAAAAACTGCTGGGTTGTTATGGGCTGGCACATACACGCACACGGCAAAGGCTACGGGGGAAGCATACGACAAAGGCTACGAGGGAAGCAAATGACAAATGCTACGGGGCAAGCAGACGGCAAAGCCTCCGTTAGCCCTAACGTAGGCGTCGCCTGTCGGGTGCCGTCTCAAGTTCTTTGTCGACTGCTTGGTGCCAGATACTGAAGGCAAAGAGCTTTTCCGTCCACATAGGGAAGACTGACGGCAAAGAAGCTACAATGCCGTCGTAAGCTGACGCGGCATCTTTGCCGACAGGAGGTAGACGACAAAGCTCTTTCACGTCGGTGGAGTCCTCTTTGCCATCTGTTATGGCGGACGGCAAAGAAGCGGATTCCTGTAGTGAGCACTGAGCACGTTCATTTGGCGATCTCTACTCGTAAGTCAGGGTCCCCACAGAGCTGGCATCAGAGCCATCCTGACTACAGGAAGCCGTTAGTTAGCACGGACATTAGTTAGGACAAACTGCTTTCAAGACCCTTCAAAAGTACTTGCAAAACCTATATATTTCTCACCTCTCCTAAATCTTTAAAGGAAGCAAGGGTTTACCTTGGCATTTCCACCCCTATTCTCTGACACTTCTCATCTGCTTTTTCAAAATGCAAACGATCCCTAGCACTATTATGCCCTCTGGCCACTGGATTACTTAAAATCCTCGTGGGCAACTTGGAAGGAAGAAACCTTTCCAAGCAATCACCCACGTGCATGGAAAACAAGGATGGAAACGCTACGACCATATGACACCAGCAGAAGTACCTCCATGAGGAATGAAGACATAGAGACCCAGAAGATGGCGACACCCTCGACAATGTCCTGGAGTGATGCAACCTTACCTACGATGATCAATACATAAGATATGCAAGACCTTAATATGAATAGCTGATAAACCAACCCTATCATTACCAATGTTGTGTCGACCACCACCGGTGGATGAGAACCTCGCCATTTGGTCCGCCTCACCTTATTGAGCAGGAAAACGGTTCTCTCCATCCCCGCTCTAGGTGTCGATATTCTGATCAACGTGACTGACAGGTTGAAACTCTATCATGCCTTGCTAATGTCGTTGCAAAAAAATTGTCCACTTGGAACTCCCGAAGCCTCAGAATACAAGAAGACAATGACAAGATTACGAAGACAATAAAAGATCATGTCAACTAAACCCATGAGGAACGACCTTCGTTGGCAACTCACCAGAGCAGAAGTCATCAAGAACTCTTTTCAGCCCAACTCGAGTCGTTTCAGCAAACAACATCAAGACGCATGGTAACACCGTAAGAAGACCGAGACGGTTGAGCGAATACCTCTCCGGAGCACGGAGCAAGCAGGACTGTCGAGTCTGAGAACCCTAGGATAGGATGAGTCGTGAATCCCCTATACGAAGTTGAGTCCGTGAAATGGTTCGGATGGAACCATGTTCTGTGTTGTTTGTTCTTGTTTGTTTGTGCTTGATATAAGTCACGCTTTTCCTTTAGGGAACAAGCACGCGATTATATCACATGTCTTATCTTGATGTTCGAATTGACTTTTGGCACTTGTTTGATGTCACCTGCACCATAGCACCCCTTTGGCACTCCCTCTATGCTACTCCCTCTCCCCCACCTTTCTCGACAACTGGAGACCCGCAAGGCAAGATGCACCGAAAATCCACTACGACGAGAAACTGACACTGAAGACGCTAACTATGACGTGCTCCACCAGACGTGACGTGTAGAAGTGAGGCTTTCCCTCAAGATTGGAGAACCTCCCTAGATTAACCTAACCCTCACAAGCTCTCCAGCTCAAATTTCTGGTCACATGTCTAATACACGGATTTGCCAGAACACACGTTGAGCTTGGATAAACCCATGTTTAGCACCAGGTTATTTATGGTACAAGTGGTCACAATGAACAAGTATCCTTCAATTTTAAGCTAGCACCAATATCCCGATGGCATAGGAAGGATCGTTCCGAGATATATGATTCCTAGGCAATGCATGTTGTGGTGATGGTATGTATCTTGAGGATATAGCTAGACTATGTTGGTGGATCGTAAGACCCTTATAAAGGTAGGTGAACTTGGTGGAACAAGTTGGTGAAATAGCATAACCTGCATATTCCTGGAGTAAGTTTGGATTTAGTAGGACAATTATGATTTCTAGATACAAATTGTTGGTGGTATAATAAATTGACTTTATCAAGTAGTTGGCATGGTTGGATGATGTTACCATAATGACTTGGAGTATCGAGTAAGAGTTCTTATTAGACTTGATTTTTGGATTTAAATAGGTAATCTCAATAGAGTATCTATGATGACAGAGACCACATGGTTCGGAGTAAATCAGATTTAGTCCGACGATATTGATCATCATACCATCGTTCTCGGTGGATAACAAGTAGTAGTAATTGGAGTTGTAGAAATGACTTACGAACATGTATAAGTATGGCCTTGGAGATTAGTTAGCCATGATATTGGAAGTTGGTGGATATACTGCGACATAGTTCTGGCAATAATATGAGGGTCATGAGGACTCTAAGTGATCATGTAGAACCCCATCAATATTGGATTTGTAGGAGTGATGGGTATAGTGATGATCGACCGGATTGATGGACCACTTGATCGGATTCGTAGAAAGGAAACAAGACCGTGGAGTGATACACTACGTGTTTCCTTAATATAGGGATGTAGTACCCTGTCCATTGGTTAATCTAGTTGAGAACTTGGATTTGTAGCATCTGAGTTTAAGCTTAGCAGCTTGTATGCTTCCCCGAGGTTCTTGCATAGGAATGCATGTGCAATGTAGCTATGTCACACTTCTGGTGTTTGGCTTTAGTTCTTTCCTCAACCCTGGTGCTGACTAGCATGATTGGTGTGGAGTTGACTTATGTAAGATGGTATGTTTGATGAAATAGGTTGATCGTCCTCAGTTGGATGTCAGACTATTGTCATCTAAGGAATGTGCATGGGATAAGATGATAGATGTTCACTCACATCCTAAGTTCCTTGAGACCCCAAAGCCTCACTGGGCCATAAGGTGGACGGATTATGACCATAGGGAAGGGATCTAACCATTGGAATATGGCCAGTACTCTGCCCCGAAAACCACGAGTCATGTCTATGACGAACATGGGAATGAAGGACTAGATCGTGTTGGACCACGAACCTCTCGGCCAGTGACCGCCCATAGCAAGTTCCCGTTCTCCTCACCTGTCTCGTGAGCACCCCGCTTATGTGATGCTTGAATAAGTATGTTGTCATCCTCACGGATGACATACTTATTCACCCAATAAGAGGAAGAACATCTTAGTCCTACTGGGTGAGCCCCAAGAATGCTGATCGCTATGCCTCTCGAGAGTAAAGTGTTATCTCAAGAGGATGGGTTTGTTGAAGCAACCTCAAGACAACGGAAGTCTATCCTACCCAAGACAAGATGAAGAACCACCATGGTTGGGAAACCACGACTATGAAGAAGAAGCAGTAGAAGTCAACCACCGATCCTGCGCCGACTACATCAGCGATGTCAAGAAGCCTCGACATTCAAACTGATGAAGCCTTTGGACACTGAGAGAAATCAGAGATCCTCTTCTTGGTCCAAACCAAGGAGGAGAGTCCTAATTGGATCATGGTGAAAACCTGCTAAAGATGAATCACTCGCTTGTCAAGCCACAGACCTTGGGAGTGGATGACTAGTCTATACTCTTGGGTAGCCAGCTCCTCCAGGACCCCTCACGAACCTTCTGAGATGGTAGGACCTGTTCTAAACACTAAGTCTCTCAGCTTAGATTGATGGGTGAGACCCAACCCATACCCTTTTGCGAGGGAGCCTCGATGACCACAACAACACCCTCGAGGATGAAGACCACCTACGACCATAGACCACCTGCCTTAAGGGAGTCAAGGACTTCCTCGTCAACAGGGAGCTACACGAAGGCCTTGACCCTGATGTTCAAATCCGAGACATCTAGATTTCACTAACCAGCATGAGTAGCCCCAGGACCAGAACACACACACACACTATTTTGCTACATATTCCAAATTTGGAATGCACTTGCAAGCTAGAACCTTGCACGAACTTAGTTCACCAAGCCCTCGACCCTCAGTCAAGCCTAACTTATTTCCATAAGCCGCTCACAGTCAGTCAAGGATGAGAAAAACATTCGAAGTTGTATCATCAAGCACTTCAAGACACAGAAGCAACGTGTGGACATGAAGACCACCTCCGACTCAAGATTTTGCATCTCTCCAACGCCAAGCCTAGAAATTTCGAGGACGAGATTTTTTGAAGGGGGTAAGGTCTATAACACCATATGTTTTAACTCTACTGACTTCTTAGCTTTTCTCAAAAATTAGGACCATTTTTTTTGTGATTTCTTGTGATGCTTGATGTTTGTTTTCTTGCACGTTGCTTGTATTTGAATCAATGTCCCTGTTACTCGCCAGACTCACCTCCTTAACCCAAAACTCGTGCCTAATGATCATGCCATGTGAATGGGTTCATAAACTATTTTTAACAAATATTATTTTCACCAAAAAGCATTTCCTTGATTTAAGCTTTCAAAAACCCGTGAGTTGGGATTTGTACTACAAGTCCTCAAATTAGGGAAGTTATTTTGCATCAAATACTTTATTTAAATCCCATTATCAAAATGTCGTCCCAAAACAACTATATTACTATTTTAAAAGTTATTTTACCATTTTATTTAAATACCTTTTTCTGATGCGAGAAATGGTCCCTTATGGAGGAAAATTATTTTTATTGCTTTCAAATTATTTGATAAAATTGAAGGAAACTCAATGGACATATATATTCCATATATATGAGTTTCTACATATGGTCATGTATAAAATATTGGGCAAAACCCTTCAAAACCCTCCCTGCCTATTTCAAGCTTTTGGAATATTTCTATAGGAAATACTCTCAATAAATTCCTGTAAAATACTAGAATGTCACATACGATATATGTGATGACCTTGCCAAGTTTCATCGCAATCGAAGTTGATTTGATTCACTTAATTATTCCAAAACACTATTTGTCCATATCCAAATTTGAACAACTCTACATTGCCAAGTGTCTCAAATTGTGCTCAAATTTGGTGGACATGTTCTGATACTCCAATAATTAATCCACGCTAAGTGGTGCATCAAGGAGAATAGAAGAACTTGTCCCAACCCCCTCAACACCCTCTATGTTGATTTCTGACTTTGGGAAACTTCACATTATAAAGTTTCTCCAACTGAACCCAAACTTCTTGGGCATTCTTTAATGCTCAAATAGTACCCCCACACCAAATACTGGATTTGTGGGAATTATTTTGAATAGTTTTGTAAGTAGAAGGCCATTTTTGCCCATTTCATGGGGTTTTCAAGTGTACATTGGAAACCTTCTCCACCAAATCCAAAATTTGGTGTCCAAGCTTATTTCCATCTACTATGTGATCCTGTTAAGTTTCATATCAATTGAAGTCCATCTGGTAGCCCTAGCATCCATCAAACACCTAGTATGCATTCACCAAAATTGCTACTTTGGCTCATTCCACTCTTTCCCTTGAGCTCACATTTTTACCGTAGCCTTCCCTAGTTCCCTTTTACCTCCAGTAACCTTTCCATGGCCACTCGTAAATTATTGGAGGGTGACTCCATGGATCTACCCTTCATTTTCACCTTGGCAAAACCATTTTACCCCTCTTGCCCCACCTCTGCTTAAGGTAATGCCCCCACCTCCTTCCAAAGAGCCCCGAACATTCCAAGGCATCCTTTCGAACCAAGATATGGCATTCTCATGTAGGAAAAATGAGCAGCACATCTGAAAGTTGATTTGTGGCTGAAATGTAGCTTTGAACTGCAAGTACTAGCTACACTCCTCGTGAGCTGAAAGTTAGCAGTATTGTAGTTCTTACATAGCACACTGCTAGACATAGTTTTCCCCCAAGATTACCCATTTGAAAATCACTTTTCTTAGCTCCAAGTTTGTTGTTGCAAACTTGACCACAGTCAAACTGAGTCCAAAATGATCCACTTGAGTCCAGACTCCAGCAGTGCTACATAGCACGCGTGCCTTGCATGCTTGACACCTTGGCCGGGCCAAGGGGTGCCCCAGGACACTAGGTGGGGTGGTGACCACCACCCTGTCATGCAAGAATAGTGCTCTGCACCTTGTCTCCATCCTACAACTCGAAGAAGGCGACTACAACTTGTCTCAACTGGCCACATACCTCTCTTTGACCAGTCCAACCCCTTTCCGACACCAGCTTGCCTCCTAGATCCAACTGTGATGCATGCTCCCCCATGCCAGATAGCACCCGATAGCTCCTGATCTCTCTCTGTCACCCCCTCACTTATCTCCTCACCCCGAGCCCTTTCTGGCGCTCCCCTAGTCCCTCCTCCCTCCTAACAACCTCTAAGACCTCCATTGGATCTCCGACGCCCTCCTCTTTCTCCCCTGGCTGCCATGGCGCCGCCTCGGCCTCGGCTCAAATTGAGGCAGTCGACCTCTCCTCTCACTCCCTACCTCCTCCAGAATATCCATGCTCCACCATGAAGCTACCCCACAATTTCCTTTCTCCTCGCGGCGGCCAGAGCACCGCCGTTGCGTCTGACAAAGTCAGCCGCCACCATGGCCGAGGGCCCCCTCGCCCCAGGAGCTCCCCTACAGAGCCGACCCCCTGGTCGGGTCAGGATGTTCCCCTGAGCCTTTAGTGGCCGGAGTGCCACCGGGGAGCTGGCTGGAGTAGCCGGAGCCAGCCCCTGCACTGGCTAGCCCTGCCTCCCCTGCCTGCTCTCAGATCGAGCGGGAGGAGGAAGACAGGCCCGATGCCGGGGCCCGCGTGTCGGTGAGGCAGAGGCCCGGGGGCACCCGTTCAAGTGGAGGCATCGCGCTGAAGCCCGCCTCCCCGAGGCTAAGGCGCACTTGGCACAATGCGCCTTCGACGTGGCCTCCTGCGCGCCAGCCCGAGGAGCTGGGACGACCCAACTCGTCCCCTCCGCCAGTGGGCGCAAGATAGCCCCTCGTATTAACCCCGCTTTTTTCATTATTTTTTGTTTTAGCAGAAACTTCAAAAGTCCATAAATAATTCATATGTTTTCCAAATCTGATAATTCAAATTTCTACTGGTTCCTAAAATACATACCTATCCATAGATGTGCATTGCACATTTTTCGAAAATACTTCTGTGTGGGGTTAATGTTCAAATGCCCATTTGAATATTTTAAACCCCACCTCTCAAAAATCCTAGAGGATCCAAATCAACTCAAAATGGAGTGATTCCTATTTCCAGAGTCTTCTTATATCATGCACTATTTTTGAAGCCTTAGTCAACATTTTTATCTGGCATGCTTCTGCTACCTTGAATAAGTAGCTCCCTTTTGCTATTTATTCCATGTCATAAAATCCCTACAACATTCAGATCAACTCCAAATCCAGTGAAACAACTTCCTAAATGTTTCTAAAATCATGATGTGTTAAATGAGTGCCTCCACTCATTTTTATCAGATTATTTTCTGTAGGCTTCTTAAAGGGTCACCTATTCCTCCTTTCATCCATTTAAAAATCCCTGATGGTCCAAATCTCCTAGAGCAAGCTTCACATATTTTTCTTATGACCAGAGAGGTCCAAGAAAAATAGAACTCCCATTTATATAGCACTTTTGTTTCTTTTTGTTGTGTGGCTTACTGTGTTTGTTTCCGACGATAGTTGACAGAGTAGACGGAGTACTCGGAGTTGGACCGGAAGACCTCGAAGACCCTGAGGACTTATGTGAGCAAAGGCAAGAAGCCCTTTGACCATGTCTAAGAAAATACATCTATGCATGACACATTGGTTACTCTACTTCGATGCATATAGTCAAGGATGAAGCGGTGCACCCCAGCATGGTGTTTTCGATAGCTCCTCTGGAGCATTCAGCATGGTGTTTCCGATAGCTCCTCTGGAGCATTTGCATTGAGCATGATCCTATCGTCTATGAGGGCCACGTTGATAATATATTGATAAGTACAAAGTAGTGCTACACATAGAAAGAGCATGTGCATGATGATGGTAACACAAAGTTGATATCAAAAGTTTTACGAAAACCCCGTCGGGTGCCACTAATTCCTAAGGGCGACGATGTTAAGTTAGGTGACAACTTGTGAAAGAAGTGGTGCACCGGGAATATTTTGTGTGAGTGGTTTCGAAAATGGGATTAGATTTATGATGTGTGGACCGTCCCAACCTTACATGTAGGACCACGATCCCCCTTTATGCGATGGGGCTTTGTTTATTACTTTAGTCGGTGCTAGCAAAGAGCCACGTTACTAGTGGCGGGAGTGATATGTGGTCACTCTCGTAACTGTGTCGTACCAAGTAGGTCGACTATGCCGTTTTTACGTGTTCCGGTCACACCATTGATCCTTGCATGGATGATACGGTCTAGAGTTGGTGGTCATAAGACATACATCATGTGGGCTGGGTACCAATCGAGTGAACTCTTTGTCTAGTATCATCGGGGGAAAGACAATGATCGGGTACTTACCTCGGGTACGATATATACCGCGAGTTGTGCATGACACGGAAGTTTCTCGGATCTCGTGGGTACAACGTTCAACCTCTAAAGAGTGTAAAACTATTCGAATAGCCATGTCCACATCAAGGATAGTTGGGTGGTGTTTCTTAAACTAAGTCCAGTCGTTTCCGCATAAACTAAGTGTGAGTGTGTGTGTATGTTTAAAAGGTGTTACTTGGCATATGGGGTGAACCTGTGGTGTTCAACCCTCAGCAGATATGTTGATATATGTGATCTTCTCGTATGATTACCATCTAGCTTATGATGCATATCCATACAAGTACTTGACCATGTTGATTTTCAATTAAAACTTGATTTCTGCAAAGGTTGCATATTATTTTATTATCGTACCAACTTCAATATCCTTATCATGGGCTGTTTGCGAGTACATTCAAAGTACTCATTGGCTTGCCACTGGTTATTTCATTGACCAGGTATGAGAGAACAGGAAATGGAGAAGAGCACCTTAGTGACGTTCCGGCGAGCTAGGACACTTCCGAGTCATAATGCATGTAGGTTAAGGCCGATGCCATGGGTTCACGCTTTCGACCAATATTTCCGTTATTGGTCAAGTTTGGTGTGTTGGCCCTCAAGGCCCTATATATGTAAGACTTGACCGCAAAGGTCATTTATTGTATGAAATGGTATGTATGCATGTAAGACTCTTGTTATTCAGTTTTTGTGTGTTCGGTGAGCATTGATCTCTGGGATCACAGAGCACGTTCATTCGGCGATCTCGACTCATAAGTCGGGGTCCCCACATGCATGATGCGGGCCCTTGGGCTACTGTCGGGCCCCTCGGACCAGGGGTATCCAGGCCCATCGGCCTGTCACCCCAGGCGCGATGCGTTGCACAAGCCTGGATTGGCCCATAGGCAAGCTCGACATGGACCAGCAGTGGTTGCTCGTGAGGGCCGCCGCCACGCGAAGCGAGCAGCTAAGGATCATCTCCAAGGACCACAAGTGGTTGCTCGATGCAAGGATGTGTCATGAGTCCATCGGTGAGGCTCTTGTGGTGTGGGCTCGTCAAGGGCGACCTGGCAGTGTCTCATGACCTTGTGGCTTCACGTTGGTGACACAGGTTGCACAGGCGGCGCAGGAGCGGTGCCAGTGGGCATGTATAGGAGGGCTTTTTTACTTTCATGCCAAGTAAGCGGTGCGTGTTGGCGGGCTCCCAAGGAAACCCCAAAGGTTCCCCATTTGGTGCAAGAGGACCAAGGCTGGGGGCTCTGCAGGAAGGAGGTCACCCCCGAGCCCACATGCGCGTCAAGACGAAAAGCTTTGGCAGGCGAAGATCACTTTTTTCATGGAGGACCGCAGTCCTTTCCCCTTTTGAAATGGCCTTTCTCCCAACCCTTCCCGCCGAGTGTTTTTTGGGGAAGATGACCAAGGTGAGTATACATGAGAGGCCCGACCTGTGTAGCAGGGATCCCTCGATTAGGGCATGGATCCGTCTTTGTATTCGTCTTCCACATCAAGCAATCTAGACAAGCATGAGTAGGGTTTTACACCACAAGGTGGCCTGAACCTAGGTAAATTGCTCGTGTGTTCTTGTTTGCTTTCCTTAGCTCGAGCCGCAGAGAGTCGTAGTGAAGTTGAGAGGTGGAAAAGGGTAAGAGAGCAAGCGCACCCAAGAGTTCGAACCTTTCTGGGTCTGTGGAGCCCCGATTCCGACAAGGACAAAAATGGCATAATAACCTTGGTAAGCTCATCAATGTCATATACTTAGCTTGTTTTCCTCTAAAATGATATAGTTAGCTTGGTTATGTTAAAACTGGCATAATAACCTTGGTTAGCTCGTAAATGTCATGTACTTAGCTTATTTTCCTCCAAAATGTCATAATTAGCTTAGTTAGGTCAAAAATGGCATAATAACCTTGGCTAGCTCAGAAATGTCATTACTTAGCTTATTTCCGCCAAAATGACATAATAAGCCCAAAAATGTTATATACTCTTCTTCTTCTAATTTTCTTCTTCTTGATCTTCTAGCTTTCTTATTCCCATTTTACAGATTTGATTAACTACATGGAAGCTGGCACTGATTGAGTGCTTTAGTTTTTATTTTGATTTGTTTTGATGAACAATGTAGAACTATATGTATGTATATATGGATGAACCATATTAAACTTTGTATGTATTGGTTCTTTTAATATGTAGTGGTTCTTTCCATCTGGACTAGCTCACTTCATATCATATATGTGTTGTGAACTCTGTATGTTATATTTGTGATGTGAAAATGCAGGGATAACAGAAAACAAATAAAACATGGTTAATATAGGCACTTTTCTATCTGCCAGCCAACGGCGAAGGCCTTTGTCGTCTGCCAGATGATGGCAAAGGTGACATATGGCAGCAACCTGTGCAACCTAGGAGCACCAGGTCTGGCCCATTTGGTCATTTTGTCGTCGGTTGGTAGATGGGAAAGGCCAGGGCTGATAGACGGCAAAGTACAGGGGTTGGTGTTGGCAGGCCCGCTGGAAGACGACAAAGACCAGGGCTGGCAGACGGCAAAGGCCACGGCTGGCCGACGGCAAAGGCACACATGTGCCAGCTGACAGCAAAGGGTGCCGTTAGCGACCTAACGGGGTTGACAACTATGCTTTGTTGTCGAGAACCTTTATCGTCTGTTGATCTTGGAAGATAGACAGAAAATATCATTACTGTGCGTTGCGCCCTCACAGACGACAAAAGAATGTCATTACCATGACTTTCAGTGCCGAAAGTGGGCTCGTCAGCCAGCAGACGACAAATGTCTTTGCCTTCTGTGACCTGATCCTTTGTTGTTTGCTATGGCAGACGACAAAGAAGTTGATTCCTGCAGTGGTAGGTTCATGATCATTGCAAGTATCAACGAGAAAATATCAAAGGCAACCCAATAACGTGGTCACCAATTCAACATGATTCAGATGCAACGAAATAAGTTGCTATATGACATGCATAAAATGGTTTCATAGTCATGGTCAAAGGGCTGCTTGCCTCATTCCGCAAAGTCTTCGAGGTCTTCATGAGCTTCTAGTCCAACTCCGAGCACCTCGTCAACTTCCGCCAGTAACAACCACAATAAGGCATGCAATAGGCAGAGAAACAGAAGTGCTCTATAAATTGGAGCTTTACTTTTATGGGACACCTTTGGTTATAAGAAGATTAGCCGAAGGGATTTCAATAGATATGGATCAACGTGGATTTCCGGAAGGTGAAAATGGAGGAAATGATGATCCCATAGGGAGTCTACAAGAAACATTTTTATAAAAAGGAGTGAATGAAGTTGTTAAATGGGGCACTATTTTTGAGTTTCGAGGAATTGGTGTCAGTGGATTTGGAGTTGGGGTGATTTTCCTATGATTTTTCTAAGATGCTTTAAATGGGAAACTGAGCTATTTATTTCATCCCATCAAAATATATCATAGAAAAATGTTAACTATAACTAGAAAAAATACATCATGATTTTAGAGTCACCTCGTAATTGGAATCACTACATTTGGAGTTGATTTGGATGTCCTAGGAATTTTACAAGGGGTGCTTTCATAATTCAAATTTAAATTTAAATTTCAATGCAGCAAAACAGATGGCTAGAAAAATGTCAGTGGACATATTTAGATAGGGTATGATTTTAGAAACTATTAGAATTTTGAATCAAATATTTTAGAGCTAGAATGACTTCAATGTGAGTTCATTGCTTCACAGGGAAAAAAAGAAAAGGAATTTACACATGGTTAAAGCGCGCCCTGAGCGCTCTATAACGAATGGGCCGGCCCAACGGCTCGTCCTGGAGGCTGGGCAACACCAAAGGCGTACTTTGTGGAGTAAGCCTTTTGTACAAGGAGGCGGCATGCGGCGGTGGCACTTCCACTTATAAAGGAGCGAGGGCCCATCCTTCATAGGCTCACCCAAGCTAACCATCCGTGTCGGAATCGGGGCTCCGCAGACCCAAGAGAATGTTCGAACACTAGGGTGTGCTTTCTCTCCAACCCTGTTTGTCATCTCAACCTCACGGCAGCCCTACGGTGGCGCGGGCTTGAAATACCAACGAAAACACACGAATATTTACCCAGGTTCGGGCCACCTCGCGGTGTAAAACGCTACTCCTGCTTGTGGTGGGATTGCTTGAGGTGGAACACAAGTTCAAAGGTGGGCTCTTGCCCTAGCTCGGGGATGAGGAGTTCCCCGCTTTATTGTCGAGTCTCGATCCCTGATCGACGAACCAAGATCCGACACAACGCTTACACCCCCTTTGTTGTACGACGTTGCAGAGCTACTATCGGGTACCAAGAGTGACACCTTCCGAACTTCTCATGATGTTATCTCTATAGTGTAGCTAGTCGGTCATGGTTATCGGGGGTGATTCCTCCTTCACCACTCCCAACCACGACTCTAAGTCCACCTTAACGGTTACATAGTTCGGGATAAACGAGGGTGATGCCTCGGACCCCCCCCCTGATGATACAACCCCACAGTTACTTGACCGTGAAACTAGGAACATTGTGAATAATGTTTGGCGGGTGGATTCGAGCGTGGTTGTGTCATTTAGTTAATTAAAATGTTAATGGATTTGGGTATTTGATCTGGGTTGTTCAGAAGGCCTTATTACACACTAACTGTCTACGTGGGAAGAATTATGGGTACTCGGCATTGTAGTATCAGCCGAAGCTCTTCACACATTAGCAATGGAGCGGCGCGCGCCCGAATGGTCCTGAGATGCATCGCCCTTGTAATAAGGGGTGCTAGGACTAACATCGGCCCCCCCACGCATCATGCAGGAGTGCAAAGTGTGATGGGCCCATGACCCCTGTGCGCTTAAGATTTAGACCAGCGGGCTGGCCTCTCTGTTGAGTCTAGGTGGGGCTGCTACGTGTTGATATTCCTAGGCCAGGCATGACCTAGAAAAGGGTGTCCGACTAGAGTGTTATCGCGCATGATGGGGAATATGTTGTGCACCCCTCTAGGGAAGAACTTATCTATTCGTATAGTCGTGTCCACGGTTACAGGACGACTTGGAGTTGTGCTCTTATCTTATACAACTACAACCCATACTTAACTAGAATAGTTGCTCCGGGATTGCTTCCTCGCAAGGGAGTCGAGGGAGCATTTATGGGCGTGACCTCTTTTAACTATTGCTGCAACAATATGACTATTAATTGTGTTACCTGATCAACTCCCGTCTATTGCTGCAAGACCCCTGAAGATGCTATTCTTTGATAGGACTAGGTCTTCCCTCTCTTTCCCGCATTGTTGTAGTCAGTCTACATATAACCCCTTTCCTTGATACTGATGCATACTTAGCATAGTACTAATGACAGTCTTGCGAGTACTTTGGATGAGTACTTGATGACCCACAAGTATAGGGGATCTATCATAGTCCTTTTGATAGGTAATATTGTCGAACCCAACAAGGATCAGAAGGATCTGACAAGTGGTTTTCAGCAAGGTAAAATCTGCAAGCACTGAAATTATCGGTAACAAGTAGTTGTGTGGTGAGATGATTCGTAGCGAGCAACAAGTAACAAAAGTAACAACGGTGCAGCAAAGTGGCCCAATCCCTTTTGTAGCAAGGGACAAGCCTACACAAAGTCTTATAGGAGGAAAAACGCTCCCGAGGACACACGGGAATTTTTGTCATGCTAGTTTTTATCATGTTCATACGATTTGCGTTCGTTACTTTGATAGTTTGATATGTGGGTGGACCGACGCTTGGGTTTGCCCTTACTTGGACAAGCATCCCACTTATTATTAACCCTCTAGCAAGCATCCGCAACTACGAAACAAGAATTAAGACAAAGTCTAACCATAGCATTAAACTAGTGGATCCAAATCAGCCCCTTACGAAGCAACACATAAACTAGGGTTTAAGCTTCTGTCACTCTAGCAACCCATCATCTACTTACTACTTCCCAATGCCTTCCTCTAGGCCCAAATAATGGTGAAGTGTTATGCAGTCGACGTTCACATAACACCACTAGAGGAAAAACAACATACAACACATCAAGATATCGAACAAATACCAAATTCACATGACTACTATTAGCATGACTTATCCCATGTCCTCAAGAACAAAAGTAACTACTCACAAAGCATAATCATATTCATGAACAGAGAGGTAATGAGTAGCATCAAGGATCTGAACATAAACTCTTCCACCAAATAGTCCAACTAGCATCAACTACAAAGAGTAATTCACACTACTAGCAACCTTACAAGTACCAATCGGAGTCGCGAGATGGAGATTGGTTACAAGAGATGAACTAGGGTTTGGAGATGAGATGGTCTTGATGAAGATGGTGATGGTGATGAGTCCACTCCGATGAGAGGAGTTTTGGTGATGACGATGGCGATGATTTCCTCCTCTGGGAGGGAAGTTCCCCCGGCAGGATCGTCCTGTCGGAGCTCTAGATTGGTTCTGCTCAAGTTCCGCCTCGTGGCAGCGGCGGATCCTCGAAAAAGCCTCCTTCTAATTTTTTCCCGGACGAAACCCTTCTTGTAGCAAAAGGGGGAGTCAGAGGGCCAGCTGGGTGCCCACAAGCCCCCTAGGCGCGGCCAGGGGGGTGGTCGCGCCTAGCATGCTTGTGGCCACCTGCTGGCGCCCCTCTGGCACTTCTTCGGCCCAGTATTTTTTATAAATCCCAAAAAAATCCTCGTTGATTTTTACGGCATTTGGAGTTGCGCAGAATAGGTATCTCAAACTTGCTCCTTTTTCAGGCCAGAATTCCAGGTGCCGGCATTCTCCCTCTTCATGTAAACCTTGCAAAATAAGAAAGAAAAGGCATAAGTATTGTACCATGAAGTGAAACAACAGCCCAAAAAGCAATAAATATCAACATAAAAGCATGATACAAAATGGACGTATCAACTCCCCCAAGCTTAGACCACGCTTGTCCTCAAGCGAAAGCCGAGCTCAATAAATATGCCCACATGTTTAGGGAGAGAGGTGTCGACAAAACAAGATACGAACATACATGCATCATGATCATGATCAGAACAGCAATACCAACATATAATCTCTCATGCTAAAGTGACAATTCCTTCACAAAGTAAAGAGTGGATCAAGAATCTTACCGAGAAGTAACAACCGATGGCCTTTAGTCATTGAAGCAATTGCAATTTATCACAACATAACAAAGAGTCAAATAAGAGCATGTAAAGCAAATCCACATACTCAATCATCTTTTCGTTCTCTACAATTGCTACAACTCACGTGGTACTCACTACTGGAATCCAGTTCTTTGTTGTTAGCCAGTTATTTGCCGTCGGCTGGATGATGGCAAAGAACCTCTTTGCCGTTAGTTGACACAAGGCAGCCGGCAAAGGGCTGATTGATGGCAAACATACTATTTCCCATGTGTCGGCCCTTTGACGTTTGCGAGCGGACGGCAAAGAGACCGAGGGCAGACGGGAAAGAGGACGGGTGTGTCCCATGCCTGCCGTGTCCGACGGAAGGCAAACTTTGCCATCCGGGGGCCTTTGCCGTCGGGGGGCGGACGGCAAAGGGGACGACACTATAACGGCCGTCAACCCCCTCCTCGCTCAGTGGCTCTCTCTCCCCCCGGCCATTTCTCTCTCCCCTCACCCCACTCGCCCCCGCCGCCCTCCCTCCTTGTAGCCCTCCCCTCCACCTTGCAGCCCTCCTCCACCACCCCCCGCGGCGACCCCTCCACGCGGTAACCCAACCCCCGAGGCAAACCCTCCCCGCGGCGACCCACCCCCCGCGGTGACCCCTTCCCGCGGCGACCCCCTCCCCACGGTGAGCCCCTCCCCGCGGCGCTCCCGTCACTGCGGCCCTCCTCCCCCACCACCACACCTCCTGGTGAGTTCATTTTCTTTCATTTTTCTTTATTTTTTCATTTCATTGCATCTGTTAGTTTAGGTTAGTGTTAGTGTTAATTAGGTTAATGTTAGTTTAGGTTAATTAGGTTACTATTAGTTTAGTGTTAATTAGATTATTGTTAGTTTAGGTTAATTAGGTTACTATTAGTTTAGTGTTAATTCGGTTACTCTTAGAAGAGGAGGAGGAGGAGGATAAATAATAATAATAATAATAATAATAATAAGATGATCAAGAAGAAGAAGAAGAAGAAGAATAAAAAGAGGAGAGAGGAGAAGAAGAAAGAAGAGGACCCCGACCCCCCGCCCACGACCCCCGACGCCCGATGCCACCAACCCCCGACCCTCGACCCCCGACCCCCGACGCCACTAACACCTGACTCCCGACCCCCGACGCCTGACCCCACCAACCCTTGACGACCGACGCCACCAACCCCCGACCCTCGACCCCCGACCCCCGACACCACTAACACCCGACTCCTCACCCCCGACGCCCGACACCACAGACCCCCGACCCCCGACCCCCGACTCCCGACCCCCGACTCCACTAACCCCTGACCCCCGATGCTCGACGCCACTGACCCTCGACTCCCGACGCAACTGACCCTCGACCCCCGACCCCCGATGCCCAATGACACTGACCCTCGACTCAAAGACGCCACTGACCCTCGACTCCCGACCCCGACCCCCGACGCCACTGACGCTCAACCCGCGACCCGCGACCCCCTACCCCCGACCCCTGATGCCACTAACCCCCAACCCCGGACCCCCGACACCTCTTTGGCCTCTTGTTGATCGAAAAGACCCCAACCCCCGACGCTAGGGACCCTTGACCCCCGACGACACTGACCCCCGACCATCGACGCATTTAACCCGACTTCCGACCACCGACACCCGACACCACCGACCCTCGACGCCACTAAGCCTCGACCCCCGACACCTCTTCTACTTACTGTTGAACTTGAAGGTGCTTTTCGGCCTTCTAGAGGCCCACGGGGTCATAGTTTTGTAAATTATGAGATAGGTTACATATTTTCCGATTATGTTAATTATAAAAACATCACATTTGTGTTGATCTTGTGAATTTCAATGTGCAGTTGTTCGGCGACCTCCACATGCGTTGGACGAGCTCCGCCCCTGCGTTTGTTGGTGAGCACAAATGACTTCTCGTCCTACCCCCTTAATTCGCTCTGTCTCGGTCTTCGTGCGGATGAAACTTGCTAGCTATAGGTTTCTTCAATCATGAGTATGCATGACCAGTATGCGTCTCCCGTTCGAAAGGGTGACATCTATAAATATGCATTTCTTTGCATATTTATAACCGCCATCCTGTCGAATTGTCCAACATTATCCATGGACAGCCCGAGTATGTGTAGATTGGGTTCGTTTCCCCGTATGTTGTGCTCTGGATCCAATGCAGAATTTCATCAGTGCCTCCCTGTTGTTCTCCAGGTACACGTCCTCTCTGCTTATTGCCGAGACGTGTATCAGGAGAACAGCGGGGAGGTGCTGCCCAAATCTGCGTCGCATCTGGAGCAGAGCATGGGAAAACGAACCCAATCTACACATACTCGGGTGGGATTAGGACCTATCTTTGCCTATTAGCGTCTAGGTTGCATGGACGTAATAAAACTGACAAACTTGATTAGCGTATGAATATAGATGATTAATTATATATATATTTCTTGTGCGCCCATAGGTAGCTAGGCAACATGAGTGATTGTGCTTGGATGTACACTGGTCACCCTAGTCAGAAATACATGACCCATGAATGGTTAACACAAACTAGGGGGTTTGTGAGAGCCGCATTTGCAAATGGCCAGCAAAAAACATGGTGCCCCTGTCCCAACTGCGACAACTGGAAAAAGTAGATAGAGTTTGAAATGGGTAAACACCTGCAGAAGTGGGGTTTTACGCCTAATTATACGGTGTGGACTTTTCATGGTGAGTCTAACCAACGTGCTAGAGCTGAGGTGATACGTCGTTGCACCGACGAGCATGGTATCGGGATTGAAAACATGTTGCAAGACTTTGATGATGCTCGGGATTCGGATGATGAGATGGAGGAATCTGCAAAGGCCTTCTATGAAATGTTGGAGTCTTCAAAACATCCTCTCCACGAGCAGACTGAGCTTTGTCAGCTGGATGCCATCGCGCAAGTAATGGCTCTGAAGGCTCAATTCAACCTAGGAAGAGAATGCTACGACGCGAAGATGACGATATTTGGACGCTTTCTACCCAAATACCATGTACTGCCTGCAAACCTGTACCAGTCCGAGCAAATCCTCCGTGTACTTAAGATGCCCTATGAGAAGATACATGCCTGTGAGAATGGATGTGCCTTATTTAGGCTTGATTATGCGGCCTTCAACTATTGCCACATTTGCAATTCTTCCAGGTATATTGTGGTAGACAACGGTATGGGTGAGAAGAATGAGACCAAAATCCCCATTAGTGTTCTTCGATATCTGCCAATCGTACCAAGACTTCAACGTCTTTTCATGGTCAAAGAGACGGTCACACAAATGACATGGCACAAATTGGGCAAAAGGACCGAACTAGATGCGGATGGGAACAAGATCCTGGTACACACTTCAGATGGTTTTGCGTGGAGGCACTTCGATGCATTACATAAGGATAAATCGGAAGATCCAAGGCAACCTAGAGTTGCCATCGGCACGGATGGATTCAATGTGTATGGTATGATGGCAGCACATTACAGTTGTTGGCTTGTATTTGTCATTCCACTCAATTTGCAACCCAGAGAGATTATGAAAAGAAAGAACATTTTCCTGATGTTGATAATTCCAGGGCCCCACTATCCGGGGAAGAATATGAATGTGTACATGCAGCCGCTTAAGGATGAGTTGCAAGAAGCCTGGGATAATGGTATCAAGACCTATGACGCGGCTACCAAAACAAATTTCAAACTGCACGTGTGGTACATGTACTCGACGCATGATTATCCGGCGTTTGCGCTATTCGCTGCCTGGTGTGTGCATGGAAGGTTCCCGTGCACCACATGCAAGGCAGCTCTTCGGTTCCGTTTGCTGCAGGCTAGTTGCAAATTTTCTTGCTTCCACATGCATAGAAAATTCCTGGATCCTGACCATAAGTTCAGAAAAGACAAGAAGAATTTCATCAAAGTTAGAGTTGTCAAAAACACTGCACCAGCTGCGTTGACGGGCCAACAGACCCTTGATCTGTTAAACGCTCTCAAGCCTGATCCTTTGCGTCCAGGATACTTCAAAGAGTATAATACGGAACACAACTAGACTCACACGTCATGCTTATGGGATCTGCCTTACTTCAAAGACCTCCTTTGCCCACACAACATCGACATAATGCACACTGAAAAGAATATTGCGGAGGCCATTTTTGGTACATTGTTCGGCATATAGGGGAAGTCAAAAGATAATCCTAAGCTAGAATCGACCTCGAGGCTCTATGTGATAGACCGTTGCAAAACTTGCGACAACGGAAAGGAAAGCAAAGCATAGCGAAGCCAATGGCATGGTTCAATCTTGAAAGGCCAGCTATGAGGGAAATGCTATTGTTGGTGAAAATGCGGTTGATGTTCCCCGATGGGTATGCTGCGAATCTAAAGAGGGCAGCGAGTCTTGAGAACTTGAAAATATTTGGTCTCAAGAGTCATGATTGGCACAGATGGATTGACCGGGTAATGTCGGTGATGTTGTGTGGCTTTATCCCTATGGATGAATGTCTAGTACTGGCAGAGCTGAGCTATTTCTTCCATTCTCTTTGTGCGAAAGATCTATCGCCTGGCGTGCTAGATGAAATGGAAGAGTTGGCGGCGGAGTTGATCTGCAAATTAGAAAAGATCTTTCCACCGGGCTTCTTTAATCCAATGCAACATTTGATTTTGCATCTCCCGACCGAGGCAAGAATGGGGGGCCCGTTCAAAATCGATGGTGCTACTCAACTGAGAGGATGGAGAAGACGCTTCGAGCTAAGTGTAAAAATAAACGTAGAATTGAAGCATCGATGGCTGAGGCATTCATTACTGAGGAGGCAGCAAACTTCATAACAGCACACTACACAGCCAAAAATCATCATTTGCATAACCCGAAGCCTCGGTACAATGATGGCGATCCAAAAAAAGATCGATCCAACCTCAGCCTATTCAAAGATAAGCTCGCACCATCCGGTGCTTCATAAGGGAAATCGTTGGATGTCGAAGTATGGCGGACTATTTCATTGTATATCTTCACCAACCTAACGGAAGTGCGGCCGTACATCGAGTAAGTTCTCGGTAAATTATTGTTCCGCAACTTCGAATTGCTTTGAACTACTCTTATTCCCGGATATTTGATATAATCGATACGTCGCCGAATTCTCAGATGGAGCGGTCATCAAAAAGGATTCCTTCGAAGAGTATGAGCTTCTCGCAAAGCATGGAGGCGACTATCCCGGTTTCATCTCTTGGTTCAAACAAAGGGTAATTAATTACCATTAAGGGCCCTTTTGATTTCTTGGTCTAATTTACGGCTAATGCATCCATTATTTCGTATTAAACTTGTAGGCTGATGCAGAGTCAATGGACGCCGAGTTGAAACAAGTCGCTAATGGTTTTGACTATAAGGTCCATTCATTTGACAAATACAACATCAACGAGTATCACTTTTGTACCTTTGGCAAAGAGCTATCTATGCCCGACCTAAAGACTACAAATTGTTCTGTCTCTGCTATCGGTGAAGGAGGCACCGAGTATTATGGAAGAGTTGAAGCAATTTATGAACTTCTGTTCTATGGTGAAAACCCACCGACCGTCGTAGTCTTCAAATGTTATTGGTTTGAGCCGAGGGAGACTAGAAGGACTCATGGACATATAGGACTAGTCGAAATCAACCAAAACACCCACTTAGATGTTCCCGATGTCTATATTACAGCTCAACAGGCGACACAAGTTTTCTATCTACCGTGGGCCTCCCAAACTGATACAAATCTCAAAGGTTGGTATGTCGTTTATGAAGTGCCACCACATTTTAGACCACTTACCCTCAATGAAGAGGATTACGAACCTCACATTAACCTAGACACATATGAAGGAGAATTCTTCCAAGAAACACGTGTGTCCAAGAAACGTTTCAAAAACCACTCTAGTTCACCCCAGAACATTGAAGTAGACAACGACAGTGAATCCGTCTTAACCCGTGAGCCCGAACAGGAAGAGCTGGAAGAAGAAGAGGTTACTGTTGCGGATGACCTGTCACTTGACCGATTACATATTGGTGTCCTTCCACATGTTCTTCATGATAGTGATGATGATGATGCATTTATTGATGATAGTGATGATCATGATGCATTTATTGACCCCGAAGCATATATAGACGAGCACGATTGTTATTAGTTCATGTCAGGTATTCAACTATCACTATATATAAATTTTGAATTCATGTTAGGTATTCAATTTTTATTAGTCATGTTGGTATTTATGACGATGATACACTTAAATTATATACATTTTATTACTCATGTTGGTATTTATGTTGTACTAATTTTATTTACTCTTTGTCATGACAGGTGTTGAAAGATGGTGGGAAAGGGTCGAAAGAACTCCGCGGCTCCTTCTTCGTTGGCGGGTGGTGGGATGGGTAATTCCATTCCTGCCTCGCCTCTTCGGAGAGCATTGCTCTCTACACTACAAGGAGCGCCCCCGTCAGAGGAGGTCGACCCCCCGCGAAGCCGAGAGGTACTAAAGGTACATGCTGTATTCATGTTGGTATTTATGTTGTACTCATGTTGTATGCATATTGGTATTTATATACATTTTATTACTCATGTTGGTATTTATTTTGTACTAAAGGTACACGTGGCCGCGGGAGAGGGAGGGCGGTGGTTGCCATGCCTTCTGAGTTGGAGGCTACACGGTCTCCGCCACCACCCCAAGCTGATTCACATGAGCACAGGACTTCTAGGGTGGATTCGTCTGAGGTGGAGGCTACACGGTCTCTAGTTCACGAGCCTCGGGCCGACGAGCCTCAGGTCGACGAGCCTTCGACTCACGAAACTCGTGTCCCTGAGGCTTCGTTCCAGGCGACTCCGGAGCAAAGCAGGGATGAGGGTACGTCCCTAGAGCCGAGTGGGATACCTGGGATGAGCCAGTGGCCATGCTGGTAGCGACGAGGAGCTGGGTGAGGGGGCTACCGTCTACCAGCGTGGCAGTTTGGGGCTCCCGCTCGTGCCGGCGACCCGCAAGCAGAGGTGGTCCATTAGGCCAAATGGGGACAAGTAAGTTAATTTACTCTTATTTAACCTTTTGCCTTCACGTTTTATCAAATATCTAATGTTTTGGCTTTAATTTATCATACCGTAGGGGCTGGATTGTTGCCAAGGGTGTCCGTAAGCCCAACAGCGTCCTTGGTGTGATTTGCCGTCAAAACATCCTAGGGTTTGTTACGTTTCCCGGCCGGGAGCGAGAGGTAGGAATGACCTGGGAGCACTACTTGGGTGCCCTGGCCCCGCCGGAGGTGGAGATCGACGGTGTTTTGTGCCACACGAGGGCCGACATGGTGATCCGACAGTTCTAGGTAATTTCTCCTTCACACAATTATAAATCAACCATAGCTAGTTATTGTACTAATCGGTGTTGTCTCGTTTGCAGACCTACTACAGGTGTGAGGAGGGATACGAGGAGGACGCGGCAAAGGTTATCGAAACCGAATGTCACCGCCTACTTCAGAACTTTCGGCACAAGGCTTGGGTGCAGGATGTTCGAGACTTCTGTGCCACGCGGCGTATTAGGAAGGACACAGCGAAGTGTCGTGATTCTAAGATGGAGAAGGAGCATTACATGAAGGTAATTACATATTATTAAGTCTTTGTAGTTAGTTTCCTTGATTTGGTTCTTACGCGCTCAAATTTCTCTTTATTAACTTAGGTGCCCCCGAGATGGTGTGTGGATAAGATGGATTGTTGGGAGGCCTTGGTGGATGAGTGGTGCTCCGAAACGTGGGAGGCCAGCCACAACAACGCCAAGGAGAGGCCCGGCAAAATGGTTGGTGTGCCACACCATCAAGGAAGCGCCAACTTAATCCAATTTGGCGAGAACTGGGTATGTGGTTTGCTTCATGCCTCATGCAATTCATTCTTAATGCTATCTTGAGCCTTTTACTAATACAATTTTCCTCTCTCTCTCTCTCTTTTAGGCGCATCACAATAAGACGAAGGTGCCACAGATGTACGACCTGTATGCGATGGCCTATACTGCCTCGTACAAGAAGGTCAAGCCATTCTCTGAGTCTGACCTCGAGCATCCAGAAAAGTTCACCAACATCTCCTCAAACCACAAGCTCGTGAAGTACAGAGATCATGGGAAGGCGAGGTAAGGGAAGGACTTTAACCCGAGTGAGGGGCCTATTGATCTAGAGCTGGTGATGATAGATGGCAACGGGAGGCCCCATGGCTCGATCGCCATTGGAGACGGCCTTATACATTGTCCTAGCACTTTCCGGCAGATAAAGGCACGCCAAACGAGCTCCTGTCCGGAGATAACACCTCGTCCACGACCAGTCGAGCTCGTCATCGAGGTTAGTTTAATGGACTCAACTATCTTTCCGCATTATGTTGTGCGTTGGAACCAATATGATTACAATGCTAACAATGAGTTGTGTTGCAGGCTGCTATTCTGAAAGAGAGAGAGGCAATGCAGGCATTTATGGCGGAGAAGGATAGGGAGATGAGGGAGCTGGAGGAGAGGACGACTCCATTGGTGGAGGCGGAGAGGGCACGGAATGATGCGTCTAACAAGGCCATATACGAGCTCTTCGTGGTAAATTTCGTCTTCATATTATTTCAAATCTTGCATTTTAATGTCCATTTCATTAATAACTAAAAATTTTGACTTGTTGAAACCATATATACACTCTATGTGCGAGAAGATCGGCCAAGTCCCTCCGGTGATGCCAGTCATTAACATGGCCTGGACGGTGAGTTTCATTTCAGTGTAGTGATCTTAAGAGTGTCCTCATGATAACGACACATTGCGAACGATGTTTGGTGCAGAATATCTCCCGAAACGCATCGCACGACCCTTCTACAGTGGAGCCTTCTCCAGGGCAGCCTTCTCCAGGTGAAACAAGCGAGAGCCACCGTGCTTCACCGCCGTGATGACGATAATGGTAATGTTATTTCTAGTGTTTTAATAAAAATTACATATACTTAGCTAAGTTCTCTCCTAAATGACATAATAAGGCCTAGGTAGCTCCAAGATGACCTATTCCCCCTAACTTAGGTATTAAATGGCCTATAATTAGCTTAGCTAGATCCAAAATGGTTTAATAAGCATAGTTTGCTCCGAAATGACCTATTTTACCCAAGTTAGCTCCGAAATGACCTATAGTTAGCTAGTCTTCCACCTAAATGACATAATTAGCTTAGTTAGCTCCAAAATGGCCTATTTAATAAAAATGACATATACTTAGCTAATTATCCTCGAAATGACATAATTAGCTCCAAAATGATATATACTTAGCTAATTATCCTCCAAAATGATATATTTAACCCAAGTTAGCTCCGAAACGACATATAGTTAGCTAGGCTTCCACCTAAATGACATAATTAGATTAGTTAGCTCCAAAATGACCATGATCATGATCATGGTCTCGGCTTCCGCGGCCAAGAGGGTTTCATCAGGGATGCCTCATGCTTCTGGGGGTACCATTGGATTTCCGCAACACCGAAGATCTCAGGGCGGCTGTTAACACCTTTGGGGAGTTTCATCATTGGGTCCATGACGACCCATATTTGGTTCGTTCTATTGTTTTTGCCGCCTTCCCAGAAGACCGGCTTGTACCTCGCAGTATCAGTTTCTCAGAATATTCTGCCTGGGGTGGCGCAAAGGTATCCTAGTCTGCTCCTGTGTACATTTTGGGTACGGTGGTGGCAGAGATTCTCCCCAATGATGAGGATCCGATGCCTCTCAATGGCAACCCTCATCCGCTCCCCGGGTAGCTTGTTCATGACAATCTGCAATTTGCTTTGCCCCCATATCCTGCACTAGGATGGAATGCGGTGCCACTCGCCCTTGGGGATCCTGGGCCTGCCGCTGCGGATGCTGAAGACGGTGGCTGGGGGCTGCCGCCCGTCGACATTGAGGCAGGAGGCTGGGGTCAACCGCGTGCTGATGGAGGAGGCTGGGAACAGGCTGCGGCACCTGCTGCGCCCGCCGATGCGCCTGCTGTTGATCCAGTTCAAGACCAGGAATCAATGGTGATTGATCAGCCGAGTCCCTCCTCCTCGGACTCGGTGCACGAATTGGTGGACCCTGATCCACAGCAGGGTCAGAGGGCGGATGAACCGGTCGCTCCAGAACCGCCAGTGCATCTTCTTGATGCTGCTAATGTTGCTATTGATGATGCTGATACTGCTGCTCTCGCTGATGCCTCGGACAATGCTGATGTGCCGGAGGCTGGTGCTGCTGGTCCTGATGCTGGTCGGGACAATGGGGCTGAGCTGGAGGAAGAAGAGCCTAGGCTGGAGGAGGTGCACGATACAAACCCTCTGGCGATGGTTCTCTACAAAGCCCCTCCACCCGCTCAGTCCAACCTTCTTGTCGGGGTGTCTAGGGTTTTATATGGGCCTCCGTTGCCCCCAGTGATGTCCTGGGCACGCACTTTTGATAATCTGATGGGCCCTGCTGCTGCTATGCATATACCTCGTCAGTTCCAGCTGCCAATCCTTGAACCCATCCTGATCCCCAAGCGATCCTGGGACGTGGCTTTTGATGCTGATGCTCCAGGACCTTCACTGTCGAACCCTGCTTCTGCCTCGCTCTCACTACAGGAGGTAACCCCTATCAGCCCAGCTTCTTCTTCAGAGGACTTATCCTTTCGCTCTCGTGCTCCATCCAAGAAGGGGTCCCGCAAGAAGGCCACCCCGGTGGTGGACTCCTCGGTGAGGCGGTGTACTCGTGGCTCAATCAAGCGCGACGGCTTCAAGCCAATTCTGCAAGAGCTTCCTGCACACATCCCCAAGAAAAGGAAGCCGAAAGCCAAGCCTATGTCCTCACCGTCACAGGAGTCTGGAGATGTACCTCCTGCCACTCCTATCCCAGTGATCCAAGAGGTAGGGCAGCCATTGGGCATAGCCCCGGAGAAGCTCACGGTGGATCGACTTATGGAAGATCCTGCTGACTCTGCACCCACATCTTCTGATGTTTAATCCACCCATGTTAAGCTGTTACTGTACTGGTTTTATGTATTGTTGAACTTCTGCTGTCGTTTGGTGCTTGAAACTTCGGTTGCAGTGGCTATTACATAGCCTTGCTTTTGCTATATCTCTAATTTGCAATGGATAGTCGTTCCACGAGGAGTTGGCGTGTGTTGTGCCGGAATGTGCGTGGCCTCAATTCGGATCATAGACAACGGGCAGTCCGTAACAAAATCGATGAGAGCCTTGCTGCGTTGGTCTGCTTGCAGGAAACAAAGATGCAGTCTATCGAGTTTCGAGCAGTTAAAGGTTTCTGCCCCAAACGTTTTGATCAATTTTCTTACTCCCCTTCCAGGGGTGCATCAGGAGGGCTCATCACCCTTTGGAACTCTTCCATTCTCACTGGTCACTTAGTACAGTGCACCCCATATGGCTTGATCACCTCCTTTACCTCAAATCACACAGGTGAATCATGGACTTTGGTTAATGTCTACGGACCATGTCAAGGGAAGGCCCGTGATCTTTTTGTGAGCTGGCTTTACAATCTTCATATCCCCACTGGGGCTAACTGGCTACTCCTTGGGGACTTTAATTTCATTAGATCCCCTGACAACAGAAACCTCCCTGGGGCTGATGTAAATGACATGTTCATCTTCAATAAAATTATTGGGCATTTGGGATTATTGGAGCTTCCCATCAAAGGTAGATCCTACACTTGGTCCAATATGCAGGACACCCCTCTTCTGGAGCAGCTCGACTGGTTCTTTACATCCACCAACTGGATCTCCTCTTATCCTCTCACCCAAGTGCTCCCTCTCGCAAAGACTGCATCTGATCATGTGCCTTGTGTGGTCACTGTTAACACCTCCATCCCCAAATGCAACTTATTTCGTTTTGAGAACTACTGGGTTGAAATGGAGGGCTTCATCGAATGTGTGCAACAATCATGGCTCATTCCTTCAAGAAAGACTCACATCTCTGCTATTATCATGGATAAGATGAAGCATCTTAGGCAGGCTCTAAAGAAATGGCAGACGTCTCTGTCTCAGTTAAAACACCTTATTTCCAGATGCAATCAAGTGGTGCTATGCTTGGATGAGCTTGAAGAGCTGAGGTACTTATTCAGGCCGGAAACTAATTTCAGGAAAATTGTCAAATTGCATTTGGAACATCTGCTACACCTTGAGTGTTTATACTGGAAGAAGAGGGCCACTATTCGTTTTGTTAAAGTTGGTGAGGAAAACACTAAGTTCTTTCATGTTATGGCCACTGAACGGTATAGGAAGAATTCCATTGCCTCTCTCAAGTTAAATGATGGTTCTATTATCTCTGATCATGATCAAATTGATGCATGCTTCTGGGCATCTTTCAAAGATCGAATGGGAACTTCTCTTGGAATTAATATGGCATTTGACTTCGACTCCCTACTGGATGAAGTTCAGGGACTAGACATTCTCACAGAACCTTTTTCCAAGTCTGAGATGGATAAAACTGTGCATGATATGCCTACTGACAAAGCTCCAGGGCATGATGGTTTCAATGGGCTTTTTTTCAAGAAATGCTGGCATATTATCTCCCCTGAGTTTTATCAGCTTGCTGCTGAATTTCATGCTGGCCATGCCCAGCTGGTAAACATGAATTCTTCCTATATTACACTCATTCCCAAAAATAGGTCACCTGAACATGTGGGAGATTACAGGCCAATATCTCTTACTGGAATGCGTCTAAAATTTTTGTCAAAAATGCTTGCCAATCAGCTACAATTGCAGATTGTTAAATGTCTTCACAAGAATCAGTACGGTTTTATCAAGTCTAGGACTATTCAGGATTGTGTGGGCTGGACTCTTGAATATCTGCACCAATGTCATCAATCCAAGAAGCCTATAGTTATCCTTAAGCTGGATTTTGAAAAGGCATTTGATTCTATGGAGCATGAATTCATCTTCCAGATTCTTAAAGCCAAGGGCTTCAATGGATCCTTTGGGTTAGGCAGCTTCTAGCCTCGGGATCTTCTTCAGTACTAATCAATGGTGTGCCTGGGAAGAAGTTCATGTGTAAAAAAGGTGTCAGACAGGGAGATCCTTTGTCCCCATTGCTGTTTGCTATTGCTGCTGACTTTCTACAAACTCTGGTGAATCAACTGCTGGTGGATGGACTGATCCAGTATACCCATGATAAAGATTACCCTATAGTGGAATATGCTGATGATACTCTCATCATCCTACCAGCTGCCAAATCACAGTTGTTGCAGCTTAATAAAATGCTTTTGCTTTTCTCTCAGTCCAGTGGATTACAGGTGAATTATCACAAATCTGCACTCCTACCTGTCAACACTCCTTCTCAGCATCTGCAGGACCTGGCAGACTCCATTGGTTGTAAAGTGGGATCTCTACCCTTCACATATTTGGGACTGCCTGTTGGAACAACTAAACCTCGCATCATTGATCTCATGCCTCTGGTGGATAAAATGGAAAGAAGGCTTAGTGCTAGTTCCTCATTTCTTGCTCAGGGGGGCAGACTGCAATATGTAAACTCAGCACTGTCTGCTGTTCCCCTTTTCTTCCTATGCAGCCTGGATATACCACCAGGTATACTGAAGCAATTGGAGCGGATTCAACGGCAATGTCTATGGAGAAGAAATGGGAATGATCATGCACCCTCTCTTGCTGCTTGGCCCCTGGTGTGCAGGCCCAAAAATAAAGGGGGGTTAGGGATTGCGAATTTAGCCGTTCAGAATGAAGCTCTCCTGCTCAAACATGCTGATAAATTCCTTAATCATGCTGATATCCCTTGGGTTCATCTGATTTGGAACACTTACTATCATAACACTGTACCTCAGGGTACTGCACTTTGTGGCTCCTTTTGGTGGAAATACATATGCAAACGTCTTGACCAATTCAGATCTGTTACCAATGTTTTGCCTAATAAGGGTGATTCCTTCTTGTTTTGGTCTGATTCCTGGTTACTTGGCAAATCCACTATGCCATTGGCAGCTAGATTCCAACGATTGCTCTCATTTGTGGCTGACCCTTTCTGCACAGCTCAAGAAGTCTTTGCTGCTTTTTCTGAGAACCGTATGCTATCTATGTTTCACCTTCCACTGTCTGCTCAAGCTTATCAGGAACTGACTGCTGTCCAATCTTTACTTCTGGACCTGGACCTTGATCATCAGGCCTTTGACAGATGGGTATGGCATAAGGATGCTAAGGTCTACACACCTAAGGCCTACTATGTTCATGTTCATAGCAGTATAGTACCTAACCCTCTGCTTAACTGGATCTGGAAAAGCTGTTGTACCATGAAAGTTAAGATGTTTGCCTGGATGCTCATTATGGACAGGCTGAACACACAGGACATGTTGGAAAGGCGTCACTGGAAGGTTTCTGATTCTAATCTCTGTGTGTTATGCCATGCCCGAGTCAAGGAAGATAGAGACCATTTATTCTTCACATGCTTGTTCAGCAACAGGGTTTGGAACTACCTACAGATCACTTGGCAGGGGTCATCTATGTGGACTGCTACTGCTGCAGCTAGAAAGAACTTCCCTCATCCATTCTTTGCTGAGGTTGTTTTCACTGCGTGTTGGAACATCTGGACCACCAGAAATTCAAAGGTCTTCAACCAGGAACAGCCAAAGTTCAGGAAATGGAGAGCTGGATTTATTCATGACATTTCTTTGTTAGCTCATAGAATTAAGGCTAGCTTCAGGGATGATCTCCTTAAGTGGATTTCCTTTTTGCCTCCTTGAGGTCTGTATCCCTCTGCTCCTCCCCCCTCTGTACATTCTACAACCTCTCTTGTACGTACAGTTTTCATAGTTGCAATATAGAAAATGGCTGTGGGGGGTTTTCCCTACAGTAGCCGGTCAAAAACAAATGACCTATTTAATAAAAAAATCAGCTATACATAGCTAAGTTCTCTCCTAAATGATATCATAAGTCTAACTTAGCTCCAAGATGACCTATTCCCCCTATCTTAGGTAAAAAATGGCCTATAATTAGCTTAGCTAGATCCAAAATGGCTTAATAAGCATAGTTTGCTCCGGAATGACCTATTTTACCCAAGTTAGCTCTGAAATGACCTATAGTTAGCTAGGCTTCCACCTAAATAACATAATTATCTTAGTTAGCTCCAAAATGGTCTATTTAATAAAACATGACCTATACTTAGCTAATTATCCTCGAAATGACATAATTAGCTCCAAAAAGGCATTCTTAGCTAATTATCCTCCAAAATGACATATTTAAACCATGTTAGCTCTGAAACGACATATAGTTAGCTAGGCTTCCACCTAAATGACATAATTAGCTTAGTTAGCTCCAAAATGACCTATTTAATAAAAAATGACCTATAGTTAGCTAAGTTCTCTCCTAAATGACATGATAAGGCTAACTTAGCTCCAAGATGACCTATTCCCCCTAACGTAGGTATTAAATGGCCTATAATTAGCTTAGCTAGATCCAAAATGGCTTAATAAGCATAGTTTCCTCCGGAATGACACATTTTACCCAAGTTAGCTCCGAAATGACCTATAGTTAGCTAGGCTTCCACCTAAATGACATAATTAGCTTAGTTAGCTCCAAAATGGTCTATTTAATAAAACATGACCTATACTTAGCTAATTATCCTCGAAATGACATAATTAGCTCCAAAAAGGCATTCTTAGCTAATTTAGCCCGAAGAAGGGGACAAGAGGAGAAGAAAGAGGAAAAATGAAAAGAAGGAAGAAGAAGAAGAAGAGAAGAAGAAGAGAAGAAGAAGGATAAGAAAAAGGAGAAGAAGGAGGAGAAGAAGGAGAAGGAGCTCCTCCTTCTCCTTCTTCTCTTTCTTCTTCCTCCTTCTCCTTCTCCTTCTTCTTTTCTTCTTCTTCTCCTCTTCCTTCTCCTTATCCTCCTTCTCCTCCTCCTCCTCCTTCTTCTTTTACTTATTCTTCTCTTCTTGCTTCTTATCTTTCTCTTCTTCTATGTAGCTTAGACTCATCCAACAAAGACTAAATTGGCTAAGTATCCTACAAAATGACATAATTAGCTTAGTTTGGTGAAAACATCGTAAGAACCTTGGTTAGCTCATTAAAATGACCAATTTAGCTAAAAAACGAAATAATAAGCTCAAAATGGCATAAGAACCTTGGTTAGCTCATTAAAATGACCAATTTAGCTAAAAATGAAATAATAAGCTCAAAATGGCATAAGAACCTTGGTTAGCTCATGAATATTGTATACTTAGCTTGGCTTCCACCTAAATGATTTATTAGCCAATGTAGCCACAATATGGCTTAATAAGCATAGTTAGCTCCTAAATGACATATTTAATCCAAGTGAGCTCCGAAACGACCTATAGTTAGCTAGCTTCCACCTAAATGACATAATTTGCTTAGTTAGCTCCAAAATGACCTATTTAAAAAATGACCTATAATTAGCTATGTTCTCTCCTAAATGACATAATAAGGCATACGTAGCTTCAAGATGACCTATTCCCCCTAACTTAGGTATGAAATGGCCTATAATTAGCTTAGCTAGATCCAAAATGGCTTAATAAGCATAGTTTGCTCCGGAATGACATATTTTACCCAAGTTAGCTCTGAAATGACCTATAGTTAGCTAGGCTTCCACCTAAATGACATAATTAGCTTACTTAGCTCAAAAATGGTCTATTTAATAAAACATGACCTAAACTTAGCTAATTATCCTCGAAATGACATAATTAGCTCCAAAAAGGCATTCTTAGCTAATTTAGCCCGAAGAAGGGGACAAGAGGAGAAGAAAGAGGAAAAATGAAAAGAAGGAAGAAGAAGAAGAAGAGAAGAAGAAGAGAAGAAGAAGGATAAGAAAAAGGAGAAGAAGGAGGAGAAGAAGGAGAAGGAGCTCCTCCTTCTCCTTCTTCTCTTTCTTCTTCCTCCTTCTCCTTCTCCTTCTTCTTTTCTTCTTCTTCTCCTCTTCCTTCTCCTTATCCTCCTTCTCCTCCTCCTCCTCCTTCTTCTTTTACTTATTCTTCTCTTCTTGCTTCTTATCTTTCTCTTCTTCTACGTAGCTTAGACTCATCCAACAAAGACTAAATTGGCTAAGTATCCTACAAAATGACATAATTAGCTTAGTTTGGTGAAAGCATCGTAAGAACCTTGGTTAGCTCATTAAAATGACCAATTTAGCTAAAAAACGAAATAATAAGCTCAAAATGGCATAAGAACCTTGGTTAGCTCATTAAAATGACCAATTTAGCTAAAAATGAAATAATAAGCTCAAAATGGCATAAGAACCTTGGTTAGCTCATGAATATTGTATACTTAGCTTGGCTTCCACCTAAATGATTTATTAGCCAATGTAGCCACAATATGGCTTAATAAGCATAGTTAGCTCCTAAATGACATATTTAATCCAAGTGAGCTCCGAAACGACCTATAGTTAGCTAGCTTCCACCTAAATGACATAATTTGCTTAGTTAGCTCCAAAATGACCTATTTAAAAAATGACCTATAATTAGCTATGTTCTCTCCTAAATGACATAATAAGGCATACGTAGCTTCAAGATGACCTATTCCCCCTAACTTAGGTATGAAATGGCCTATAATTAGCTTAGCTAGATCCAAAATGGCTTAATAAGCATAGTTTGCTCCGGAATGACATATTTTACCCAAGTTAGCTCTGAAATGACCTATAGTTAGCTAGGCTTCCACCTAAATGACATAATTAGCTTACTTAGCTCAAAAATGGTCTATTTAATAAAACATGACCTAAACTTAGCTAATTATCCTCGAAATGACATAATTAGCTCCAAAAAGGCATTCTTAGCTAATTTAGCCCGAAGAAGGGGACAAGAGGAGAAGAAAGAGGAAAAATGAAAAGAAGGAAGAAGAAGAAGAAGAGAAGAAGAAGAGAAGAAGAAGGATAAGAAAAAGGAGAAGAAGGAGGAGAAGAAGGAGAAGGAGCTCCTCCTTCTCCTTCTTCTCTTTCTTCTTCCTCCTTCTCCTTCTCCTTCTTCTTTTCTTCTTCTTCTCCTCTTCCTTCTCCTTATCCTCCTTCTCCTCCTCCTCCTCCTTCTTCTTTTACTTATTCTTCTCTTCTTGCTTCTTATCTTTCTCTTCTTCTACGTAGCTTAGACTCATCCAACAAAGACTAAATTGGCTAAGTATCCTACAAAATGACATAATTAGCTTAGTTTGGTGAAAACATCGTAAGAACCTTGGTTAGCTCATTAAAATGACCAATTTAGCTAAAAAACGAAATAATAAGCTCAAAATGGCATAAGAACCTTGGTTAGCTCATTAAAATGACCAATTTAGCTAAAAATGAAATAATAAGCTCAAAATGGCATAAGAACCTTGGTTAGCTCATGAATATTGTATACTTAGCTTGGCTTCCACCTAAATGATTTATTAGCCAATGTAGCCACAATATGGCTTAATAAGCATAGTTAGCTCCTAAATGACATATTTAATCCAAGTGAGCTCCGAAACGACCTATAGTTAGCTAGGCTTCCACCTAAATGACATAATTTGCTTAGTTAGCTCCAAAATGACCTATTTAAAAAATGACCTATAATTAGCTATGTTCTCTCCTAAATGACATAATAAGGCATACGTAGCTTCAAGATGACCTATTCCCCCTAACTTAGGTATGAAATGGCCTATAATTAGCTTAGCTAGATCCAAAATGGCTTAATAAGCATAGTTTGCTCCGGAATGACATATTTTACCCAAGTTAGCTCTGAAATGACCTATAGTTAGCTAGGCTTCCACCTAAATGACATAATTAGCTTACTTAGCTCAAAAATGGTCTATTTAATAAAACATGACCTAAACTTAGCTAATTATCCTCGAAATGACATAATTAGCTCCAAAAAGGCATTCTTAGCTAATTTAGCCCGAAGAAGGGGACAAGAGGAGAAGAAAGAGGAAAAATGAAAAGAAGGAAGAAGAAGAAGAAGAGAAGAAGAAGAGAAGAAGAAGGATAAGAAAAAGGAGAAGAAGGAGGAGAAGAAGGAGAAGGAGCTCCTCCTTCTCCTTCTTCTCTTTCTTCTTCCTCCTTCTCCTTCTCCTTCTTCTTTTCTTCTTCTTCTCCTCTTCCTTCTCCTTATCCTCCTTCTCCTCCTCCTCCTCCTTCTTCTTTTACTTATTCTTCTCTTCTTGCTTCTTATCTTTCTCTTCTTCTACGTAGCTTAGACTCATCCAACAAAGACTAAATTGGCTAAGTATCCTACAAAATGACATAATTAGCTTAGTTTGGTGAAAACATCGTAAGAACCTTGGTTAGCTCATTAAAATGACCAATTTAGCTAAAAAACGAAATAATAAGCTCAAAATGGCATAAGAACCTTGGTTAGCTCATTAAAATGACCAATTTAGCTAAAAATGAAATAATAAGCTCAAAATGGCATAAGAACCTTGGTTAGCTCATGAATATTGTATACTTAGCTTGGCTTCCACCTAAATGATTTATTAGCCAATGTAGCCACAATATGGCTTAATAAGCATAGTTAGCTCCTAAATGACATATTTAATCCAAGTGAGCTCCGAAACGACCTATAGTTAGCTAGGCTTCCACCTAAATGACATAATTTGCTTAGTTAGCTCCAAAATGACCTATTTAAAAAATGACCTATAATTAGCTATGTTCTCTCCTAAATGACATAATAAGGCATACGTAGCTTCAAGATGACCTATTCCCCCTAACTTAGGTATGAAATGGCCTATAATTAGCTTAGCTAGATCCAAAATGGCTTAATAAGCATAGTTTGCTCCGGAATGACATATTTTACCCAAGTTAGCTCCGAAATGACCTATAGTTAGCTAGGCTTCCACCTAAATGACATAATTAGCTTACTTAGCTCAAAAATGGTCTATTTAATAAAACATGACCTAAACTTAGCTAATTATCCTCGAAATGACATAATTAGCTCCAAAAAGGCATTCTTAGCTAATTTAGCCCGAAGAAGGGGACAAGAGGAGAAGAAAGAGGAAAAATGAAAAGAAGGAAGAAGAAGAAGAAGAGAAGAAGAAGAATAAGAGAAGAAGAAGGAGAAGGACGAGGAGAAGGAGGAAGAAGAAGGAGAAGAAGGAGAAGGAGAGGAGAAGCTCCTTCTCCTTCTTCTCCTCCTTCTTCTCCCTTTTCTTGTCCTTCTTATTTTCTTCTTCTACACCTCTTCCTTCTCCTTCTCCTCCTCCTCCTCCTCCTCCTTCTTCTTCTTTTACTTCTTCTTCTCTTCTTGCTTGTTCTCTTTCTCTTCTTCTACGTAGCTTAGACTCATCCAACAAAGACTAAATTGGCTAATTATCCTACAAAATGACATAATTAGCTTAGTTAGGTGAAAACATCATAAGAACCTTGGTTAGCTCATTAAAATGACCAATTTAGATAAAAAATGAAATAATAAGCTCAAAATGGCATAAGAACCTTGGTTAGCTCACGAATATTATATACTTAGCTAGGCTTCCACCTAAATGACATAATTAGCTTAGTTAGCTCCAAAATGGTCTATTTAATAAAAATGACATATACTTAGGTAATTATCCTCGAAATGACATAATTAGCTCGAAAATGATATATACTTAGCTAATTATCCTCCAAAATGAAATATTTAACCCAAGTTAGCTCCGAAACGACATATAGTTAGCTAGGCTTCCCCATAAATGACATAATTAGCTTAGTTAGCTCCAAAATGACCTATTTAATAAAAAAATGAGCTATACATAGCTAAGTTCTCTCCTAAATGATATAATAAGGCTAACTAAGCTCCAAGATGACCTATTCCCCTATCTTAGGTAAAAAATGGCCTATAATTAGCTTAGCTAGATCCAAAATGGCTTAATAACCATAGTTTGCTCCAGAATGACCTATTTTACACAAGTTAGCTCCCAAATGACCTATAGTTAGCTAGGCTTCCACCTAAATAACATAATTATCTTAGTTAGCTCCAAAATGGTCTATTTATTAAAACATGACCTATACTTAGCTAATTATCCTCGAAATGACATAATTAGCTCCAAAAAGGCATTCTTAGCTAATTATCCTCCAAAATGACATATTTAAACCAAGTTAGCTCTGAAACGACATATAGTTAGCTAGGCTTCCACCTAAATGACATAATTAGCTTAGTTAGCTCCAAAATGACCTATTTAATAAAAAATGACCTATAGTTAGCTAAGTTCTCTCCTAAATGACATAATAAGTCTAACTTAGCTCCAAGATGACCTATTCCCCCTAACGTAGGTATTAAATGGCCTATAATTAGCTTAGCTAGATCCAAAATGGCTTAATAAGCATAGTTTCCTCCGGAATGACACATTTTACCGTAGTTAGCTCCGAAATGACCTATAGTTAGCTAGGCTTCCAACTAAATGACATAATTAGCTTAGTTAGCTCCAAAATGGTCTATTTAATAAAACATGACCTATACTTAGCCAATGATCCTCGAAATGACACAATTAGCTCCAAAAAGGCATTCTTAGCTAATTTAGCCCGAAGAAGGGGACAAGAGGAGAAGAAAGAGGAAAAATGAAAAGCAGGAAGAAGAAGAAGAAGAGAAGAAGAAGAAGAGAAGAAGGACAAGAAGAAGGAGAAGAAGGAGGAGAAGAAGGAGAAGGAGCTCCTCCTTCTCCTTCTTCTCCTTCTTCTTCCTCCTTCTCCTTCTCCTTCTTCTTTTCTTCTTCTTCTCCTCTTCCTTCTCCTTATCCTCCTCCTCCTCCTCCTCCTCCTTCTTCTTTTACTTCTTCTTCTCTTCTTGCTTCTTATCTTTCTCTTCTTCTACGTAGCTTAGACTCATCCAACAAAGACTAAATTGGCTAATTATCCTACAAAATGATATAATTAGCTTAGTTTGGTGAAAACATCGTAAGAACCTTGGTTAGCTCATTAAAATGACCAATTTAGCTATAAATGAAATAATAAGCTCAAAATGGCATAAGAACCTTGGTTAGCTCATGAATATTGTATACTTAGCTTGGCTTCCACCTAAATGATTTATTAGCCAATTTAGCTCCAATATGGCTTAATAAGCATAGTTAGCTCCTAAATGACATATTTAATCCAAGTGAGCTCCGAAACGACCTATAGTTAGCTAGGCTTCCACCTAAATGACATAATTTGCTTAGTTAGCTCCAAAATGACCTATTTAAAAAATGACCTATAGTTAGCTATGTTCTCTCCTAAATGACATAATAAGGCTTACGTAGCTCCAAGATGACCTATTCCCCCTAATTTAGGTATGAAATGGCCTATAATTAGCTTAGCTAGATCCAAAATGGCTTAATAAGCATAGTTTGCTCCGGAATGACATATTTTACCCAAGTTAGCTCTGAAATGACCTATTGTTAGCTAGGCTTCCACCTATATGACATAATTAGCTTACTTAGCTAAAAAATGATGTATTTAATAAAACATGACCTAAACTTAGCTAATTATCCTCGAAATGACATAATTAGCTCCAAAAAGGCATTCTTAGCTAATTTAGCCCGAAGAAGGGGACAAGAGGGGAACAAAGAGGAAAATGAAAAGAAGGAAGAAGAAGAAGAAGAGAAGAAGAAGAAGAAGAGAAGAAGAAGGAGAAGGAGGCGGAGAAGGAGGAAGAAGAAGGAGAAGAAGGAGAAGGAGGAGAGAAGCTCCTTCTCCTTCTTCTCCTCCTTCTTCTCCCTCTTCTTGTCCTTCTTATTTTCTTCTTCTTCACCTCTTCCTTCTCCTTCTCCTCCTCCTCCTCCTCCTCCTCCTCCTTCTTCTTCTTCTTCTACTTCTTCTTCTCTTCTTGCTTGTTCTCTTTCTCTTCTTCTACGTAGCTTAGACTCATCCAACAAAGACTAAATTGGCTAATTATCCTACAAAATGACATAATTAGCTTAGTTAGGTGAAAACATCATAAGAACCTTGGTTAGCTCTTTAAAATGACCAATTTAGATAAAAATGAAATAATAAGCTCAAAATGTTATAAGAACCTTGGTTAGCTCACGAATATTATATACTTAGCTTGGCTTCCACCTAAATGATATAATTAGCCAATTTAGCTCCAATATGGCTTAATAATCATAGTTAGCTCCTAAATGACATATTTAACCCAAATGAGCTCCGAAATGACCTATAGTTAGCTAGGCTTCCACCTAAATGACATAATTAGCTTAGTTAGCTCGAAAATGACCTATTTAATAAAAAATAACCTATAGTTAGCTAAGTTCTCTCCTAAATGACATAATACGGCTTACATACCTCCAAGATGACCTATTCCCCCTAACTTAGGTATTAAATGCCCTATAATTAGCTTAGCTAGATCCAAAATGGCTTAATAAGCATAGTTTGTTCCGGAATGACATATTTTACCCAAGTTAGGTCTGAATTGACCTATACTTACCTAATTATCCTAAAAATGATATAATTAGCTCCAAAAAGGCATAATTAGATAATTTAGCCTGAAGAAGGGGACAGGAGGAGAAGAAAGAGGAAAAATGAAAAGATGGAAGAAGACGAAGAAGAGAAGAAGAAGAGAAGAAGAAGGAGAAGGAGGAAGAAGAAAGAGAAGGAGAACGAGGAGAGAAGCTCCTTCTCCTTCTTCTCCTCCTTCTTCTCCTTCTTCTTGTCCTTCTTCTTTTCTTCTTCTTCTCCTCTTCCTTCTCCTTCTCCTCCTCCTTCTCCTCCTCCTCCTTCTTCTTCTTCTTTTTCTTCTCCTTCTTCTTCTCTTCTTGCTTCTTCTCTTCTTGCTTCTTCTCTTTCTTATTCTACGTAGGTTATTTTCCCCAACAAATACATACTTATCAAATTATCCTCCAAAATGACATAATTATCATAGTTAGGTAAAAACATCATAAGAACCTTGGTTAGCTCATTAAAATGACTAATTTAGCTCCAAAATGACATAATAAGGTCAAAATGGATTGATAATCATAGTTGGCTACAAAATGACATATTTTATCCAAGTTAGCTCTAGAATGACCTATACTTAGCTAAGTTCTCTCCTAAATGACATAATAAGGCTATGTAGCTCCAAGATGACCTATTCCACCTAACTTAGCTATTAAATGGCCTATACTTAGCTAAGTTCTCTCCGAAATAACCTGTATATACTTCTTCATCTAGTATTATTCTTCTAACTTTCTTATTTGTCATTTTGCAGATTACATTCACTTCACGGGAAGCTTGGATTATATTGATGGAATGCTTGAAGATGATTTCTTGTACCATGGCTTCAAGGAAGCTTGTATTGAAACTATTGTAGTATATGGATATATATGAAACTTTGTATGCACATGGATGAAACTGGTGTAATATATGGTTTGGTACGGATGCAACTTGCATAATATGTATGTACTATGGATGAAAGTTATTTTAATTTGCTTATGAGTACGGAAACAAAATTTTTTTGGTCAAATATATATATATATATATATATATATATCCTGATTATTGTGAAAATTGATGGATATAATAAGAAATAAAATAAAAAGGGGCTGGTTCCCCCCTTTGCCGTCGGCCCCCACATGGCAAAGGGGGGAGGGCAGACGGCAAAGAGGGGAGAGAGAGGGGTTGGTTCCCCCCTTCGCCGTGAGCCCCCCCATGGCAAAGGGGGGAGGGCAGACGGCAAAGAGGGGAGAGAGAGGTGCTGGTTCCCCCCTTTGTCGTCAGCCCCCTCATGGCAAAGGGGGGCAGGGCAGACGACAAAGAGGGGAGAGAGATGGGCTGGTTCCCCCCTTTGCCGTCCGCCCCCTCATGGCAAAGGGGGAGGGAAGATGGCAAAGAGAGGAGGCATGCCGTTAACACTTAACGGGACCGTTGGTGGATCTGCCGTCCCATTTAATTTGCCGTCTGCTCCCTCATGGCAAAGATTCTTTGCCGTTTGCTTTAGAAAAGCAGACGGCAAAGAACCTCTTCACCGGATTTTTTTTGCCGGCTACTTTGCCATCTGCTGATGGATGGCAAAGCCTTTGTCGTCCGTAGTTCCCCCCTTTGCTGTCAGCCAAGGCAGACGGCAAAATTATAAATTCCAGTAGTGACTCATAAGATCAAAGTTTCAGCTAGACACAAAGAAAGATAGGGGCTTATAGTTTCGCCTCCCAACTGCTTACCTCAAGGGTAATGTCAACGATAATAATTCATGAATACTTACCTCCAAGTTGACATATGAATATAGATCTTTCCTAAGCATATGACGTTAGACAAGATAAAGGCGAAACAAGGAATAGGTGAAGATCACCATGACTCCTTCAAGGGCAAAAAGTAAAGGTACAAGATAGGCCCTTCATAGAGGGAAGCAGAGGTTGTCATGCACTTTTGAGGTTTGGATGCGTGTCCTCTTAGTGCGGTGGAACGTCACTTTATATTGCCTCCTGTGATAAAGAACTTTATTATGGAGTCTGTCACTTTTATGTCTTCCTCATCACAGGTTCGTACAAAGCTTATTTTCCACACTAATAGATCATACATATTAGGGAGCAATTTTTATTGATTGCACCGATGATAACTTACTTGAGGGATCTTATTCAATCCATAGGTAGGTATGGTGGACTCTCATGGCAAAACTAGGTTGAAGGTTTATGGATGCACAAGTAGTATCTCTACTCTGTGCGGGAGTTTTTATTAATATGAGGTGGAAGTAATCGTCACATGCTAAGGGATCTCTAATCATATAACATTGTTCGAAACCAAGCGAACACAATTCATTATGTTGTCTTCCTTGTCCAACATCTACTTCTAGGCATGCAATAGTTTGGTGAGTGCTCACAATGATAGATGGTGTCAAAGATGATATATTTATATGTGAACCTCTCCTTCTTTATCACTTCCTATTAATTGCAACAATGACCAAGGTCTACGTTTTTCTACCCTCAACAAGTTTCAATCATCATTCATTTTTATGTGTGAAGCCATCACTTCCCATAAGATCATTACATGATCTTTCAAGCTTTTTTTCTTTTCTCACTCGGTTGATCATAGCAAGAGGCAAAGCCCTTCAACTAAAACACTCTTTATTATATGGCTCACGAGCTCGAATACATCTGGGGTGACACAAAGAAAAACTCAAGACTAAAACACTAAGACTTTTAATCTACTAGAGAAAAAGAAAGCTGAAAAGGAACAAACTAAAACAAAGGTAAAGGCAAAACATGTGATGGTGATACGATACCGGGGCAACTCCCCGAATATTGGCACAAGCTAAGGGGATTGCCCATACCCATGCTCAGTTGTCTTCCTTTGGAGGTGATGGTGGTGGAGTTGTTTTTGATTCGAAGAGGGCCATCAATCTTTGATTTATACCTTGGAGATCTGTGATAGGTTTCTCCAGCAAAACAACTTCACGAGTGAGATAAGTATTGCGAGCACGAGTTGTTTCACAAAACCTCAAGAGTTCAATCAAGGATGAAGACAGTAGGTGGAGGTATTGTTGAAGGAAATCCACTGCTTCAACTTCTTCCTTGTTGAACGCACATTGCCCTTCGTCCCACGCCTAGTTCTCCTTCTTAGTTTTGCCCTTGGCTTCTTTAGGTAGCCTTTCCTTAGCCTCCATGACCTCCATTATTTTCATATCAGCATTTACTTCTCCATAGACTTGAGGGATATTGTTCTCCCCCGCAGATTCCTGAGACGACATCTTGCTCTAAATCTGCGGTAGACAACAGGCTCGAAACGAAAACAGAGGAAATCTGCGTGATACGAGGGTCAGACCTTACGGGAGAATATATAATGATTTTTTCCAGACTAGAAGGAGTACTCCACACGAAAACAGAGTCCGGGAGGCACACGAGGTGGCCACAAGCCCCCCAGGCGCAGCTAGGGGGTGGGCCCGCGCTTGGCAGGCTTGTCGCCTCCTCGCGCGCTTTCCGGACTACTTCCAATTTTTCTATTTTTTCAAATATTCCAAAATGGAGAAAAATTCCTACTGGAAAAGTTTTGGAGTCCGTTTTCTTACGAATCACATACCTCTTCGTTTTCGAAGTCTGAAACAGGCTGATAAATATCCCTTAGGTATTCTTCCCGAGTTAGGGTATTGATAATATTGCTTTCATCATTTATGGGAGTACTTGAGATATAATGCTTGATTCTCTGCCCATTTACAACTCTCGGACAATTACCTTCCATGTTGTTGATCTTGGTAGCACCGGAATGATATACTTCCTCAACAATATAGGGACCTTCCCATTTAGAGAGAAGCTTGCGTGCAAAAAATCTTAAACGAGAATTATATAGCAAACCATAATCACCTACATTGAACTCACGCTTTTGTATCCTCTTATCATGCCACCTCTTAACCTTTTCTTTGAACAACTAGGCATTCTCATATGCCTCAGTTCTCCAATCATCAAGCGAGCTAATGTCAAATAACCTCTTCTCACCAGCAAATTTGAAATCAAAGTTGAGCTCTTTGATTGCCCAATAAACTTTATGCTCTAGCTCAAGAGGTAAATGACATGCTTTACCGTACACCATTTTGTACGGAGACATGCCCATGGGATTCTTATAGGCAGTTCTATAAGCCCAAAGTGCATCATCGAGCTTCTTAGACCAATTCTTTCTAGACCTGTTGGCGGTCTTTTGCAGAATTAGTTTAATTTCTCTATTGCTTAGCTCTACTTGACCACTGGACTGACGGTGATAGGGAGACGCAATTCTATGATTGACATCGTACTTAGCAAGCATTTTACGGAAAGCACCATGAATGAAATGTGAACCACCGTCGGTCATTAGATATCTAGGGACTCCAAATCTAGGGAAAATAACTTCTTTAAGCATCCTGATAGAGGTGTTGTGATCAGCACTACTAGTGGGGATAGCTTCTACCCACTTAGTGACGTAATCAACAACATCTAGGATGTGCATATACCCGTTGGATTTTGGAAAAGGTCCCATATAATCAAAGCCCCAAACATCAAATGGTTCAATGACAAGTGAATAGTTCATAGGCATTTCCTGACATTTACCGATATTACCTATTCATTGACATTTTTCACAAGACAAGACAAACTTACGGGCATCGTTGAAGAGAGTGGGCCAATAGAAACCTGATTGCAATACCTCGTGTGCAGTTCTATCTCCCGCATGGTGTCCTCCGTAGGCCTCGGAGTGACACTTCTGTAGGATCTGTCCTTGTTCATCTTCAGGTACACAACGTCTAATAACACCATCTACTCCTTCCTTATAAAGGTGAGGATCATCCCAAAAGTAATGTCTCAAGTCAAAGAAGAATTTCTTCTTTTGCTCGTATGTGAAACTAGGTGGTATATATTTGGCAACGATAAAGTTTGCATAATCAGCATACCACGGTGTACTACGGGAAGCATTGATGACATTCAATTGCTCATCGGGAAAGCTATCATCAATAGGTTGTGGGTCATCAAGAACGTTCTCCAACCTAGACAAGTTATCTGCTACGGGGTTATCAGCACCCTTCCTGTCGACAACGTGCAAATCAAATTTTTGTAGCAAGAGAACCCATCTGATAAGTCTAGGTTTAGCGTCTTTCTTCTCCATGAGGTACTTAATAGCAGCGTCATCAATGTGAATAGTGACTTTGGAATCAACTATGTAAGACATGAACTTTTCACATGCAAACACGACTGCTAAAAACTCCTTCTCCGTAGTAGCATAGTTTCTTTGGGCACTGTCTAGAGTTTTACTAGCATAGTGAATAACATAACTTCTTATCAACTCTTTGCCCTAGGACGGCACCAACAGCATAATCGCTAGCAGCACACATGATTTCAAAAGGTAAGTTCCAATCAGGTGGTTAAACAATAGGTGCAGTTATCAAGGCCTTCTTAAGTATTTCGAAGGCTTCCCCACAATCATCGTCAAAAACAAAAGGAATATCCCTTTGCAAGAGATTGGTAAGAGGCCTAGAAATCTTAGAGAAGTCTTTAATGAACCTTCTATAGAAACTTCTTATACCTTTGATATCTGTGGGGTATGGCATTTTCTCGATTGCATCAACGTTAGCCTTATCGACTTCAATACCTCTTTCAGAAATTTTATGTTCTAAGACAATGCCTTCACTAACCATAAAGTGGCACTTCTCTCAGTTCAAGACAAGATTGGTGTCTTTACATCTCTGCAAGACTCGGTCAAGGTTGCTAAGGCAATCATCAAAAGAAGACCCATAAACGGAGAAGTCATCCATGAAAACCTCAACAATCGTTTCACAAAAGTCAGAGAATATAGCCATCATACATCTTTGAAAGGTGGCAGGTGCATTACGTAAGCAAAAAGGCATACGTCTGTAAGCAAAGGTATCGAAAGGATAGGTGAAAGTGGTTTTCCCCTGATCAGATTGTGCAACTGGTATTTGGGAGAAACTAGAATAACCGTCTAGAAAGCAGAAGTGTGTGTGTTTAGACAGTCTTTCTAGCATGTGGTCGATAAAAGGCAAAGGGTAATGATATTTCCTAGTGGCTTTATTCAATTTCCTAAAATCGATCACCATCCTATAGCTAGTAATAATCCTTTGTGGGATCAATTCATCCTTATCATTAGGGACAACGGTAATGCCTCCCTTCTTAGGGACGCAATGCACCGGACTCACCCAATCACTATGCGCAACAGGATAGATAATACCCGCTTCCAGGAGCTTTAGTATTTCTTTTCTTACCACCTCTTTCATCTTAGGATTTAATCTCCTTTGATGATCAGCAACTGGTTTGAAATCAGGATCAGTTTTAATCTTGTGCTGGCATAGAGTGGGACTAATGCCATTGAGATCATCAAGAGTATATCCAATAGCAGCACGGTGCTTCCTCGGAGTTTTTAGTAACTTCTTTTCATCATGCTCTGAGAGGCTAGCACTAATAATAACATGATATATCTCTTTTTCATCAAGATAAGCATACTTAAGAGTATCGGGCAACTTTTTGAGCTCGAACACAGGATCACCCTTTGGTGGGGGTGGATCCCCAAGCAGTTCAACAAGCAAGTTATTCTTAAGGATAGGATATTGTTCTAAGACAACTCTATCTATTTCATCCCTTTCATCCATATGCATATCATTTTAATGCTCAAGCAAGTATTGCTCTAAGGGATTAGTAGGAGGTACGACAATAGAAGCTAAGGCAATAATTTCATCCTTACTAGGCAACTCTTTTTCATGAAGTTGTCTACCAAACTTGGAGAAATTGTACTCATGTGACACGCCTTCAATGCCAATAGTGACAGTTTGCTTCTCACATTCAATATGAGCATTCACGGTATTAAGGAAGGGTCTGCCAAATATGATGGGACAAAAGCTATCTTGGGTGGTAGCAAGAACGAGGAAATCAGCAGGATACTTCATTTTACCATGCAAGACTTCAACATCCCTAACAATTCCCACAGGGCAGATAGTATATCTATTGGCAAGTTGAATAGTGACATCGATGGGTTCTATCTCAATAGGTGCAATCTCGTCTTTGATTTCATCATATAAGGATTGAGGTATTGCACTAACACTAGCACCCACGTCACATAAACCATGCTAACAATGATCCCCTATCTTAACAGAAACAACATGCGTGCCAACAAGAGGCCTATGTTTGTCTCTAGCGTGAGGTTTAGCAATTCTAGCAGCATCTTGACAGAAGTGAATATTATGTCCCTCAACATCGTCGGACATAAGATCTTTGATAATAGCAACGCTAGGTTCAACTCTAATTTTCTCAAGGGGTGTAGGTGTTCTAATGTAGCCTCCACGTATGACAGTTGAAGCTTTAGAATGATCCTTTATCCTAACAGGGAAAGGTGGTTTCTCAATGTAAGCACTGGGAACAATAGGATCATTATAGGCAATGACTCTCTCTTCAACTGGATTGGGTTTAACTACAATGACTTTTAAGGGAGGATGATATTTAAACCACTTCTCTTTGGGGAGATCAATGTGAGCAGCAAATGATTCACACACTGAAGCTACTATCTCAGATTCAACTCCATACTTAGCGCTAAAATCACAATGAATTCCATCTGAAGTCAATATCTCTCTTCATAAAAGAACCGGTACAAGAAGTGTCAAGCATGGTGCGATCATCATGAGAAAGCCGAGCATAGAAGTTCTGAATGATAATTTCTCTCGAGAGATCATGATTGGGGCATGAATATAACATTGATTTAAGCCTTCCCCAAGCTTGAGCGATGCTTTCTCTGTCACGAGACCAAAAATTATAAATATAATTCCGATCACGATGTACTAAATGCATAGGATAAAACTTTTGATGAAATTCCAATGTCAACGCCTTATCCTTGAAAGATAAAGGAAATAACTTCTTCTTGACCTCATCCTCGGGCAAACCTGCAAGCTTATATAAACCACAAAATTCATCTACATAGATTAGATGCAAGTCTGGATGTGATGTTCCATCTCCTGTAAAAGGATTAGCCAGCAGTTTCTCAAGCATACCCGAAGGAAATTGAAAGCAAATATTTTTTAGTAGGTGCAGCAGGTTGAGGAGCAACTCTTTGTGCTTCCATTCAAGGTGAAGATACCCCGAACAAGCACCTCAGAGGATTAGTATCCATAGTGACAAGTGACAATAAATTTCAGCACACTATATGCATGTTTCCTTACCAAGTTCCACTTACCAAAGGCGCTTCACTCCCCGGGAACGGCTCCAGAAAAGAATCTTGATGACCCACAAGTATAGGGAATCTATCGTAGTCCTTTCGATAAGTAAGAGTGTCGAACCCAATGAGGAGCAGAAGGATCTGACAAGTGGTTTTCAGCAAGGTAAAATCTGCAAGCACTGAAATTATCGGTAACAAGTAGTTGTGTGGTGAGATGATTCGTAGCGAGCAACAAGTAAAAAAAGTAACAACGGTGCAGCAAAGTGGCCCAATCCCTTTTGTATCAAGGGACAAGCCTGGACAAAGTCTTATAGGAGGTAAAACGCTAAAATTTATTAATATTGTATTTTTTTATTCTTTTTGAAAAATAATGCGCCCATTTGAAAATTTTCAAATCTGGGCCTGCCTCGGCCCTGGTGTCACCGATAGGATCCAGTCGGCCTAGGCAAAGCTGATAAGGGCCTCTCGGCCACGTGGCGGCCGACTACTCGCTAGACCACGTCGACAGGCCAGTAGGCCAAGCCTGTCGGCCCTGGCGTAGCGGATAGGGCTATCGGCCAGGGGGAGGCCGACTAGTGGCCGGCAGCCCCTCCTCCTTTCTTCCTCCTTCCTCCTTTCTTCCTCCTTCCTCTTTCTTCCTTCTCCTTTCTACCTTATCTCCTTTCTTTCTTTCTCCTCCTACCTTCTCCCCCCACCCAAAAAATCTGCCATTTCCACTTTTTGAACCATACATTTGTTGTGTAAGTAGGAGGGCATCCGAACTATCCTTCTCACTCGCGATGTGGTAGTTTGTGTTGCATGTTTTGAAGCTATTTTTGGTGGTGGTGGTGGAGGTTGAGGTGTGGGTGGTGGTGGTGGTGGTGGTGGTGGTGGTGGTGTGGGTGTAGTTGGTTGTTTTGGTGGAGTTGGAGGTGGTGGTGTGGGATTAATCTCGGTGTTCATTGTTCGTCATTCATCGTTCATCGTTTCTACACACGCTTCAAGGGTAAAATATTTTTGTTGTTTAAATAGTTTTAGGTGCTCCGGTAGATTAGTATAAATTTACTTGTTTAACTGGTTGTAGGTGCTCCGGTAGATCAGTATAAATTTAGTTGTTTAACTATTTTTAGGTGCTCCGTTAGATAAGTATATATTTAGTTGTTTAACTAGTTTTAGGTGTTCCGGTAGATTAGTATAAGTTTAGTTGTTTAACTAGTTATAGGTGCTCCGGTAAATTAGTATAAATTAAGTTTAGTAAATGAAGTAGTGTAAATATGTTTAGGTTCTCCGATAGATTTGGAAAATATATTTTTGTTTGTCGTTCTTCTAATATTTTTCCTTCTTGAATAATATGTTAGGTCAGCACAGATGTCTGATTTAGTGACATTATGTTTGCACTATGGTCGTGGTACCGTTCAAACAAATGAGATGGGAGCTGATCTTATTGAATTTCAGTACACACAGGTGCAGGTGTCCACCACTAAAACATGGTCTGTTACTCAGTTGACAGAATGTCTTGCGCGATGTTTAGGGTTCAATACTGAAACACACCCCGTCGGTGTTCATGAATTATGGACCCGGTCCACTCGTAATATTTTCTGGTATTTGAAGCATATAGAGCGGGACGACCAGTGGGTGCGCGTGTTACAATCTTGCGAGCGTAGGGGATGTCATCCTGTGGCCTTACTTCTCCCCATGCTAAAGCCGGTTACTGAACCTGAAGTGGAACGTAGCTCTGAATATGGTGAGAGCAGTGTAGGGATGCATGATTCACAGTCAATTCATGTGTCCCATGCTGGGGATGATTTTTACGAAGCAGACCAGAGTAGTCATGCAGAAGGGGGAGATGCAGATGATTATCTCAGCGGTGAGGCGGATGCCGACGAGATAGATGGGCACATGCAAAACGAGATGCATGAAGAAGATATAGCGGGTGATATTTCCGATGAATTCACCGAATTAGATGGAGAAGAGCACGCACATGAAGTGCCTATTCCTGCATCATGGAATCAGGACTTCTCATCTGGAATGTTGGTGAACGACGGTCATGATTCTGCCTGGCAGTATCACCAAAACAACATTGCAACAGGTGCCCTCTACCCGAACAAACAAGCTCTGAAGGATGCCATACTTAATTGGGCAATGTCCACTCAAAGGGTATTTGTAGCTCAACTATCTTGTACGGATAAGTTGACAATGGTTTGTAGAAATCAGGGTTGTCCCACTAGGGTGAATGGAGATCTCCCTAAGTACGACACAAGTTGGGTCATAAGTGACTTAGTTAGTCATAATTGTGTTATTCCATGCATCCCTCAAGATCATCCCAACTGTCGTGGGTATAAGTCTGACAGTAGATGTGTAGGGTACGAAAGGATGGGCAGAGCCTTAGCTACGGCGAGGTTGTATGAGTTCAGGCCCCTCTGTGGTGGAGGTAATAGCCCTACATCTCAGTGCTCTGGGAGCTTGTTGTCGAGTGGAATATGGAATACAGTGAATTGCTAACCCCTGCACCAGTGGGGGAGGGCGGCTTATATAGAGTGTGCTGCCCTCCACAACGGTTCGGTGCACAGGGGTGGAGTAGTGGCGAATAAATGCCTACGTTACAGGTAATGTATGTCTTAAATGCTAATAAAGGCACATGGAAACGTACGACCATCTCCCTCTTGGGGGGTTACGATGCACAGACTGGAATCCAGTCAGTTAGTTTGATATACTCCGAATGCTCACCTCGGACTGGATGGTGGAGGGTCCGTTACCGACTGGATGATGGGAAGTCCTTAGTTCAGTCGGAACTGACTAAGGGCCTTGTCCCTTATGGGGGGTAGTCCTTGGGTAGGACCTAGAGGACAGGCCTATGACCCTACCCTAGGACTATAACCCCATCATTAGTCCCCGAATGGATTGGGGTTGGAACGATGAAGCGATGCTTGAAGTATGGATTCGACTGGTACGGATGCGACTTTGGCGTTTCTTGCCTCGATCCATTTTATCTTCTCTGACCAACGATCAGAGTGGAAGTATTTGTGAAACAAACTGTCGGAAACCGAGTGCTTTCGTAGTATCTTCTAACGTGACCAGTCAACTAACAGCGGCGGATTTTCTGGGATCCTCAAATTTCGGTTACCGCGCGCTCAGCAGGGATGACGACATCGCGCTCGAGTAGTACCTGACGCCTCGATCCCCGCGCCTTCATCTTCTCCACTGATATCACCGCGACCGGTCGGGGGATAAGATTTCGGGGCCACTTGCGAGTGACCCAGTCGAAACCTTACTTAAACCTCAGCGGCGAGGGTTTTTTTCGTTACACTTGTCGGATATCTTGCACTTGCCTGCTCCGCTCCTCTCGCCACCCCCTGCGCATCTCAAGCTCCTTCCTCCTTCTTCTCCCCTGCGAATCCGCACCCTCCGCCATGACCAAGGTTCAGACTAGCAAGCTAGAGGCTAAGAAGAAGAAGGGGAGTGCGGCGGCTCCTGCTCAGCGGCGGCAGCGAACGCACCCGGCGGGGTGGATCCAGGGGGATTTCCTCCCCTCCACGGTGACGGAGGAGAACCTGCTGGAGTTGGTGGAGCACGGGATGACCGCACACAAATCGTGGAGGTTGCCGGCGGAAGGCGAAATCGAGCCGGCGCCCCGGGAGGGGGAGCGCGTCTTGCTCCTCAGCCACGTGTACCGAGGTTTTTCTCTGCCACCACACCCCTTCTTCAAAGGTATCATCAACCACTTCGGGGCGCAGCTCCACCATTTTCCTCCCAATGCCATAGCTCATCTCTCTTCCTTCGTCGTATTGTGCGAGTGTTTCATTGGCTGTCCCCCCCCATTGGGGGCTTTTCAAACATATCTTCTCTGCTAGATCCCAGACCATCAAACGGCTTAGCCAGTCGGATGACAAAACCCACCTTCTCCAGCTCTGCGGAGGCTTAGGCTTTCAAAAGAAGAGTAAAAGTAGCTATCTTGCTCTACAGTTGAGTGAATCTGTTAGGAACTGGCAGTCGACATGGTTCTACTGCCAGGACGTCGCTTGTCTGAATGCTTCCACTGGACTCCCTCCTTTTAGCTTAGACCGACCAGCTCCTCCTAGGCAGCTCGCGCTTGTAGAGGTCGTCCGGAAGGGAGTCACTGGCATAGATTTGCTGGAGGTTTTCCTCGGTCGGCATATCCAACCTTTGCAAGCTCGACACCATGCCATGTGGCATTACACAGGGCCTGAGGACTCCACTCGGACCAACTCGAGTGCGTGACCGGGGATATGGTGGCGTCGTGGGTCCTCAACATCACCGGCGCCTGCGAAAACCCTAGAGGATCTCGGCGAGTGAAGGCCTTCCGGGCGGACAACCCGCGTCCAAACGTAGTGAGTACAACTTGTCGAGTGCACACAACTGTCTTAGATTTATTGCTTTCTTGAATCACTATCTGACGTCTCATGTCGTCGACTATATCTCGTGCAGGAGTGGACTAACTGGTTTTCTCCCGTCTCGAACGGGAATCCGGCCGAGGAGGAAGAAGGCAGCCAGGAGGGCAGCGTGGAGAGCGGCGAGTACGTCTCTGATAGCGGGGAGACGGAAGAGGAGTCTGCAGAAGAAGAAGAGGCAGATGAGGAGCAAAACTCGCCGCCTCTGTAGCCAGAGCCTCGGACTAAGCGCTGTCATGAACCAGTGGCTCCTTCAGCTCCTCCAGCGTCCTCGAGTGAGCCGCCAGCTCCTCCAGCTGCTCCTGTGGCACCGAGTGCCTCGCCAGCCGTTCCCGTGGCTCCGAGCGTTCGGAGCGCAAAGAGGACCAGGGATTCTGCCGCTGAGCCCGCGGGCCAACCCTCCATAGCAGCAAAACCGAGTGGATCTAAGCCTCGGAAGGCCTTGCCACGGATGAGGGTCACGGTTCCCGTCACCTCAAAGTAACTGCATTGTCCTTCTATCTTCCTTCAGTACTTGATTGAACTCCTGCTTATTAATCGAATGTATTTTACTCGACAAAGTTGCAACCTCTGCCACCTATGCGACATGCCAGGGGGATGACCCCATGGACATGGACAATGTTGCCACATCCTAGCCAGGTGCGTCGTAGTGACTCCGAGAGCCTAGGTTATTGCGTCACCAATTCTGCCTTTGGTCTTGTCTTTTTCCTGTGGTCTCACGCCGTTCGGTCGGGTTTCTCTTAGGGGTGATTTTTGTGGAGGATGACGACCAGGGAAGGTCTGAGCAAGCTGTGGTGCCTGTCCTTCAGGCTGTTCCGCCGGTTACCACTCTCGCCACGGACTTGGCATTGGTAACGGCTGCGGCCTCTGCCTGCGGAGTGGACGAAGCTTTCTGGTTCTGCTTCCGAGTGTTGTTCCCATCTCCATCGGCGACTGCCTTGTGCTTGCCGCTACGAATGCGGTCCTCTTCTTCGCCATTTGCATAGCGTGCCACTATCTCCATCATCTTGCTCATGGAGATGTCGCCTGTCTGACCGAACTTCAGGTACAGATCTCTGTACCACACGCATTCCTTGAAGGCGCAGACTGCTTGGTGCTCTATGACATTCTCCACCATGTGGTAGAGGGTTGTCCAATGCTGGATGAAATCGCGCAGGGGCACATTCTGCTTTTGGACACAGTGCTGGAGCTCCACGAGACCAGCAGGGCGTTTGCACGTCCCCTCGAAGGTCCTGATGAAGACTCGGGCCAAATCTGCCCAGCTATAGATGCTTGAAGGAGCCAACTGGTTCAGCCACGCTCGTGCCGAGCCGTCGAGCATCAGGGGGAGATGTTTCATGGCAACCTGGTCATCCCCACCACCGATCTGGACTGCCACTCAGTAGTCGTCCAGCCACGTTTCTGGCTTGGATTCTCCTGTAAACTTGGTGATCCCCGTCGCCAATCGGAAGTAAGGAGGGATGCCAGCCGAACGGATGGCTCGACTGAAACACTCGGGGCCAGAGACGATGGTCCTGCTTCCACTCGAACGGTCTCTATCATGACCATCACGGTGGGCTCGGCTCCTGTCCACCTTCCTCTTGGCGATGTATCCTCTTGTGTCGGGCCTTGGATCATAAGTGTCACCGATTGAACGCCGATCATCATAATGTCGGGGCCCGTAGGGCCCACCCCACAGAGGGGTGCGTGAACAGCCACGATCTTCGGGATTCATGGAACGGCTGCCTCCTTTGTGTCGCTGATGAGAATCGGGGCTGAAAACTGACCGATGCGTGTTCGCGTGAACAGAACTGTTGTGGATCCTGTTGTGCGACTGGGAGACCGCCGAATTCTGCTGCTGCGCCGTGTGCAACAGGGCATGGATCTGCTCGATCCCTCTGCTAGCCTCTGAATCAGTCGGCCGGAGGGAATCGACTATCTTGGCGGCGGCAGCCAGGTTGAGGACGGGTGTGTGGAACACCTCCACGTTGCTCTAACGAGTGCGCCGACTGGCAGAACGGCAGGGCTGACGGCGAGCGCCGGATGTTTCGCCAACCTCGTGCTCGTTTCGACCGGTTTGGCGGGGACTTTCATGGGAATTGGCCATGTGCACTTCGGCTGCAGGCCCACGACCCAAGTACTCGGAAGGCAACTTAGTAGGAACTGAGTCCGAGCACTGGGACGGCGGCGCAACTACAACCGATTCGAGGACCGCCACTTGTGAAGACGCGTTCTGGCACGCCTGGGCGTGTTGCACCCAACGCTGGAGCCGCGGACGGCGAGACCGCTTGTTGCGGCGCGTGACGGGAGCGTAGATCGACACCGGAGCCGACTGCTGGAGAAGAAGGATGCCACGGGCGCCGGCACGGAAGTTCGTAGCCCCGCGACTGGGGAGCGCCTCGACGTCGAGAGGGGCATCCCAAAGCCATGCCTAATCTTCGACGACGAAAGAGAGAGCGCCGAAGAGGATCTCATGACCCATGCACAAATCTCCACCGGATGACATGATGAAAAGATGTAGTCGCAAACTCGCGGGAAGTCGCTTAGACGTTTGCCCCAAGGTGGGCGCCAACTTTCGTGGGTATAAGTCTGACAGTAGATGTGTAGGGTATGAAAGGATGGGCAGAGCCTTAGCTATGACGAGGTTGTATGAGTTCAGGCCCCTCTACGGTGGAGGTAAAAGCCCTACGTCTCAGTGCTCTTGGGAGCTTGATGTCGAGTGGAATATGGATTACGGTGAAATGCTAACCCCTGCACCAGTGGGAAAGGGCGGCTTATATAGAGTGCGCTGCCCTTCACAATGGTTCGGTGCACAGAGGTGGTGTAGTGGCGAATAAATGCCTACATTACAGGTAACGTATGCCTTAAATGCTAATAATGGTACATGAAAACGTATGACCGTTGCCCTCCACGGGGGTTACGATGTACAGAGTGGAATCCAGTCGGTAAGTTTGATACGTTCCGAATGCTCATCTCCGACTGGATGATGGAGGAATCGTCACCGACTGGATGATGGGAAGTCCTTAATTCAGTTGGAACTGACTAAGGGCCTTGTCCCTTATGAAGGGTAGTCCTTGGGTAGGACCTATAGGGCAGGCCTATGACCCTACCCTGGGACTATAACCCCATCACTCAGTTAAACCACTTTTAATGCATTGGTGCTAAAATCAGGTGCTAAGCACATTAAATAGTTTAGCTACTAAAATTCTTATGCATAAGGCTGGTTGTAATGGGGAGTGTCATATACTAGTATCATGCATATGATACTAGTCTATGATACTACACCCGTAATGCATAGTATCATATGTTAGTATCATAAAATAGGTAATTTATTGACATTAAAGACACAAAGTAGCACAACATTTAATATGATACGGTAACTCTCTCTTTCTTCATTTAATTCTATGTCACGTAATCAAAGTTGTCTAGTTGGCATGCATGATATTAGCTATGATACTCCCATTTCGACCAGCCTAATTGCTTAGCTTATTATAGCTAAGTACGCTTATTTAAATTTTTTGCAACTAAAGTTATACATGCATTGGTGCATTTCGTTTATTTAATTCTTTACCTAGGTTCACGTGTGTAGTATTCTTTCTTCGTGGGGTCACCACACACATCTCTCTCCTATTAATTAGTTTGTTACATCAGATTTTTTGTCTATGTAGCATCCTTAGCACGTGTAAAAGGTGGAGCATTGGAAGTAGCCTTAGTATCATATGGCCACTTTAAGATTAATGTCTGCTGGATTGCAGATTTGATATGCACCGGTGGATATTTCCTCGGAACATTAAGCGAGTAGCATGAGCCAACATCAACTCCATTAGGGCATCAACTCCATTAAGGTTGTAAGATATTTATTGGTTTATTTGGACACATATGAATTTTGATGATGTGTCATGTAATAAATAAAGAAAAAGAGTAAGGTTGTTTGTAAATTAACCAATAACTTTGTAGAAGCTTCAATGTAGAATGAGAGAGCACCTTATTTTTATTATCTCACATACTATTGGACAAACTAGATACTGTTAGAAATTAATTAGTAGATTAATTAGCCAAGGGATGTGTCCAACCCCGAACGGTCGTGTCTCCTCTCTCTCTCTCTATTGCCAACAAGCACCTGTTCTGGAGGGATGCCTTCGAACATACACCTCTTCTTCGCACCTCTTCCAGATGTATATATACTTGAGAATCAATAGAAATCAGGACTAATCGTCCATTCACTTTCATTCAATCTTGTTTTACTCTAACACGTTATCAACACTTTTCTCTATCAGAGAGCAATTAGGCGACACAGAACAGCGAAAGAGACGGCCAATCCACCGCTGTGTGTCGAGGCCCTCTTGCTCGCAGACGCGATCACACCCTCCCCGCACCACCCATACCCTAGCGTCGCCTCGCCCGAACCGTCGCAGCGCCTCCGGCGAGACAGAACCCCGCCATGCCGATCTCATCCTCCCTCTCTGCGCGCCTCGGCCCCGGTACCGCGCCCACGGCCGCCCCCGCACGGTGGGGCCCTTACGCCCGCCCCTTGGAACCCCGCAGGAGCGGCAGCGCCATGGCCTCCAGCCCATCTCTCCACCTCGAACCCGAGAAGGTGAGGCTCCTCGGCCCCGTGCGAGGGCCGAATCCCGCGGAGGATCGAGTCGCGGCGCCGCAGCCCCTGCACCAACACAATGGCGGCTTGGAGACCCGAAGAAGTCGGACCAGAAGACGGATCCCGAGCCGGCGGGGACGAGTCCAGAGCCGATCCTGGAGCCGCGCGTCGAGGAGAGTCGTGGCTGCAGTGGTTTCGCTTTCCTCTGCTCCCTCGCTGGACACAAGGAGGCTATTACTGGAATCTCTATGCCGATGGGGTCCAACAAGCTCTACTCTGCCAGTGCCGACGGCTCTGTTCGCGTATGGCACGGGAAATCTGGCGAAGAATGGTGGTGGTGATGCCGTTGGCCGCCGATATGGTGGAATTTGGGATGAGCAGCGATGAGGACAAGATATTCGTCGCCTCCCTTATCCATGCGTACAGAGAAGCTATGGAATAGTTGGGTACTTGGGCTCTAGCCCATGATGGCCGCTGCTGTATGTATACATGCCCGGTTGGCTCGTTGGGCACTAGTCCATGCTGTTTGAGCAGCAAGAAAAAAAATCAAAACAAAAAAATCGATTCATCAAATCATCCACGGAGGAGGCCTTCCGCACCAGCCCGAGGTTTCCACAGCCCCGGCGTGACCCTCGGCCACGACACCGGCGCAACCTTCCCTTTTCTTCACGATTGGAATATCTCTTGGTATAGCCAAAGCCAACTGAATCGATTGATTCGTGGCTGCATATGACGAGGAACCTTATCTCCTCGTCATTGTTCATTTTAGTCCTTCCATTTTCTTTTATCTACGGAAAAAGTTGATGGAAACATCAGCCCATTTGAACTTCACAGTTTACAATCAGCCATATTATTCATATTTCAAGACTTCGGCTTTAAATAAAATATATATGGCAGGCCCGAGGTCTTATTAAAGTGCACATCATTTTACCATATGTAAAACTCCATTTGAAGCCTTCAAGGCTAAGTATAATGCAAGCATATATACTTTCGTCCAAACATATACTACAACAGTAGTATTATAGCAAAATGAACATTTTGCATACATTCCAGACACAATTTCAATAGAATTTAAGCCATTATTCCGTGTCTTTACCCCTAACATTGTATGTGTTTTAGGAGAACAACTATTTATGCAATTAATTTTAATTTTTGTAAATCTTATTGTAATTCAAAACAAGGATCATGTATTCTCATACTAAATATGATGGCATCCAAGTTTATTTGTGAATTACAAGGTATTTGATGGCATCTACTGCATATTTTTGCAGATTATCCATCACTACTGTAAGATCTACGTTCTGTCATTTTGGCAAGATGACTATCTTCAACGTGCTCTTCCAAATATTAATGTGTACATAACTCAATTTTTTATTTGTAAATCACAAGGTATTGATGACATCTACTACACAGTTCACAGATTATTCATGAGTACTATGAGGTCTACATCTTGTCTGTATTTACAAGATGATTACCTTCAAAGTGCTCTTCCAAATATTAATATTAGATGAGACTACCTCAAGATACCATAAGGTAATATTGGCATCTACTGCAAAATTTTGCACACTATCCATTATTACTGCAAGGTCTACACCATGTCATTCTAACATCTGACTACCTTCAAGGTGATTTTCTTAAAAATAGATAACATAAGGTAATGGAATTATGAACATCTACTGACAACAGTCAGACTATGTTTTCTATTACTGCAAGATCTACACCATAATGGTGATTATCTTCAAAGTGTTATTCTATATCAATTGAGGTCTACATATATAAGGCATCAGCCAAATAAGAACTTGCTCCTTTGAAGCATTTATTGTTGTTGTTCACTAAAATATTTTACTCTCATAGTAAATATTTTTATGGCACATTGGTTATATACCGAAATGGTATTTGTGCGCTAATATAAACTATTGAAGCCTCACTTTGCTTCAATATGTCATAGAAAACTATGCAAATACTTGCAATACATGTGATTACCTTCTATTACATTCGTAAAATGCATGGCAATGGAGCCTACATCACTATTTTCAATTATAGTGTCATCCATCCATTAAGATGGATACCATAATTTATAACTAGTGTCTCAAACACTATTGCAAGATCCACATCACATTGTGGTTGTTATTTTCATAGTGACTAAGCAATGTTAAAACTGCAAAGTCTATGTTTTGGTCATGACTCTAAAGTCACACTTTTTCTCATGAATGAAGCCCAAGACATAAGCAACGATTTCATCGCATGCACTATATTGAAGGTTTACACCCCATGTTCACCAAGCATCACCTTGGCGGATTTTGCTCAACAAGATCATTTCATGCATATATTTTATTTTACTCCAAGAAGTAAATTAAATAATGCATGATCATTTCATGTAACACATGGTTATTCTATTGATGCACATATGCATTTTATATGTCACCAACTTTACTTGGTTCTCAAACTAAGTACACAATGGATGAATATTTATTCAACTTGAATATTTCCCTTAAGAGAAATACGTTGCCATGAGCACATCACGAATAATCATCCATTCGTTTCTCAAGACCTCAAGTCTATCACAGCTCACATTTTTGTCACTCATTCAACTTTAAGTTGAGATCTCATGATCAAATATTTTCATCCGAAGATCCAATTGAAAAGCCCTCAATACACTTTACATCTTCTTATGATAGTCCTACCATTTTCATGATGAAGAAACATGGAATTTCATAAAATCATCAGATTCACCCAACGGGTGCTATTCCATTATTTGAAATTCTTGCTAGCATTGAGAATACTATGCAAGTCAGTGGTCACAAAATAGAACCACCATGTATTCAAAGTAGAGTGGAGGCTAAAATACAACCAAAGATGGAATTATTTCTTAATAGGGGATATATCGTTTTCAAACGATCAACGACAACTCTCAAGTTTGTCAAATGTGTGGTTATTTAAACATCGTACCTATGATCACCAAACACTCAAAAATATGGTCAAACCACACCACAAATTTATTAAAAGGCAAATAAGTTCATTGGGATATTTGAAAATTTGCAAACATATAACCAGAAAATATTCTGGTAAATGATGTTCTCAAATCTTTATCAAGAGGAGAACAAAAATTATAGTGCAATCAAAGAATGATCAATTCTTTTGTGCCTATGATATGTTTACGTAATTCATTTTTCAGTAAATATGGGAGACCTCATGTAATATCCCGATTATTCCTAAAATATTGTTTGCCTATAGTTGTACTACTACATGTAGTATAAATGTCTAATATCCTATTTCTTGGACATTATATTTGATAAATTTTGAATGGATGAATCGATTCATACTCAGTTTTGTTGCATAAAAAAATTCTAAATCTTATAAAATATTTGGCTTTAAGCCTTACAATCCTGGTCTGGGGTTGATTAGAAAATTATTGACAATTCTATTGGTCACAACTTAACAAGTTGCGAAATTTCCCAAATCATCTGATTTTGTGTGCACCACATGTGCCATTGGGGAATTAATTTAAGGAACTCTCACCTTACAATTCTAAATGAGCCAACTCATTCTTCCTTGAACACATTCAGAAGATATGTGGATTACTCAACCATTAGGTGGTATTATATAGATACTTCATGGTACTCATGGAAACAATTATAAAATAATTTCAAGTGTGTCTCTTTTCACACAAAACCATGAATGATATAACTAAATTAATTGCTCAAATTCTCAAAGTAAGAGCAAGTAATCCTAAACAAGGGATAAATCCATTCGAATGGACAACTTCGTTGAATTCATTGCACAAGTAATTTATGATTATACATAATACTTTATGTACATACCCGACATGGTTTAGTTAAATATCTTATCAAAGATACTGAAATCAATAATATGACCAAACTTATAGAATTATAATTTACAAGCCTAATGCTAGACAAATACGGCATTACACACCGTAAGTATGATATAAAATCATATCAACTGCATAGCATACTACTTTCTCCTTGTAGTAATTACGTGGAAATCAACAGAGTATTTCCTATCTGCGATAATTCGGTTACATACCAATATCACCACTCCAGCATATATCAATGGGCTCTCACAAAAAAATTAGGGATCTATGTGAGGAATAAAAATTTATCCGTCAATCAAAATTATTCATAGCCCGTATGCTGATTGCATCAGCAATAAGGACATTTCTGGCATTAGGGGGAGATTAGTACCACAAAGAATGCCAAGAAATAAATTAGAAATGTTATTCACATTTAGTCCTTATATCCACGTACTCAAAGAATCTGAACAAGAAGTTTAGAATCACATATTTGCAACACATTGCAAATCTGCCACATACATTTACTCACGACAAAGATGTTACTCAATTATATTCCTGCAGTGAAGTGTCAGAAAGAGTGGAGGTACGTGATAAACCACTCTTCTCCCAAAATGAGAGCAAGAAGGGGAGAAATCTGACCACACGAGATATAATCTCGCATATGCTTCCGCGGAAATAGAGGAAATCAAATCCTCAACTAGTAAATGTAATTCAACATCAAGTTGAAAGAACACCTCACTGGATGCTCATCATCCAAAGCCCGACATAAATGTGCACAAATTTTTTCGTGTCGGGACATCGAAACACCTTGACTCCATTGTTGTAGGAAGTCACAAGGAGTTAAAAGGAATAAATACATCTCCACAAATTGCGATGATTCCTCCATAATCACATAACATAAGTCAACATTTGTCAACATATATTTCTTCTAAAAATTGCTAAAACCTTTTGGGCCCTGAACCAAAATCCATGGTAGAGTGCCTCTTGTACTCATATTGGTTCACATAAAAGGAAGCAAGTAATGAAGAATAACACTCGCTCATCAAAGAGTGGTATTTACCACAGTAATACCTACTCCACATAAGTATCTTTCTTATGGAATAGTGAAACTTCTCATTCATAGACGAAGTCAATGAGGTCGTGAAAAAGCGAGGCTTGTAGCAAAAGGGTTCACGCAGAGACCCGGTATCAAATTATGATGTAACATACACTCCTGGTATGAGTGGAATTAAGTTTCGATAATAAATATCATTGGCAGTACAAATAATATTATCCATGGAGTTAATGGATGCAATAACTACATACTCATATGAGTTACTCGTTTTGGAAATTTATAACAAAGTCCCTAATGGGCTTACAATTCCAAATCCAAAATAAATCGCCACATATTTGTGTAAAATTTCAGAGGTCACTCTATGGCTCAAAATAGTCAGAAATCATATGGTACTACCGACTAAATGATTTTCTTCTTCCGAAGGATTACTCAATGATGATTGTTTATCTGTTAACAAAGGAATACCAAATTTGAATTCCTTATATCACCTTAGTGTATATCGATGATTTCATCATCAATGTCTCTACAAGACCTAAACATACATAAAATCATCTCCAGACGGAAAATTTGGATTCAACCAAATTTAGCTTAAGTTTACAACTTGAGCATTCTATCAAGAATACGTATCAGTCTACATATATCCAAAACATATACGAGAAGTTAAGTGTGGATATACCATAACAATAAAGACATGTATGGTCATACTACCTTTGATAAGGTACAAATCCATTCATACCTAGGGGTGATAATGAAGTGATACTAGGACCTGAAGTTCTATATTTCACTAATGTCAAAGCACTCGTATTCTTGCAAACTACGTCAGGCCTGACACTATATTTGCTATCTTTATTCGGAGTGCAACTTCCAACAAAAGGTATATGGTTGATATAAGTACTATCATCTTATATCTGAAGATTACAGTAAATCTTGGATATTTTTTTAGGAAGTAGAAGATATGACCATGATATGATGTAGTGATATTGGCTTTTTATTTGATCCCAATGACGCCATATCAATGACTGAATTTGCTGGAATAGCCTTCACATGGAAGTCATATAAATGGATTTTAATGGGCATTTCCAATTATCATTCTAACATAATTGCTTTATCTAAAGGCTGTGCAAAATATGCATAACTTAATAGAATGGTTAACCACAGTCAAAATCATGTGGTTGAGATTCATTAGAATGACATAACTTGATTTATCAAGATACTTCCACTTGTGTTACTCAATACCTATAGGTTATATGAAGAGCAATATCATAAATCACATTGCTCGGAAATTACTTATCCTCACGGATTATAGAAAATTTAGGAAATAATTTGCAAACAAAATATTATTATAATCCAACAGATTACACACAATCTCATGTTCATGCCAATGGTAATGATATGAGACATCCTCCATATTTGCAAAGTTCAGGGGGAGTAATCTCCCAAATTATAACCTATTAACAATCATCAGATGGCACATATTGTACTCTTTTTCCCTTGATGAGTTTTCCCTAACGGTTTCTCATAAAAGGTTTTTAACGAGATAATATAAACACAAGTGTCTTTATATGCCATATCATTTTCTCCTTGTATTTTTCCCACTGGGTTTTAAAGGAGTTTCCAATGGCATGTACGATTGCACTCTTTTCCGTTATGAGTTTTCTCTCAAGTTTCTCATAATGGTTTTTAGTGCGGAAATATCTTCTCAAAGATCATATGTCATACTTTCTATTTTCCCAACGGGGTTTTTTAAAGGAAGTATTCAAGACATATTAATTGTTCTCTAAACTAATCAATGAGTTTTCCCCTTCTTCAAAGGTTTTCTCATATGAGTTATCAAGAGACAATGATCATCATATGTTGCATCATTTTCTCCTTATTTTTCCCACTGGGTTTGAAGGAGTTTTAGCAACATATCTACTTTATTCTCCTCATATTTTTCCCACAGGGTTTTTGGGGGAGACTCTCAAGATTATCTGAAAGATTTCTCAAGAAGGAAGATCTATATGCAAGAAGCTTTCAATGATGAAACATTCAAGGAGCGGGGTTGTAGAAGGGGGAGTGTTAGAAATTAATTAGTAGATTAATTAGCCAAGGGATGTGTCCAACCCCGAACGGTCGTGTCTCCTCTCTCTCTCTATTGCCAACAGGCACCTGTTCTGGAGGGATGCCTCCGAACAGACACCTCTTCTTCGCACCTCTTCCAGATGTATATATACTTGAGAATCAATAGAAATCAGGACTAATCGTCCATTCACTTTCATTCAATCTCGATCTATTGGAGTAGATGTATGTTAAGGTGTTGATTGATGACATGGCATATTTTATCAACAAGCTAACCAACAAACTGTTGAAGATGCCCTTACCACCTGATGTAATGAAAACACAACAGATGCCTTGGTGGCTCAGCTTTCTCTTGCCGCTTTGATTTGACACCTCACGTTACATGTGGACGAGGAAAAAGTAGTAAAACTCGGACATGGTCACCGCATAGATCGAGATTGCTACAGAAATTCTGGAGGGTCTTGTCTGGATGACTTGGAGAGACATACAGGTGTGAAACCTTAACTCATCTCGATCTAGTCTTGTACGACCAAATCAAAAGTTGACCAGTTAAACTAGTTAACCCGGCTAGCTCCGGAATACAAGAAGAATTTGGCGATTCATGACTTGATAAATTTTTTGGCTCAGCCGGCGGGTTTTCCATGTCGGGTTATCGTGCATGAGTGTTCCGTGCCGATTCTTCTTCATCCAGTCAATCACGAGCTTTTTGACCTTTGAATAATTCCCTTCAAGAACACAACATCACCGTGCAATAACCCGATGGTGGGCGCCAACTGTCATGGTTTAGTCACGACAGATGTCCTCATGAGATAACTTAGGTGTGAGGCCATCACAACTAGGTGGCGGTTTGAGAGGGGTTGGTCAGAATCGAGAGACGCCAGTTTTACCCAGGTTTGGCCCATCCGATGGAGGTAAAAGCCTACAACTTGCTTTGTGCGTATTGATGATGATGATCTCGATTACAAGGGTGCAGAATCGCTACCTCTAGTCTCGAGGGTTTCTAATGTGTCTATCTCTAGTGACTTGTGTTGTCTTGACTTAAATTGTCCCTCTTGGGGTGCCCTCCCCTCCTTATTGACTTGAAGGGGTGGGCTTACATAGAGTCCTACTAGGACTTGGACTAGCTTCTCTTGAATCCTAATTCAGATCTCGCTTTCTCTTGGAGGGAATTCCTCCTCTTCTTGGGCCTTCTGTGTAGCCACCCTCCATGCCTCTCCATTAGCCGCCTCAATGTCGGCTTGCACACTGGGCCTTGGGTCTTATGGCCCACGTTGACCCGGGGAGCATGGTGACCCATGAGCAGCCACGTGATGTGCCGAGTTATACCTCCTGGTCTGTTCATACCTCCTGGCCGAGTCCTACCTCCTGTTGGGTCATACCTCCTGGCCCAGTCAAACCGTGGGGTATATCCCCAAAAGTCGTGTTAGGTAATTTGGTGCATCACTATAGGAAAGTATATATGTTCGGTAATTTGGTGCATCACTGTAGGAAAGTATATCTGTTCCAATAGCCAAGTCTAGTGTAAGAGACGCTCAGGAAGTATCCTGATCTATTACAACTAGAACTGGATACTCGTAACACTAAAATGAAATGATGGCTCCGAGCTCGCTTTCTCGCAGGGAGTCGAGGAATGAACTCTGGGCCTTGATACTACATGTTTGTATATGTTATACTAATTTGTACTCTTCTAATGCTGCAAGACGCAAAAGATGCTAGTCTTCGATAGGCTAGGTCTTTCCCCTCTCTTCTGGCATTTCTGCAGTTCAATCCAAAGATATAGCCCCATTCCTTTGATACTGATGCATACTTAGTATAGATCTGATGTAAGTCTTCGAGTACTTTGGATGAATACTCACTGTTGCTTTGCTTCCCTTTTCCCCTTCGATACGATTGTCGCGATCAAATGGCGTAGCCTAGGAGCCAGCTCATCCTGCCGATGACTACTACTAACCTGACGGAGCCTACTACTACGTGGAGGCCACCGATGACCAGGATTAGATAGGAGGCTCCCAGGCAGGAGGCATCGCCTTCTCGATCCAGTTATTTCTGCTTTCGTTAGCCTTCTTTGGGAAAACTTGTGTAATTATGTCTTTACTCACATAATGTTGCTTCCGCGGACTCTTGTTGGAGGAGTTGAGGTCGTTGGCGCTCGACCTTCCCACTCGGCACTCCAGCCGGATGACAGAGGTCTAGAAGAACTTCACGGAGAGCGTGGCATCTGCATAGAACTTGAAATGAAGGGGATGCCCCGATCCCAGGTTGGGGGAGCGGGCACACGACTTCCACCACCCCCCTGTCACAAACATGGCACTGATGGGGGAGAGGTCGACCGCCACCCATGCAGGTATGTTGCGGCAGCCATCCGCCTAAAGCCACATGCCTAAAGGCCTGCTGCCTTCCATGGCCCTTGCAAAGGGGTCAGGAAGTCATACCCAACTATGAGGACAACAGTGTAGCTGAATGCACATATGCTCCCTTGGTGATTTTGATAATTCATGACAACATACATTTCCTCTTGGACTAACACTTTTACATAGATATTTCAGGTTTAGTCCATGAAGAGCTATGTCATAAGGTTTATGTGGAGATGCCCCTGGATGCAAGAAAGGAACAATATTGGCTCAAGCTTCAAGCTAGAAGACTCTTAATTTTATATTTGTGACAAATCACTTTTGAGTCCATAGGAAAGCCAATACTATTAAAAGGAGGTGAGGTAGTAAAATGAACTGTTTGCTCAAATGCTCAAAGTTAGCCACCAAAACACTCAATCATTTTTCCCACATATTCACTCTCTCAAGTTCCACATACACAAACTCGGTGTAACCAACACTACCACATTGGACCCACCAAGTTTGAACCTAAGACATAATCCCACCATTCCCACCAAATCGGTGCAACCGAAACTGAAACGATGCTACCGAGTTTAGTATGACCAACATTCTGTTGCCAAGATACACAAAATCGGAATTTCCGAGTTTGAGTATCGGCGCCACCGAGTTTAGCCATCTGACCGTTAGTCACCTTTTTGGTGCCACCGAGTTCTATATATCGGTCTCACCGAGATTCAAAATTGCACACCTTTGTGCTAGTCGGTACCACCGAGTTGTCCACTTCGGTGTCACCGAGTTTGCTCTTTTGTGTGTAACGTTTGGATTTTGGCTGCTGCCTATATATACCCCTTCACCCACCTCTCATTTGTGGAAGAAGCACTCAGAACGCACGCTGCATTTCTAGATCCATTTTCTGAGAGAAAACCACCTACTCATGTGTTGACACCAAGATATTCCAATCCTTTCATTTGCATCTTGATCTCTAGCCTCCCCAAACTGCTTTCCACCAAATCAACCTCTCCGACCCATGCATATCCCGTGAGAGAGAGATTTGTGTTGAGGAGACTATCTTTAGAAGCACAAGAGCAAGGAGTTCATTGATCTACCACATCTATTACCTTTTGGAGGGTGGTGCCTCCTAGATTGGTTAGGTGTCGCTTGGGAGCCTCCTACTTCGTGTTGTCGAGTTGAACCAAGATGTTTGTAAGGGCAAGGAGATCACCTACTTTGTGAAGATCTGCCGTGAGTAAGGCTAGTCCTCCATGGACGGAAGCCGTGGTGGGATAGACAAGGCTGCTTCTTTGTGGACCCTCCATGGATGGAGCCCTCCGTGGACTCTGGCCGCCGATTTATTTGGTCAAGTAGTCTAACCACGCCACCCCTAGCCATAGTTTGGATCCTACAAATAGCCACTCCACTATACCGGAGTTTATGAGGAATTCGCACCCAACCTTCAGTGAGACCGCTGAACCTCTAGATGCTAATGAATGGATCTGCACAATCGAGGACCTCCTTGCATTGATTAACTGCAATGAGGGTCATGAGAAGGTTCTCTATGCCTCTCACTGCCTCGGACGTACCGCCGGAGCTTGATGGATGGATTTAAGGTCATCCAAGTTGACCGTGTGACCATGTGGACTGATTTCAAGGAAGGGTTCCACATGACCCACATTCCTTCAGGAATCATGGCTATCAAAAAACAGGAATTTTGAGCGTTGAAGCAAGTGGCTCTGTCAAGGAGTACATGCACAAGTTCAACCTCCTGTCGAGGTATTCAACTGAAAATGTCAGTAATGAGGCCGCAAACATAGAACGCTTCATACAGGACTCCAGCAAGCCCTGCAGTACGAGATCGTTGTTTGCGTTTGTTGGACATTCTTCGAATTGGTGAACAAGGCCCTCATGTGAAAGCACATACCCTACCTTGGTGGTTTTGATAATTCATGACAACATACATTGTCTCTTGGACTAACACTTTTACCTAGTACATATCTCACGCATAGTCCACATAGAGCATTGGCTAAAGGAATGTGAGGAGAAGGCCCTTCATGCAAGGAAAGGAATATGATTGGCTCAAGCTTCAAGCAATAGGAATATACTATAGTTGTGAGAAATCACTTTTGAGTCCATAGGAAAGCAAATACTATTAAAACGGGGTGAGTTATTATCATGAATTGCTTGCTCAAGTGATTACATATTGCCAGCAAAAATAATCAATATTTCTCTCAGAAAACCACTATCCAAAGGATACACAACAAAATCGGTGCCACCAAGTTTTTCAATTCGGCCCTACCGATGTTCCCAATGACTATATCCTTTTCCAAACCATAATCTCTCGATACCACCAACTTTCATATTGGTGCTACCGAAAGACAGTGACCAACTTTCTGGTATCTCTATTTCAAGAATCCGATTTTCTGAGTTTGGAATCGGTACCACCGAGATTTGGAAAATAACCTAGGTCATTATATGGTTACCACCGAGATTCATATATAGGTCTGACCGAGAATTCAGAAGTTATCACATGTAGAGCAACTCCGTACGACGGAGAGTCATTTCGGTGTCACTGAGTTGGGCAATAATGTTGTAATAGTTGGATTTTGGGAGATGCCTATATATACCCCTCCACCACCTCTTATTTGTAGAGGAAGCACTAAGAACACACACACACTTGCCATATCCATTTTTCTAAGAGAGAGCCACCTAGTCATATGTTGAGATCAAGAGATTCCATTCCATCCATTCGAAACTTGATCTCTAGCATCACCAAGTTCATTTCCAACAAATCAATCTGTCCGACCACTGCCAAATCTCTGAGAGAGTGATTGAATCTTGAGGATACTATCTTTTGAAGCACAAGAGTAAGGAATCCATTGTTCTACTGCATGTTTTACCTTTTTGAGGGTGGTCCCTCCTAGATTGGTTAGGTCTCGCTTGGGAGCTCCCTACTACTTGTTGTGGAGTTCAACCAAGAAGTTTGTAAGGGAAAGTATATTTCCTACTTCGTGAAGTTCTACCCTGAGTGAGGCTAGTACCGTGTGGACGTAAGCCATGGTGGAATAGACAAGGCCGCTTCTTTGTGGACCCCTTGTGGGTGGAGCCCTCCATGGACTCTTGCACTTGTTACCCTCCGTGAGTTGAAGTCTCTACTAACGTGGACGTATGATAGAACCACATATCGGAATATTGCCAAAAATCACCATGTCAACCCTTGCATTTGATCTTCCTATCCCTGCCATGTACTTACATTTGCATGTCATTACTTTCCACTACAATACTCTTAGACTTGCATGTGTAGGGTGTGCTTGACTGGTTACAATTTCTAAAACTATCCCACAACTTAAATTGGGAAAAGGATAAGTTTTTATTTGGTCAAGTACTCTAATCACCCCTCTCTAGACATAAATCTGATCCTACAGATGGCCGCTACACTATCTCGGAGTTCATGAGGAATTCACCCCAACCTTCAATGAGACCGCTGAACAGCTGGATGCCAATGACTGTATCCGCACAATCGAGGACCTCCTTGCATTGGTCAACTTCAATGAGGATTGTGAGAAGGTTCTCTATGCCTCTCACTGCCTCAGACGTACAGCTAGATCTTGATGGGATTGATTTAAGGTCATCCAAGGTGACCGTGTGATCACCTGGGCTGATTTCAAAGAAGGATTCGGCATAGCCCACATTCCTTCGGGAATCATGGTATCAAGAAGCCGGAATTTCGAGCGCTGAAGCAAGTGGCTCTATCAGGAGTACATACTTACTGGGCAGGGTCACTGAAGGGGCAACGCATCCTTTGGTAATACAAGCCTAGGCCCATGGGCCCCAGGAGCCAGATGGCGGTTCAGGAGCTATGCAGAGGATATGCCGCCAAGGAGGTTTCCAGTCTTGGAAAGCACGACGACTTAGAGATATGGAAGACCACGATCTGTAGCATGGTTACGACTCTTGTAAACCCTAGGGCCTCGGCCTGTATATAAGGGAGAGTCCCTGGGAAGATAGGGCAAGTTAGAAATCATCGAGAGCTAGGTCAGGCGAGTTACGCCCTCCTTGTAATCGAAACAACCGTCAATCTCCAAAAGCAGGACGTAGGCTTTTTCCTCCGCACGAGGGGCCGAACCTGGGTAAATCTGAGTCTAGCTTTCGCTCACCCCCTTTCATTCGCCACCAAGGTGCGATGGCTCCTTCACTAAGTCCTTTCACGAGGACATCTGCCGTGACAAAACCACGCCGGTTGGCGCCCACCGTGGGGCTAGCGCACGGTGGAGTCGAATTCTCAATGGGAGCCCTACCAGGGTCAGAAAGCTATGCGGTTGGCATCATAATGAAGAGCCGCCGCAGAAAGTACTACATTGACAACTCGCTATGGGGGCCTGAAGCCGATTCAATCGAATCTGGTTACAGGGTCCCCTTCGGCAAGGTTAACATCTTCATCGACATGATTGGAGCACCTGTGCCTGAGCCAGACACCTCCATCGACAACATTGAGCTGGCCACGTATGCCTTCCCCATCACACGTCAAGACAGGAAACACCGTGTTTTTGTCGATTTTACGCAGGGAGCGAGTGTACAGGATGAACCGGCGGTCCAGGAGATAACCCCCGTCAATTCTGACGACGAGTCATCCATGGGCGGCACAGATTCAATTCACCCCCTTCACGAAGGACAACTCAGAGAGTTGTCACTGGCGATGGACCCCGAGGTCTTCGAAAGATCCCGTCGACAGATCGCCATCTACATGGCAGGGGCAGCACAACTTCAGCCCAACCCGGCCGGCAAAAATAGGACCGGCGAGACGTCAAAAACTCCGGCTCAAACCATGGCAGACTTGATGGCGGAAATCACCAGACTCATCACAACCGTCGTGATGGCAGAGAATCAGGAAGCGATCAACACTGAACTGACGAAGCTGCGGGAGGAGATGGCCAAAACCCAACGGGACGTGGAAGCGGAAGCCGCCAGGATGGCGACACAGCAGGCCCGGATCACCGTGGAGACGGAACGGCTGAACACCGAAGGCTGGCGGCTCGAGAGACAACAGCGCGCGTCCAATGCCATTCATCAGAGGAGGCATCATACGCGCCTCCCGGCCCTTCTACATCCAACTCGGCTCTTCGACACCCCACACACTCCTGGGATGGGACCCGATCGGCCTTTGCAGGCCGCTCCAGGGGAAGGTCCGGTTCAACCGCCTAACCCGCCACCACCTCAACCAACGGATGCCCACGCACCTTGCTTCCAAACGCCGCGAGGCCACTTCTGAAATCCCGTGGATAACATGCTGGCAGAAACCCGCCACTTGGAGTCCCTCCCGATCTACGGAAAGTCCCTGGCCGAGGTGGAGGCGAGAAACGCCATCAAGATGGTAAAGACAGCAATGGTCTAACACGCGCAATACTCACACAACCTTGACCGGTTACACTCCACACCCCAGGCGAGTCACACCAGGAGTCACCATGAGGACCAACCCGCGGTGACCAGTGCGCAACGGCGTTTTCTCAGATCAACCCGCTTGGGATCCATGATACTCGAGCTCAAGACATCGTGGATGTAGTGCGCGCCGCGCGCCTGATGGAGACGGCTGCCGCGGCGGGTCAGGGTTATCTGGCAGATACCCATACACCTCCCGCTCTACTCGAAGCCTGCGGCACACACGTTGGGGTGCCCTGTCTCATGCCCGCTCTACGCAATGAGCAGATGCCGAAGGATTTCAAAGGACCAAGGAAGGTACCAAATTACACACCAGATCTCGAGCGAGGGTCGTGGATCGAGAGTTACGAACTTGCGATGGACATGCTCGACATAAACGAGGCGGTTTGCACCAAGTATTTCACTATGATGCTTGAAGGAACGGCGCGCACGTGGCTGAAGAACCTGCCGCCCAACTCCATCAACACATGGGCAGAGTTAAAGGAGCGGTTCATTAAGAATTTCCGTGGGACTTGCAAACACCCAATGACCATCGTCGAGTTACAACACCGCGTTCAGCGGCCGGATGAGTCGGCCCATCATTGGACTCGACGAGTTGGAGAAGTTATTCATTCATCAGACGGCATCTCGACGGCTCACGCAGTATTGATTCTAGAGAAAAATTGGCATTACGAGCCTTTGGTGCTGAAGCTTGGGCGACTCAAGCGTAAGGTACAGGACATGTGCCAGTTGATGGACGCCCTGACCAGGTATGCCGAGTCTGACGACACTAAGGATCCTGGGGAGGATGACGATAAGGTTAGCACCGCAAGAAGAGGTGAGTCATCAAAAGGCAACTCCCAGTTCCACGGGCGGGGTAACCACAACCATGGCGGGCAAGGTAATAGGAGACACTAGGAAGGTCCCACGGACTTCGCCGCCAATACGAATGCCAGCAACGGGAACCAACGCCAGAAAAAGTGGGGCTTCAGCGGGAAGAAGCCACGCAACTATCATGAAATGCTCAAAGGCCCCTGCCCACAGCACGCACTGTTGAAGAACCGGCTACCCACTCCTGGGAGGATTGCTATGTGATGCAGGAGTTCCGAGCTGAGGCGCTCAAAAAAGGCCAAGGAGGTGATCAAAGCGGGCGACAGGAACAGTTCGGCGCGCCCGGGTCGCGCCAAAGCCCGTTCGGTGGTTCTCCTAACCCGTCCCCACAAGGCGGGTCACAGCCTAATGGTGGACAATACCAGGTTCATAATCAACAACAGTATAACCCACAGGGCATGTTTAAGAAGCCGCCCCCGCAAGGAGATCCCAGAGGCAGGATGACAACAGCGGTTTTCAAAATAACCCAAAGCAGCTAAACAGTGGACAGTATCATGTGTTCACCACCAGCACTTGCAAATGGGACCAGAAGGTAAAACATAGAACTTTCAGTGTGGCTGAGCTTGCGCTCCCTAGGTACCTCCATTGGTGCGAACAACCCATAACCTAGAGTAGGGAGGATCAAGCGCCCCAAGTTGATAACCCTGGCGACTTGGCCATGGTAGTGGCTCGCCAAGTCAGAGGATACAACCTTTCCAAAGTCCTTATGGATGGTGGCAGCAGCATAAACATCCAATACTTCGATACCTTTCGAAGGATGAACTTCTTAGAGAAAGACTTGATGCCATCGTCCACAATTTTCCATGTTATCGTTTGTGGTAAGTCAACGTATCCAATTGGGCGGATTAAACTTAACGTGGCTTTTGGCACAGAGTCCAATTACAGGAGTGAGTCACTCATGTTTGAGGTGGTCAACTTCAAGAGCCCTTACCACGATTTGTTTGAAAGGCCGGCTTACGCTCGATTCTTGGCTCGCCCATGTTATGTTTATCTCAAGCTCAAAGTGCCTAGTCCAAGGGGGACTATCACTATCAATGGAGACAGGAAAATAGCAAAAGAGTGTGAGGAAGGAGACGCAGCTTATGCCGAGACGGCTTGCGCGACCGAGGAGCTGAAATTTCACCAAGCCAATGTTGATCCGGCAGATATGACGCCGCTCAAGAGGCCAACAATTGACTCTGAGCCGTCCCTCAAGTTTAAACAAACGGATGACACCAAGGTGATAGACTTCACGCCTGGCGACTCAACCTAGAAGTTCACTATAGGGACGGGTCTGGATCCTAAATAGGAAAGCGCACTCATCGAATTCATCCGTGAGAATCGGGACATCTTCGGGTGGAAACCTTCTTACGTACCAGGTGTATCGAGAGAATTCACTGAGCACCATCTTAATACTGATCCCAAAGTAAAGCCAGTTCGGCAGTATCTTCGTAGGTTTAATGAGCAACGACGTAAGGCAATCGGAGAGGAAGTCGCCCGGCTTTTGGCTGCCCGATTCATCATCGAGATTTTTCAACCTGAATGGTTGGCTAACCCGGTCCTGGTGCTAAAAAAGAATGACACTTTCCGCATGTGCATCGACTACAACGACCTCAACAAAGCCTGTCCAAAGGATCCCTTCGCCCTTCCTCGCATTGATCAAATCATTGACTCGATGGTGGGTTGCGAGCATTTGTGTTTTTTGCATGCTTACTCAGGATACCACCAGATCAAGATGGTTGTGGAAGACCAGGAGAAAACATCCTCCATAACCCCCTTCGGAGCCTTTTGTTACGTGTCTATGCCATTCGGGCTCAAGAGTGCGGGGGCGACTTATCAACTTTGCATCCGGAATTGTTTGCATAACCAGATCGGACGTAATGTCCATGCTTATGTTGACGACATCTTAGTCAGATCTCAGAAGAAAGAGTCGCTCTTGGAGGATCTCAAGGAGACTTTTAACAATTTGCGCATATACCAGGTGAGGCTTAACCCCACCAAGTGTGTGTTTGGTGTTCCCGCAGGAAAGTTGTTGGGTTTTCTGGTGTCAGAATAACCCAGACAAAATTGAAGCGGTCACTTTGCTAGGAAAGCCGGCCAACATCAACCGGGTCCAACGCATGGTGGGTCATATCGCGGCTCAAGTCGCTATATAAGTCGCCTTGGGGAGAAAGCTATCCCTCTTTATAAGTTGCTCAAGAAAACTGATCATTTTGTTTGGATGGATGAAGCCAACGAAGGCTTTGAAGCCTTGAAGCAACAACTTGGTAAGCCCTCGGTATTGGCCGCTCCAATGGACAAGGAGCCTATGCTCTTGTACATCGCGGCTAATTCTAAGGAAGTGAGTGTGGTAGTGGTCGTCGAGCGGAAGGAAGAAGCGTAGGAATATCCGGTTCAGAGACCACTATATTCTATCAGCGAGGTCCTGACCCTCTCCAAACAACGCTACCCGCATTGGTAGAAGCTGGTCTTTGGGGTGTTTATGACGGGTCAGAAGCTGAAGCACTACTTCCAGGAGCATCCCATCACAGTGGTCAGTTCTACCCCCGTTGGTGACATTATACAAAATCGAGCAGCGACCGGACGGATTGCTAAGTGGGCCATCGAGTTAGGACCACATCATGTGCGATATACTCCCCGTACAACCATTAAGTCTCAAGCGGTAGTGGATTTCATCAACGACTGGACCGAGTTGCAGATTCCAGAAGATAGGCCCGATCACACATACTGGACCATCCATTTTGACGGATCTAGGTAGCTGGAAGGCTCGGGGGCTACTGTGGTGTTAACTTCGCCTTAGGGCTCTGCTATGTCCTCCGGATCATGTTTCCATGTACCAACAATGCAGCAGAGTATGAAGCTCTGCTCCATGGGCTGTGACTCGCCAAAGAGATGAACCTCACCCGAGTTAGATGCTTGGGCGACTCAGGTCTAGTGACACAGCAGGTTTCAGGCACCTGGGATTCAAGAGATCCCTTGATGGCGGCTTACAGGCGAGCTGTGTCAGACGTGGCAGGTCATTTTCATGGTTATCAAGTGGATCACATTGATCGGCAACTCAATGAAGCAGCAGATGCTCTTTCACGCCTTGATTCACAGCGTAACCCGGTTCCCCAAAATGTCTTTTTGGATGTGTTACGTAACCCCTTAGTGAGGCTACATTCAGAGGAAGATTTGGCGGTGCCGAACCCTGAGTCTCAACTCGTGGCGGCTCTTCGTGCTACCCCGGATTGGGTGATTCCTTACATGGCGTATCTCATGTGAGGCGAGTTACCCACGGATGAGTTATGTGCTCGCCAAATCGTCTGTCGATGCAAATCCATGGTCATACATAACGGCAAGTTGCATAAACGAAGCATTTCAGGGGTATTTCAAAGGCGTGTCTCTTTCGAGGAAGGATGTATGATTCTCAACGAAATTCATGCAGGCGACTGTGGACATCATGTCGGGTCACGCTCCCTGGTTTCGAAAGCCTTTAGGCATGGATTTTATTGGTTGACGGCTCATGCAGATGCGGAAGAGATAGTTCACCGATGTGATGGTTGCCAGAGATTTGGACGCGAGATGCACGTGCCGGCTTAGGAATTGCGGATGATCCCAATTACTTGGCCATTTGCAGTCTGGGAGCTGGACATGGTTGGTCCTTTCAAAATGTCGTCCAATAAAAAGACTTACCTATTAGTGGCGGTTGACAAGTTCACTAAGTGGGTTGAAGCAGAACCCGTTAGTAACTGTGATGCAGACACGGCAGTCAAATTCTTGAAAAAGTTGATCTTACGGTTCGTATACCCTCATAGTATCATTACTGACAATGGTACTAATCTACCAAAGGGTGCAATGCAAGAGTTTTGCGGACGAGAGCATATCCGGCTTGACGTTTCTGCAGTCGCACACCCCCAGTCTAATGGACAGGCAGAAAGGGCGAATCAGGAAATATTGTGAGGAATCAAGCCCCGGCTTATGGTGCCTCTGGAGCGTACTCTAGGATATTGGGTTGAAGAGTTGCCCTCAGTGTTATGGTGTATTAGAACCACCCCAAATTGCTCCACGGGTTTTACTCCCTTCTTCCTGGTCTACGGGGTAGAGACAGTTTTGCCAACTGACATCAGACACGATTCACCGCGAGTCGCCGCCTATGTGGAACAAGACAACAAGTTGGCACAACAAGATTCGTTGGATGCTTTGGAGGAAGAGCGAGACTTGGCTACATCATGATCGGCGATCTATCAACAGGACTTACGACGTTATCACAACCGTGACATCAAGAGCCGAAGTTTTCAAGAGGGCGACTTAGTGCTCCGGTTGATTCAAGACCACACTGGTATGCATAAGTTATCACCTCCATGGGAAGGACCGTTTGTCATGAGCAAGAATCTTTGGAACGATACATACTACTTGGTGGATCTTCGCCCTGATCGGACAACTACAAAGGTTGAGACAACACGCCCCTGGAATATAGCCCACCTGCGGCCTTACTACATCTAGAGCCATGGGCTCCTTTCTTTTCTACAAATCTCAGAACTTGTAATATTTTATTTATAAAGCAATAAAGCTGGCACCCACGAACTTCGGGGTCCTTTGCCATTTCAGCTTCTTGAAAGCATGAGTCTTTATTGTTCTGTGAGTCGTACAAGCATGGACGCTATCAGTACCAAAGAGCATAAGTCGCCACGCTGCACTTGTTTCAAAACTGGGTACTGGTAAGCCAATGAGGAGAAAAATTGCCACAATTGCACGGTTCAAACATGGGCGCCTTATATGGTTTTCAGAATTAAGCCAGCTCACTTGGGGGCTACTGTTCCCAAGTCGTTTTGCAGTAAGAGCATAAACGCTTCTTCAATCCTATGTCCGACTTTTCCCTAATCATAGGTCACTTGCGGGCTGCCACTCACTGAGTTCAGCCTTAATACCCTCTTGGCTAGCGAAAAATTACCGCATTACAAATGGTTATACTGGACTATGTGTTGGACGAGTCGCCCTATGGACCCATGTACTCTTGGCGAGTCAATCTGCTTTTTTGGACCCTGAACTGGCCTTGGTTAGAACATGAAAGGTACCGGCTGGAGCCACACATGGAAAATAGAGAAACCATTGGTTCACTGAACCTGCTTCACTGAAGCCTGACTCGCGCCTGATCAGGTGGTCTAAAAATATTGGGCTGTTGCAAAAGCCTTCTTAGGGTAGCACTAGAGTTTTGCAAACTCGTCCTATCCTGTCATAGCTCATCGAGCCGACAAATTTTTTATGACTATCTTCATGACACTGCCGCAAGGTTTCGTAAACCTTTTTATAACTCGTCGCAACTCACTGAGCCGACTCTTTGCTTATATCTTGCTATGACTTATCGAGTTGGCTTTTGGTGTTTTTTCCCTGACAAACAGCTTGAAGAAATTTTTCTTGTCTAAATATGACACTTCCTAAACTATCAAGCATCAAGATTGGTAAAGCCGACTCATGATTCACAAAAAGGATAAAACAGTTCAGCAACGTCAAGCAAAAGGCATGAATGGAAGATTGTTTCCGTGAAACCTAACAACTATTACATGGCTCACTCGGCCATACCGAGCGTCATCTCCTAGTCAAGAAGAGATCAAATTGTTTTTGAAGAAATGATTACATATTTGGTAGAATTAAACCGCCTCCGAGTCGCCTTGCTTTGAGCTCTCTCCATCTTGAATTTGTAAGTCACCCAGCTTCCAGTTGCACTTGGACAAGGCGGCGAATTCATCTTCGTCGTTCAGAAAGACAGATAGGTCTGCTTCAAAGTCGAAGGGATTCTTGCGCCAGCAAGGAGTCAGGCTGGTAATTTCGTCAGAAGGACGAGTCACCTTTTTATTGTTGTCATCATACCCAGGCTGGTATTTGTTCAAGTCCAAACTGGATGTCAGCTGAGTCACCGCGGCACGGGACTCTTTCAAAACCCGGTGGTAATCGTCTTCGGTGAACTCCGACTCGTCATCCTTCACCTCAGGGTAACCAGCTACTACCTCCTCTGGCTTGAGTTTCGGGGCATAGGCCAGGCACCGACTTAGGGTGGTAAGCGCTCCCTTGCGGGCGGCTAACCTCTTTAGTTCTCTACTTGCGGTGGCAACGTTGACAAGCAACCCAACATGTTCTTGATGGACTTAATTAGCTCCTTGTTGCCCATCACTGCCCTTATCGTTATCATGCTCCCCGTGTACAACTGCTTTGTAAAGGTATAAACCACCTTTAGCTTCAGGATGCAATCATTTTGAAAGTTGGCGGCTCGAGGACCTACAAAGGATAAACAATAACAGTTAGTATTTGCAAAAAAAATCCGACTTTTCTTTCTGAACGAGGGAATTGCTCCTTACCAAAGATGGCTTGGGTCATGTTGGAGACATGCTTTTTTAGCCCGAAGAGCTCATGTAGGGCGGCTTCTAGCTTTGCCTCGGCTTGTTCCGCCCGCTTCAGGATGGCGGCTTGATCAACATTGGCTTTCTTCTCAAATTTTTGGCAGTCGGCTTTCATTTTCTCCAGGTCAGCCAGGGCCAACCGGTATTTTTCTTCAGATGCAGTCCGAGCATCCTACTGTTCGGTTAACTTTTTCTTCAAGTCAACAAGAGCTGACTCGGCCCGAGTCACGGATTCCTGCAAACAAATTTTGGAGAGACCAGTTTCAGAACTGTTGCAAGCAACATCCCTGACACTTGGGGGATAATGTATGATTCTTTTCGAAGTCATGAAAAGTTCAAGACCTGGCTCATCTTTCTAGAGATGACCCAGCTCTTGGGGCTACAGGTTGAAATTTTCATTTTGATACAAGACCCGGCTCATCTTTAAAAAGATGACCTGGCCCTTGGGGCCTACAGGTTGAATTTTTCATTCAAATACAAGACCCAACTCATCTTTGAAAAGATGACCCGGCCCTTGGGGGCTACAGGTTGAAGTTTTCATTGAAATACAAGACCCGACTCATCTTTCAAAAGATGACCCGGCCCTTGGGGGCAACGGGTTCAAGTGTTTCTATAAATACAAGACCCGGCTCATCTTTTAAAAGATGACCCGGCTCTTGGGGGCTACAGGTTCAAGTTTTTCTATGAATACAAGACCCGACTCATCTTTCAAAAGATGACCCGGCCCTTCGGGGATACAGGTTCAAGTTTTTCTATCAATACAAGACCCGACTCATCTTTCAAAAGATGACCCGGCCCTTGGGGGCTACAGGTTCGAGTTTTTCTATCAATTCAAGACCCGACTCATCTTTCAAAAGATGACCCGAGCCTTGGGGGCTATGGACAGATATGGGTCTACCAGATATTGCAACAAACATAATTTCATCAAGCAAGACTAGTATCCTGGAAGGCTAATGGGTTGAAGAACACATAATAAAGGACGTACCTCATGTTTGACTCTCATCATGTTGATAAAGCTCTTCTCCATTTCATGAATCGTCTCCAGGCGACTTACGAAGCCAGAGCAGAGTTGTTCAAATTTGAGCTTCTCATAATGGGGAAGCTTCAGCTTAGTGATATCTTCTTCTCCGGAAGGATGGGACTCCTTTGATGTATGTTTGGATAACACCGCTGCTGCATGTTTGGAGTAGCCAGTACCAGTAATAATTACGGTATCTGTATCTTCAGTCGCCTTGGAAGAGCTCGGTGGGTTAACATTTTTAGTGGTTTCCTTTAGAGGGCCTGGAGAGTCGACACGGACGTCAGGAATGTCATCGACAGGATCATCACGAGCCACCGCTTGGTCTTCATCAAACTCTGGGGCAGAGGGGCTCACGCCTAACACCTTAGTCGTCTTAGGAGCAGAAGACAAGTTGCCAGTTTTTCTCTTCTTTGCTTGTGCTCTGAGATGAAGACGTCAAAGTTAGAACAAATATCATCATTGGGAAGGTAAAAGGTTAATAAAAGAACTTAGCTGTGTACACGAATCACTGGTGGAAGAGCTGACATCACTGAGTTGCCAGATGAAGGAGGAGAGACATGAAAGAATGAAATTTCAAAGAGTGAACGAGTTGTGAATCATATTTTCTACAAGTGGGAGAGTGTGTTCAACAGGAGCATACCTCACTTGTGTGCTTCCGTCTGGTTGTCTTTTCAGGTAACCCGGAAACTAAGTCGCCATAACGGCTTCGGGTTTTTCGTTTGGGAGCATACTTCGCTTTCTTCAAAAGGAAACCAGGGTCCAGACAAGCATTTGGGTGAGACATGGGAACTTTTCCACAAATTCGCCTAACCGGCCTAGGTGAAGAGGAAGTTGAGTCGGAAGAAATAGAAATTACCTCGACCACGTCATCTTGGCTCTCATAGCCATCGTCCTATGCACAAAGGTAACCGGACATAAGCATAAGTCGGAACATAATGATGACAAACAAAAGGGTAAATTTTTACCTCTGACTGTTCTTCGCCGGCTCGGGACTCGCCGACGACGGATGAATCCTTGGCGGCGGCCTTGCTCTTGCTCTTCTTCTTCTTCTTCGGTGGCGGCTTAGTTGTTTTCTGGGCATTCACCATTGGCCTTCGAGACCAAAATGCATCACTTTTCTGGTGGATAGAATCAAATTTCAAACCCGGAACATTGGCACATATGTTGAAAAAGGTAAAAGGAGGCGGCTTAGATTGTTACCGGTGTAGCCGGGTTGGTGAGACAGAAAGGCTTGAGCCCGACCTTGGCACAGTTTTCAAAGGACTCGTGGGTTAACTTCTTGATTATGTCAACAATGTCTTCCTCGGGGAGTATTCTATGAAAAAAGCATTGGGGATGGTTCACGCTGCCATCGTACTCGCACATCAGACCATCCCGACGAATCAGAGGAAGAATATTCCACTCCACCCACCAACGGAATAGGTCAACCCCGGTGAGCCCATTATTGATCAAAGACCGCAGCTCAGAGAAGATGGGGATGAATTCGGATTCTTCTTCTTCGGTAAGTTTCTCTGGCAGCTTGAAGTACATGGATAAGTGATCTTCTCTATAACCCGGAAGTGGGTTCTCACCACGAGGAGAAGTGTCGCGAAAATAAAACCAAGACTCGGCCCGTCCTTTGGGATGGCTGGGCAGGAGGACAAACGGAAACCCGCGTTCGCGGCGCCGCTGGATGTTGACCCCCCCCCCCCCCCGAGTTCCAAGTTGGGTCCGTTGGAAAATTCGGTCTGGCGGTTCAGATGGAAGAAGTTCCAAAATAATGGAACTGTGGGCTCTATCCACAGGTACGCCTCGCAAAATACTTGGAATTGACAGAGGTTACTGATGGAGTTGGGTCCCAGATCCTGAAGGTGAACATTGAGGAAATGCAGAGTGTGTCTAAAGAACTTTGACCGGGGCGGTTTGAAGCCTTGTTCAAGATGAGCAATAAAAACAACTACTTCCCGCTCAGCAGGATTGGGGATCACCTCGCCTCGGGCGGTCCTCCAACCAATGACTTCCTTATGATCAAGATGACCCGACTTGACAAATTTCTCGACAAAAGCGTCATTAAGCTTGGTTGGTAGCCAATCGCAATTCGAGATGCTAACCATGACTACAAAAAATAAGGAACAAGGCGACTCATTAAGGACATAAAACGTGGTAACTCGCCAGTTGGAGATCAACAATATGTCTGTAGGGACCTTATGACTCGCCATTAGGTGACCAAAGACCTGGATATGAGGATATTCTAACTCGCCAGTTGAGCGATTTATGGTATGTCTTCGAAAGCGTTGTGACTCGCCCTTCGGCAATCTAAGTCGTAGCTTTGACAATGTTTTAACTCGCTGTAGTGGAAGATGGCGAGTGGCGATTCAGAAATGATTTATTCCTTAGGGATATTCTCGGAGTACGATAAACAAGTTTATAGAAACAAGCAATGAAATATGGATCTATGGGTGGATCAAATTAAAGAGATAATGCTTGACGAAACTGCGAAGACTACGAATGCAAGAATGGGACACGGGTGCCGTATGAATCTATGAAGTGAAAACATTGAAATAACCAGCAGATGCGGCGATGCTACCGCGTTTTACTACTATGGAGGATCTATTGGAAGTATGATTGATGGATCTAAAATAGCAAGGGGATCATCGTTGCATTCCGGAGCTAACCTAGACGAACGACGGCAAGGTCTAACCCAAATGGGAAAAAATGCTTTCCTGAGAAAGAAGGACGATCCGTGGAGGAGGATGCAGAATATTTGCGGTGGATCTTCTGCTTTCGGTTAGCCTGAAGAAGTCCGGACCACGATGGCTGGCGACGAAGCTTCGGGAACGGCGAAGAGACAAGGGCGCAAGCGCGAGGATGACGAAGCCCGACGAGGAAGACGAAGTGGGGGGTAGGTGACGGTGCCCCCACTCCCCGTCTGGTTATTTCAAGGCCGGGCACTGGAAACGAGGCGGCAGCCGCAGGAATAGAGGGAACAAACTGAAGATCTGCAATGATGGCGCATGGATTTTTGGGATAACTAAATGGCGGTGAGAAAGATCCGTTGGGTGGTTGCATCATTAAGTCCTCACATTGGAGGGATAAGGTGATGTCATCAAAAACTTCTTGGCGGCTCACACAATTCATGATGGATGGCGGCTTGTCGTTCATCAAAAGATGGGAGTGATACAAGTCGCCCCAAAATGAGTGGAAGTTTATTGGCGTGAATAAATTCAAGTCAATCTGGGGCCTAATGTTGGGGATATTACCTGCAGTGTAACCCTCCCTAACTGGGCTGGGTCACTGAAGTGGCGACTCATCCTTTGGTAATACAAGCCTAGGCCCAGGGGGCCACGAGCCGGATGGCGGTTTAGGATCTATGTAGAGGATAGGCTGCCAAGGAGGTTTCCAGTCTTGGAAAGCATGACGACTTAGAGATATGGAAGACCATGATCTGTAGCGTGGTTAGGATTCTTGTAAACCCTAGGGCCTCGACCTATATATAAAGGCGAGTCCCTGGGAAGATAGGGCAAGTTAGAAATCATCGGGAGCTAGGTCAGGCGAGTTACGCCCTCCTTGTAATCGAGACAATCATCAATCTACACAAAGCAGGACGTAGGCTTTTACCTCCACACGAGGGGTCGAACCTGGGTAAATCTGAGTCTCGCTTTAGCTCACCCACTTTGAGTCGCCACCAAGGTGCGATGGCTCCTTCACTAAGTCCTTTCACGAGGACATCTGCTATGAAAAACTCATGATACATACAGAAGTTCAACCACCTGTCGAGGTATGCACGTGAAGATGTCAGTAGTGACGTTGCCAAGATAGAACGTTTCATGGAAGGGCTCCAACAAGCCGTGGAGTATCACCTCGTTGTGTGTGGCTCTCGAACAGTCTTCAAATTGGTGAACAAGGCCCTCATGGGAAAGGAAATATGCTCCGTGAGTGGTTTTGGTAATTCATGAAAACATACATTGTCTCTTGGATTAACACTCTTACCTAGTATATCTCGGGCATAGTCCACATAGAGCATTGGCTAAAGGATTGTGAGGAGATGCCCCTTGATGCAAGGAAAGAAATAGGATTGGCTCAAGCTTCAAGCAAAAGGATTCTACATTTTTTGTGAGAAATCAGTTTTGACTCCATAGGAAAGACAATACTATTAAAAGGGGGTGGGGCATTATGATGAGTTGGTTGCTCAAGTGCTTGGAGAGAGCAACCAAAAATACTCAACATTTCTCTCACAAAATCTCTTTCCAAAGCCTACACGACAAAATTGGTGCCACCAAGCTTTAGAACTCGTCCCTACCAATTTTCCTAGTGACAGATTCTTTCAGTAGCACCAACTTTCATATCGGTACCACCGAAAGACCGTGGCCAACTTTCTAGTATCTCTGTTTCAAGAATCGTAATTTCCAAGTTTGAATCGTTACGATCGAGATTTAGAAACTGCCCTAGGTCATCATATCGGTACCATCGGGATTTATATATCGGTCTCAGATAGAATTCAAAAGTTGCACATTTAGTACAACTCGGTACCACGGAGATTCATTTCGGTGTCACCGAGTTGGGCAATAATGTTGTAATGGTAGGATTCTGGGAGATGCTTATATATACCCCTCCATCGCCTCTCATTCATAGAGGAACCACTCAGAACACACACACACACACACACACACACACACTTGCTAGATTCATTCTTTGAGAGAGAGCCACCTACTCATGTGTTGAGATTAAGATATTCCAATCCATCCATTTTAAACTTGATATCTAGCCTCCCCAAGTTTCTTTACACCAAATCTATGAGAGAGCGATTGAGTCTTGAGGAGACTATATTTTGAAGCACAAGAGCAAGAAGTTCATCGTTCTACCGCACCTATTACCTTTTGGAGGGTGGTGCCTCCTAGATTGGTTAGGTGTCGCTTGGGAGCCTCCTACTTTGTGTTGTGGAGTTGAGCCAAGAAGTTTGTATGGGCAAAGGGATTGCCTACTTCATGAAGATCTACCTAGAGTGAGGCTAGTCCTTCCTGGACGTAAGCCATGGTGGAATAGACAAGGTCGATTCTTCATGGGCCCCTTGTGGGTGTGAGAGATTGATAGAAGAGCTGTCTAGAGCAAGGGTGAATAGACTACTAGCATAAATTAAAATCCTAGACTTTTCCCAAATTAATGGTCGGCAGATTTTAGCGATTCTAACAAGTCTTGTGCACCCTACACATGCTACTCAACACATATGGCAGCGGAAAGTAAAGACTTGCGACATGTAGTAAGGAGTAGGGTTTAGGAAGATTGAACGTGAAGAAGTTGGCACGTCGGTTTTGGGCATGGTTCCGATAGGTGGCGCTATTGCACGTCCATGTTAGTGGAGACTTCATCCCAGGGAGGGTAATGGCTGCGAGAGTCCATGGAGGGCTCCACCACAGCTTACCTATTCCACCACGGCCTTGTCTCACTCACGAAGAAGTGGTGTTGTCTATTCGTGTACGAAGAAGTGGCCTTATCTATTCCTGTACAAAGAAGTGGTCTTGTCTATTCCACCATGGCTTCGGTCCACACACGACTAGCCTCACTCACGATAGATCTTGACGAAGGACGATCTCCTTTCCTTACAAACATCTTGGTTCAACTCCACAACATGAAGTTGGAGGCTCCCAAGCGACACCGAACCAATCTAGGAGGCACCACCCTACAAAAGGTAATAGATGTGGTAGAACGATGAACTCCTTGCTCTTGTGATTTAAAGATAGTCTCCTCAACACTAAATCACTCTCTCCCATATTTGGCAGGGGTAGGAGAGATTGATATTGTGGAAAGCAACTAGGGGAGGCTAGAAATAAAGGTTCAAATGATTGGAATGGAATCTCTTGATCTCAACACATGAGTAGGTGGCTCTCTCTCAGAAAAATGGATGTGGCAAGTGTAAGTGTGTTCTGAGTGCTTCCTCTACGAATGAGAGGTAGGTGTAGGGGTATATATAGGCATATCCTAAAATCCAACCGTTACACCATTATTGGCGAACTCGGTGAAACCGAAACGTTAATCTCGGTGGTACCGAGTGCACTAAATGTGGCAACTTTGAATTCTCCTTGAGACCGATATATGAATCTTGGTGGTACCAATACGGTGACCTAGACTGGATTTCAAAACTTGGTGAGACCGACTTTGAACTCAAAATTTCCGGAACTTGAAATTACCTTAACCGAAAGTTGGTCACCCAATCTCGGTGGCACCGATAGGAATGTTGATTGTATCTAGATGGTGGGATTGGCATAGGATTTTTTTAAGTGTAAAATCGGTATAGACGAATTGGATAAGTTGGTGGCACCGATTTTCCTTATTTGGCTTCGGACAGATATATGTTGTGGGAAAGTGGCTGAGTATTTTTGGTGGCTATTTGTTAGCATTTCAGCAACCAATTAATCATAGAAACTCATCCCCTTTTAATAGTATTGACATTCCTATGGACTCAAAGTGATTTCTCAAAAAGTGTAAAATGAAGAGTCCTCTTGCTTGAAGCTTTAGCCAATCCTATTCCTTCCTTCATCAAGGGCTTCTCCTCACAATCCTATAGCCAAAGCTCTGTGTGGACTATACATGAAATATACTAGATAAAAGTGTTAGTACAAGAGACAATGTTTGTTGTGATGAATTATCAAAACCAGCAAGGGAGGATATGTGCTTTCAGTATCCCCCTTTTTGGTAATTGGTGACAACATACAATCAAAGCTTCAAATAAATGTAGGCATTAGAATATGACTTCTTTGAAAGAAACATGACTAGTACAAGCTCCCCATAAATGTGTGCAATCCCTTTAAAGGATAGTTGCTTTGGACTACATGGGCACATATAGTGTAGAAAGGACAAGATAAATCATATAAATATTGGCTATATGCATCAACCATATGTGAATGAAGAGCTTCCGTGTTCAAGATCCACTCTTGCAAACAATATGTGCAAGAGACAAGAGATCATCGTGAACAAGGATATGATGCATATACTTACCTTGAGATTCTTGAGCGTCTTAGCAGTAGGAGTACACTTGGGAAAACAAATGTTATATAACACAAGAGTAATCTATTGTAAAGATGCAAAGAGCTTCAGAAGTACCAAGATACTGAAGACATATTGAAAACAGAATCTGATGATAAATATGTCTCCAAGAGAATTTTGAACTTTCTCCCCTAAGACGAATATGTAAGAATTTCTTGGCCCCCTGAATCATAGCACGTAGATATTGGGAGTAGGTAGGGCAAGACAATTTCAATCAAAATATAGCAATAGATGAGTTTTATCTCTCCCCCCTTAATATGTAAGGTTTGATACATCTCCCCCTAGGTAGATCTCCCTTTAGGAACATATATCTTCCCCTATTGATATTTATCCCTCTTTTGTGTAAGCTTATTTGTGATATTTCTCCCCTTTATGTAGGCTTATTGGATGTTGATACGTCCCAAACGTATCTATAATTTCTGCTTGTTCCATGATCTTTTGGGTGACATTGTTATATGTTTTGCTACACTTTCATATCATTTCACACATATTTGGACTAACCTACTAACTCAGTGCACCCAATGTTGTTTCCATCTGTTGATGTCTATTTTGCAGGGGCTTTTACCCAATTTTCGAAAGCCCAAAAAATCCAGAAAAAATATATAAAAAATCAGCGAAACAGAAGCTTCCGGATCACCGAAGGAGAACCAGGGGCCTCCCAGGCGGCCTGTTGGAGCGGCCAGGCCCTAGTCCGCACCAGGAGATCGCCTGGGTGGGTCCCACATCCTCCGGTGTCCTCATTTGGCCTATATTTAGAGTTCCGAGAGGAAACCTCTCGCAGACTTTCTGGAATCACGAATTTCTCCATTGTTCCGCCGCCGCAACGCTTCCGAGATCGCGAGCGTTAGGAGACCTCTTCCCGGCACCCTTCCGGAGGGAGGATTGACCTCCGAGAGCTTCTCCGCCACCATGGACGCTTCCCAGACGTACCTTGAGTAGTCGTCCTTGTACCATGAGTCCCTGACCAGTAGCTATGTGATGTCTTCTCTCCAATATTGTGCTTCATTGGTTAGTCCTTGTGAGCTGCCCTACATGATCAAGGCATCTATGTAATTCTCTTGCTATTGCTATGCTTTGTTTATTGGGATCGGATGGATTATGAGATTATGTTTATATTGTTATAATCTATATATTTGATTATCCTTTTATATTTTGTTCCATCATTATTCATGCATGTTCTCTGTTGCTTTTTATTGCTTTGGCCAAGTAGTAGATTGTAACTCCAAGAGGGAGCGCTATGCATGATTGTGAGTTCATGCGCCTCGATGTCTAGTTTGAGTGACAGAACCATGAGACTAGGGGATTTTCTTGTTGCCACCAGGGAGAAAACAACGGTGCTTGTGACCACGGTTGCAAGGATTGTTTACGTTACGCATAGTTCTTTAATGCAGTTGTCTGTTGCTTTGAGTTTACGCTTTGGGTGGGGCTCGCAACTTAATACCAGAGAGATGTTCTGGATAGAGAATCCAAGGTGGATGATTAGTAAGTAGATGCTGATGAACAAACGGTCCACTTCTCTTGGCGTACTGCCCATTACTATTGAAACTCTAACTATCAAGGAGCATAATTAGCATTGCGGTGCGATCATAATTCTGTCAATTGCCCAACTATGATTTGTTTACCCTAGCATAGTTGTTTATCGTATTTTCGGAGAGATACATCACTAGTGAACGTCATGTGACTCCGGTCCATATCACCATCATTGTTTGCACCTCCATTATTTATCGCTTCCATTTACTTTTCCGTTGCAATCACTATTTCTTTCCCGCTTGTGTTTTGATCCTTTGCAAACTACAATGCCGGAGAGATTGACAACCTCTCTGTACTCATTGGTAGCAAAGTTATTTGTTGTGTGTGCAGGTCCACGTCTTCTACTAGCGCCAGGGTGGAAGACACCTCATTGTTGAGCCTAGGAGTCCTCCTGGTTCGATAAACCTTACAGTCTCCGTGTAAGGGAAATTTGTTGATTACTACATCTCCTCCTTCCACTTGGGGTAACCAAGAAGGGGCGATAAGTATATCTATCAACTCGTCATCAAGCGAATTTCTGGCGCCGTTGCCGGGGACTCCAGTCTTCAAGATAGGGGAGTTGCACACTATGTTTTACCTTTGCTTTTTAGTCTTGTTAGTTTGCTTTTTAGTTTTTGCTTTAGAGTCTTATACCAAAAACCACAAAAAAATATTAGTTGCTTTGTTCTGTCTTGTTGCTGCTGATATGGGTTTCACTGAGAATGCCAAGTTGTGTGAGTTCACTAGTCACAACAACAATGACTTTATCTGCGCTCCTATTGCTACTCCCGCCACTTGAGCCACGTCCTATGAGATTAAACCTGCTTTGCTGAACCTAGTTATGAAAGATTAACTCGCCGGTGCTGGAGATGATGCTGCTCTGCACTGGAACAATTTTGTTGATCTCTTTGATATGCAAAAATATAAATAAGTAGATGGTGATATTGTCAAACTTAAGCTTTTTCCATTCTCCTTGAGAGGGGGAGCTAAAGTGTGGCTTCAATCTTTCCCTAAGAATAACATAGATTCTTGGGATAAGTGCAAAGATGCTTTTATTGGGAAGTATTACCCGCGTGTTAAGATTATCAAGTTGAGGAGTAACATTATGAATTTTAGATAATTGGATAATGAACATGTTCCTCAAGCTTGGGAACGTATGAAATTTCTTGTTAAGAATTGCCCTACTCATGGTTTGACTACTTGGATGGTTATCCAAACTTTTTATGCAGGATTGAACTTTACCTCGCGGAATGTGTTAGACTTGGCCGCGGGAGGAACCTTTATGTCAACTGCACTTGGTGCTGCCACAAAGCTATTGGATGAGATGATGACAAATTATGCTCAATGGCACACCGAGCGAGCTCCAACATGTAAGAAGGTAAACTCTGTTGAGGAGATTTCTTCCCTTATTGATAAGGTTGAGCAAGCTCCTATTGATCCTCATGATGTTCCTTTAAATTCTTTGGTTGCTCAAGAAAGAGACAAAGTGGATGTTAATTTTATTTCGAGGAACGACTTCAATAACAATGCTTATAGGAGTAATTTTGGTAGCAATCCTAGACTGTTCCCATCCAACAACTATGGGAACAACAATAATTATCCTAGCACCAAAAACTCCACTACTTAATTAGATAGCATGCTTAAAGATTTTATCACTTCTCAAAAAGCCTTCAACAAGAGTGTAGAAGAGAAACTAGAAAAATTAGATAGTCTCTCTTTGTAGCACTGCTGAAATTCAGAAATTTGCCGTCTGCCATGGCAGACGGCAAAGGCGGCAACCACGGACGGCAAAAGCTTTGCCGTCGGTCAGCAGACGGCAAACTAGAAGGAAAAAAAATCCGGTGAAGAGGTTCTTTGCCATGAGGGGGAAGACGGCAAATTAATTGGGACGACATATACTGCAACGTCCCCGTTAAGTGTTAACGGCAGGCGTCTTCTCTTTGGCGTCTGCCGTCCCCCCCCCCTTTGCCATGTGGGGGCAGATGGCAAAGAGGGGAGAGAGGGGGGGCTGATTCACCCCTTTGTCGTCTGCCCACCCCCCTTTGCCATGTGGGGGCATACGACAAAGAGGGGAAACAGAGGGGGCAGATTCCCCCCTTTGCCATCTGCCCACCCCCCTTTGCCATGTGGGGGCAGACGGCAAAGAGGGGAACCTGCCCCATTTTAAATTATTTTTTATTATATCCAGCATTTTTAACAATAATCAGGATATATATATATATATATGTATATATATTTGACATAAATAAATTTCTTTCCATACTCATAACCATATTAAAATATCTCTCATCCATAGTGCATACATATTATGCAAGTTGCATCCGTACCAAACCATATATTACACCAGTTTCATCCACATGCATACAAAGTTTCATATATATCCATATACTACAATAGTTTCAATACAAGCCATGGTACAAGAAATCATCTTCATGCATTCCATCAATATAATCCAAGCTTCCCGTGAAGTGAAGGTAATCTGCAAAATTACAAATAAGAAAGTTAGAAGAATAATACTAGATTAAGAAGTGTATATATAGGTTATTTCAGAGAGAAATTAGCTAAGTATAGACCATTTTTGAGCTAACTAAGCTAATTATGTCATTTAGGTGGAACCCTAGCTAACTATAGGTTGTTTCAGAGCTAACTTGGGTAAAATAGACCATTTTGGAGCTAACTAAGCTAATTATGTCATTTAGGTGGAACCCTAGCTAACTATAGGTCGTTTCGGAGCTAACTTGGGTAAAATAGGTCATTCCGGAGCAAACTATGCTTATTAAGCCATTTTGGATCTAGCTAGGCTAATTATAGGCCATTTAATACCTAAGTTAGGGGGAATATGTCATCTTGCAGCTACGCAAGCCTTATTATGTCATTTAGGAGAGAACTTAGCTAACTATAGGTCATTTTTTATTAAATAGGTCATTTTGGAGCTAACTAAGCTAATTATGTCATTTCGTAGGATAATTAGCCAATTTGGCCTTTCTTGGATGAGTCTAAGCTACGTAGAAGAAGAGAAAGAGAAGAAGAAGTAAAAGAAGGAGGAGCAGGAGAAGGAGAAGGAAGAGGAGAAGAAAAAGAAAAGAAGAAGGAGAAGGAGAAGGAGGAAGAAGGAGGAAGAAGAAGGAGAAGGAGGAGCTCCTTCTCCTTCTTCTCCTCCTTCTTCTCCTTCTCCTTATCCTCCTCCTTCTCCTTCTTCTTCTCTTCTTCTTCTTCTTCTTCCTTCCTTTCATTTTTCCTCTTTCTTCGCCTCTTGTCCCCTTCTTCGGGCTAAATTGGCTAGGAATGCCTTTTTGGAGCTAATTATGTCATTTCGAGGATAATTAGCTAAGTATAGGTCATGTTTTATTAAATAGACCATTTAGGAGCTAACTAAGCTAATTATGTGATCTAGGTGGAACCCTAGCTAACTATAGATCGTTTCGGAGAAAACTTGGGTAAAATAGGTCATTCTGGAGCAAACTATGCTTATTAAGCCATTTTGGATCTAGCTAGGCTAATTATAGGCCATTTAATACCTAAGTTAGGGGGAATAGGTCATCTTGCAGCTACGTAAGCCTTATTATGTCATTTAGGAGAGAACTTAGCTAACTGTAGGTCATTTTTTATTAAATAGGTCATTTTGGAGCTAACTAAGCTAATTATGTCATTTCGTAGGATAATTAGCCAATTTGGCCTTTCTTGGATGAGTCTAAGCTAATTATGTCATTTCGTAGGATAATTAGCCAATTTAGCCTTTCTTGGATGAGTCTAAGCTACGTAGAAGAAGAGAAAGAGAAGAATAAGTAAAAGAAGAAGGAGAAGGAAGAGGAGAAGAAGAAGAAAACAAGAAGGAGAAGGAGAAGGGGGAAGTAGGAGGAAGAAGAAGGAGAAGGAGGAGCTCCTTCTCCTTCTTCTCCTCCTTCTTCTCCTTCTCCTTATCCTCCTCCTTCTACTTCTTCTTCTTCTCTTCTTCTTCTTCTCTTCTTCTTCTTCTTTCTTCCTTTCATTTTTCCTCTTTCCTCACCTCTTGTCCCCTTCTTCCGGCTAAATTAGCTAAGAATGCCTTTTTGGAGCTAATTATGTCATTTCGAGGATAATTAGCTAAGTATAGGTCATGTTTTATTAAATAGACCATTTAGGAGCTAACTAAGCTAATTATGTCATCTAGGTGGAACCCTAGCTAACTATAGGTCGTTTCGGAGCTAACTTGGGTAAAATAGGTCATTCCGGAGCAAACTATGCTTATTAAGCCATTTTGGATCTAGCTAGGCTAGTTATAGGCCGTTTAATACCTAAGTTAGGGGAATAGGTCATCTTGCAGCTACGTAAGCCTTATTATGTCATTTAGGAGAGAACTTAGCTAACTGTAGGTCATTTTGGAGCTAACTAAGCTAATTATGTCATTTCGTAGGATAATTAGCCAATTTAGCCTCTCTTGGATGAGTCTAAGCTACGTAGAAGAAGAGAAAGAGAAGAAGAAGTAAAAGAAGGAGGAGGAGGAGGAGAAGGAGAAGGAAGAGGAGAAGAAGAAGAAAAGAAGAAGCAGAAGGAGAAGGAGGAAGAAGGAGGAAGAAGAAGGAGAAGGAGGAGCTCCTTCTCCTTCTTCTCCTCCTTCTTCTCCATCTCCTTATCCTCCTCCTTCTCCTTCTTCTTCTTCTTCTCTTCTTCTTCTTCTTCTTGTTTCTTCCTTTCATGTTTCCTCTTTCTTCTCCTCTTGTCCCCTTCTTCGGGCTAAATTGGCTAAGAATGCCTTTTGGAGCTAATTATGTCATTTCGAGGATAATTAGCTAAGTATAGGTCATGTTTTATTAAATAGACCATTTAGGAGCTAACTAAGATAATTATCTCATCTAGATGGAACCCTAGCTAACTATAGGTCGTTTTGGAGCTAACTTGGGTAAAATAGGTCATTCCGGAGCAAACTATGCTTATTAAGCCTTTTGGGATCTAGCTAGGCTAATTATAGGCCATTTAATACCTAAGCTAGGGGGAATAGGTCATCTTGCACCTACGTAAGCCTTATTATGTCATTTAGGAGAGAACTTAGCTAACTGTAGGTCATTTTTTTAAATAGGTCATTTTGGAGCTAACTAAGCTAATTATGTCATTTCGTAGGATAATTCGCCAATTTAGCTTTCTTGGATGCGTCTAAGCTACGTAGAAAAATAGAAAGAGAAGAAGATGTAAAAGAAGGAGGAGGAGGAGGAGGAGAAGGAGAAGGAAGAGCGGAAGAAGAAGAAAAGAAGAAGGAGAAGGAGAAGGGGGAAGAAGAAGGAGAAGGAGGAGCTCCTTCTCCGTCTTCTCCTTCTCCTTATACACCTCCTTCTCCTTCTTGTTCTTCTCCTCTTCTTCTTCTTACTTCCTTTCATTTTTGCTCTTTCTTCTCCTCTTGTCCCCTTCTTCAGGCTAAATTGGTTAAGAATGCCTTTTTGGAGCTAATTATGTCATTTGAAGGATAGTTAGCTAAGTATAGGTCATGTTTTATTAAATAGACCATTTAGGATCTAACTAAGCTAATTATGTCATCTATGTGGAACCCTAGCTAACTATACGTCGTTTCGGAGCTAACTTGGGTAAAATAGGTCATTCCGAAGCAAACTATGCTTATTAAGCCATTTTGGATCTAGCTAGGCTAATTATAGGCCATTTACTACGCAAGTTAGGGGAATAGGTCATATTGCAGCTACGTAAGCCTTATTATGTCATTTAGGAGAGAACTTACCTAACTGTAGGTCATTTTTTATTAAATAGGTCATTTTGGAGCTAACTAAGCTAATTATGTCATTTCGTAGGATAATTAGCCAATTTGGCCTTTCTTGGATGAGTCTAAGCTACGTAGAAGAAGAGAAAGAGAAGAAGAAGTAAAAGAAGGAGGAGGAGGAGGAGTAGGAGGAGAAGGAGAAGGAAGAGGAGAAGAAGAAGAAAAGAAGAAGGAGAAGAAGAAGCAGGAAGAACTAAGCTAATTTTGGAGCTAACTAAGCTAATTATGTCATTTCGTAGGATAATTAGCCAATTTAGCCTTTCTTGGAGCTAACTAAGCTAATTATGTCATTTAGATGGAAGTCTAGCTATTTTTTATTAAAACACTAGAAATAACATACCATTATCGTCATCACAGCGGTGAAGCACGGTGGCTCTGGCTTGTTTCACCTGGAGAAGGCTGCCCTGGAGAAGGCTCGACTGTAGAAGGGTCGTGCGATGCGTTTCGGGAGATATTCTGCACCAAACATCGTTTGCAATGTGTAGTTAGCATGAGGACACTCTTAAGATCACTGCACTGAAATGAAACTCACCGTCCCCGCCACGTTAATGACTGGCATCGGCGGAGGGACTTGGCCGTTCTTCTCGCACATAGACTGTACATTTGGTCTCAACAAGTCAAACTTTTTATTTATTAATGAAACGGATATTCAAATGCAAGATTTGAAATAACATGAAGAAGAAACTTACCACGAAGAGCTCGTATATGGCCCTGTTAGACGCATCATTATGTGCCCTCTCCACCTCCACCAATGCAGTCGTCCTCTCCTCCAGCTCCCTAATTTCCTTATCCTTCTCCGCCATAGCCGCCTGCATTGCCTCTCTCTCTTTCTGAATAACAGCCTGCAACACAACTCATTGTTAGCAATGTAATCATATTGGTTCCAACGCACAACATAATGCGGAATGATAGTTGAGTCCATTAAACTAACCTCGATTGCGAGCTCGACTGGCCGTGGACGACGTGTTATCTCCGGACAAGAGCTTGTTTGGCGTGCCTTTATCTTCCGGAGAGTGCTAGGACAACATATAAGGCCGTCTCCAATGGCGATCGAGCCATGGGGCCTCCCGTTGCCAGCTATCATCACCAGCTCTGGATCAATAGGCCCCTCGCTCGGGTTAAAGTCCTCCCCTTTCCTCGCCTTCCCGTGATCTCTGTACTTCACGAGCTTGTGGTGGCAGGAGATGTTGGTGAAGTTTTCTGGATGCTCGAGGTCAGACTCAGAGAATACCTTGACCTTCTTGTACGAGGCAGTATGGGCCATCGCATACAGGTCGTACATCTGTGGCGCCTCCGTCTTATTGTGACGCGCCTAAAAGAGAGAGAGAGGAAAATTGTATTAGTAAAGGGCTCAAGATAGCATTAAGAATGAATTGCATGAGGCATGAAGGAAACCACATACCCAGTTCTCGCCAAATTGGATTAAGTTGACGCTCCCTTGATGGTGTGGCACGCCAACCATTTTGCCACGCCTCTCCTTGGCGTTGTTGTGGCTGGCCTCCCACGTTTCGGAGCACCACTGATCCACCAAGACCTCCCAACAATCCATCTTATACGCACACCATCTCGGGGGCCCCTAAGTTAATAAAGAGAAATTTGAGCGCGTAAGAACCAAATCAAGGAAACTAATTACAAAGCCTTAATAATATGTAATTACCTTCATGTAATGCTCCTTCTCCTTCTTAGCATCACGACAATTCGCCTTGTCAAGCCTAATACGCCATGTGTGTTGGGGATATTATCTGTTGATAACCCGCCCTAGTTGGGCCGGGTCACCAAAGCTGGTGATTCATCTGAAATATTGTTCGGGCCTTGGCCTGGTAGGACCGAAGGTTGTATGGCGGTTTACGACTTCCGGAAGGAGTCCATAATAGAGAAGGCCTCCAAGCTTTGGAAAGGTGGCTACTTAGAGATCGTAAGAGTCACGGTTTGTAGAGAGGAAAGGACCCTTGTAAACCTTAGGGACTCGACCTGTATATAAAGGCGAGTCCCAGGGAAGAAGAGGGCAGGTTAGAAATCATTGAGTGCTAGGTCCGGCGAGTTACGCCCTCCTTGTAATCGAAACTCCATCAATACAACACAAAGCATGACGTAGGCCTTTACCCCTCACGAGGGGTCGAACCTGGGTAAATCACCGTCTCACTCCCGTTCAACCCCTTTGAGTCGCCACCAAAGTGCGATGGTTCCAATACTAAGTCCTTTCACGAGCACATCTGTCGTGACAAAACCACGATAGTTGGCGCCCACCATGGGGCCTGCGCACGGTGGAGTTGAGTTCTCAAAGGGAGCCCTACTAGGGTTTGGGAGCTACGCGACGGGGCTCATGACTCGGAACCGCCGTGGGAAGTACTACATCAACAACTTGCTATGGGGGCCCGAGGAGGATTCGATCGAATCTGGTTACAGGGTCCCCTTCGGCAAGATCAGCGTTTTCATCGGCATGATTGGATCGCCCGTGCCTGAGCCGGACATCTCCTTTGACATCGTCGAGCCAGCCAGGTACGTGCGCCCGGTCGTGACGCCAAATCTAACTCGCTCGGTCTTTGTTGGATTCACGCAGGGATCTGAGGAACCAGAACACTCAGCGACCCAGGAAACCACGCCGGTCAACACTGACGACGAATCGTCCATGGGAGATTCGTATTCAATCCAGTCTCTACATGGGGACTGTCTTGGGGGCTTGTCCCTGGCCCTGGACCCCGAAGTTCTTGACCGAACTCGCCGTCAGATCGTCGTTTACATGGCTGGGGCTACTCAACCCTCGCCAAACCCGGCAGGCGGAGATGGAACTAGCGAGACGTCTAGAAGCCCGGACGCTATCTTGGTGGAATTAGCAGCGGAAATTACAAGGCTCATGGCAACCCCCATCACACTGGAAAACCAGGAGGCAGTAAACACGGAATTGACGAAACTAGGAGAAGCAGTGGCAAAGTCCCAGCGGGATGCCGAGGTGGAGTCCGCCAGGATCGAGACCCGGCAAGCTCAAATTACCGCTGAGATAGCTCGCTTAAATACCGACAACTGGCGGCTCGAAAGGCACCAGCGCGCATCTGACACCGTCCATCAGCGGAGGCACCAGGGTCACCTGCCCCCTGATCTCAACCCGAGCCGCCTGTTCGACACTCCGCGAACACCCGAGACGGCAGCCGCCCCGGGGGGAGGGCCGGTCCAGCCGCCTAACCCGCCGGTCCACCCAGTTGTGGATCGCGTCCCCCAATTCCGGACATCTCAAGGTCACTTTTCCAACCCGGTGGACAACGTCCTCGCCGCAACTCGCCATTTGGAATCCCTTCCAATTCACGACAACACTCCTGCCGAGATAGAGGCAAGGAACGCCATTGAGATGTTGAAGACGGCGGTGGTTCGAAACGCCCAGTTCTCACATAGCCTAGATAGGCTGCATTCCACTCCCCAGGCAAGCCGCACCAGGAGTCGGCCAGAGGACCAGCCCGCTGTAAACAGCGGACCGCGGCTCGTCACCCAGGACAACTTGCCTGATCATCAAGACCCACCAGGCCGGGATCAACCGGACATCCAAGTCGCCCCAACCCCTCTTGTCGGGAGCGGCGGACGAGTGGGGGTGCCGTGCTTGGCCCCCGCCCTTTGCAACGAGCGAATGCCCAAGGATTTTAAAGGGCTAGGAAAGGTGCCTAACTACACTCCGGACCTTGAGCCGACGTCGTGGGTCGAGAGTTATGAAATCGCCATGGACATGCTCGACGTAAACGAAGCAGTTTGCGCCAGATATTTCATAACGATGCTCGAAGGGACAGCGTGTACTTGGTTAAAAAACTGACCTCCCAACTCCATCCAGACTTGGGCTGAATTGAAAGAGCGCTTCATCAAAAACTTCCGAGGAACCTGCAAGCGTCCAATGACAATTGTCGATCTACAGCACCGCGTTCAACGCCCCGATGAGTCGGCCCACCACTGGTCACGGCGGGTCCCGGAAATCATTCACTCGTTAGACGGTATTACGGCGGCTCAGGCTGTGCTGATCCTCGAGCAGAATTGCCACTACGAACCTTTGGTGCAGAAGTTGGGGCGACTCAAACGAAAGGTCCAAGACATGGGGGAGCTAATGGATACCCTCACTAGGTACGCTGAGGCGGACGACACCAAAGATCACGGCGAAGATGGCGGCAAGATTAACTCACCAAGAAAGGGCGAGTCATCCAAAAATCATACCCGGTTCCAGGGACGGGCCCGCCACAATCAGGGGGCGAATAGCAAGAGAAGGGAGCAGGAAGAATCTTCGGACTTAGTCGCCAAAACCAACACCAATAATGGCAACCAACGCCAGAAGAAAAGCAGGGGATAAAGTGGTAAAAATCCTTGCAACTATAATGAGTTACTCAAGGGCCCCTGCCCGCACCACGGCATGGCAGACGGACTGGCGACTCATTTCTGGGAGGACTGTTACGTGATGCGGGAGTTTCGGGTACAGGCGATCAAAAAGGGGCAAAGCGGTGACCCGGACCAACGGCAGGAACAGTTCGGCGCGCCCAATCAACGTCAGAACCCCTTCGGCGGTTTCCAAGATCCGGGGGCTCAGGGCGGCTCGTAGCCGAACAACGGCCAATATCCGGTGCATCACCAGCAACAGTATAACCCGCCCGGAGCGTTTCAACAACCACCCCACAGGGGGCTTCGTAGGGGCAGGATGATAATGGCGGTTTCCGCAACAATCCCAAGCAGTTAAGCAATGGGCAGTACCACATTTTCACCACCAATGCTTGCAGGCGCGATAAAAAAGTGAGTCACCGAGCGTACAGTGTTTCTGAGCCGGCACTCCCTAGATACCTCCACTGGTACGAGAAGACCATATCATGGAGTAGGGAGGACCACCCGCCAAGAGTTGACAACACCCGGCGACTTAGCATTGGTCGTGGATCCCCAAGTTGGGGGTATACCTTGTCGAAAGTACTGATGGATGGTGGTAGCAGCATCAATATTCTGTATTTCGACACTTTCCAAAGGATGAACCTGTTGGAGAAATATTTGATGCCTTCAACCACGGTATTGCACGGAATCGTCCCACGCAAATCGGCGTACCCCATAGGCCGAGTCAGGCTCATAGTTGCATTTGGAACAGCACCTAATTACAGGAGTGAGTCGCTGATTTTTGACGTGGTCAAATTAAAAAGCCCCTACCATGCGCTTTTTGGGCGGCCGGCTTGCGCCCGGTTCATGGCCCGCCCATGCTATGTTTACCTTAAACTCAAGATGCCTGGTCCTAAAGGACCCATCACGGTTGATGGTCATAGAAGGATTGCAAGAGAATGTGAAGAAGGGGACGCGGCTTACGCAAATGTCGCCTGCGCTGCAGAGGAGCTCAAATATCATCAGGCCAATGTTGATCCGGCTGATATGTCACCCTTTAAAAAGCCAACGACAGATGTTGAGCTGCCCCTCAAGTTCAAACCGACGGATGACACTAAAACGATGGATTTCGTCCCTGGCGACTCAACCAAGCAGTTCACTATTGGGACGGGTCTGGATCCCAAATAGGAAAGCGCGCTCATCGAATTCATCGATGAGAATTGGGACATCTTCGCATGGAAACCTTCTGACATGCCAGGTGTTCCGAGAGAATTTGCTGAGCATCATCTTAATGTTGACCCAAAGGCAAAACCCATCCAGCAATATCTTCATAGGTTTAACGAGGAACGACGCAAGACAATCGGGGAGGAGGTTGCCCGTCTCTTGGCCGCCGGATTCATCGTAGAGGTTTTCTACCCCAAATGGTTGGCTAACCCGATCTTGGTGCTCAAGAAGAATGGTACCTTCCGAATGTCCATTGATTACACGGACCTCAACAGAGCTTGTCCAAAAGATCCTTTCGCTCTTCCCCGCATCGACCAAATTATTGATTCGGTGGCGGGATGCGAACGTTTGTGCTTCTTGGACGCTTATCCTGGATATCACCAAATCAAGATGGCCGTGGAGGATAAAGATAAAACAGCTTTTATAACCCCCTTTGGGGCTTTTTGCTATGTGTCCATGCCATTTGGACTCAAGAGTGCAGGGGCGACTTATCAGCGCTGCATCCAGAATTGCCTCTGTGGCCAAATCGGACGCAACGTCCACGCCTATGTCGATGACATTGTGATTAAAACCCGCCAGGGGGAGACGCTATTGGAAGATCTCAAGGAAACTTTTGATAATCTAGGGGTATATCAGATGAAGCTAAATACCACCAAGTGTGTCTTTGGTGTTCCTGCAGGGAAATTGTTGGGCTTCCTGGTGTCTGAGCGCGGCATCGAAGCTAACCCGGACTAAATTGAAGCGGTTACTTCCCTTGGGAAGCCAGCAAATGTTAACCAAGTCCAACGGATGGTGGGTCGCATTGCGGCCTTAAGTCGCTTCAAAAGCCGCCTGGGAGAAGCTGATGAAGCTTTCGAAGCCTTGAAACGGCAACTGGTCAACCCGCCGGTCTTGGCCGCCCGACTGAGAAAGAGCCCATGCTTTAATATATTGCGGCAAACTCCGAAGTAGTAAGTGTGGCGGTGGTCGTTGAAAGGAAGGAGGAAGGAAAGGAATATCCTGTGCAGCGCCCGGTGTATTTTATCAGCAAAGTGCTAACTCTCTCCAAGCAACGATACCCACATTGGCATAAATTAGTGTATGGGGTATTTATGGCAAGCTGGAAGCGTAAACATTATTTTCAAGAACATCCTATCACGGTGGTTAGTTCCGCCCCCCTCGGGGACATCATCCAGAATCGGGAGGCAACGGGGCAGATTGCCAAGTGGGCGATTGAACTTGGGCCGCATCACGTACGGTACACCCCTCGCACGGCCATCAAATCTCAAGCCTTGGTTGATTTTGTCAATGATTGGACCGAGTTACAGGCCCCGGAAGACAGGCCTGATCTCACATACTGGACTATTTATTTTCACGGATCCAGACAGTTGGAAGGCTCGGGGGCTGGCGTGGTACTGGTATTTCCTCAAGGAGACAAATTTTGTTATGTCCTCCGACTCATGTTTCCATGCACCAACAATGCTGCAGAATACGAAGCTTTACTTCACGGCTTGCGACTCGCCAAGGAGATGAATCTTACGCGGGTCCGATGTTTTGGCGACTCTGACCTGGTGGCTCAGCAGGTTTCAGGCACTTGGGATTCTCGAGACCCCGTGATGGTGGCTTACAGGAGGGCTGTGTCCAATGTGGCGGGTCATTTCCATGGCTATCAGGTTGATCACATTGACCGGCGCCTTAATGAGGCGGTTGATGCCCTTTCGCGTCTCGGTTCCCAGCGAAAGCTGGTGCCCCCTAATGTTTTTCTGGATACCTTGCATAATCCTTCCGTAAGTTTGCCATCAGAGGAGGAGTTGGCGATACCAGATCCTGAGTCCCAGTTCGGGGCGGCTCTCCACGTTACGCCGGATTGGGTTCTTCCGTATCTGGCCTATCTCACCCGAGGCGAGCTACCTACAGATGAAGTATTGGCCCGCCAAATTGTTCGGCGAAGCAAATCCATGGTGATCATCAACGGCGAATTATATAAGCGAAGTACCTCCGGGGTTTTTCAAAGATGTGGTTCCTCCGAAGAAGGGTGCATAATTCTAAATGACATTCATTCCGGAGATTGCGGGCATCACGCCGGGTCACGTTCCTTGGTTTCAAAGGCGTTTCGTCATGGTTTCTTTTGGTTGACGGCTCATGCAGATGAAGAGGAAATAGTTCGTCGATGCGATGGATGCCAGCGTTATGGGCGACAGGCTCATGTGCCGGCTCAAGAACTAAGGATGATTCCCATCACTTGGCCTTTCGCGGTCTGGGGGTTAGACATGGTTGGCCCCTTTAAGATGTCATCCAACAAGAAAAACCATTTGCTGGTGGTGGTTGATAAATTCACCATGTGGATTGAGGCAGAGCCTGTTGGAGCTTACGATGCGGAGACGGCGGTCAAATTCTTGAAAAAATTGATCTTCCGGTTTGGATATCCGCACAGTATCATTACTGACAATGGCACTAATCTGTCTCAAGGGGCGATGCAGGAGTTTTTTCGTCGAGAGCACATCCGGCTTGATGATTCTGCTGTTCCCACCCACAATCTAATGGACAAGCGGAGCGGGCGAACCAGGAAGTTTTACGGGGAATCAATCCCCGACTCATGGTTCCCTTGGAAAGAACCCCGGGGTGTTGGGTTGAGGAGTTGCCTTCGGTGCTATGGAGCATACGGACCACCCCGAACCGGTCCACGGGTTTTACCCCTTTCTTTCTGGTCTACGGATCAGAAGTTGTTCTTCCCACTGACATAAGGCATGACTCGCCTAGAGTCGCCGCTTATGTGGAATAGGACAACGAACTGGCGCGTCAAGACTCTTTGGACACCTTAGAGGAGGCGCGTGATTTGGCTGCAGCCCGATCGGCCATTTATCAGCAGGACTTACGGCGTTATCACAGCCGCCGGATCAAGAGCCGAACCTTTCAGGAAGGCGACTTAGTGCTTCGGCTGATACAAGATCGCGCTGGCATGCATAAGTTATCACCACCATGGGAAGGACCGTTCGTTGTCAGCAAAAATCTTCACAACGGGTCTTACTATCTGGTGGATCTCCGGCCTAACCGGCCAACCACGGAGGGTGAGTCGACTCGCCCCTGGAATATTGCCCACTTGCGGCCTTATTACACTTGAGCTCTTAAGGTCTACATTTTGTAAGTTTTTCATTTCTTATAAAGCAATAAAATTAAACGCCTCCCGACTTGGGGGCTTCCTCTCACTAAGATCAGCTTTACTACCCATTTGTCCTGCGAAATATTACTGCATTACAAATGGTTATACTGGACTGTGTGTTGGCCGAATCGCCATATGGACCCATGAACTCTTGGCGAGTTATTCCGCTAATGGACCTTGAACTTGCTTTGGTTAAAACATGTCTGGTACCGGCAAGCGCCTCACATGGAAAATAGAGAAACCATTGGTTCATTGGACCCGCTTCAATAAAACTTGACTTGTGCCTGATCAGCCGGTCTAAATACTTGGGCTTTTGATACAAAAGTCTCCCTTGGGTGGCGTTTGAGCTTGTTTGACTCGCCCTATCCTGTTGCGACCTTATGAGCCGACGAAATTGATATATTTTACATCCCTTGGGTGGCGCTTGAGCTTGTTTGACTCACCCTATCCTGTCGCGACTTTATGAGCCGACGAAATTGTTATTTTTTACCTCTCTTGGGTGGCGCTTGAGCTTGTTTGACTCTCCCTATCCTGTCGCGACCTTATGAGCCGGCGAAATTGCTATTTTTTACCTCCCTAGCACTCCCACAAGGTTTTTCAGACTTTTTTCTGACTAGCCTCAAAATATCTTGGGGCGATTGCTATTTGTTATCACCTATTACTCACTGAGATAGTTTAATATATGTTTTCAAGTTTAGAACAGGTTGATGATTAAAATCACTCTAGCCATGGCCGATCAAGCATCATAAAAATGCCTCAATGGCGGGTCAAGTATTATGATAAAAGTCTCAAACGGCGGATCAAGTATTTCAAAGAGCCTTAAAGGGGACATAAGGGTTTTTAAGATATCAGAGAAGCAGTTTTGATTCCTAAAGAGACCTATTACATAGCTCTCATGGCCAGATCAATGAGGTGTTATTCTGCTGATGCCCTTGGATTAGCTTGCTGCGAGCTTTGGCCGACTTCAATTTGCAAGTCGCCCAGTACCCAGTTACATTTGGATAACGTGGCGAACTCATCTTCATCGGTCAGAACTGATGAGAGATCTGTGTCCATGTCAAAAGGATTCTTGGGTCGACGCGGAGTTAAGCTGGTCGTCACAAAGGTTGGTGGGTTAACCTTCTTGTTTTTGTTGTCGTAGGCGGCTTGGTATTTTGATAAATCTAGGCTTGCAGCAAGCTGAGTCGCCGCCAAACGGGAGTCCTTGACGACACGTTGATTGTCCTCTTCACCGAATTCTGACCCATCATCCTTGAGTTGAGGAAAGCCCGCCGCTACTTCTTCTGGGTTTATCTCTGGAGCATATGCTAAGCACCGACTCAGAGTGGTCAGCGCTCCTTTCCGGGCGGCTGACCGAGTTAACTCGCCAATTTGGGGAGGAAGAGTGGATAAGCAGCCAAGCATCTTCTTTATTGATATTATAGGTTCCTTGGTGCCTATCACTGCTTTCACAGTCAGCACACTCCCGGTATATAGCTGCTCCGTCAACGTGTAAATCGCCTTCAGCATCAGGACGCAATCATCCTGAAGGTTGGCGGCTCTCGGACCTGTATAAGAGATAATGATAGTCAGCGATTTATATAAAGCTATTGGTTTACAAAGGTCAAGAGTTGGTTTTTACCGAAGACAGCTCGCGCCATGTTCGAGATGTGTCGCTTTAAGCCGGACAGCTCCTGTTGCACAGTGTCCAACTTGGCTTCAGCTTTTTCTGCTCGCTTTGTTAAAGCATCTTGATCAGCTTGAGCCCTTTTTAAGTCGGCTTTTAGCTTCTCCGTCTCAGATAAGATTAGTTGCTACTTCTCTTCTGATATGGCCCGGGCATCCTGCTGATCGGATAAATTTTTCTTCAAGTCGCCAAGTGTTGATTCAGTTTAGATAAGTGATTCCTGTTGAAGCATATAGTTAAGGGGCAAGTCTCAGAATTATTGCAAGCAACATCCCTGACACTTGGGGGCTAATGTATAATTTTTTAGACAAAATTATACAGTATCAAGACCCGGCTCATCTTTTTACTCATGACCCGGCCCTTGGGGGTTACAGGTCGAAAGTTTTTCAAATCATCAAGACCCGGCTCATCTTTTTACTGATGACCCGACCCTTGGGGGTTACAGGTCGAAAGTATTTCAAATCATCAAGACCCGGCTCATCTTTTTACTGATGACCCGGCCCTTGGAGGTTACATGTCGAAAGTTTTTCAAATCATCAAGACCCGGCTCATCTTTTTAATGATGACCCGGCCCTTGGGGGTTAATGAGGATAATATAGTGTACAACAAAATGTACCTCATGTTTGTTCTTCAGCATCCAAAGCAGGCTCTTCTCCATCTCATAACTCGCCTCCAGGCGACTTGCAAAGCCAGAGCAAAGTTCTTTGAATTCCAGATTTTCATATTGGGAGAGCTTAGCCTAGGAAAGTTCATGCTCAAGAATAGGTTGAGCTGATGATGATACATGCTTCGATAAAACAGTTGTGGCCGGTTTAGAGAAGCGAGTACCGGTGATAACCACAGCATTCGGGTCTTCTGCTGTTGTGAATGGACTTGGCGGGTTAGGTGCATCCATGTTTTCCTTGGGAGAGCTGGGGAGATCCACTGGATCTTCAGGTTTGTCTTGGTCCGGGTTATCCTGGATCGGCGCCGACTTTCCGATAGGCTCCGAAGTTGTAATGGGAGTTGACCCGCCGGTTTTTCTTTTCTTCGCATGTGCCCTGAAAGGAGAAGGGGGTGCGTTTAAAGGACTGAAAATTTATCGCCATCAGACTAAAAGTAAAAATTATCAAAGGTTTACCCAGGGACACTGATCATCGGTGGAAGCGTCGACATTACTGAGTCACCAGATGTAGGAGGAGAACTCTGCAAAAAGTTATACTTCAAAGATATGAGCGAGTTACAAATGCGATCCAAAAAGACCCGAAGAAGTGTTATTAAAAGATACCTCATTTGGCCTTTTCTTGTTTCTTGGTGGTAAACCGGACACCAGATCGCCAAAATGACTTCGAGTTTTCCGATTTGAGGTGTTTTGTGCTTTCTTCAGAAGAAAATTTGGATCAAAACAAGTATTTGGGTGTGATAAGGGAACTTTCCCACAAATTCGCCTGGCCGGCTTAGGTGGAGAAGGAGATGAATCGGAGGAAACATAAATTACCTCTACAGAATCCTCCTGGCTTTCATTGTCTTCATTCTACGCAAGAGATGCAGAGGTGTAAGTACAAAGTTATTAGCAATGGATGGCGAGTTAAAATAGGATAGATTTTTCATCTCCGAAGGTGCGTCGCCGACTTGGGATTCATCGGCCTCAGATGGCTCGGTAACAGCAGCTTTGCCCTTGCCCTTGGATTTCTTCTGTGGAGGCGGCCTAGCTTGCTTCATGGCTGACTTTTTTGGCCTCTTGGACCAAAATTTATCACCTTTCTAAAATGGCATATTTTATAAGAGGTCATAGTTCAAATAAGACATAAGGAGTAAAAGACAAAAGGCGGGTTAAAGTTATTTACCTTTGGTGCCGGGTTAATCTTGCAGAAAGGTTTAAGACCTATTTGGCCACATTTTGCTGCGGGCTCGCCGATCAGCTTCTTGATGATGGTTACAATGTCATTTTCCTTCAGAGCCGTGTGGAAGTAGCACTGAGGATGATCTAGGGTGTCGTCGAATTCACACATTAACCCAACCCGGCGACTTAAAGGGAGGATACGCCATTCGACCCAGCAGCGGATCAAGTCAACTCCAGTAAGGCCGTTGTTTGTCAAAGATCTTAACTCGGACAATACTGGGATAAAGTATGACTCTTCTTCGGTGAGCTTGTGTGGGAGTTTGCAATTTGTTGGAAGGTGATCTTCCCTATAACCCAGAAGTTTGTTCTCGCCTTCAGGCGAAGTCTCCTGGCAATAGAACCAAGACGCCCCAGCCTTTGGGGTGGCTTGACATGGCGAGTGACGGAAATGGGCTATCCCTACGGCGCTAATCATTGACACCACCAAGCTCCAGGCTGGGGCCATTGTGAAATTCTGTTTGGCGATTTAAATGGAAGAAGTACCAGAATAAGGGAACTGAGGGCTCCATCCGCAAGTAAGCCTCACAAAACACCTGGAACTGGCATAGATTGCTTATCGAGTTGGGCCCTAGATCTTGGAGGCGGACATTCATAAAGGCCATGGCGTCTCTGAGGAATTTCAATCCAGGCTGCTTAAAGCCCCGCTCAAGGTGTTCAACAAAAACAACTATTTCCCCTTCCTTGGGATTGGGGATTTCTTCTCCTACCCCGGTGCGCCAACCGATAACCTCTTGAGGGTCCAAATTTCCCGTTTTCACATAATCATCTACTATGGCATCATTAACCTTGGTGGGGAGCCAGTCGCTTTTCAAAACGGCGCCCATGCTACAAAGGGATAAAATTACGGGTGAATTGACACGCCAAACATCTACTGAAAATGGTGAAACAATTTCATTTGACTCGCCAAATAATTTGTCCGGGTCCGGTTGCCAGGGGCGACTTATGAAATTCTTGCTACTTAAAGGAGAGATGTTTCGGAGCATCAGTGGTATTTGTCAAAATGGTAAAGTATGAGGCTACAAACATATTTCACTTGACAAGCAATAGATTATGGATCTACCAGGCAGACGGAAAATGACTGGATATAGTAACTTGCGACTAAGGTGGGATAGTACTGTTGATTTGGTGAAGCCCTACTCTATGTATGCAAGTAGAGGCCGAACAAATAAAGGTATGAAATACATCGATTTTCTCGTTATCATCGCCACCAACTAATCGGGAACAAATAAAGCTATTCGGGAAGCACCAAGAACGCGGCAGTGATGAACTTCGAAAAGGAACTTGGATCTGCTCGTGAATGACAGAAACATAACCTGATGGATTCGGCTGGAGACGGTCGACGGCGACGAACTGCTCGGCCGCGACGAGGAGCACGGACGGTGATGAAGGTCTCTGACGGGCGCGAAAACCTCGGGCGGTGACGAAGTGTTCAGCGGCGACGAGGTGCTCGACGGTGGCGAGACGGTCGACGGCGGCGAACTGCTCGACCACAGCGAAGTGCTTGACGGTGACGAAGTCCTCGGACGGCACCGAAGCTTTCGGATGGCGACGAGGTCCTCGGGTGGTGGCGGAGCTCCCGAAAGACGATGAGGGTTTTTCGCTGTGATAGTGGGGAAGAGAAGGGTGACAAGACTGGTAGGCGGAATGCGCCCAGTCCCTTCGTCCCACCTATTTGTCAGGACAGACGCTAGGATCGAGGCGCCACGAGCAGGAACCACCAAAAGATAAAGATTCGCCATAATTACGCCCCGAGATTTTTGGGATAACGATACCGAAAGATCCGTTGGGGATTACGTCATTATCTTTTCCGGGATTCAAGGGATAAGGAGGTACCAACGAGAAATGGTTTGGCGACTCAAGTTTTTCCGCAACAGATGGCGGGTTAAGTTTATGGCGTATAAAAGGGGTGAAGGTGAATCGCCCTTAATTGAGTAAGGATATTGGCGTGAAGGAAATTCAAGTCAATCTGGGGCCTAATGTTGGGGATATTATCTGTTCATAACCTGCCCTAGTTGGGCCGGGTCACCAAAGCTGGCGATTCATCTGAAATATGGTTCGGGCCTTGGCTTGGTAGGACCGAAGGTTGTATGGCGGGTTACGACTTCCGGAAGGAGTCCATAATAGAGAAGGCCTCCAAGCTTTGGAAAGGTGGCGACTTAGAGATCGTAAGAGTCACGGTTTGTAGAGAGGAAAGGACCCTGTATATAAAGGTGAGTCCCAGGGAAGAAGAGGGCAGGTTAGAAATCATCGAGTGCTAGGTCCGGCGAATTACGCCCTCCTTGTAATCAAAACTCCATCAATACAACACAAAGCAGTACGTAGGCCTTTACCTCGTCACGAGGGGCGGAACCTGGGTAAATCGCCGTCTCACTCCCGTTCAACCCCTTTGAGTCGCCACCAAAGTGCGATGGTTCCAATACTAAGTCCTTTCACGAGGACAACTGTCATGACAAAACCACAACAGCGTGGCATAGTAGTCTCGAACAGCCTACACCCGAGCCTCGTGCCGAAAGTTTTGAAGTAGGCGGCGACATTCGGTTTCGATAACCTTTGCCGCGTCCTCCTCGTATCCCTCCTCACATCTGTAGTAGGTCTGCAAACGAGACAACACCGATTAGTACAATAAATAGCTATGGTTGATTTATAATTGTCTGAAGGAGAAATTACCCAGAACTTTCGGATCACCATGTTCGCACTCGTGTCGCACAAAACACCGTCGATCTCCACCTTCAGCGGGGCCGGGGCACCCAGGTAGTGCTCCCAGGTCATTCCTACTCTCGCTCCCGACCGGGCAACGTAACAAACCCTGGGAAGTTTTTACAGCAAAGAACACCAAGGACGCTGTTGCGCTTGCGGACACCCTTGGCAACAATCCAACCCCTACAGTATGACAAATTAAAGCCAAAACATTAGATATTTGAGAAAACGCGAAGGCAAAAGGTTAAATAAGAGTAAATTAACTTACTTGTCCCCATTTGGCCTAATCGACCACCTCTGCTCGGGGGTCGCTGGCACGAGCGGGAGCCCTGAACTACCACGCTGGTAGACGGTAGCCCCCTCACCCATCTCCTCGTCGCTACCAGCATGGCCACTTGGCTCAGCCTAGGTATCCCACTGGGTCTCTTGGTACGTACCCTCATCCCTGCTTTGCTCCGGAGTCGCTTGGAAGGAAGCCTCTGGGACACGAGTCTCGTGGGTCGAAGGCTCGTGAACCGGAGACCGTGTAGCCTCCACCTCAGACGAATCCACCCTAGAAGTCCTGTGCTCTGGTTAATCAGCTTGGGGTGGTGGCGGAGACCGTGTAGCCGCCACCTCAGAAAGCGTGGCAGCCACCGTCGTACCTCTCCCGCGGCCATGTGTACCTTTAGTACAACATAAATACCAATATGAGTAATAAAATGTATATAAATACCAATATGCATACAACATGAGTACAACATAAATACCAACATGAATACAACGTGTACCTTTAGTGCCTCTCTGCTTCGCTGGGGGTCGACCTCCTCTCACGGGGGGGGGCGCTCCTTGCATAGTAGAGAGCAACACTCTCCGAAGAGGCGAGGCAGGAATGGAAGTACCCATCCCATCACCCGCCGATGAAGAAGGAGTCGCGGAGTGCTTTCGACCCTTTCCCACCATCTTTCAACACCTGTCATGACAAAGAGTAAATGAAATTAGTACAACATAAATACCAACAGGACTAATAAAATGTATATAATTTAAGTGTATCATCGTCATAAATACCAACATGACTAATAAAAATTGAATACCTAACATGAACTCAAAATTTATATATAGTATAATAGTTGAATACCTGACATGAACTAATAACTATCATGCTCGTCTATATATGCTTCGGGGTCAATAAATGCATCATGATCATCACTATCATTAATATATGCATCATCATCATCACTATCACGAAGAACATGTGGAAGGCCACCATTTTGTAATCGGTCAAGAAGTGACAGGTCATCCGCAGCAGTAACCTCTTCATCTTCCAGCTCTTCCTGTTCGGGCTCAGGGGTTAAGACGGATTCACTCTCGCTTTCTACTTCAATGTTCTGGGGTGAAGTAGAGCGGTTCTTTAAACGTTTCTTGGACATACGTGTTTCTTGGAAGAATTCTCCTTCATATGTGCCTGGGTTAATGTGCGGTTCGTAATCCTCTTCATTGAGGGTAGGTGGTCAAAAATGTGGTGGCACTTCATAAACGACATCCCAACCTTTGAGATTTGGATCACTTTGGCAGGCCCACGGTAGATAGAAAACTTGTGTCGCCTGTTGAGCCAAAATATAGACATCGGGAACATCAAAGTGGGTGTTTTGGTTGATTTCGACTAGTCCTATATGTTCATGAGTCCTTCTAGTCTCCCTCGGCTCATAGCAATAACATTTGAAGACTATGACGGTCGGTGGGTTTTCACCATAGAATAGAAGTTCATAAATTGCTTCAACTCTTCCATAATACTCGATGTCTCCTTCGCCGATAGCAGAGACAAAACAATTTGTAGACTTTAGGTCGGGCATAGATAGCTCTTTGCCAAAGGTACGAAATTGATACCCGTTGATGTTGTATTTGTCAAATGAACGAACCTTATAGTCAAAACCATTAGCGACTTGTCTCAACTCGGCGTCCATAGACTCTGCATCAGCCTACAAGTTTAATACGAAAGAATGGATGCATTAGCCGCAAATTAGACCAAGAAATCAAATGGGCCCTTAATGGTAATTAATTACCCTTTGTTTGAACCAAGATATGAAACCGGGACAGTCGCCTCCATGCTTTGCGAGAAGCTCATACTCTTCGACGGACTCCTTTTCGATGACTGCGCCATCCGAGAATTCGGCGACGTATCGACTATATCAAATATCCGGGAATAAGAGTAGTTCAAAGCAATTAGAAGTTGCGGAACAATAAATTACCGAGAACTTACTCGATGTATGGCCGAACTTCTGTTAGGTTGGTGAAGATATACAATGAAATGGTCCGCCATTCTTCGACATCCAACGATTTCCCTTTCGAAGCACCGGATGGTGCGAGCTTACCTTTGAATAGGCTGAGGTTGGATCGAACTTTTTTTCGATCGCCATCATTGTACCGAGGCTTCGGGTTATGCAAATGATGATTTTTGGCTACGTAGTGTGCTGTCACGAAGTTTGCCGCCTCCTCAGTAATGAATGCCTCAGCCATCGATGCTTCAATTCTACATTTATTTTTACACTTAGCTTGAAGCGTCTTCTGCATCCTCTCAGTTGAGTAGCACCATCGATTTTGAACGCCCCCCCCCCATTCTTGCCTCGGTCGGGAGATGCAAAATCAAATGTTGCATTGGATTAAAGAAGCCTGGTGGAAAGATCTTTTCTAATTTGCAGATCAACTCCGGCGCCAACTCTTCCATTTCATCTAGCACGCCAGGCGATATTTCTTTCGCACAAAGAGAACGGAAGAAATAGCTCAGCTTTGCCAGTACTAGCCATTCATCCTCAGGGATAAAGCCACACAACATCACCGGCATTACCCGCTCAATCCATATGTGCCAATCATGACTCTTGAGCCCAAATATTTTCAATTTCTCAAGACTAGCTCCCCTCTTTAGATTCACAGCATACCCATCGGGGAACATCAACCGCATTTTCACCCACAATAGCATTTCCCTCATAGCTGGCCTTTCAAGATTGAACCATGCCTTTGGCTTCGCTATGCTTTGCTTTCCTTTCTGTTGTCGCAAGTTTTGCAACGGTCTATCACATAGAGCCTCCAGGTCGATTCTAGCCTTAGGATTATCTTTTGACTTCCCCTCTATGCTGAACAATGTACCAAAAATGGCCTTCGCAATATTCTTTTTAGTGTGCATCACGTCAATGTTGTGTGGGCAAAGGAGGTCTTTGAAGTAAGGCAGATCCCATAAGCATGACTTGTGAGTCCAGGCGTGTTCCGTATTATACCCTTTGAAGTATCCTGGACGCAGAGGATCAGGCTCGAGAGCGTTTAACTGATAAAGGGTCTGTTGGCCTGTCAACGCAGCTGGTGCAGTGTTTTTGACAACTCTACCTTTGATGAAATTCTTCTTGTCTTTTCTGAACATATGGTCAGGATGCAGGAATTGTCTATGCATGTCGAAGCAAGAATACTTGCGACCAGCCTGCAGCCAACAGAACTGAAGAGCTGCCTTGCATGTGGTGCACGGGAACCTTCCATGCACACACCAACCAGCGAATAGCGCAAACGCCGGATAATCATGTGTCGAGTACATGTACCACACATGCATTTTGAAATTTGTTTTGGTAGCCGCGTCGTAGGTCTTGATCCCATTATCCCAGGCTTCTTGCAACTCATCCTTAAGAGGCTGCATGTCCACATTCATATTCTTCCCCGGATAGCTGGGCCCTGCAATTATCAACGTCAGGAAAATGTTCTTTCTTTTCATAATCTCTCCGGGTGGCAAATTTAGTGGAATGACAAATACAGGCCAACAACTGTATTGTGCTACCGTCATACCATACAGATTGAACCCATCCGTGCTGATGGCAACTCTAGGTTGCCTTGGATCTTCCGATTTATCCTTATGTAATGCATCGAAGTGCCTCCACGCAAAACCATCTGAAGTGTGTACCAGCATCTTGTTCCCATCCGCATCTAGTTTGGTTCTTTTGCCCAATTTGTGCCATGTCATCTGTCTGGCTGTCTCTTCGACCATGAAAAGACGTTGAAGTCTTGGTACAATTGGCAGATACCGAAGAACACTAATGGGGATTTTGGTCTGATTCTTCTCACCCATGTCGTTGTCTACCACAATATACGTGAAAGAATTGCAAATGGGGCAATAGTTCAAGGACGCATACTCAAGCCTAAATAAGGCACATCCATTCTCATAGGCATGTATCTTCTCATAGGGCATCTTAAGTACACGGAGGATTTTCTCTGACTGGTACAGGTTTGCAGGCAGTACATGGCCTTTGGGTAGAAAGCTTCCAAATATCGTCATCATCGCGTCGTAGCATTCTCTGCCTAGGTTGAATTGAGCCTTCAGAGCCATTACTTGCGCGATGGCATCCAGCTGACAAAGCTCAGTCTGCTCGTGGAGAGGATGTTTTGAAGACTCCAACATTTCATAGAAGGCCTTTGCAGATTCCTCCATCTCATCGTCCGAATCCCGAGCATCATCAAAGTCTTGCACCATGTCTTCAATCCCGGTACCATGCTCGTCGGTGCGTCGACAAATCACCTCAGCTCTGGCACGTTGGTCAGACTCACCATGAAAAGTCCACACCGTATAATTAGGCGTAAAATCCCACTTCTGCAGGTGTTTACCCATTTCAAACTCTGTCTGCTTTTTCCAGTTGTCGCAGTTGGGACAGGGGCACCATGTTTTTTGCTGGCCATTTGCAAATGCGGCTCTCACAAACCCCCTGGTTTTTGTTAACCATTCATGGTTCATGTCTTTCTGACTAGGATGACTAGTGTACATCCAAGCACGATCACTCATGTTGCCTAGCTACCTATGGGGGCACAAGAAATAAATATATAATTAATCATCTATATTTATACGCTAATCAAGTTTGTCAGTTTTATTACGTCCATGCAACCTACACGCTAATAGGTAAAGATAGGTCCTAATCCTACCCGAGTATGTGTAGACTGGGTATGTTTTCCCATGCTCTGCTCCAGATGCGACGCAGAATTTCGGGAGCACCTCCCCGCTGTTGTCCTTATACACGTCTCGGCAATAAGCAGAGAGGATGTGTACCCGGAGAACAACAGGGGAGGCACTAAAGAAATTCCGCATCAGATCTGGAGCACAGCATACGGGAAAACAAACCTAATCTACACATACTGGGGCTGTCCATGGATAATGTTGGACAATTCGAAAGGATGGCGGTTATAAATATGCAAAGAAATGCATATTTATAGATGTCGCCCTTTCGAACGGGAGACGCATACTGGTCACGCATACTCATGATTGAACAAACCTGTAGCTAGCAAGTTTCATCGGCACGAAGACCGGGATAGAGAAAATTAAGGGGGTAGGAGGAGAAGTCATTTGTGCTCACCAACAAACGCAAGGGCGGAGCTCGTTCAACGCACGTGGAGGTCGTCGAACAACTGCACATTGAAATTCACACGATCAACACAAATACGATGTTTTTATAATTAACATAATCGGAAAATATGTGACCTAACTCATAATTTACAAAACTATGACCTCGTGGGCCTCTAGAAGGCCGAAAATCACCTTCTCGGTCAAAAAAAGGCAGAAGAGGTGCCGGGGGTCGGGGCTTAGTGGCGTAGGGAGTCAGTGCTGTCGAGGGTCGGTGGTGTCGGGTGTCGTTGGTCGGGAGTCGGGTTAAATGCGTCGATGGTCGGGGCTCAGTGTCGTCAGGGGTCGAGGGTCACTAGTGTCGGGGGTTGGGGTCTTTTCGATCAACAAGAGGCCAAAGAAGTGTCGGGTGCCCGGGGTTGGGGGTTAGGGCATCGGGGGTCGGGGGTAGGGGGTCGGGGGTCGGGGGTCGAGGGTTAGTGGCGTCGGGGGTCGGGGGTCGGGGGTTAGTGGTGTCGGGCGTCGGGGGTCAGGAGTCGGGGGTCGGGGGTCGGGGTTCAGTGGTGTCGGGCGTCGGGAGTTGGGGGTCGGGGTCAGTGGTGTCGGGCGTCGGGGGTCGGGAGTCGGGTGTCAGTGGCGTCAGGGGTCGGGGGTCGAGGGTCGGGGGTTGGTGGCGTCGAGCGTCGAGGGTTGGTGGCGTCGGGCGTCAGGGCTCGGGAGTCGGGTGTCGGGGCTCAGTGGTGACGGGTGTCGGGGGTCGGGAGTCGGGTGTCAGTGGCGTCGAGGGTCGAGGGTCCGGGGTTGGTGGCGTCGGGCCTTGGGGGTTGGTGGCGTCGGGCGTCGGCGGTCGTGGGCGGGGGGTCGGGGTCCTTTTTTTCTTCTTCTCCTCTCTCCTCTTTTTCTTCTTCTTCTTCTTCTTCTTCTTCTTCTTCTTCTTCTTCTTCTTCTTTCTCCTCCTCCTCTTCTTCTTCTTCTTCTTCTTCTTCTTCTTCTTCTTCTTCTTCTTCTTTTCTCTCCTCTTCCTCTTCCTCCTCCTCTTCTTCTTCTTCTTCTTCTTCTTCTTCTTCTTCTTCTTCTTCTTTCTCCTCCTCCTCCTCCTCCTCCTCTTCTTCTTCTTATTATTATTCTTATTCTTCTTCTTCTTCTTCTTCTTCTTCTTCTTCTTCTTGTTTTTTCTCCTCCTCCTCGTCCTCCTCTTCTTCTTCTTCTTCTTCTGCTTCTTCTTTTCGTTCTTCTTCTAATTATTTTCTTCTTTTCCTTTTTTCTTTTTCATTTTTTCCTTCTGCTTTTCCTCTTTTTTTCTTCTAACCTAACTAACTAACCTAATTAGCCTAATAATCTAACCAAATAAACTAACTAAATTACCCTATATATAATAAAAAAAACTATTAAGTAGTTAACTTATTAAAAAAGAAAAGGAAGAAGAACTCACCGACAGGGTGGTGTGGGCGGCGGTGGACGACGGCCGGGGGCGGCGGCGGCGGTGGACGACGGCAGAGGGGGCAGGGGGCGCGCGGCAGGGGGCACGCGGAAGGGCGGTAGGGGGCGCGCGGCAGGGGGCGACAGGGGGCGCGCGGCAGGGGGCGGGGCGGCTCCGACGACGACGGCGGCGGGAGGTGGCCAGGCAAGAGAGAGAGAGCGAGTGAGCAGTGGGCGCGAGAGCCGTTAGCGGAGGGGGTGGGGGGCTATGCGCCGTTTGAGAGGGAGCCCCCTTTGCCGTCTGCAAAGGCTGGGTGGCAGACGGCAAAGGGGTGGGTGGGGTGGGGTGGGCTCTGGCCGCTAGGGTGGCACCCCCTTTGTCGTCTGCCTTCCCTTTGCCGTCCGCCTGTGGTTCCTTTGCCGTCCGCTGGCCGGCGGCAAAGAAAACTTTTGCCTTAGGTGTTGTCTTTGCCGTCTGCTTTGTGCCAGATGACGGCAAAGAAGCTCTTTGCCATATGTCAGCAGTCGGCAAAGGAAAGCCAGATGGCAAATTTCTGAATTCCAGTAGTGTAGGTGGACAACATAGCTCATGATGTAGAGATGCTTAAAATTAGAACTTCCCCCTTAAGGAAAGGAATACCACACCCATGAATGCTATCCAAGTCCAAATTAATGAGAACATAAGAATGCTAGCTAAACTTAAAGATAGATGGGCTAGAGAAAAGGAAGATGAAGAGAGAATTAATAGCCTTCCGACACACACTACCATTGCTACTATACAAGTTGTCGAGGATCTCTAAACTTTTAGCACCCATCACACTCCTAGTCCCAATGGACATATTAACGGTGATGCTAATACCTCAACTATAGGACAAGAAGGTCCTATCAATTTAGAGCCTACCCAAAGAATGAGCTTAGATGAAATTACTAACACTTTAATTAATGGTAGTAACCTTGATTTTGACAATTGTAGTCTCTCCGAAGTCATCTCCTTTTTGCAAAGAATGGCTAAAGACCCCGAACTTAATATTGCCTTCACCGAGCATATTACCAATGCTCTTATCAAAGCTAGGGAGGGGAAGCTCAAGCTAGAGACTTCTATTCCTAGGAAGCTAGAAGATGGTTGGGATCCTATGTTCAAAATAAAATTGAATACTATCTCTTGCTTTGCTTTGTGTGATGTTGGAGCTAGTGCCTCCGTTATTCCCAAATGATATGATATGCTTAATTGGAAACCTTATGATCCATGCTCTTTTGGTGTTCGTCTTGTTGATTCTTCCATAAAGAAACCTTTACGGAGAGCTGATGATGCTCTTATTATTGTCAATGATAATTATGTGCCAGTTGATTTTCTTATTATGGACATTGAATGTGATCCTTAATGTCCAATTATTTTGGGACGTCCTTTTCCCCGCACCATTGGTGCTATCATTGACATCAAAGAGGGAATTATTAAATTCCAATTTCCTCTTAAAAAGGGAATGTAACACTTCCCTAGAAAGAAGATTAAGTTACCTTATGAGTCCGTTACTTGGGCAAGTTATTCTTTTGGAGTTGATAACACTTGATCTTCTTGCATTGTGCCTAGCTCAAAGGCTTAAAAGAAAGCGCTCGTTCGGAGGCAACCCAATTTGTTTTTACTTTATATTTTAGTGGTCTTGATGTGTGTTACTACTGTAGCAACATAATTGTATCTTTATTTTTAATCTTTGTGCCAAGTTATAGCCTCCGTTTGCAAGAAAGTTCAAAAGTTGTGACATGCTGTCGAAAAACAGATTTTGTCTGCTTGACGGAAAATTTTGCCAAAAATCACCAGATCATCTTTTTGATCTGAATTGTTTTGACAGCATGCTCTATATAATTGTATTTCTGGCTTTTGTTCTGAGTGTTTTGATTTGAGTTGCAGAAGTGCCCCGAATAAATTATTTACTACCTGTTGTTCTGTTTTTCACAGATTCTGCCATGTTTTGGGTTTTCATTGTTTTGCAAATCCTAAGCTTGCTTTTTATTTGCAAAAACCTCTTGGCAATCATGAGAAGCAGTAGCTTTTCATGAAAATCTTTATTTCCAACAGGTATTGAATTATTTTATTAAGGGAACGAACCACTCTAATCAGCTTATGATGAGTTTTGTATGAAGGGAGTTTTCAAGTATGCTATGGCAGAGATGATGAAAGAAGATACAGGAATGTCAAGCGCTCAAGCTTGGGGATGCCCCCATGCACCCCAAGAAATATTCAAAGGAAACTCCAGCATCTAAGCTTGGGGATTCCCCGTGCATCCCCTTCTCTATCAACAATCATCAGTTCGTCCATCTCCATGCTATATTTTTATCACTTCATATGATATGTGCTATGCTTGGAGCGTGACGCTAGTTAGTTTTTAGTTTGTTTTAGTTTAGCTTGGGCTGGCGGAGGGATGAGTGGATCTTCTGTATGACATGTACTGGTGTTTCATTAGTCCCTTGATCGGCAAGTGGATCTACCAAGAATAACTTTTTCAGCCGTTACTTATTATATAATAGCTCGATCCGCTCATGCATGTGATTGATTTCTCCCCTCTCTTTCGAAAATATTCCATTTGAACAGGAATATTCCCTTCTCGCGGTGTGCTTGTTGTTTATAACAAGTCGGAACCTACCCTACCTTGTTTGGGAGAGAGACACGCTCCATTCCACTCTAGAACACAACATAGGTTTTCATGCTCATCTTTTTGTGTGTTCTTCATGTTTTTGTAGCTACTGTCATGCTTAGCTCTTAGTTTACCTGCTTATCTTTTTAAGAGCTATTATTTAGGTAGATTTTGGAACTCTCTTGAGTTATCATGCTTATCTTGTTTAGAGAGTTGGTTTGTTGCACTGAGTTGTGTGTCTTGCATCAGTAGGTAAATGAGATTGCTATTTAAGTATAGTAGTAACCTGCAATAGTTTTGAGGTATTGATTTGAGTAATCTTTGGACTATTGGTGCCAAGAGCTTGAGCCTATTAGTGATAGGTGTCGTATTTTGGGAAATCCGTGTGTTCTTCAAAAACTAAAAATTAGTTGAGAACTCTAGCTGCTAAATTGATCGCTAACCTCTCGAGGGGTTGGAATATATAGAGTACCCTCACGTTACCATGAGTCGAGGAGACGCAAGGATAACCAAATCCTCAAACACTCCTCCTCGGGGTACTTGTCTCTTTTTGAATTTGCTAACTAGATAGAGAGTTACCGATAATAAGTGTATGAGTTCTTCGGACTAATGCGAGTATTCGATTGTTGGCACTTCCACCATCCATATTTTGCTAGCCTCTTGGGTACCGTGAATTGCCCTTTCTCACATTGAGAGTTGGTGCAAACTCCGCTGGTGCATCCAAACCCATGACATTATACGCTCTGTCATACATAAGCCTCATTATATCTTTCCTCAAAACAGCCACCATACCTACCTATTAAGCCATTTCCTTAGCCTTTTTGAGATACATTGCCATGCAACATCCACCATCTCATGACTTGATCTTCATGTCATACATGCTTTTGCTTGATCGTAGAGCCGCATGCTAGTTGGGCCTTGCCCTTATTACTGCTACATGACGCGCCAGTATCGTTGCATATCCTGCTACATTGGCAGAGGCATACATTTGCATACATCATGATATTTTTCACTTGTCTTTATGTTGAGTACTTCTTATAAAGTGTGATGATTTTTCTTTCTATTCATGTAAAACATAGAGTGTTGCCCTTAAGTGAGGAAAAGGTCCCAAAGTGGACAAAACAAAAGATCCCAAAGAGGACAAATGAGAGATAAAAAGAAAGAGCCAAAGAGGCCACACAAAAAAGACAAAAAGAAAAAAAGGAAAAAAAGAGAGAAGGGGACAACACTACTATTCCTTTTGAAAGATCCACACTCGTACTCCATTACTATATTGGTACTACATAGAGATTATCATTCATGCATAACTATGTGGGGACCCTTACACTAGAGAACTGTGTTTGCATATTCCAATGATGAGCCTCCTCAAATGAGCTCTAGGTCTTCATAAGCAAACAAGTTGGATGCACCCCCACTAGTTCCATTGGAGAGCTTACCTTAGCTCATACGTGCATCCGTTATATGGCAATCCCTACTCCTCACAGCATATCTATCACTTGGCTTTCTCTCGCCTATGGTTGTCCTCATTGATGTGAGCCTTCCACACCTTTTTGTCTTCCTTCCCCATCATTATACTATTTGCCATCCTAAGTGCCAACATATCTTGCTTACGCTCATCCATTTTGACTTGTGCCTCACAAGTGGTCTCGGCATGAGCCAAAATAAGATTCTGAAGGAGACTAAGTGTGAGATTTAGTAGATTGAGTTCTCAATTAAAAATATTTTATAATCTCAACCCATCTCCCACTTCTTGCATGCAAATACCGTTTGGAGACATTCGAGTCACGGACAGCGAGAGCTCTTGCACCTTTATGTTCTTACTTTGCTAAATTCAATACTATAGATAGACTCTTGGTTGTTATTGTATTGACTTGAATTGCATATCTCACTTGCTTTACTTTGAAGTTCTTATATGTGTGTTAGCATGTCACCACAGAAATTATTATGTTATCATTTATCTACTCGAGGACGAGCAGAAATTAAGCTTGGGGATGTTGATATGTCCCAAACGTATCTATAATTTCCGCCTGTTCCATGAACTTTTGGGTGACATTGTTATATGTTTTGCTACACTTTTATATCATTTTACACATATTTGGACTAACCTACTAACTCAGTGCACCAGTGCCAGCTCTATTTGCTTATGTCCATTTTGTAGGGGCTTTTACCCAATTTTCCGAAGCCCGAAGAACTCCAGAAAAAATATATAAAAAATCAGCGAAACAGAAGTTTCGGATCACCGAAGGAGGAACACACGGGGGCTAGGGGCCTCCCAGGCGGCCTCCTGCTGCGGCCAGGCCCTAGGCCGCGCCACGAGGTTGCCTCGATGGGTCCCACCTCCTCCGGTGCCCTCCTTTGGCCTATACTTAGAGCCCCAAGAGGAAACCCTCATAGACTTCTTGGAATCGCGAATTTATCCATCGTTCCGCCGCCGGAGCGCTTCCGAGATTGGGAGCGTCAGGAGACCTCTTCTCGGCACCCTGCCGGAGGGAGGATTGACCTCGGGGAGCATCTCCATCGCCATGGACGCTTCCTGGACATGCCGTGAGTCCTCCTCATTGGATCTTGGGTCCATGACTAGTAGCTATCTGATGTCTTCTCTCCAATCTTGTGCTTCAATGGTTAGTCCTTGTGAGCTGCCCTACATGATCAAGGCATCTATGTAATTCTCTTGCTATTGCTATGCTCGGTTTGTTGGGATCCGATGGATTATGAGATTATGTTCATATTTTTATGATTTATATATTTGATTATCCTTTTATATTATGTTCCTGGGTGATTCATGCATGTTCTCCGTTTCTTTTTATTGCTTTGGCCAAGTAGTAGATTGTAACTCCAAGAGGGAGCGTTATGCATGATTGTGTGTTCGGGCCCCTCGATGTCTATCTTGAGTGACAGAAACATGAGACTAGGGGATGTGCTTGGGGCCACCAGGTAGAAAACAACGGTGCTTGTGACCACGGTTGCAAGGACTGTTTACCTTATGCATAGTTCGTTAATGCAGTTGTCCGTTGCTTTGAGTTTAGACTTTGGGTCGGGCTCGCAACTTAATACCGGAGAGATATTCTGGACAGATATCCCAAGGTGGATGATTAGTCTGTAGATGTGGATGAATAAACGGTCTTGGCGTACTGCACATTACTACCGAACCTCTAACTATCAAGGAGCATAATTAGCATTGCGGTGCGATCATAATTGTGTCAATTGCCCAACTGTGAGTTGATTACCCTAGCATAGTTGTTTATTGTCTTTTGGGAGAGAGACATCACTAGTTAACGTCATGTTACTCCGGTCCATATCACCATCATTGTTTACACCTCCATCATTTACCGCTTTCATTTACTTTTCCGTTGCAATCACTATTACGTCCCCGCTTGTGTTTTGATCCTTTGCAAACTACAAGGTCGGAGAGATTGATAACCTCTCTTTACTCGTTGGTAAAAATGTTTTTTGTTGTGTGTGCAGGTCCACGTCTTCTGCTAGCGCCAGGGTGGAAGACACCTACTTCTTGAACCTAGGAGTCCTCCTGGTTCGATAAACCTTACAGTCTCCATGTAAGGGAAATTTGCTGCTTACTACATCTCTACGTTCCACTTGGGGTAACCAACGAGGGGCGATAAGTATATCTATCAACTCGTCATCAGATGCTTTGTTACTTCTCCCCCTTCGGCACTAATTTCCAAAAATGTCAAAGGGTAAGGGCTCATTGAGAGAAAAGGGGTCCTTGATTCTTCTCTCTTTGATAAGGGTTCCTTGAATTTTTCTCCCCCTTAGATAGGGATCCTCAATGATTATCCCTCCTATATTGTATGGGATCACTGATGATTACTCCCCCTAGAGAAATTTTTCTCTCCTAGAAAATTATGCTAAATCAAATATTGTTTCATAAAATTTTCAATAAGATCTTCAATGGCAATGAAACATGGGATCGTTGATAATCTTTCTCCCCGTAAGGCAAAAGTCCAAAAAACATCAGAATCTCAAAGGTAGTGATAATATCGGAGTCACCAAGGCAATGTGATTCGGTAGAACCGAGAACAAAATTTGTCCTTTGGGAGAAATCGGTTGGACCGAGTTTCCCAGATCTGTGAAACCGAGTTGCAATGAAAATTAACTCCTTAACTGAAAATAGGGTTTAGGGTTTTTATAAGATAAAAATTGTGGAAGAAAACATAAAACAACACCAAATAATAAGATTTCTTTTGATATATACATACATATATATGAGAGTTGAATGGTACCAAGAATTTATGCAATGAAAATGTGATCCATACAAGCAACTCCATCTAGATGTAGGGTAGTGGCTAGGTCACCTATATTAGAGTATTTGACTTGAGGAGTCAAGCAAGAATACTTGATCATATGTCATACTCATCGTTAAGCACAAAAATGGGGTTACCATTTTTCAATTAAGCTTTTAGTTTCTTCATATCACTTGAGTTGCTTTACCTCATGACTTGGTGTAAAGCTTTATCAAGGATATGAGTACATACCTTCGAATGATGTTGATGATGTGGCATGTTGGTGAACTTGTCGTGGATGCTCTAAGTTGATGAAGATCATGTTGAGTTGGGAGCTATCCTTGTTGTTTTGGATCACTTTTCACCTACAATGGTTAGTCATGCAAGGAGGAACATAATATGTCCAGATGACATGAGTGAATTTCATCATCATATAGTTGTCAAGGATATGATTTTGTTGTCTTCTTCCTCCATCTCCGAAGAAAGGATTGTTGATACTTGTCCATGTCAAGGTTTCTTTTGATGTGAGTTGATGGCAATCTTGTCAAGTGTATTTCTTCCAAGTGCCTGCAAAAAGGTTAGATGCAATACATGAGAGCATAATTTTCCAAGATACAAGATAGTGTCATATCAATAGCATCAAGGAATAGACAATTTAGCTCAAGCCCATGCATGCATCCGAGTGAGTCTGGCTCAAGTTTGAAGCATCAAGGATGTTAAACTCACTCCTCAAATGGCAGAACACTTTCTCATCATGTGGCTTGGTAAAGTTATCAGCTAAGTTTTTGGCGGTACGAACATGATTAAGATCTATACCTCTTTTACCAACATGATCATGAATGAAATGATGTCACACTTGCATATGTTTTGTTCGAGTATGTTGCACATGAATATAGGAAATTTTAATAGCACTTTCATTGTCACACAACAATAAAACATTTCTAACATGAATGCCATAATCCCTTAAGAGTTTGAGTCATCCATAGTAATAGTGCACTACATGATCCGGCGGCTATATGTTCAGCTTCAGCAGTAGATAAAGATACCGAGTTTTGTTTCTTGGATGACCAAGACACAAGAGATCTCCCAAGAAATTGACATGTACCCAAGGTGGATTTTCTATCAACGATTTCTCCTACATTCTGAGTCTGAATAGCCAACAAGATTAAAAGAAGATCCCTTGGGATACCATATGCCAAAGTTTGGTGCATGTATTAGGTATCTCACGATTCTTTTGACATCCTATAGATGACACTCTTTAGGTGCCGCTTGGTATCAGGACACGTGCAAACACTCAACATAATGTTAGGACGGGAGGCACATAGATATAGCAATGAACGAATCATTGATCAATAAACTCTTTGATCAAGTGGTTTGTCATCCTGAGTGAGGTAAATATGTCCACTAGTAGGCATGGGGGTTTTCATACAACTGAACTCTTGCATATCAAACTTCCTGATTAAGTCCTTGGTGTACTTGGTTTGAGAGATAAACATACCTTCTCTCGACTGTTTGATTTGCAATCCAAACAAGAATTTTAGCTCGCACATCATTGACATCTCATATTTCTCTGACATCAATCTTCCAATTTTCTCACTAAAATGTGGGTTAGTAGAACCAAAGATAATATCATCCACGTATATTTGGCATACAAATAGTTCAACATTAACTCTTTTAGGGAATAAGATTGCATTAATTTTACCAATTTAAAAACCCTTCTCTATGAGAATCTTTGTTAGGCATTTGTGCCAAGCTCTAGGGGCATGCTTAAGACCATATAAAGCTTTATGAAGTTTGTAAACATGATTTTCTTTCTTAGGGTTCACAAATCTGGGAGGTTGTTTGACATAATCCTCCTATTCAATTTCACCATTTATAAAAGAACTTTTGATATCCATTTGGTAAAGGGTAATATCATGGTGATTGGCATAAGCTAGAACAATGCGAATGGCTTCAAGTCTAGAAACAGGGGCATAAGTCTCACCATAGTCCATACCTTCGACTTGCATGTATACTTGGGCTACGAGATGTCCCTTGTTGCGTACAACTTGACCATGTTCATATTGCTTGTTTCAAAACACCCATCTTGTACCGATGATGTTGTGTTCGTCTTCGAGCTTTTCAACAAGTGTCCACACTTGATTCCTCTCGAAGTTGTGTAGCTCTTCGTGCATGGCATTCACCCAATCCGGGATGAAAGAATAATGCTCGCAAAAGTTAGGTAAACGAGATTTAGAGCGAGTGATTCTCCCGGCATGTATGTCACCGAAGATTTGATTCAACGGATGATCTTTGTCCACTCTTGCTCAAACTCGTGATAGCTTCTTCTTGTTGGATGGTGCAGCTTCTTCATCATCCTCTTCTTGCACATTGTCGTTGACGGTGTTATCTCCTTGAGGTGGTGGTGAGGAAGGTTGAGGTGGATCATCATGTTGTACCTCTTCCTCTTCTTCATCATGTCGTGTACCGCTTGTGGATGCCTCCATGTCGTTTTGTCGTTCGCCTTCACACGAAGTAGGAGCTTCCACTTGAATTGATGAAGTACTTTCCTTCACCTCCATGGGACGAATCTTGCCGATAGGTAGATCTTGGATGGCTTCCGAAGGTTCCTTATATCCTACATCATTTGGCAGTTTTTTGACTTGCAACCATTAGATTCATCAAACTTCACATCTACCATCTCTTCAACTTTTTGAGTGAAGCTGTTGTAAACACGGTAAGTGTGAGAGTTCGATCCGTAACTGAGTAGGAATCCTTCATGAGATTAAGGAGCAAATTTAGCGCGACGATGCTTATCAAGAATGTAGCACTTAGCGCCAAATACTTAAAAGTGACCAACTTGGGGTTTGTTACCGGTGAGTAGCTCGGATACCATTTTACAGAGAAGCTTGTGTAACTAGAGTCGGTTTATGGCATGGCAAGTTGTTTCCACAGTGTCGGGGGGATAACCTCGGGTAGGCTCATCAAGCCTGCTCCTTCATTTCCGTCCCAAAGGACATGAACGTATAAGATTCCCAAGGCCCAAGTCTTCCGGTCGGCTAGGCAGCGCCTACCGGCTAGAGGACGAGGCGGCCATTCCTCTGGCCAGCCAGGCAACTCCCGCCGGCTAGAGTCGAGGCGGCTACCTCTCCTGAGCCGGCCTAGTCCCACCAGCCCGGCTAGGAAGGAAGCGGCCGCACCCAAGCAGGCTAGCCAAGCAGGCTAGCCGGCCGAAGATCACAAGTCACATCAGATCGTAGGTCAGGATATGACCATACGATTAAAGGTAGCTACACGTCAGCAAAAGATATTGGATCGGGGCGCCCGGCAGGTACGAGCGTCGGCGGCCACGCCGCTGACATACCCCGGCTCTGATCCATCACATAACATAGTGTCGGACCGTCACACTCCCACTCCATTACTACACTCGGCGTGGGGAACAGTGGAGGCGGCCGTACTACCTGCCCATGACGAATCTCGGGGGGCGACGCTTGACGTACAGCGCGTGCTCGGCGTCAACCTTATGCGAGAGCCTCATTGGCCAGCCGGCGGGTCTCACTACCAACCAAGACCATGCAGCCGGTGGGTCCCTCAAGCGACAAGATAAGACTAAAGTGGGCCCCTGGCCAGCCGGCGAGGTTGCCAGCCGGGTCCCACACTTGACTCTTTATCCATATTGTAGGCCGGCGGGTTCGTCAATAAAACCCCCCGGTTGCCCTCCATGCAAGGGGGCTGGTCATTCCACAACCGAACAGTACTATATGCTCACCAACCACAAAGAGAGGCAGAGACGAGCCGGCTGCTCCCCTCTTCCTCCTCCCAACACAGCTCCAGGAGCAACCCTGTACTCTGTTCATACACATCAAACACTCCGGCAGGATTAGGGGTATTATCTCTACGGAGAGCCCTGAACCTCGGTACATCATGCGTCCCATGTGTGTACCAGCCTCGTTCCCAGCGTCCACCTTTGTCCCTTCGGTTCTCACCGACTTTAGCCTACCTATGGCATATGTTGTGAGTATTCACCGACATTTGGCGCCCACCGTGGGGCCGATCGCGGCATCGGCTGGCTTTACGCGCTGGGCGGGGCCCCGCACCTACACCACCGGATGCATCGCGTCCGGATCAGTTTGCATGCCCGTGGAACCCGCTTTCGATGGGGCAACACCCATGATGATCGACGTCCCTGTCCGCCATGCGGATTCGGACGAAGATTCCGATGACGAGGCGCTCCCTAGCATCATCGTCGCTGGTATGGAGAACCTCAACGTTCTCTTCAGCGACCTACGTCTCAACGACGGTCCACGCTACTTCGGCGAGGACTTCGACGTTGAGGCGCTCTACGCCAGCTTCAGCAGGCTCTCTATCGCTGAGATGCCTGCCCATGACATATATCCCAGCAACGTCCTCATCTTTGACGGCCCTCCACCGTCGGTGGGGTTCTACACCCCATACCACGTTGCTGTCGTCTCCAACACCATGGAAGTGATGGTTATCGACGTCGGCACCGGCACAGCTCCCGGCAAGGCCTTAGCAGGCGCTGGCGAGCCCGCCGCTGCCACCGTCGATACTCTTCAGGACACCATCGCCGGCCTGAAGACACCCGTCACCGCTTCCGCCAACCCTACTGATGCTCGGGCCTCGCTGGAGAAGGCTCGCAAGCGTATCCTGGAGGAAGGCATTGTCGTAGCTTCGGAAAAACGTCGGATGGAGGCTACGCGGCGCGAGTATAACTCCGCATACGGCCTTACTCCGATTTCTGAGGCCCCTAGCCAGCTTGGATCGGTCCGCAGCAGCGGCCGGTTCATCGCCGAAGTTCTAGGTGGCAATCTGCCCACCTACGAGACCCCTGCAGCCAACATGCGAGCGGCTCAGGCGGCCATGGAGGAGATGGCAAACCTGGAAGGCGATGAGCGCGCTTCCCAGGAGAAGCGGGTCAAGGACCTCCTTGACGCCGCCAAGCAGCAGCACGCTCAATGCGACCCTAGTCAGGCTCAGTCGGAGTCCCCGGGACCCAACCCCGGGGCACGCTGCAACCCTAGCAGTCAGCATCATGCACAAGGATCTTCCTCGCATCGCCCTTCCGGTCGGAGGGGCGAGGGAAGCCAAGACCGGCGCTCTCAGCGCCAGAGCGAGCACACTTCGGGCTTGCATCGCGGAGGCGACGAGGGCGATTCAGAGTGCGAGATTTTTCCCCCGCGAAGAACTCACGTCTCTGGTTCGCGAGGCGCCTCCCCTCTCGCCACTAGGGCTGGTGCTCACGCCACCCAGGATGATCAGGACGCTCGCCGACGTCTCATCGTCCTGGCCCACTCAGCACTCCTAGAGGAAGATGGTCCCGTCGGTCCGGCCTGATTCGGCCCCCGGATCCGAGGGGAGCCGTTCCCCTGAGGCTTCACCCTGCCTCGGGACACCCCAAAATACAATGGCCCGGCCAATCCAGAGGACTGGCTGATTGACCACACCACGGCCGTCGGCATTGCCAGGGGAAACAAGCACGTAGCAGTCCGCTACGTGCCACTCATGTTGACCGGCTCGGCCCGGACTTGGCTTAACAGCCTCCCGGCCGGCAGTGTCAACTCCTGGGTGGACTTCGAGGAGGCGTTCGTCCGCAACTTCACTGGCACCTACAAGCGCCCTGGTCGGGCCCGCGAGATGGCCATGTGCATCCAGAAGGCTGACGAACACCTTCGTGACTACGTCACCCGGTGGACTGAGCTCCATAATTCCTGCGAGGGGGTGCATGAGGTACAAGCCATCCAGTACTTCATCGACGGTTGCCAAGACGGTACCCTCCTCAAGCACAAGCTCGGGTGCTCCGAGCCCACCTCTCTGGCGGTGCTCATGGCCAAGGCGGACAAATACGCCACGGCCGACTCGACAATGCACGTCAAGGTGACCGCCTCAGACAAGGCTGTACCTACGCCGGCTAGGGACAACTCAGGCGGCCAGAACAACTACAAGCGCAAGGCAGATCAGATGGATCCCCGCTCCAACAATAAGTTGGTGGCTAGCATGGAGGGCGAAACATCGGCTCCTCAAGCCGGCCCTCCACGAAAGCGTCCCAACAGAAGCAACACCAACTGGCTACCCAAGAAGTCCTTCGAGCAGCTTCTCGACGCCCCGTGCAAGATACATTCTGGGGCGCAGCCGTCTTCCCACACCGTTCGACAGTGCAGCTTTGCGCGCCGACTACCGCAAGGGGATGGCCTGCCGGCTCCTCCAGGTGCGTAGGCGGCCCCTCGTGCACCGGCTCCCAACCATGCTCCGGCTCCACCGCCGCCGCCTCGCGACGACGGCCACCACCAAGACGACTACCCTCATCAAGACGGAGCGTTCGTCGTCTTCACCAGTGAAGGCGACGACAAGCACAGCCTGCGCCACAGGCGGCGCGAGGTAAACGCCACTGTCCCCCCGGTTCCCGAGTACATGCATTGGTCACTATTGTGGGCGACTACAAGAAGTCGCTCGAGTGTGCCCATGATAGCAGCTGCCTCACCAACGCCTTCGTGATTGCTGAGGAGAAGCGGCAGATCGACCGGCTCGTGGCCCAGGCTACTGAGCAGCCGGCGATTCCTTCTCCTCCGTTCCAATCGGCCGGCGAGGGCTCTTTCAAGCTGGCTAAAGAGACCAAGCAGGTCCCACACGACCCTGCCAACCCAAAGCAGTGCGTCACCATCGGGGATGGCCTTAGCCCCAAATAGGAAGGAAATACTTGGCTTGATCCTTCATGAGAATCGGGACATCTTTGCATGGTCATGCTACTGCAACAAAAGACCTTCCAATGGCGCCAGAAATAGGCCCGTCGACGAGAGAATACTTGGCTTGATCCTTCTGCTGCGGCTACGCCTTAAGGGACTTCCTAGGCAAGTATGAAAATGATTTCTCCCGTGGCCTTGGAGCCTTGCGTTGGTGTTCCCTCAAAGCAAAAAGGGTGATGTAGCGTAGCGGTGGTAAGTACTTCCCTCATTTGAGAACCAAGGTATCAATCGAGTGGAGGAGTATCTCAAGATCCTGCACAAACACAAAACTTGCTCCCAACGCTATGAAGGGGTTGTTAATCCCTTATAGATTGTTTGCCAAGTGAGAACTGAAAGCAACAAAGTAACAAAGCAAAGTAAAAGCGAGGTGTAAACGATGGATATGAATAGACCCGGGGGCCGTAGTGTTTACTAGTGGCTTCTCTCAGAAAGCAAGTAGACGGTGGGTGAACAAATTACTGTCGAGCAATTGATAAAACCGCGCAAAGTCATGACGATATCTATGCAATGATTATTTCTATAGGCATCACGTCCGAAACAAGTAGACCGATATTTCTGCATCTACTACTATTACTCCACACGTCGACCGCTATCTAGCATGCATCTAGTGTATTAAGTTCATAAGAACAGAGTAACGCCTTAAGCAAGATGACATGACGTGGAGGGATAATCTCAAACCAATGATAAAAACCCCATCTTTTTACCCTTGATGGCAACTACTTGATGTCTGCCTTGATGCCCCTACTGTCACTGGGAAAGCTCACCACATGGTAGAACCCAAAACCAAGCACTTCTCCATTGCAAGAATCATAGATCTAGTTGGCCAAACAAAACCCAAGACTCGGAGAGACTTACAAGGATATCAAATCATGCATATAAGAAATGAGCAAAGACTCAAATATATATCATAGATAATCATATCACAAATCCACAATTCATCGGATCTCGACAAACACACCGCCAAAGAAGATTACATCGGATAGTTCTCCATGAAGATCATGGAGAACTTTGTATTGAAGATCCAAGAGAGAGAAGAAGCCATCTAGCTACTAACTACGAACCCATAGGTCTCAAGTGAACTACTCACGAGTCAATGGAGGGGCGATGATGATGAAGAAGCCCTCCAACTCCAAAGTCCCCTCCGGCATGGCGCCGGGAAGGGTCTCCAGATGAGATCTCCCGGAAACGGAAGCTTGCAGCGGCGGAAAAGTATTTTCGAGGCTCCCCTGATTTTTTGCGGAATATTTGGGAATTTATAGGCCAAAGACCTAGGTCGGGGGGCGGCCAGGGAGGCCACACGCCTGCCCACCGCCGCCTCCCCCTGGGGGCGGAGTGGGGGTTGTGGGCTCCCTGGAGCCCACCGGGCTTGGCACAAAAGCCCCCTGGTCTTCTTCCGTTCGTGAAAAACTCATTCCGGGGTTTTTCTTCCGTTTGGACTCCGTTCCAAAATCAGATCTGAAAAGAGTCAAAAACACGGAAAAAAACAGGAACTGACACTTGGCACCGAATTAATAAGTTAGTCCCAAAAAAGTTATAAAAGGTACATAAAACAACCAAAGAATACAAGATAACAGCGTGAAACCATCAAAAATTATAGATACGTTTGAGACGTATCAAGCATCCCCAAGCTTAACTCCTACTCGTCCTCGAGTAGGGAAGTGATAAGAATGAATTTTTGATGCTTTCATGCTACCCAGCGTAGGTGTCCTTTGTAATTCCTCTTATGTGACGTGAATGTTCAGATCCATTAGATTCAAAACAATAGTTTTCTATTGACGTGGAAACAATAATAATTCAAGAAAACTAACAAAGTAATCATGAACTTTCAAAATAACAAGGCCAAACGAAAGTTATCCCTACAAAAGCATATAGTCTGGCTATGCTCTATCATCATTGCACAACGAATTTAAATCATGCACAACCCCGGTATTGGCCAAGTAATTGTTTCAGACCTTTACTTTCTCAAACATTTTCAACTCTCACGCAATACATGAGCATGAGCCATGGTTATAGCACTATAGATGGTGTGGAATGTAGTGGAGGTTGCAAGACAAAAAGGAGAAGATAGTCACATTAACTAGGCATATCAATGAGTTGTAGAGACGCTCATCAATAGATATCAATGTGAATGAGTAGGGATTGCCATACAAATGATGCACTAGAGCTACGAGTATGTGAAAGCTCTTAAAGAAAACTAGTGGGTGTGCATCCAACTTGCTTGCTCACGAAGACCTAAGGCAATTTTGAGGAAGCCTATCATTGGAATATACAAGCTAAGTTGTATAATGAAAATTTCCCACTAGCTATATGGTGGTGACAAAACGAGAGACTCTCAATCATGAAGATTGGAGGGCGGCCAGGGAGGCCACAAGCCTGCCCACTGCCGCCTCCCCCTGGTGGCGGAGTGGGGGCTTGTGGGCTCCCCGGAGCCCACCTGGCTTGCCCCAAAAGCCCCCTGGTCTTCTTCCGTTCGGGAAAAAATCATTTCGGGGTTTTTCTTCCGTTTGGACTCCGTTCCAAAATCAGATCTGAAAAGAGTCAAAAAGACGGAAAAAAACAGGAACTGGCACTTGGCACTGAATTAATAATTTAGTCCCAAAAAAGATATAAAAGGTACATAAAACAACCAAAGAAGACAAGATAACACCGTGAAACCATCAAAAATTATAGATACGTTTGAGACGTATCAGGTCCCTCAAGGACATGCCAGGTGTTCCGAGGAAGTACGCCGAGCACAAACTTCACGTGCGACCGGATGCAAAGCCAGTGAAACAACCCTTGCACCGCTTCGCCGAGGGGAAGCGACGCACGATCGGAGAAGAGATCACCCAGCTCCTTGCAGCCGGCTTCATCATGGAGGTTTTCCACCCGGACTGGCTGGCTAACCCAATCTTGGTGCTGAAGAAAAACAACACATGGCGAATGTGTATTGACTACACTAGCCAGAATAAGGCCTGTCTGAAAGACCCTTTTGCGTTGCCTAGGATAGATCAAGTGATCGACTCCACCGCAGGCTGCGAACTGCTGTCATTTCTGGATGCTTATTCGGGCTACCATCAAATCAAGCTGGATCCTGCTGATCGCCTGAAGACCTCCTTCATCACGCCCTTCGGGGCCTACTGCTACACCACCATGATGTTCGGTCTGAAGAACGCAGGTGCGACGTTCCAACGCTGCATGCAGCAGTGCCTACTGCTGCAGATAGGCAGAAACATCCACGTCTATGTGGATGACATCGTTGTCAAGACGAAGCAGCACTCCAGCCTCCTCGATGACTTGCGGGAGACGTTTGCCAATCTGCGCGAGTACAAGATCCGGCTCAACCCGGAGAAGTGCGTCTTTGGAGTTCCAGGCGGCAAACTCTTGGGGTTCTTTGTGTCTACCCGCGGTATCGAAGCGAACCCCGAGAAGATCGGCACCATCGAGCGGATGGTGCGCCGGCTCAGATGCTCGACGTCTAGAAGTTCGCCGGCTGCTTGGCGTCCCTTAGCCGGTTCGTCAGCCGGCTTGGCGAGAAGGCCCTTCCACTCTACGAGCTCATGAAGAAGACAACGAAGTTCGAGTGGAACGACCAGGCGGACGAAGCCTTCCGCGACCTCAAGCGGGTAATCTCGCGCCTGCCAATCTTGGCAGCGCCGTCTGAAAGGGAACCCATACTCATATACATTGCGGCGACCACTCGCGTGGTTAGCGTAGTGTTGGTAGTTCAGTGTAAAGAGGAGGGCAAGGCAGTACCAGTGCAGCGCCCTGTCTATTACCTTAGCGAGGTCTTGTCCGCCTCTAAGCAGAACTACCCACATTATCAAAAAATGTGTTATGGTGTTTACCTTGCTGCAAAGAAGTTGAAGCAATACTTCCAAGAGCACGCCATCACTCTGGTAAGCACTGCTCCACTTTCAGAGATCATGGGCAACCGTGATGCCACGGGGAGGATTGCCAAGTGGTCCATCGCTATGGCGGATCACAATATCCGGTACGAGCCCCGTACCGCCATCAAATCTCAGGTGGTGGCCGACTTCTTAGTCGACTGGGCTGAGGCCCAGTTTGAGCCACCAACTTCAGACTCCATGCATTGGCGGATGCACTTCGACGGCTCGAAGATGAGGACAGGACTGGGAGCTGGCATTGTCTTGACGTCTCCGAAAGGGGACCAGCTCAAGTACGCTCTCCAGATCCATTTCGCCGCCTCCAACAACATCGCCGTGTACGAAGCACTGGCTCATGGCCTCCGGCTCGCCAAGGAGATCGGCATCCGGCGTCACATATGCTTCGGCGATTCAGACTTAGTGGTGCAGCAGGTCTCTGGCGAATGGGACGCCAGGGACGACAACATGGCAAGCTATCGCTTCCTCATTCAGCAGCTCAGCGGACCTTTCGAGGGCTGTGAGTTTCACCACGTTCCCAAGGCAGAAAATGAGGCGGCCGATACACTAGCGAAGATCGGCTCCACGAGACAGGCCATTCCAGCCAGCGTCTCCCTCAAGCAACTCCATAAGCCTTCTATCAAGCCGTCTCCCGAGTCGGCATCGATCTTTGTACCGGCTGACTCTACGGTACAATCGATGTTGGCTCCATCATCTTTGCCGGCTACGGTTCCCATGCCGGTTGCGCTCACCACTCCGACTCCAAAAGCAGCACCGGCTGAATCCACGGCGCAAGCACCGTCGGCTCCACCAACTATGCCGGCTGCGGTTCCTATGCCGGCTCTATTGGCCCCACCGACTCCAATGGCGGCACCGGCTACGACAACAACCCCGTCTCTGCCTGGACTCGAATCCTCCCAGTGGGTGGACGTCATGGAGGTAGACGGTGAGCCGGCTGCCGTGGCAGCACTAGAGACACCTGGTCTCGAGCCCACAACCGTGGCTCCATCAAGCTCGGGGGCTGCAGAAGCCCCCAACAGTCAAGACGAGGCGGAGGCGACCCTTGTGTCGGCTCCATCACGGGCTCAAACCATTCTGGCCTTCCCTCTTTGCGGCGAGCTTCCTGAGAACAAGGAGGAGGCGAGACAGATCCAGCGCAGGTCCACCGCCTACGCCATCATCAATCGCGAACTGGTACGGTGCAGCGTGACCGGCGTGTTCCAACGCTGCGTCGAATCAGAAAAGGGACAGGAGATCCTCAGAGACATCCACCAGGGGGACTGTGGGCATCACGCCGCCTCCATAACCCTCGTGGCCAAGGCATTCCGCCATGGATTCTACTGGCCCACGGCCCTCGAGGAGCCGTGGATCTGGTCAACAAGTGCGAAGGTTGCCAATTCTTCAACGCGAAGAGCCACATGCCGCCTTCGGTCCTCAAAACCATTCCCCTGTCATGGCCATTCGTCGTCTGGGGACTGGACATGGTAGGGCCCTTCAAGATGGATCGCGGTGGGATGACACATCTTTTGGTGGCCGTCGACAAGTTCACCAAGTGCATCGAAGCCAGGCCTATCAAAAAGCTTGACGGCCCCACCGCTGTCAAGTTCATCACAAACATCTCTGGCTGATATGGCGTTCCCCACAACATCATCACCGACAACGACACCAATTTCGCCAAGGGCGCTCTAGCGCTCAACTGTTCCAAGGTAGGCATCCGTCTCGATTTGGCATCAATGGCACACCCTCAGTCGAACGACCAAGCAGAGAGGGCCAACGGCCTGATTCTCGCCGGCATCAAGCCAAGACTGATGGCACCACTGGTAAGATCAGCCGGCTGCTGGATTGAAGAACTGCCAGTTGTGCTACGGAGCATCCGCACCACGCCCAACCGGTCGACCGGATTCACTCCATTCTTTCTGGTATACATGTCCGAGGCTATTATTCCCACGGATATCGAGTTTGACTCGCCTCGGGTCACCCTATACACAGAAACGGAGGCAAAGGAGGCAAGAGAAGACGGTGTGGATCTCCTCGAAGAAGCAAGAGACTTGGCCTTGAGCCGAACGGCCATCTATCAACAGAAGCTGAGATACTACCACAGCAAAAAGATCAAGCCTCTCTCTTTCAGGGAGGGAGACTTGGTGTTCAGAAGAATCCAGCGCACTACCGGCCAGCACAAGCTCTCATCCCCATGGAAGGGACCCTTCATCATCAGTAGGGTGTTGCAGAACAACGCTTACTACTTGATCGACGCCCAAAAGCCAAGGAAGCGCAAGAGGGACGACTTCGGCCAAGAAACGGAACGTCCATGGAATGCGGTGTTGCTTCGCCCGTTCTATTGCTAAAAGGCAAGAATCAAGCAAGGGAAAGAGCATGCACATGGATCTTTCTCCCTTTTCAGGGATCAACAACAAATGCAATAAAAAGAGAATGCTTCATGTTTCTTTTTATTGAGAGTTTTCACTCGGTGTACGCCCTCTGACTGGCTTCAATAAGCTCGGGGGCTACACCGCGTACACCTCTTGCTGGCTTTATCAAGCTCGGAGGCTACGCAACACACACCCCTTGCTGGCTTTAATAAGCTCGGAGGCTCCCTAGCCACTCGGACGCCTTCCCTATTGTAAAAGAACACATAGTGTAACCGGCTGATCCCTGGTCACCTCGTACGAGCCTGAGGGCTGGCTCCGGCGGCCTGGTTCGCGAGGTGACACCAGGTCAGGTCGGATACATGCGAAGTTCATCTACAAAGGGTCGCCGGCTCGGGCTGGCTCGATCATATATACGATCTCATTCAAGCCGGCCTCTGTTGGTTTATGTCTTGTTCTTTAAGTCTTGATGGCTTCGAAAAATCTAAGTCTCGTATTCTAAAATCAGAAACCTCGACCCAGCCACAGACCAGCTCCCGGCTGTCGGGTTGGCGGGGTGGAAGATTGGGAATACGAGGATTGGAGAAAAAGGAGTCAACTAGGAATCAAAAGACAAGATCATAAGACAACACGCTTGGCAATAAGAATATAATGCTGAATATATACATTCACAAAAGCATTGGCCCACGGCCCACGTTCATTACATCCCTACGGGGTTATAACAAAACACAAAAGGACACCGGCTACGGGGCTGCGGCCTCATCGGTCACCTCGTCCGCTGCTCCTGATGTGGTAGCATCACCATCTCCGGCTGCTCCCGAGGCGGTTGTGTCATCTCCCTCGCGAGGGCTCCCGGCTCCGTCCACACCGGAGTCGGCGTACGCCGCACCGCTGGAGGCGGCAGAAGATACCCTAGCTCGGGCCGCCTCGTCGGAGCTGCCGTCAGGGTCATAGGGCTAAAGGCCATGCAGATCCTCAGCGATCACACCGCCATCTTCACCCCGCTCCAAAACAAAGTCGTCCCAGGCTGCGTACTCGGCGATGTTGCTGGCCCTCACACCAAGCGCCTCCTCCATGCCTTGTAGCTCCGCCTCCGAGCCATCACGCTGGGCGACGAGCTTGCCCAAGTCCAGGTTCCGATACCAGGAATTGGCCAAGCGCAGGGCCATATAGGCCCCAGCCCGCGCGGCAGAGGCGCGCCAGGCATCCAGGCGCTCTCCGCCTGCTGCGAGCCAGCGGGTGAGCTGGCTCATTGACGCCGGCTCCACGCCTTCCGGCCACAAGGCCGCCACCATCGACGAGCCTGCAATCTGGAGCTGAGCCACAGACTCGCCCAAGGCGCGCAGGCGGCCCAAAGGCCCACCCCGATCTCCTCCACGCTCCAGCCGGAGGTAGTGTCTACCTCCTGCCCGGCCACGCGGCGCTCCTCAGGGCTCACCTCGACGGCGGTGTCGGCCGCGATCTGGGTCTCAGGAAAGAGACCTGGAAGGGCGACAGCAAGGACGTAAGAGCACAGTAAAAAGAGGAGACGGCAAAAAAGACCAAAAACAAGATAAGGAAGAGAGACTCGTGATGGAAGGCGCCATCGGTCTCGTGGGAGCTCTCGAGGACCTCGAGCTCCCGCACCTTACTCACATGAGTAAGGTGGGCAACCTCCTCCTGGAGAGTTGCCGTAGACTCCAAGGCCTTGGCCAGCTGCGATTGCTTCTGGACAAGGGTCTCCTCCTTCTATCTCAAGGCGGCGTCCTTGAGGTTCATCTCCTTGAGATGAAGCGACGCGAGGTGATCCACGTCGGCGGAGTAGGAGGCCTCCTTCTCCTTCAGCGTATCACGCAGTCGCTCCAGCTCGACCCGGCTGGCTGCCTCGAGCTCCTTCTTCTCCGACTGAAGAAGGACCAGCTGCTCCTGGAGCTGGTTGCCGGCGTTACGTGGGCCATCCCGCTCCGTGGCGGCTTCGCCCAGCCGGACTTCGAGCTCGGCGATCCGGCCATCAGCTCCCAGGTGCTGGGTCCGCAGCTCATTATAAGCCTGCGCTTGAGCGTCATAAAGCTCCTGCCAAGAAAGCAAAAAGGAACAGGATTAAGATTTGGCCTGGTTAAAACTTAACCAGCCCGATTCTCGTGGGCTATAGCCAGTGGGTGCGCTAGCGCGCCCCCACTGAAGAAACAATACAGACACAAGGACCTCCAAGAGATTCGGACCGGTCGACGATCGACCGGCCCGATTCTCGGGGGCTACACCCAGTGGGTGCGCTGTCGCGCCCCCAGTAGCGCAAAAGGAAGAAAAAAGTTCAAAAAGCCAAAGAGGAAACACCTACCTGGGTGCGGGCCTCCAGGCACTCCATGTCGCCGCACACCACGCGGGCCGACTGCTCCACCTTGGACCGGATGCTGGTAAACATCGACAGCAGCTCCGGGATGCCGGAAAGCGCGGTGCCGACCGGCAATCTCAGGCGGGCCAGGTTGGCCGCCCGCCATGTCTTCATGGGCCGGCTCCCAGCCCTGCCTCCAGCTCCTGGCGCAACAGAGCTGTGATGAGGAATGACGATGGCACTGGCTCCTGGTCTCGGCTCGACGGCCGGCTCTAGCGCCGTCCCAGCTGGCGCTATCTCTTCTGCGGGAGGCGGATGGGCCGCATCCGGTGCATCCATGGTCGCCCCTGGGCCCTCGGGGGCCGTGTCCGGCGCAGCTAGGTCCAGCTCCGGTGCGTCGTGTGCCGCCTCGGCCCTGGGGAGTCAGGGACCGTTTCCAGGTCCACCTGCACCGAGGCTTCCGGCCCTGAAGGATGGGCCCCTCAGCCCTTGGGGCCGGCCTCGAAGCGGCCTCGCTAGCTGGATCCTCCACGCGAGAATGTGCGGAGGGGTCATGTCTAGCCTTCGCACGCTTCTCTACCGGCCTCTCGACCCGGCTGGGACGAGGCTGGCCCACGTCGGCCTTCCCCGCAGCCGTGTCCCACCGGCGCTTGGACTCCGTCTCAAGCTCTCTCTGGGCAGCATCGGCTGCTGCCCAGCCAACCCGCTCAGCTACGGAGGTTGCGTCTTCATCCACATCCTCCGCCTCCCTGTCAAGCAAAACTCCTAAGGAACAAAGCACCTCGCAAGAAAAACAAAGAAAAAGGGGGAGGAAATCTTACCCCGCTACCACACGGACCTGCCTCCGGCCAGCACCGCGGGTCTCTTCGTGCCGCCTACTCGTTGTCCGGCTGGAGGACCCGGCGTCGGCCGCTTAGGAGCCGGTCGGGAAGCTGTGGCACCCTTTCCCTTCTTTCCGGCTGCCTCGTCAGCAGCGGTCACTCTGTCCCTTTGGCGCCTGCCGCGCGTCAGTGGCGGGCTGGTGACCTCTTTCACCCCATCGGAGTCCTCCTCAAAGGCTGCACAAGAAATGAATGAGGGAATCTCATCGTCATCCGTCCAGTCCGCAACGGAGGGCCGTGCGTACTCACGAGACGGCTCTGTCCCTTCTGACTCCAGGGGATTCTCCGAGCCGGGGGAGGAGTCCGAGCGGGATTCAATCATGCCCTCGTCGTCAATCTCCGAGGCGTCGGACACATCCACGTCAGGAGCGGGCGGACGGAGGGACCCGTGCAGATTCTCGAACAGCTGCGGAAAGGGATTCAATCGTCGGCTCACTAACACGACCGGCTTCAAGGAAAACAACAAAGAATAAAGAAGCCACCTACCATCAGAGGCGGATGGGCCCTGTTGAAGGGGGACATCCCCCACGTCCATTCCCCGCTCTCATCCATGCGGGCGATGGAGATCAGGTTCACCCTTCGCGCTACAACGCCGGGGGTGAACCTCTTGGTGGATAGCCGCTCATCTGGCAGACCAGATGCGGCCGCCTCTGCAAGGGCAGGATCCGGCGGACCACCATGGTGGTGAGCAGGTCGCGACCAAGGAGGCCGCTCTTCTCCAAAATGTCGAGGTGGGCACAGATCAGCGCCACCTCGGGAATCAGCTTGGGGGTCTTCACATCCTAGTTCCGCCTCGTCGGCGGAGCGATGTCGAACGGGGACATGTTGAGGGCATCCTGGGCAGGGTCGGCGCTCTTCACATAGAAGAAACCCTTCTCCAAAGCTTGATGGATTCTTGCAGAGGCATCTGGGGGAAGCTCGACTTCGAGCCGTGGTGCACCAACGTGGCCCCGCACGGCGTCATTGGGCGCGGCCCCTGGAGCTTCTCCACCTCGGATTTCTCCACGGCGATGGATTGCTGCTTGAAGAAAAACAGGTTGCACCACAGGTCGACGCGGGGCTCGATCCCCACGAAGCCCTTGCACAGGACCACGAAGGCCAACAGCTGCAGAATGGCATTCGGCGCCAAGTGATGCGGCTGCAAGCCAAAGAAGTGGAGCCATTCGGTGAAGAAAGCGCTGGCGGGAAGCCGGAAGCCCCGATAGAAATGCTTGACGAAGACCACGACCTCTCCCGCGGTGGGTGCGGGAGCGGTCTCGGCGCCAGGGAGTCGCACCAACACTTGGGAGGCCGGGGGCAGTAGTCGGTGGTGCGGAGCGCCTCGATGTGCCCCTCGCCGACATCACTGCCCAGCCAGGCTCCCTGCGAGGACGCCTTCTGCGCCGAGGGCCTCTTCGAGGAAGAACCACCAGCCATGGCTACGGGTGACGGGAACCCGAAGGGGTTGGCAACTTCGCGGCGACGAAGACGAAGAAGACGAAGGATGCGAGCTCTTTCTCTCTGGACGCATGGAGGAAGAGAGCGAGGATGCGGAGCAAGGAGGGGGGCGAATGGCCTCCTCGGAACCCCCGCATCCCATTTAAACCCCCGCGAAGCGTCGTGGGGAGGGGATCCGGTGCGTTTCGGACCCCCATTAACCCCATGTATTACGGGCGGTAACGCTTCCCTAAGCCCAACCGTCGCGGACTAAATCCGCAAAGGATCTCCCGCGCGGAGGCCAAGGGGGTGTCGTGGCGGGACCCAGGGCCCAGGCCCGGTCCCGTCATCAGTAATCACCATCATTACGCCAGGCGGGGCCTGGCACGTGGTGTTCTCCGAGCGAGTTGGGATGAGGCCGAGGCGTCGCTTCAAAGCCAATCGATTTCCAAGCCGGCATGCTTCGTCGCGAGTGGCGGCAAAAAATATCAAGACAAATCGACAAGCTAGGTGAGGCCGCCCGCCCGAAGGCGGCTGGCCTCGCCACCTTCGGGGACTACTGTCGGGGGGATAATCCCTGGGTAGGCTCATCAAGCCTGCTCCTTCATTTCCGGCCCAAAGGACATGAACGTATACAGATTCCAAAGGCCCAAGTCTTCCGGCCGGCTAGGCAGCGCCTACCGGCTAGAGGATGAGGCGGCCATTCCTCTGGCCGGCCAGGCAACCCCCGCCGGCTAGAGTCGAGGCGGCTACCTCTCCTGAGCCGGCCTGGTCCCACCAGCCCGGCTAGGAAGGAGGTGGCCGCGCCCAAGCCGGCTAGCCAAGAAGGCTCGCCGGCCGAAAATCACAAGTCACATCAGATCGTAGGTCAGGATATGACCTTACGATTAAAGGTAGCTACGCGTCAGCAAAAGGTACTAGATCAGGGCGCCCGGCAGGTACGAGCGTCGGCGGCCACGCCGCTGACCTACCCCGGCTCTGATGCATCACCTAGCATAGTGTCGGGCCGTCACACTCCTAGTCCATTACTGCACTCGGCGTGGGGAACAGTGGAGGCGGCCGTACTACCTGCCCATGACGAATCTCTTGGGGTGACGCTTGACGTACAACGTGTGCTCGACGTCAACCTTACGCGAGAGCCTAATTGGCCAGCCGGCGGGTCCCACTGCCAATCGAGACCATACAGCCGGCGGGTCCCTCAAGCGACAAGACAAGACTCAAGTGGGCCCCTGGCCAGCCGGCGAGGCTGCCAGCCGGGTCCCACACTTGTACCCTTTATCCATATTGTAGGCCAGCGGGTTCGTCTATAAAACGCCCCGGTCGCCCTCCATGCAAGGGGGCCGATCATTCCACAACCGAACAGCACTATACGCTCACCAACCACAGAGACAGGCAGAGACGAGCCGGCTGCTCCCTCTTCCTCCTCCCAACATAGCTCCAGGAGCAACCGTGTACATTGTTCATACACATCAAACACTCCGGCAGGATTAGGGGTCTTATCTCTACGGAGAGCCTTGAACCTGGGTACATCGTGCGTCCTATGCGTGTACCAACCTCGTTCTCAGCGTCCACCTTTCTCCCTTCGGTTCTCACCGACTTTAGCCTACCTATGGCATATGTTGTGAGTATTCACCGACACACAACTTCTTCCCAAAAGTGTCTTAGCGTTTGGTATTCGTAAAGCATCGTTCTAGCCATCTCTATGAGAGTCCGGCTCTTCCTCTCAACAACTCCATTTTGTTGCGGTGTGTACGTCACCAAGAAGTCATGTGAGATACCTTCTTCGCCATGAAAATCCACAAACTTGCTTTCCTGCTTGACAAGCACTACAAAGTCTATCTTTGTCAAAGATAACATGTCTGACACCGAGAATAGGACTTGCCTCACTCATGGTAGATCTTCGTGAAGTAGGATATCTCCTTGCCCTTACAAACATCTTGGTTCAACTCCACAACATGAAGTAGGAGGCTCCCAAGAGACACCTAACCAATCTAGGAGGCACCACCCTCCAAAAGGTAATAGATGTGGTAGAACGATGGACTCCTTGCTCTTGTGCTTCTAAAGATAATCTCCTCAACACTCAATCACTCTCTCTCAGATTTGGATAGGGTAGGAGAGATTGATCTTGTGGAAAGAAAGTTGGCGAGGCTAGAAATCAAGGTTCAAATGATTGGAATTAAATCTCTTGATCTCAACACATGAGTAGGTGGCTCTCTCTCAGAAAATGGATCTGGCAAGTGTAAGTGTGTTCTGAGTGCTTCCTCTATGAATAAGAGGTAGGTGGAGGGGTATATATAGGCATCTCCCAAAATCCAACCATTACACCATTATTGGCAAACTCGGTGAATCCAAAATGTTAATCTTGGTGGTACCGAGTGCACTAAATGTGTCAACTTTGAATTCTCGGTGAGACCAATATATGAATCTCCGTGGTACCGATACGATGACCTAGACTGGATTTCCAAACTCGATGAGACCGACTTCAAACTAGGAATTTCTGAAACTTGAAATTAGCTTAACATAAAGTTGGTCATCCAATATTGGTGGCACCGATAGCAATATTGGTTGTACCGAGATGGTGGGATTGGCATAGGATCTGTCTAAGTGTAAAATTGGTATAGCCGAGTGGGAAAAGGTGGTGGCACCAATTTTTCTTATTTGGCTTGGGACAGATATATATTGTGGGAAGGTCGTTGACAATTTTTGGTGGCTATCTCTAAGCACTTGAGCAACCAATTCATCATAGAACCTCATCCCCTTTTAATAGTATTGGCTTCCCTATGGACTCAAAGTGATTTCTCACAAAATGTAAAATGAAGAGTCTTCTTGCTTGAAGCTTTGGCCAATCCTATTCCTTCCTTCATCAAGGGGCTTCTCCTCACAATCCTATAGACTAAGATCTCTGTGGACTATACTTGAAATATACTAGGTAAAAATGTTAGTCCAAGAGTCAATGTATGTTGTCATGAATTATCAAAACCACCATGGGAGCATGTGTGATTTCAGGATGGAGCCCTCCATGGACTCTCGCAGCTGTTACCCTCGCTGGGTTAAAGTCTCCACTAATATGGACGTAGCATTGCAGCACCTATCGGAACCACACCAAAAATAAGCGTGTCCATCTTTGCGTTTGATCTTCCTAAACTCTACACCTTACTTACATGTGCAAGGTCTTTACTTTCCGCTTCCATATATGCTGACTAGCATGTGTAGGGTGCACTAGACTTGCTAGAGTTGCTAAAATCTGCCAACCATTAAAAGTGGGAAAAGGCTAGGATTTTAATTTATGCAAGGAGTCTATTCACCCCCCCCCCCTATCTAGACATCTGTTCTATCGATCCTACATTTGGTATCACAACATTGATCTCCATAGCCTTCCTTTAATCACCATTGGAGGAAGATGGATGTCCCTAGTTTGGGGAATTTTGTTGTAGAGTGCTTGTTCTCGATGGGGAGTAATATATACAATGCAAAGCTGAAGTGCTTGCTATATTCAATGAATTCCATTTGCGCAAGAATGTTGAATATCCCTATATCCCTCCCATTGAACTCTTACATCCTTCTCATGATGATGAAGTTAACATGCTTAGTAATGTTAATTGTTAATCTCATCATTAGAGGACTACCAAGAAATGTGCTCAGTCAAATGAAGAACTTTGATTGTGCTTATACCTTGTGGAAAGATCTAGAGAAAAGGTATCCTCGCTACTCATTGAAAAATCATGATATCATTTTCCAAAAATCCATTGCCTTTCACAAAATGAAGCAATATGATCCTAATTTTTATAAATGTCTATTCGAGCTTCTTGACTTCATGCATGCTAAAGGAGATGTCATTACTATGAATAACATCATTGTGGAAGCCATTCACATGCATAAACATGAACATTGTCAGTCTAAATTCTGATGAAATTCTTGATTCTTATGATGAGGATATTCCATCTGACGATGACAATGTGGAGCATGGCTACTACAATGAATACAGAGAGATTGACATCGAATATGAGGAGACCATGAGGAGCCTCAGTCTTATGGAGAACCTTAGAGACTACACGGCCGGAGGAAAAGATTGGATACTTGATAGTGGAGGCACCAGTCACATGACCGGAGATGATGACATGTTTCATCAGGTCGCACCAAACCATGGATGACGAAGGTAGGTAACCACTGTTGACAAATCCAAGGGAAAGGTACCTGGTCTCTATAAAGTGGTCATATCTCATGATAGTTCCATTCAAAATTTCATGCTTGTTGAATCTCTTGGTTACAACCTTCTTTCCATATCTAGACTAGCATAATTTTCTTTCAATGTGCTATTTACGAAATTTGACTGCCAAGTGTTTCATAGAGACAACCATAACATGGTCTTTACTAGTTTTCGCAAAGGTGATCTATAAATTGTCGATTTCACTAAAAAATCCAAACCACCTACATGTCTTATTACAAATTCTTCTAATGGTTGGTTATGGCATAGAACGCTAGTACATGTTGGTATGCGTAATCTTGATAGGCTTGTCAAAGGTGAAGATATTATTCAAGTTAAAGATGTTATCTTTGACAAAGATTGACTTTGTAGTCCTTGTAAAGCAGGAAAGCAAGTCGGTGGAAGTCATCCCGTGAAGAACATCATGACTACAAGAAGGCCACTCGAGCTGCTTTACATGAATCTATTTGGTCCCGATGCTTACAAGAGACGTGGTGGAAATTCTCAAGGTTTAGTCATTTTTGATGACTTTTCCAGATTTATGTGGGAGTTCTTTCTTGATGACTAGTCACAGGTACAAAAGATCTTCAAGAACTTCGCTCGGAAAGCCCAAAATCAGTGAAGATCAAGAAAGTTCAGAGCAACAACGATCGGAGTTCAAGAACGCAAATGTGGATACCTTTCTTGACGAAGAGGGTATGTCACATGAGTTCTCCGCAATGTACACACCTCAAAAAAATGGAGTTCTTGAGAGGAAGAACCGAACTCTCATAGAGATGGCTAGAATGATGCTTGATGAATACAAGACGCCAAGACACTTCTGGACAAAAGCCGTGGAAATTATTTTTCATGCCACGAGTCGACTCTACTTACACTAGCTTCTGTGTAAAATGGCATACGAGCTACTCACCGGTAACAAATCCCAAGTTGGATAGTTTCAAGCATTCGGCTCTAAGTGCTACATTCTTGATGAGCATCATCGTTCTAAATTAGCTCCTAAATCTTATGAAGGATTCCTACTTGGTTGCGCATCAAACTCTCACCCTTACCATCTCTACAACAACTTCACTCGAAAAGTTGAGGCGACGGCAGATGTGAAGTTTGATGAATCTAATGGTTCTCAAGTAGAAGAATTGCCAAATGATGTAGGACATAAGCAACCTTCGGAAGCCATCCAAGGTCTACCTATCGGCAAGATTCGTCCCATGGAGGTGAAGGAGAGCACTTCATCAACTCAAGTGGAAGCTCCTACTTTGTGTCATGGCAAACCACAAAACGATAGGCAGGCATCCACAAGCAGTACACGACAATATGAAGAGGAGGAAGAAGTATATCATGATGATCCACCTCAACCTTCCTCACCACCACCTTAAGGAGATGACACCGTGAACAATAAAGAACACGAAGAATATTATGAGGAAGCTCCACCATCCAACAAGAAGAAGTTGTCACGAGTTCGAGCAAGAGTGGACCAGGATCATCCGCTGAATCAAATATTTGGTGACATACAAACCGGGATAATCACTCGCTCTAAATCTCGTTTAGCTAACATTTGTGAGCATTACTCATTTATCTCTTGCATTGAGCCTAGGAAGATAGAGGAAGCCCTTCATGACCCAGATTGGGTGAATGAGATGAACGAAGAGCTACAAAACTTCTAGAGGAATGAAGTTTGGACACTCGTGGAAAAGCCCAAGGACGAGCACAACATCATTGGTACAAAATGTTTGTTTCGGAACTAGCAAGATGAAGATAGTTAGGTTATACGCAACAAGGTGTGTCTCATAGCCCAAGGATACACGCAAGTCGAAGGTATGGACTATGGTCAGACTTACGCCCCCATTTCTCGACTTGAACCCATTCACATTCTTCTCGCTTATGCTAATCACCATGATATTAATCTTTACCAAATGTATATCAAATGTGCTTTTCTAAACGATGAAATTGAATAGGATGTTTATGTCAAAAAACTTCCCGGCTTTGTGAACCCTATGAAACCTAATCATGTTTACAAACTTTGTAAAGCTTTATATGGTCATAAAGAAGCCCCTCGAGGCTGGTATGAATGCCTAACAAAGTTTCAAATCAAAAAGGGGTTTGAGATTGGTAAAACTGACGCAACCTTATTCACTAAAAGAGTTAATGGTGAACTATTTGTGTGCCAAATATATGTGGATGATTTTATACTTGGTTCCACTAACCCGCATTTTATTGACAATTTTGGAAGGTTGATGTCCAAGAAGTATGAGATGTCAATGATGTGTGAGATGAAATTCTTTCTTGGTTTGCAAACTAGACAGTCGAGAGAAGGTACATTTATGTATCAAACCAAGTACACCAAGGACTTGATAAAGAAGTTCAACATCCAAGAGTGGAAAGGCATGAGAACCCCCATGCCTACTAGTGGACACGTTGATCTAACTAAGGAGGACAAACCGGTTGATCAAAAAGTTTATTGAGCAACGATTGGTTCATTGCTATATCTATGTGCCTCCTGTCCCAATACCATATTGAGTGTTTAAATGTGAGCTTGATATGAAGAGGCACCTAAGGAGTATCATCTAAAGTATGTGAAAAGAATTGTGAGATACTAGATACATACACCAAACTTTGGCATATGGTATCCCAAGGGATCTACTTCTAATCTTGTTGGCTATTCTGACTCGGACTATGCCAAAGAGAAGGTTGATAGAATATCCACCTCGCGTATATGTTAACTTCTTGGGAGATCTCTTGTGTCTTGGTCATCCAAAAAACAAAACTCAATGTCTTTATCTATTGCCGAAGCGGAATACATTGCCGCCAGATCTTTTTCTGTGCAATTACTTTGGATGACGCAAACTCTTAAGGATTATAGCATTCATGTGAGACATGTTCCATTGTTGTGTGAAAATGGAAGTGCTATTAATATTGCCTATAATCCCATGCAACTGCCTCGAACTAAATATATTCAAGTGCGACATCATTTCATTTGAGATCATGTTGGTAAAGGAGATATTAATCTCAACCATGTTCGTACCGACAAACAATTGGTTGATATCATCACCAAACCACTTTACGAGAAATATTTTGTCATTTGAGGAGTGAGTTGAACATCATTGATTCTTCAAACTTGAGCTAGACTCAATCGGATGCATCCAAGGGCATGATCTTACTTGACTATTCCATGATGCTATTGATGTGAACCTATCTTACATCATGGAAAACTATGCTCCCTTGTATTGCATCTAACCTTTTTGTAGGTACTTGGAAGAACGACACTCCACAAGATTTCCATCAACACACATCAAAATCAATCTTGTCATGACCAAGAATCAACAACCCTTTCTTCAGAGATGAAGGAAGAAGACAACCAAATCATATCCTTGACAACTATATGGTGATAAATTCACTCTTGTAACTTGGATATTTTATGGTCTTCCTTGCATGACTAACCAAAGTAGGTGAAAAGTGAACCAAAACAAGGATAGCTCCTAAATCAATATGATCTTCATCAACATTGAGCATCCACAACAAGTTCATCTACATGCCACATCATCAACATCATTCGAAGGTATGTACTCATATCTTTGATAAAGCTTTACACCAAGTCATGAGGTAAATCCACTCAAGTGATATGAATATATTCAAATTCTTAATCGAAAAATGATAACCCCATTTTGCGCTTAACGATGAGTATGCCTATGATCAAGCTTTCTTGCTTGACTCCTCATGTCAATATACTCTAATATAGGTGACCTAGTCCCCGCCAAACATATAGATGAAGATTCTTGTATGGTTCATATCTTTGCATGAATTCTTGGAACCATTCAATTCTCATCTATAAGTTTTTGCTTTACTTTATTTTTCAAAACAAAGAAGCAAACATGTTTTTCCTTTATTTTCTATTTCTAAGCTTTTGGATATTTTGTGAGAAGTTCAAATTTCATTGCAACTAGGTCTCGCCGATCTCAGAAACTCGGTCTAACCAAATTCATCGAGAAGCCTTGTGCCATTCTCGGTTCTACCGAACCATGTTGCCCGGGTGTCTTTGAATTTATCAATGCCTATGATTCTTTTTTTTTGTATTTTTACCAAGGGGGGTGCACTTTTCAGTGATCCCAAGTTTTATTACCTCCTGAGCTCTTATTGATCATTTCCATTTATGGCAAAGGGGGACTGATACGTCTCCAATGTATCTATATTTTTGCTTGTTCCAAGCTATGATATTATTATTATTGGATGTTTTTACTATCATTTTACACCTTTTATATCATTTTTGGGGACTAACCTATTAACTTAGTGCCAAGTGCTAGTTCCTGTTTTCTGCCCTATTTTTGTGTCGCGGGAAATCAATATCCTATAAGATAAAATTGTCCCAAAACTTTTTGAGGAATTTTATTGAAGATAACGATAACCTCAAACTTGGAGGCCAAGGCAGATCTTGCTAGAGGGACCCACAAAACATCAGGGCGCGCCCAGGGGGCGCCGTGATGTTGTGTGGGCCCCACCATGTTCGTTTTGCCCTACCTCCTCCACTACAAATTCAGCAATATTCCAAAACCCTCAAGGGAGTCCACGAAATACTTTTTCCACCTGGAAGCCTTCTCTGGTACTCCGCCGGAGGGGGAACTCATCATGGAGGGGCTCTACATCAACCTTGCCGCCTCTCCGATGATGCGTGAGTAGTTCACCACAGACCTACGGGTCCGTAGGTAGTAGCTAGATGGATCTCTCTCTCTCTTTGTATCTCAATAGAACGGTCTCCATGCTCTTCATGGTGATCCATTCGATGTAATGACTTTGTGCGGTGTGTTTGATGGGATCCGATTATTTGCGAGTTTATGATCAGATCTATTCTTGTTTTATTTGAGTTTTTTGCTGATCTCTTTTATGCATGATTTAGTATAGCCTTGTATTTCTTCTCCGAAGTTTTGGTTTGGTTCGTCCAACTAGATTAGATCTTGTTGCAATGGGAAGAGGTGCTCGGTAATGGGTTCGATCTTGCGGTGTTTAGTCTTAGTGACAGAAAGGGAGTTGATACGCATGTGTTGTTGCCATTAAGGATAACAAGTTGGGATGAATTCATATATTCTTTTGTCTTCACTATATCATGTCATCGTTTTTAATGCATTACTTCGTTCCTATGAACTTAATGCACTAGATGCATGTTAGATAGCGGTCGATGTGTGAAGTAATAGTAGTAGCTGCAGGCAGGAGTCGTTCTATTTGATTTGGATGTGATTCCTATATCATGATCATTGGCTTGGATAGCTTCATAATTATTTTCTTTTCTATCAATTGCCCAACAGTAATTTGTTTACCCACCGGATGCTATTTTCTTGAGAGAGATGCCACTAGTGAATCATATGGTCCCCGGGTCTACTTTTATTATAAGATCAATCTCGTTTACTTATACAAAAATACCAAAAATAATTGCTGCAATTTTCTGTATTTTATTTATTTATGAATCTATAAATCTGTCATATATCATTTAATCTCTCTTCTTGAGTGCAGACAGATTGAGAACCTCTCATCTGCGTTGCATCATCCTCTCCTCTCCGGGGATAAAAATCCAACATAGTTTACAAGTAGCAGGAAGAATTTTTGGCACCGTTGCCGGCGAGGATCAAGCCAACATCATCAACTTGCCAATCTCTGGCGCCACTACCAAGTACCATAACTATCAACTCTCATCTTTGCATTTACTTTATTTTCCATTTGCCTCTCATTTTCCTCTCCCCCACTTCTAAAAAAAGTACAAAAATATTTTCCTTTTCCTTTAACATATTTTATTTGCCTCCTTTCTCTCGCCGTTTCTTTGCCTCTTTATTCGCTTGCTACCATGGGAGATTTTGTTGTGGAGAAAAGTGAGGATGTAAAATTCTGAGGATCGAAATCCCCACTAATTTGGATGCTAAAGTTTGTGTGTTGGGACACAAGAATCTCGTAGGTAAAAATATTATCCAAGAGTTCTTCAATTGTGTCGGAAATTTGCCTTTATAATATGCTTTTATTCTTAAAAGAACCACTAATTATGGTGATGTTATATCTCTTTTGGTGATCAAAATTGAAAGACAATTTATGCGCACTCATCCCACTTTGCCTGTTATAATAAAACCTAGGTCTAAGAAGATAGCCACCCTTGTCCTCATGAATAAATTTGATGATATGGTGCGGGAAGCTAGGGAAATCTTTCGTTTTTATTGTATGAACCGTGAGAAGCCCGTAATAGATGAGATTCTTTACGATAAGGATTACCTGTTGAGGCATCTTTTTCATGATAATCACACTTTTAATGAGAACACAAAAAAGGAGATGCCTCCTATGCATATCATACAACAAGTTTTCAATGGCATCAATAAACAATTTTCTTGGATCGTTTCCGGTAATCAAGGAGGTCATGAGTAGACACAACTTGATAATGCCAAGATACCCTTGGATGATTTGTTTTATATTTCTTTTGAAAAACCACTTTCCAAAAGCTCCTCTATTAAATCCAAGGATGACAATACTTGATGTATTGCTTTATGCCTAGCTAAGGCCGTAAAACGATAACGCTTGTTGGGAGGCAACCCAACGAATAAAATAAATTTTTACCGTTTGTTTTTGTTATTTTTTATTTTCCTTTATTTGCTTATATTTTTAGTTTTTTATATATAATTTAATTAGTGTGTGTGTACCAAGTAAGACCTTTGGGATGATATGGATGCTTGTGAATGCAATTCTGTGAAAAACAGAAACTTTGATGCCCAGTCCAGGATTTTTATAAATTCAACAAAGCGTCAAATGTGTCCGATTTTTTACATGTAATTGATATAAAAAATTTCCAAGTTTACCTAATTTTTCAAAAAATGGAGTTTCAACTGTTTGGCTTTTCGACTGATTGCTACACACTGTTCTGTTTTTGACAAATTCTGTTTTCGTTGCATTGTTTGCTTATTTTGATGAATCTATGGATTGTATCGGGGGATGCAAGCCATGGAAAAGTTAAAATACAGTACATATAATGCAATAATAAATTTTTAATGTGTTTTCAAAAGTACTTATAGTAGTAATTTGTTTGGTTATACTAACAGATCTCACGAAGGTTTTGTTGAGTTTTGTGTGATTGAAGTTTCCAAGTTTTGGGTGTGAGATCGATGGATGAAGGAATGAAGATTTGAAAAATTAATATATTGGGGATGTACGAGGCACCCCAAGGTAATATCTAAGTAGACTCAAGCGTCTAAGCTTGGGGATGCCCCGGAAGGCATCCCCTCTTTCTTCTAACGACTATCGGTAACACACTTGAGGCTATATTTTTATTCGTCACATGATATCTGTTTTGCTTGGAGCGTCTTGTATGATATGAGTCTTCTCTTATTAGTTTTTCAAAATCATCACCTCTGAATATATTTGCTTGATATGGACTCACGTGGTCACAATATGTTAGAATTGCTTCTTGTGCCTCACTTAAATTTGTTAAGCTAGGCGGTTGCTCTAGGGCTTCACTTATATGTTTTTGAGAACGGTGGTGCAAATGTTTTGAAGAAACTTGCTCTCATGCTTAACTTATATCTTTTTGAGAAATCTATATGTTTTGAAGAAACTTGTTCTCTTTCTTCACTTATATCTTTTATAAAATGTTAGAAAATTTTGAAGAAATTCAATCTCTTGCTTCACTTATATCTTTTTGAGAGTGTGAATATATTCTTGGTAATTCGTACAAGATACGATGTTTCGTCCCTTTGTGATGAATATTCAAGTAGAATAATGAAAACTAGCATACAAAAAATTTATGGGACATGAAAATTTTGATTCTTTGTAATAGTTTTGAGATATGTAGATGATGACATGTGAGTTATGATAGTGAGTCAATTATGCTCTAGTATGAATATTGATGTTAAGGTTTATGATTCCCTATGCAAGCACGAAAACTCAATAGTTATGCACTGAAGTTATATCCTACTGGTGGTGTATTGTTCGATGTTGGTTATGTTTTATGTATACATGTACATCATTATGATTTTCCACTTGGGCGCTTCTCAATCTTTTTGCTCTCCTTCATTTGTACTAAGCGGGATACTGCTTGTGCATCCATTCTCCTTAAACCTTGTTTTGCCACTTGTATCCACCATACCTACCTATATGCGGTATTTCAGTGTCCTTCCAAGTAAATTTGCATGTGCCATCTCTAAAAAAATCTAAAAAATATTTTCTCTTTTGTATGCCTGTATCGCTCATGAAGCGGTGAGGGGTGGCCAATATTATTTGTGTTGGATATGTCGTTCTCACGATGAGTGTTTATTCACTTGTCATTGCACGAGAGTGTGGCAATATTAGGGATGCCTAGTACCGAATTGCAAAAATTACAAAAGAGAGAAAACTCTCAAAAAAACAAAAATATTCTCTTGGATGTGAAAGTAGAATGACCAAAGTCTTGATGACACGGAAACGATGATGAGGGAATATAGCTACAAAAAGTATTTAGTTCTTGTTTGGGAACCGCCTATGATGTATCCAATATGAGAAGTGTTGGGAACCTTAAGTCGTTCTCGTTGACGAGAAAATCTGGCCACCCAAAATATTTTTTTCATCTCTTGTAAAACTTGAGCTCTCGCACCTGTGTAAATCAATGCTTCCCTCTGCGAAGGGACTTTCGATTTATTTTTTAGGTTGAGTCTCATCCTTCTCTTTAAAAGCACCTACTACGGGGTCATGTGGTCATGTGTGTGCATGGAGTATGATTGATATTCGAGTGTGTATCATGAATGGATCAATGATTGAGCATAATGGGATAGGGATAATTTATTTTAGCATTGTTACTTTGAAAGGCATGGTTGCTTGTTAGCAACACTTGAGTATCTATGTCTTCATGTCAAACATAGAAAATTGCTCTGAATCATCTAAGTCCTCATGTCTATGCTATGAAAATAACATAAAGTATGTTGGGTAGCATTCCACAATCAAAAATATGTTTTATCACTTCCCTACCAGAGGACGAGTAGGAGTAAAGATTGGGGACGCTTGATATGTCTCCAAAGTTTCTATTATTTTTTCTTGTTCCATGCTATGATATTGTTATTCTTGAACGTTTTTATTATCATTTTATGCCTTTTTATATCATTTTTTGGGACTAACCGATTAACTTAGTGCCAAGTGCCAGTTCCTGTTTTCTGCCATGTTTTTGTTTCGCAGGAAATCAATATGAGATAAGATCAAATCATCCCGAAACATTTGGAGTTTTTTTATTGATGATAAGGATCACGTGTGTAACATCCCAAAATTATAAATTTTGGAATGTTAATATAATTATTAGATTGATTGTTTGTTTGTTTGCTGAGTGATTGAAACTCGTGTGAAATTTGAAACTTTTCGAAACTTTCGAATGAGAGGGAATAAAATGACTTTCCCCTTCTCCGGTGAATTCGAATTAAAGCTTTTAAAAAAGGCAAAGAGAGAAGAAGACATGACTTCTTCAACTATAAAGGATCTGAACAAAGATATTTACATTTGAATTCCCTTGCATTTTTATTTGTTTTCTTCGTGCAAGAAATGTCGGGAAATTCTTTCGTCTTTTGTTTTGCATTTCCTCGCGCGAGAAATGTCCCGAGAAAACACTCTTGCACGCAAGAGAGAGAGCGGAAGAAAATGACACTCCAAAAGTGCGGGCAATTTTTGAAATGTTGGAGCCAAGAAAACCCAAAGTTCTTTTGCAAAATTAATTGCAAAAAGAAATAAAGCAAATTGGGAATTTCTGAAAAAAAACATTTTTTTTTAAGTTTTTATTTTGGCTTTAAAAAAATGTTATTCGGGTAGAGATTCTTTTTCTGATTTTTTATATATAATACCATATATAAATATATCGATTTATTTTTCTTTTTGACATTTATATTTTCTGTTTTGGAAAGGTTTTATATTAGGAAACATTTTTTTTCTTCTTTTTTTTGCCACCTCCCCACTTCCTCTAAAACCGGCCACCGAGCCCCTCCTTACCTTCCCTCTTCCTCACTGCCAGTGGCACCCCACCACCGAGCATCTCCCTCCCCACGTCGTCACCTTCCCTCTCCCTCGCTCCTTCCTTCTTTTCCTGCAGCGAGACCGAGCCCTCCCAGTACGGGATCCCTCCCCAATTTTTCTCTCCCTCTCTTACAGCACCCCGCCCCTTCCCCCTCCACTGCCCCGTGGCCCCACCCGACCAAGCCTCCCTCCACGTCGCCTTCCTCTCTCCTCTCCTCTCCTTCCTTCTTCTCTACACCAGAAACCGAAGCCGAGCTGCACCTCGCGATTTTCTTCCTCAGCGCCCTCCCTCTCCTTCCCAGTACCGAAGCTCCCTCTCCTTCCTTAGCCCGAGCCCCTGCCTTTCCCTCTCCACCGCCCGAGCACCTCTCCCCGTCGGCCTTTCTTTCTCTTTCCTTTCTTCTGCCCGACCGAAGCCGAGCCCGAGCAGAACCAGGGATCCTCTCCCCGAGTACTCCCTCCCTTTCCTTAGCACCTCGCCCGCATGGCCTATATAAAGCTCACCCCTCCACCCCCTACCCAACCCTATCCGCCGCCGCCCCATCCCCTAGCCGCCGCCGCCACGAGCTGCCGTCGGAGCAGCAGCAGCAGCAAGGCTGCACCTCTCGGCCTCGCCCTGGAGGAGTCCACCCCGAGCTGCCCCGAGTCCCCTGAGCACCACCCCGCGGAGGATAAGGACCCCGTCGCCGCTGCCCCATCCTCTCCACGCCCCGGAGCTCCCCCTCTCCCTCGCCGGCGACGCCATCTTCCTCCCTCGCTAGTGCAAGCTACATCGAGCAGGTAGCTCCCTCCTCTCTCTTTTATTCCATGTCCTCTTTTGATAACCATTAGATCTTAAATGGATGGTTAGATTAGAACTGAGAATACCCCTTCGGTCTAACTCAGAAAACCAACGGTTCTTTTGTTCACTTAAGAATTAGCCAGTGGTTTTGCTAGCCTTAGGACGTTTGCTCCAAACCAAGAAACAAACGTTCTCCGCAGCCAACCGTAGCTTTCCATGTGTACCCCTCTTTTAGCACTAGTAGCTGCAGTTTTTCTGTCAAAAATAGCAAAAACAGCAACTTTCAATCTTGTTTTGGCCACAACGTTTTATCCCGAAGTCCAATGACATTGATTCTTTTTCCAGTAGCTCAGAAAGTTCCTGTAGTTTTTATAAATATATAATATGTCTATATTTGAAATTTTTAAATATAAGTTAGATCAGATTTAGTTTAAACCTTGTTTTGCCTATTCCAGGAGTTTAAAAATAGCTTTGAATTTGATTCCTTTTGGTACTCATAACTAGTGATCTTAAGTATCAGTGGTAAACATTTCAGAGTTGCTAGACTATTTTAACTCATTATTTCATGTGAAACAATTTCTGTTTCACCGCTTTTAGGTTTTCGGCTAATTCATTTTCTACTTTTGTTTTAAAATAATTTCTTTATTATTTCAGAAAGATTATTATTGTTTTGTTTATGTTAGTTAACAGTAGTTTTGCAACATGTTTTTATATTAGTTTTATTTGTTTTCATTAAATCAATTCTAGCTTCGTTGTAACGTGCAATTGTTTTCACCGTTGTTTCAAATCCCGTTTGGGAATACTTTCAAAAGGTTTTGTGAAAATACTTTATTTTATCTTTGTTAAACTCATATCTTAGTTCCTTGTTATTATTTTTCTGTTAGACAAAACTATTTAGTGGTTGACGTAGTAGAAGACTCTTTAGTTCTATTTGAAGTTTCTTGCGGTTTCTCATTCGCTCTCTCTTTTGTTTTGATTGCTAGAATGATTACTAGAATGAGTGCTTATGTGGATGATATGTTTGTTATATAGATTTCATCGGAGAGTGACGAGTAGTCTATCAAGTTATTTTCTCGAGGAATTCTTCTTCGTCAACATCACAGGCAAGTCACTTTGATCATACAATTACCTATGTTTTCAATGCATAGTAGATCACCTTCTTTGCCCAATTTTGCATGCGGCCTAGGTACTTGGAAACTTTAGTGTAAGATGTAGTATCATGTGGTAGGAACACAACACCCGATACTTGGCCCAGGGACGACACTTTCTTAATGCTATGCTTGAGTAGACGGGTTATCGGTTGAGTGAATACCACGAGTGATGCGAGGTTGATATAATAATCAAGACCGGACTAAGACAAGATTTTCAAGACCTCGGACGCAATGCAACACTGGGTGAAGGACGGTTGATCGGCTCCCTGGAAAACCCAGTGGATGCCCGGGATGCTGGAGCGGCCTTGTCATCCCGCGGAAAGCTTCACCCAGGCTCAAAGAGACGGACGGATATTTTCAAGACCCAAGGCTTACCTGCACAGCCACAAGTCAATATGGGCTCTGGCTTGGTTGGACAACGCGGCGACTCTGGACAGGCGGTGCTAGCAGATGTAGACGAACGGTAGGAATGGATGGGCACCCACAAGGATTCAGAGGGACCCGTTGAAAGACCATGTTTTGATCATCCGGTCTTCAAACACCCTGAAGTGTGAGGACATACACGAAGGCGATCAAATCTTGTGGGGAACGTGTGCAAAACTCTACAGAGTACTCAAACCTAATCGATTAGCCGTGTCCACGGTCATGGACAACTTGAGCCAAAGGAAATGAAGTTATCTGGATTTCTCAACACCATTAAATATATTTGAGGAGGGTAATTATTGACAAACTCGGGTACGAGAACTGGTTGGCGGAACCATCTCGTTAACAACCAACAAAGTAGTAACATTTTGCTTTTAGCCCCCTCTTGTTGTAGGAGAAAACTTGCTTTTCGCTAAAAAAACTTATAGCCCCACCTGCCATATATGCATATAGTATAGATGATTACTTTTCACCCCTCTCTTATGTGACTTGCCGGCATATTCAATATGCTGACCTACACGGCTGCAACGTCTTATGTTGCAGATATTTTTCTTCGACGAGTAAGAGTATGATTCAGGGTTACGGTCTACACTCAACTTGCCGTTGGTGTTTATTGGGACTCCACTCCCTTGACTGCTTCCGCTGAGATATTTAAGGTATATATCAGTTTTACGCTATTTACATGTGATTGCACTTTGATATATACATTGATGTACTGTGTGTGCCAGCATACTGATCCAGGGAGGGCACAGAAACACAGAGGCTTGACTCGTCTTGAGTCGGGTCGCTACAGAGATGGTATCAGAGCACATGTTGACTGTAGGACGTGACCCTAGAAACTGGAAACTTCTTAGGATAGGATCTCTCAAAAATCTTATTTTCGAGAACACCTTTCACTTCTCATCTCTTTTGATTTCATCAAATGTTCTCTCTCACCACAAATAGTTATACAATCCCCTTACCCCTTTGACCTCATGAAGAATCAACGGAGTTCTACTTCAAAGTAAAGAGGATTTCATCATGCATTTGAAGAATTCAAGCTGCGCCAATTGAAGACTCTCAAGACCCGAAGAATTCGAAGACCCTGAAGCGTTCGAATGTTTATATGACCATTAGAAGTCCAAACCCCTGTTATATACCCACGTTAGTTACGATGATTTGTGAGCCGTCATTGGTGTGTGTTTTTTGACGGCCACAAATAAAACCTATTCTCAAAAATATTGTTTGTATTGTGTGTATCTCCCTCCCACTCTTACCCGTCTCATCCCCAAAACCTCAACCCTACCAGATGGAGTATGAAGTTGGACTTGTAGTCTCTGGACCAATGACCCAGCCGGAGGCTGAAATATGGATTCACAACATGGAGAACCACTTCGGGAACAATTTGATTTCAAGGAAATATGAAGTGGCACACGCTCTCCAGTACTTTACCCAAAGTGCTGCAATCTGGTGGAAAATGCACCATGCCATACAAGGATTTAGTGGAGCAGAAAGTTGGGAAGAATTCAAGAAGACTCTGTTAAGATCCCGTCTCATTCGGAAGTGCTATGATTATCCGAAGGAGAAGACCTGTGCATGCAAGATCTGTGGAGAAATAGGACACACCCAGGAAGAACACACAGATGGATGCACTCATTGTGAAGAAAATCACCCAACGGAGGAGTGCCCAAGTAGTCAGGTGACTTGTTTCTTGTGTGAAGGAACCACCCACTACCCAGCTCAGTGTCACATTTACCCCAAGGTGCAACAAGTTGTCAAGCAGCAGAAAGATGCAGTGAAGGAAACACTCCAGAAGAAGATTCTAGAAGACCGGTGATGAACGAAAATATTGAAGACCCTGATGGACAAGGTCTGACCAGATTTTTCTCCAATGCATGCTACTCATGTGGAGAAGAAGGACATTATTCACACGACTGCACGAAGAGAAGCCAAGAGTATCTGGGATACTTCCCGACGTAAGTAGTGGAGTTTGATCCACTTGAAATAGAAGAACTGGCCAAAATGAAGGAGTTCGGAAAGAAGAAAAAGTACCCTCGGAAGAACCAAATATCTGCAGACATAGACCTGAGTCATGTCAGATGTTACAAGTGTATGAAATTTGGCCAGCACAAATACATGTGCTCCGGAAGGAAGCCGGGAATCCAAGGAGCAAAAGCAGAAGCTAAGAAGCCTCGAGACTTGTCAGAAATCATTTGCTTTTGTTGCAAGGAAGCAGGACATTTTGCCAGAGATTGTCCACAAAGGAAGAAAGCTAGAATGGAGTAGTTAAGTTTTGACCATAGCAATAAGTGTAATCCGAAGCACTCTTGTTTTTCATAAGATCATGGAGTGAAATTCTTTGTAACAGTAGTCCCTGAGATTTTAATAAAATCATGAATAAATGGAATTTATTGTCTCATGATTGCCTATGTTGAAACTGTATGTGTTGTTTCTCTACGAGCAAAGATCTCTGAACAATTATGAGGATATGAGAAAATATGCTCTATGCAGGCATGAGTATAATTCATTAAGTGTGGAAGTAATCGGTAAACCCACAGGATCCATTGAGTAGGATTGTGCCATAACTATCAGGGTGACATATACATTCCTCTGAGTACCTATTTACTGGCACTTGCAGATGACAACTCTCTACGAGTCATTCCTCAAGGGACCCGAAACGATCATGACCCTGACCAGTGATCATGATTACCCGAAAATCCTGAAGGACATGATGAAGCACATTCATCTTGAAGGAGATGCAGTCTACAATGGCTACCCATTCATGGAAAATGGAGTGGAACTTTGGTACGTGGAAGTACACCTCCACCATGTGAAAGGAGTTTGTCCAAAGACTATGGGGCAATACTTTTTCATTTCACGTGTACCACGTGAAACCTTCTTTGATGTTGTTCGTGAAGCTGCCATGGAAGCCATACGTCAGATCGGAGAAATACTTGAAGCAAGACTCCGTCATACCCAGGAATACCTGAGTGAAGTACGTGCGGAAATGATGGAGATGAAGCTCATGACCACCATGATGAAGCAAAAGATGGATGATTTCAAGGAGCACATTGGAAAATTCGAGTGGAACTAAGTACCTTCAAGAGAGATGGATGAATAAAGTTGGCAGAAATGCTCGACCATACCGAATCATGTGGATGGCAGCATTTGTAATAGAGTACTTTTGAATTGGAGTTTTTGAGGATAAATTAAGGATGTAATAAAGGATTGATTATGAAATGAATATGATTTATGGAAGAAGCTATGAGGGATCAGCAAACATTTTCTTAGGAGCATATGAAAACCTGAGAGTTGTGAAGATACGATAGATGTTTCGTTCAGCTTGCAGAACCAATGGATTATCCGAACTCTGTTCATGGACAAGAGAAATTCTGCAACGCTTGTGAGGATGCCCAAGTGTTAGAATGCGAGATTCGCTAAACCTTATACAGAGAAATGATTTGGGTGCGGAATGGATTGATCACCATGACGACTTACTCTTATCATTTACCTTGCTATTCGGAATGGTAAATCTGAGAGACTTACCCATAGAGAGAGACGACGTTCTTTGAAGCTTTTGTTTAAGCCTTAGAATGGTACTAGAAAAGCCCATGTACATGGCATTTGTTGTCACACGTAGGAAATTTTATGGTGAGGATGAAACCAAGACCCCTCTCTCTGCAGGATAACCACAAATGGTAGACCACCATGAGAACCATCGATATGTTATTTAGAATTGACCACGAGACTGTCAGTTAATAAGACCCAGTGACGGAAGAAGCTTATATCAGCGGGAGAGCATCACCAAAGGATTTAATATGAAGACTGTGCGATGTCAGTTGCCAAACCCCAGAGGATCGTTAAAGCATTTTGAGGGACCAGTATCTCTCATTTTAAGTGTGGTAGCATCCCACCTTGCCAGAGATTGGATTGTTAGAAGACCCCCAAACCCTAACCTTTCTTTCTAGCCTCTTCGAATCTCGAGGACGAGATTCATTTTAAGTGTGGTAGTTTGTAACATCCCAAAATTATAAATTTTGGAATGTTAACATAATTATTAGATTGATTGTTTGTTTGTTTGCTGAGTGATTGAAACTCGTGTAAAATTTGAAACTTTTCGAAACTTTCGAATGAGAGGGAATAAAATGACTTTCCCCTTCTCCGGTGAATTCAAATTAAAGCTTTTAAAAAAAAGCAAAGAGAGAAGAAGACATGACTTCTTCAACTATAAAGGATTTGAACGGAGATATTACATTTGAATTCCCTTGCATTTTTATTTGTTTTCTTCGTGCAAGAAATGCCGGGAAATTCTTTCGTCTTTTGTTTTGCATTTCCTCGCGCGAGAAATGTCCGGAGAAAACCCTCTTGCACGCAAGAGAGGGAGCGGAGGAAAATGACACTCCAAAAGTGCGGGCAATTTTTGAAATGTTGGAGCCAAGAAAACCCAAAGTTCTTTTGCAAAAAATAATTGCAAAAAAAAATAAAGCAAATTGGGAATTTCTGAAAAAAAACATTTTTTTTAAGTTTTTATTTTGGCTTTAAAAAAATGTTATTCGGGTAGAGATTCTTTTTCTGATTTTTTATATATAATACCATATATAAATATATGTATTTATCTTTCTTTTTGACGTTTATATTTTCTGTTTTGGAAAGGTTTTATATTAGGAAACATTTTTTTTCTTCTTTTTTCTTGCCACCGCCCTGGGCGTATCTTAGCCCAGCCCAATCCCCACCTCCTCTAAAACCGGCCACCGAGCCCCTCCTTACCTTCCCTCTTCCTCACTGCCAGTGGCCCCCCACCACCGAGCATCTCCCTCCCCACGTCGTCACCTTCCCTCTCCCTCGCTCCTTCCTTCTTTTCCTGCAGCGAGACCGAGCCCTCCCAGTACGGAATCCCTCCCCAATTTTTCTCTCCCTCTCTTACAGCACCCCGCCCCTTCCCCCTCCACTGCCCCGTGGCCCCACCCGACCAAGCCTCCCTCCACGTCGCCTTCCTCTCTCCTCTCCTCTCCTTCCTTCTTCTCTACACCAGAAACCGAAGCCGAGCTGCACCTCGCGATTTTCTTCCTCAGCGCCCTCCCTCTCCTTCCCAGTACCGAAGCTCCCTCTCCTTCCTTAGCCCGAGCCCCTGCCTTTCCCTCTCCACCACCCGAGCACCTCTCCCCGTCGGCCTTTCTTTCTCTTTCCTTTCTTCTACCCGACCGAAGCCGAGCCCGAGCAGAACCAGGGATCCTCTCCCCGAGTACTCCCTCCCTTTCCTTAGCACCTCGCCCGCATGGCCTATATAAAGCTCACCCCTCCACCCCCTACCCAACCCTAGCCGCCGTCGCCGCCACGAGCTGCCGTCGGAGCAGCAGCAGCAGCAAGGCTGCACCTCTCGGCCTCGCCCTGGAGGAGTCCACCCCGAGTCCCCCGAGCACCACCCCGCGGAGGATAAGGACCCCGTCGCCGCTGCCCCATCCTCTCCACGCCCCGGAGCTCCCCCTCTCCCTCGCCGGCGACGCCATCTTCCTCCCTCGCCGGTGCAAGCTACAGCTAGCAGGTAGCTCCCTCCTCTCTCTTTTATTCCATGTCCTCTTTTGATAGCCATTGGATCTTAAATGGATGGTTAGATTAGAACTGAGAATACCCCTTCGGTCTAACTCAGAAAACCAATGGTTCTTTTGTTCACTTAAGAATTAGCCAGTGGTTTTGCTAGCCTTAGGACGTTTGCTCCAAACCAAGAAACAAACGTTCTCCGCAGCCAACCGTAGCTTGCCATGTGTACCCCTCTTTTAGCACTAGTAGCTGCAGTTTTTCTGTCAAAAATAGCAAAAACAGCAACTTTCAATCTTGTTTTCGCCACAACTTTTTATCCCGAAGTCCAATGACATTGATTCTTTTTCCAGTAGCTCACAAATTTCCTGTAGTGTTTAAAAAATATAATTTGTCTATGTTTAAAATTTTTAAATATAAGTTAGATCAGATTTAGTTTAAACCTTGTTTTGCTTATTCCAGGAGTTTAAAAATAGCTTTAAATTTGAGTCCTTTTGGTACTGGTCACTAGTGATCTTAAGTACCAGTGGTAAAAATTTCAGAGTTGTTTGACTATTTTAACTCATTATTTCATGTGAAACAATTTCTGTTTCACCGCTTTTAGGTTTTAGGCTAATTCATTTTCTACTTTTGTTTTTAAATATTTTCTTTATTATTTCAGAAATATTATTATTGTTTTGTTTATGTTAGTTAACAGTAGTTTTGCAACAAGTTTTTATTTTAGTTTTATTTGTTTTCATTAAATCAATTCTAGCTCCGTTGTAACGTGCAATTGTTTTCAACGTTGTTTCAAATCCCGTTTGGGAATACTTTCAAAAGGTTTTGTGAAAATACTTTATTTTATCTTCGTTAAACTCATATCTTAGTTCCTTGTTATTATTTTTCTGTTAGACAAAACTATTTAGTGGTTGACGTAGTAGAAGACTCTTTAGTTCTCTTTGATGTTTCTTGCGGTTTCTCATTCGCTCTCTCTTTTGTTTTGATTGCTAGAATGATTGCTAGAATGAGTGCTTATGTGGATGATATGTTTGTTATATAGATTTCATCGGAGAGTGACAAGTAGTCTATCAAGTTATTTTCTCGAGGAATTCTTCTACGTCAACATCACACGCAAGTCACTTTGATCATACAATTACCTATGTTTTCAATGCATAGTAGATCACCTTCTTTGCCCAATTTTGCATGCTGCCTAGGTACTTGGAAACTTTAGTGTAAGATGTAGTATCATGTGGTAGGAACACAACACCCGATACTTGGCCCCGGGACGACACTTTCTTAATGCTTTGCTTGAGTAGACGGGTTATCGGTTGAGTGAATACCACGAGTGATGCGAGGTTGATATAATAATCAAGACCGGACTAAGACAAGATTTTCAAGACCTCGGACGCAATGCAACACTGGGTGAAGGACGGTTGATCGGCTCCCTGGAAAACCCAGTGGATGCCCGGGATGCTGGAACGGCCATGTCATCCTGCGGAAAGCTTCACCCAGGCTCAAAGAGACGGACGGATATTTTCAAGACCCAAGGCTTACCTGCACAGCCACAAGTCATTATGGGCTCTGGCTTGGTTGGACAACGCGGCGACTCTGGACAGGCGGTGCTAGCAGATGTAGACGAACGGTAGGAACGGTTGGGCACCGACAGGGATTCAGAGGGACCCGTTGAAAGACCATGTTTTGATCATCCGGTCTTCAAACACCCTGAAGTGCGAGGACATACACGGAGGCGATCAAATCTTGTGGGGAACGTGTGCAAAACTCTGCAGAGTACTCAAACCTAATCGATTAGCCGTGTCCACGGTCATGGACAACTTGAGCCAAAGGAACTGAAGTTATCTGGATTTCTCAACACCATTAAATACATTTGAGGAGGGTAATTATTGACAAACTCGGGTACGAGAACTTGTTGGCGGAACCATCTCGTTAACAACCAACAAAGTAGTAACATTTTGCTTTTAGCCCCCTCTTGTTATAGGAGAAAACTTGCTTTTCGCTAAAAAAACTTATAGCCCCACCTGCCATATATGCATATACTATAGATGATTACTTTTCACCCCTCTCTTATGTGACTTGCCGGCATATTCAATATGCTGACCTACACGGCTGCAACGTCTTATGTTGCAGATATTTTTCTTCGACGAGTAAGAGTACGATTCAGGGTTACGGTCTACACTCAACTTGTTGTTGGTGTTTATTGGGACTCCACTCCCTTGATTGCTTCCGCTGAGATATTTAAGGTATATATCAGTTTTGCGCTATTTACATGTGATTGCACTTTGATATATACATTGGTGTACTGTGTGTGCCAGCATACTGATCCAGGGAGGGCACAGAAACACAGAGGCTTGACTCGTCTTGAGTCGGGTCGCTAGAATGTGGAACTTGGAGGCCAAGGAAGATCTTGCTGGAGGGCCCCACTCAACACAAGGGCGCGCCCCAGGGGGGCGCCATGATGTTGTGTGGCCCCCTCCATGCTCCATTTGCCCTACCCCCTCCACTATAAATTCAGCAATATTACAAAACCCTCATGGGATTCCACGAAATACTTTTTTCGCCGCCGCAAGCCTCTGTTCTCGCCAGATCCCATCTGGAGGCCTTCTCCGGTACTCTATTTGAGGGAGAACTCATCACGGAGGGCCTCTACATCAACCTTGCCGCCTCTCTGATGATGCGTGAGTAGTTCACCATAGACCTACAGGTCCGTATGTAGTAGCTAGATGGTTGCTCGCTATCTTTGTATCTCAATACAATGGTCTCCAGGATCTTCATGGAGATCCATTCGATGTAATGACTTTGTGCGGTGTGTTTGTTGGGATCTGATGAATTGTGAGTTTATGATCAGATATATCCTTGTTTTATTTGAGTTCTTTGCTCATCTCTTTCATGCATGATTTAGTATAGCCTTGTATTTCTTCTCCGAAGTTTTGGTTTTGTTTGGCCAACTATATTAGAACTTCTTGCAATGGGATGAGGTGATCGGTAATGGATTCGATCTTGCGGTGTTCAGTCCTAGTGACGGAACGGGAGTAGATACGCATGTGTTGTTTCCATTAAGGATAACAAGTTGGGGTGAATTCTTATATGCTTTTGACTTGGCTACATCATGTCGTCGTTCTTAATGCATTATTTTGTTCCTATGAACTTAATACACTAGATTCATGCTGGATAGCGGTCGATATGTGAAGTAATATTAGTAGATGCCCACAGGAATCGGTCTACTTGATTTGGATGTGATGCCTACATCATGGTCATTGGCTTGAATAGCGTCATAATTATTTGCTTTTCTATCAATTGCCCAGTAGTAATTTGTTTACCCACCGTATGCTACTTTCTTGAGACAGATACCACTAGTGAATCCTATGGTCCCCGGGTCTACTTTTCTTATAAGATCAATCCAGTTTACTTATACAAAAATATCAAAAATACTTGCTGCACTTTTTGTTATTTTATTTATTTATCAATCTATCATATATCATTTAATCTCGCTTCTTCACCGTTGAGAGATTGACAACCTCTCGTTTGTGTTGGGTGCGAAGGTTTGTGTTATGTGTGCAGGTCTCGGTGTTGCTTGGTTCTCCTACTATATTGATAACTTTGGTTCCTTAACTCAGGGAAATACTTTGATAGAGGCGAAGTTGTCCCTGTCTTTCGATGGGATGGTGGTTATCGTTTTGATGGAGTAGACTTTGACGATCTGACTACGAACTTGTGAGGACATCACGCCTTAGCAATCGGTAAACCAACTCCGAGAGGTTATTGACCACGCCGGAGCATGATCAACCGGACCACGAGGGTCTATTTCTTGCATGCAAACAAAGAACAAGCAAGAAACTAAGATTGCAATATGGATATTGCGAATATAAGAGGAAAGCTTTATTGATGAAGGTGGGGTTCTGTGACGCCTTTGTCTGGTCGTGGAACACAAACGAAGAACGCGGAGTTGTAGCTATCGCGAACTTGTAATCTAAACAAAACCCAAGTCTAAACGGTGCCCTAAAGACTATATATACGACGTAATAGAGAGGGAATTTCGTGACTCTGGTAGGAGGGCTCCGAAAACAACCTTAAACTCGGTTTCCCCGCACATACGGACTCTAAAAACAGCCTATAATATGGTATTCCAAAATTACATGGGCATGGCCCAAAATAAGGTGGTGCAACACCTATAATAGCCTATGGACGAAATTTACAAAGTATTGTCCTGAATATTTTGTCCAAGCCTTCATGCTCTCCTTATGGTGGCTTTAAACTGCGAAAATCACCAGTGGAAGTGCCTTTGTTCTTTCCAGCGCGTGCACATTCTTCTCCATGCTTGATCCCGCTCCAACATATATCCTTCTTGTCCATGCTAGGTCCTTCATTCATAATTACAACAAAAGTATTTAACTTAGGAAGCATCATATGTTCATGAACATTAGAAGGATTTCCTAGAACAAAAGTACGTGGTAATTCGATTGGCGTGCACGAGCTCTAGTAACTGGTCTAGTATGTATAGCAGCTGGGGTTGTGGTGTAACAATGGTGTTGATGTCCTCATCATCCTCCCCTTCTAGAACTGATGTCGTCCTCGATGGAAGCTCATCTTCCTCACCCAAATATGGCTTCAAATCTTCAATGTTAGAAGTGGGACTAACCCCAAAATCTACATGCAGCTCAAGTCTATATGCATTATCATATATTTTCTCTAACACCTTGAAAGGACCATCAGCACGCAGCATTACCTTTGACTTGTGCAAATTAGGAAATCTATCCTTACGCAAATGCAACCAAACAAGATCTCCAGGTGCAAAGACAACATGTTTTCTACCCTTATCTCCAACAAGTTTATATTTAGCATTCATACGCTCAATTTTTCCTTCGTTAACTCATGCATCTTTAATATCAAATCAACACGTTCTTTAGCATCAAAATTAACCTTCTCCGAAGATGGAAGAGGTAACAAATCAATAGGTGCACGAGGTAAGAAACCATACACAACTTCGAAAGGGCACATCTTAGTAGTAAAACACAGCGAACGATTATAAGCAAATTCAATATGAGGCAAGCATTCTTCCCATAGTTTTAGGTTGTTCTTCAAAACATCCCTAAGCATAGTAGACAATGATATATTGACTACTTCAGTTTGTCCATAAGTTTGGGGGTGACATGTAGTACTAAAAAGAAAATTTGTACTCAACTTAGCCCGTAAACATCGCCAAAAGTGGCTAAGAAATTTAGCATCACGATAAGAAACAATCATATTTGGCACACCATGCAAGCATATAATTTCATGAAAGAACAAATTAGCCACATTAGCAACATCATCACTTTTATTACATGGTATAAAGTGTTCCATTTTTGAGAATCTGTCCACGACAACAAATATGCTATCCCTCCCCTTCTTTGTTCGAGGTAAACCTAAAACAAAGTCCATAGATATATCCTCCCAAGGAACACTAGGTATAGACAAAGGCATATATAAACCATGAGGATTGAGTCGTGACTTAGCTTTTTGTCATGTCGTGCAGCGAGCAACAAAACGCTGAACATACCGTCGCATCTTTGGCCAAAACAAACGTGTAGCAAGTACATCCTCCATCTTCTTTACGCCAAAGTGTCCCATCAATCCTCCTCCATGCACCTCATGTGACAACAAAAGACGAACGGAGCTAGCTGGAATGCATAGCTTGTTAGCACGGAACACAAATCCATCATTAATGATGAACTTGTTCCATGTTCTCCCTCCTTTACAATTCTCCAACACATCTTTAAAATCAGCATCATGCACATATTGATCTTTGATGGTCTCCAAACCAAATATTTTAAAGTCAAGTTGTGAAAGCATAGTATAACGACGAGATAGAGCATCAACAATAACATTTTCTTTACCATTCTTGTGTTTAATGACACACGGGAAAGTCTCAATGAATTCAACCCATTTAGCACGTCTAGGGTTCAGTTTTGCTTGACTTTTAGTATGTTTCAAAGATTCATGATCCAAATGTATGAAAAATTCTTTGGGCCATAAATAATGTTGCCATGTTTCCAAAGTCCGAATAAGAGCATACAATTTCTTATCATAAGTAGAATAATTCAGACTAGGCCCGATTAATTTTTCAGAAAAGTATGCAACACGTTTACCATCTTGTAATAACACACCTCCTAATCCAATTCCACTAGCATCACATTGAAGCTAGTTGGAGTAAAGGAGCATGTGTTAACTTATCTTACAAAACCGTGAAGGCTTCTTCCTGTGTAGTACCCCAAGCATAAGTCACATATTTCTTTGTAATCTCATTGAGAGGTGCAACAATGGTGCTGAAATCTCTCACAAAACGCCTATAAAACCCGACGAGTCCAAGAAAACTCCTCAGTTGTGTGAACGTTTTGGGCTGCGGCCAACTCTCAATAGCTTCAATCTTGGCTTTATCAACTTGAATTCCTTGTGGAGTAACGACATAGAGAAGAAAAGATACTCGGTCGGTCCAAAAGGTGCACTTCCCAAGGTTACCAAAAAACGTGCATCACGTAGAGCAATAAAAACAACATGCAAATGATCCAAGTGTTCCTCCAAAGATCTAGTATAAATCAGTATATCATCAAAGTAGACTACCACAAATCGTCCAATGAAAGCACGTAAACCTCATTCATTAATCTCATGAAAGTCCTAGGTGCATTAGTTAATCCAAAAGGCATAACTAACCACTCATATAATCCAAACTTAGTTTTAAATGTTTTTTCCATTCATGTCCCAATTTCATGCAAATTTGATGGTACCCACTACGCAAATAAACTTTGGAGAAAATTATAGAGCCACTTAATTCATCAAGCATATCATCTAGCCTAGGAATAGGATGACGATAATGAACAGTAATATTATTAATGCCACTAAAATCAACACACATACACGATGTACCATCCTGTTTCGGAACTAGAATAATAGGAACAGCACAATGACTTTGAGATTCGCGTATATAACCTTTGTCGACCAGCTCTTGTACTTGACACATAATCTCCTTTGTCTCCTCTGGGTTGGTATGGTATGTTACGCGGTTGGGTAGCACGTGGCACAGTTGTGTCTCAAAATCCCTAAACCTCTAGTATATATAGGAGGAGGAGAGAGGCAGCCTTGCGTGCCAAGGAAGGCCTCCTTGGGTTGGACGAAGTGGGGAAGGGAGGAGTCTGACTCAAGTGGCAGTGCCACAAGTAAGTGGTACTATCATTACTACTTTGTATCTTATGGCCTCAAGAATATGAACATGTGTAGCACTATGATCGTGATTCAATAAACCATTGAAGGTAATTATTCAAGCAAATAGACTAACCATTATTCTCTTTAAATGCGTATTGCAATAAACATGACCCAATCATGTTCAAGCTCAACGCAAACACCAAATAAAAATTATTTGGGTTTAACACCAATCCCGATGGTAGAGGGAGCATGCATGTTTGATCACATCAACCTTAGAATTAATTCGCACACACATCGTCACCTCACCCTTGCTAGTATCCTTTTAATTCGTAGCTATAACTTGAAGTTACTGACACTTAGCAACTGAACCGGTATCTAATACCCTGGTGCTACAAGGCATACTAGTAAGGTACACATCAATATCAGGTATATCCAATATACTTTTGTCGACTTTGCCATCCTTCTCATCTACCAAGTATCTAGGGTAGTTCCGCCTCAGTGACCGTTCCCCTCATAACAGAAGAACTTAGTCTCGGGTTTGGGTTCAACCTTGGGTTTCTTCATTAGAGCAACAACTGGTTTGCCGTTTCATGAAGTATCCCTTCTAGCCCTTGCCCTTCTCGAAACTAGTGGTTTTACTAACCATCAACAATTGACGCTCCTACTTGATTTCTACTTTCGCAGTGTCAAACATTGCGAAACGCTTAAGGATCATCATATCTATCCTTGATATGTTATAGTTCATCACGAAGCTCTAGCAGCTTGGTGGCAGTGACTTTGGAAAACCATCACTATCTCATCTGGAAGATTAACTCCTACTTGATTCAAGCGACTCTTGTACTCAGACAATCTGAGCACATGCTCAACGATTGAGATTTTCTCCTTTACTTTGTAGACAAAGAATCTCGTCGGATGTCTCATACCTCTTAACAAGGGCACGAGCATGAAATCCCAATTTCATCTCTTAGAACATCTCTTATGTTCCGTGGCATTCAAAACGTCTTTGATGCCTTGCTTCTAAGCCGTTAAGTATTACACACTGAACTATCACGTAGTCATCAAAAACGTGTATGTTAGATGTTCGCAACATCCACAGACGACGCTCGAGGTACAGTACACCATGTGGTGCATTAAGGACATAAGCCTTCTACGCAGGAATGAGGACAATCCTCAGTTTACGGACTGTGTCCGCAAAGTTGCTACTATCATCTTTCAACTAAATTTTATCTAGGAACATATAAAAACAGTAGAGCTACAGTGCAAGCTACAACATAATTCTCAAAGACCTTTTGACTGTGTTCATGATAATTAGTTCAATTAATCATATTACTTAAGAACTCCCACTCAAATAGACATCCCTCTAGTCATTCGAGTGACGCATGACTCAAATCCACTAACTCAAATCCGATCATCACGTGAGTTGAGTATAGTTTCAGTAGTGAACATCTCCATGTTGATCATATCTACTATATGATTCATGCTCGACCTTTCGGTCTCTTGTGTTCCGAGGCCATGTCTGCACATGCTAGACTCGTCAAGTTTAACGCGAGTGTTCCGTGTGTGCAACTATTTTGCACCCGTTGTATGTCAATGTTGAGTCTATCACACCCGATCATCACGTGGTGTCTCGAAAGGACGAACTATCGCAAAGGTGCACAGTCGGGGAGAACACAATTTTATCTTGAAATTTTAGTGAGGGATCACCTTATAATGCTACCATCGTCCTAAGCAAGATAAGGTGCAAAAAAGGATTAACATCACATGCAATTTATAAGTGACATGATATGGCCATGATCTTGTGCTCCTTGATCTCCATCACCAAAGCACCGGCATGATCTTCATCATCACCGGCGCCACACCATGATATTCCAGCATCATGATCTCCATCATCGTACCACCATCGAGGTTGTCGTGTCATCTATGCTATTACTACTAAAGCTACAACCTAGCAACATAGTAAACGCATCTGCAAGCACAAACGTTAGTTTTAAAGACAACCCTATGGCTCCTGCCGGTTGCCGTAGCATCGACGTGCAAGTCGATATTTAACTATTACAAAATGATCATCTCATACATCCAATATATCACATCATGTCTTTGGCCATATCACATCACATGCATACCCTGCAAAAACAAGTTAGACGTCCTCTAATTTGTTGTTGCATGTTTTACGTGGCTGCTATGGGTATCTAGTATGATCGCATCTTACTTACGCAAAACCACAATGGTGATGTGTGAATTGCTATTTAACCTCTATCCAATGATCGCCTCGGTCAAATCCAATTCAACTAAAGTTGACGAAATAGACACCCGTGAGTCATCTTTATGCAATAAGTTGCATGTTAGTCGATGAAACCGGTCTCTCGTAAGCGTACAAGTAAGGTTGGTCCGGGGCGCTTCAATCCAACAATACCGCCGAATCGAGAAAAGACTAAGCAGGGTAGCAAATCAAACATCAACGCCCACAAAAACTTTTGTGTTCTACTCGAGATTACATCTACGCATGAACCTAGCTCATGATGCAGCTGATGGGGAACGTTGCATGGGAAACAAAAAAATTCCTACACACACGAAGACCTATGATTGTGATGTTCAGCTACGAGAGGGAGATCGGATCCACATACCCTTGTACATCACTAAGCGGAAGCGTTATTAAATGCAGTTGATGTAGTTGTACGTCTTCACAATCCATCCTCGAACCGTCCCATGATCCGTCCCACGAACCATCTCGTGATCCATCCCGATCAAGTGCCGAACAGACGGCACCTCCGCGTCCCGCACACGTACAGCTCGATGACGATCTCCGCCTTATTGATCCGGTAAGAGAGACGGGGAAGTAGATGAGTTCTCCGGCAGCGTGACGGTGCACCGGTGATGGTGATGATCTATTCCTGCACGGCTCCGCCCGAGCTTCGCAGAAAACCGATCTAAAGGAAGAACTACGAATTAGAGGGGAGGGCAGCACATGACAAAGTTGTGTCTAAAAAGCCCTATACCTCTAGTACATATAGGAGGAGGGGATAGGCAGCCTTGGAGTGCCAAGGAAGACATCCTTGGGTCGGCCGAAGTGGGGAAGGGAGAAGTCCTCCTCTAATCCCACTTGGATTAGGACTCCTTCCTTAATTTTCCCACCTCTTTTGGATTTTCCACTTTTTCCTCATGGGCTTTCCTTGGATTACTTTGTCAGCCCATTATACCTTATTGTGCATCCAATAAACCCATGTGGACCCCTTGGGGTGTGGTGGGCCCACCCAGTGGGCCCCCGGAACCCATTCGTCACTCCCGGTACACTGCCGGCAATGCCCGAAAACCTTCTGAAATCCAAATACCAACTTCCTATATATCAATCTTCATTTCCAGACCATTCCGGAAACCCTCGTGATATCTGGGATCTCATCCGGGACTCCGAACAAAACTTCGGTCACCAACACATATAACTCAACTATACCGAAACATCACCAAACCTTAAGTGTGCAGACCCTGCGGGTTCGAGAACTATCCATACACGACCTGAGACACTTCTCTGGTCAATAACCAACAGCGGGACTAGGATGTCCATATTGGTTCCTACATATTCTACAAAGATCTCTATCAGTTGAACCTTTGTGTCAAGGATTGGTATAATCTCGTATACTATTCCCTTTGTCCTTCGGTATGTTACTTGCCCGAGATTCGATCGTCGGTATCTCTATAGCTACTTCAATATCGTTACGAGCAAGTCTCTTTACTTGTTCCGTAATACAAGATCCCATAACTAAGTCCTTAGTCACATTTCTTGCAAGGCTTGTTGTGATGTTATATTATCGAGTGGGCCCCGAGATACCTCTCCGTCACATGGAGTGACAAATCCCAGTCTTCATCCATGCCAACCCAACAGACACCTTTGGAGATACCTGTAGAGCACCTTTATAGTCACCCAGTTACATTGTGACGTTTGACAACCCACAAGGTATTCCTCCGGTGTCCGGGAGTTGCATGATCTCATGGTCATAGAAACAGATACATTGACATGCAGAAAACGGTAACAATAAACTAACACGATCATATGATACGTTTATAATTTGGGTCTTGTCCATCACAGCATTCTCCCAATGATGCGATCCCGTATCAAGTGAAAACACTTGTCTATGGTCAGGAAACCTTGACCATCTTTGATCAACGAACTAGTCAACTAGAGGCTCACTAGGGACAGTGTGTTGTCTATGTATGCACACATGTATTTGAGTTTCCAATCAATACAATTCTAGCATGGATAATAAGCGATTATTATGAACAAGGAAATATAATAATAACTAATTTATTATTGCCTCTAGGGCATATTTCCAACAAATCTAAACAAAACCAAAGTCTAAACAGTGCCCTAAGGGCTGTATATATGAGGGAATAGAGAGGAAATTTCGTGACCCTTGGAGGAGGGGTCCGAAAACAACCCTAAACTCGGTTTCCCCACACATGCAGACTCTAAAAACAGCCTATAATATGGTATTTTGAAATTACATGGGCCTTGCCCAAAAATAAGGTGGCGCAACACCTATAATAGCCTATGGACGAAATATATGAAGTGACGTCTTGAATATTTCCTCCAAGCCTTCATGCTCTCCTTATGGTGGCTTTAAAGTGAGAAAATCACAAGTGGAAGTGCCTTAGTTCTTTCCCGCGCGTGCACCCTCTTCTCCATACATGATCCGGATCCAACGGATATCCTTCTTGTCCATGCTAGGTCCTTCATTAATAAGTAAAACAAAAGTATCTAACTTAGGAAGCATCATATGTTCATGAACATTAGAAGGATTTCCAAGAAACAAAAGTACATGGTAAGTCAATTGGTGTGCACGAGCTCTAGTAACTGTTCCAGTTTGTATAGCAGCTGGGGATGTGGGTGTAACAATGGTGTTGATGTTCTCATCATACTTACTCTACTATGTTGCATCATCCTCTCCTCTTCGGGGATAAAAATCCAACATAGTGTACAAGTAGCAGGGACATAATCGTTTTCCAATAATTTTTTGAAGAGGAGAAAAACTTCTAAGGAGGAGAGAACTTCAATGATCCATTAATATAAGAGGGAGAAACTTTTCTATGATCCCTAACAAAGGGGGAGATAAATCAAGGAACTCTTATCTATACTTAAGGGGGACAAAAATACAAGGAACACTAATCACAGAGAGAAGAATCCAGGATCCCTTAGTCTCAATTAAACCTTACCCTCTGACCTTTTTGGAAATTAATGCCAAAGGGCGAGAAATATCAAAGCTACCAATAAGCTTCACCCAAAGGGGGATATATATAAAAGCCTCTTCCATCAGAATGGGAGATCTTTGAAGGGGAGATCTACCAACGTAGATATATCAAACCTTACATATTCACAGGGAGAAATACCTTTAAGGGGGAGTGATATAAAACCCAAACAGATTGTTTTATTGCCTACTTTGGATTGAACATTTCTCACGCTACCTACTCCCAATATCTACATGCTATGATTTAGGGGGAGAGGTAATCTTACATATTCATATTGAGGGAGAAAGTTCTAAATATTCTTGTGGGCTTATCTATCATCAAATCATATTTCTCATATGTTCTGCATATCTTCATTCTTTTGAAGCACTTTGCATCTTCACAATAGAATACTATCGTGTTATCTAACATTTGTTTTCCCAAGTGTACTCCTAGTGCTAAGATGCTCAAGAACCCCAAGGTAAGTATATGCATCATATGGATGATATGTTGTTTCTTGCACATATTGTTTGCAAGTGTGAGTCCTGAACATGGAAACCTTTAATTCACATATGTTTGATGCATATAGGCAAGATTTCCATGACTTGTCTTGTCCTTTCTACCATGTGTATGCCCATGCATTCCAAAGCAACTATCTTTAAAATGGGATTGCACACATTTAGGGGGGTTGTATTAGTTATGTATCTCTCAAAGCTGTTAGTCAAAGAGACAATGTATGTTATCATCAATTACCAAAAAGGGGGAGACTGAAAGCACATATGCTCCCTTGGTGGTTTTGATAATTCATGACAACATACACTATCTCTTGGACTAACACTTTTACCTAGTATATCCCACGCATAGTCCAGAGAGAGTATTGGCTAAAGGATTGTGAGGAACTTTTGTATCTGTGCCACCAAAAGATAGTGACCAACTTTCTGGTATCTCTATTTCAAGAATCAGAATTTCTGAGTTTGGAAGTTGTACCACCGAGATTTGGAAACTGCCCTAGGCCACCATATCAGTATCACCTAGATTCATATATCGGTCTCACTGGGAATTCAAAAGTTGCCACATTTAGTGCTACTCGGTACCAACGAGATTCATTTTGGTGTCATCGAGTTGGCCAATAAAGATGCCTATATATACCCCTCCACCACCTCTCATTTATAGAGGAAGCACTCAGAATACAAACACACTTGCCATATCCATTTTTCTGAGAGAGAGCCACCTACTCATGTGTTGAAATCAGGAAATTCCAATCCATCAATTTGAAACTTGATCTCTAGCCTCCCCAAGTTTCTTTCCACCAAATCAATCTTTCCTGCCTATGCCAAATCTATGAGAGATTGATTGAGTGTTGAGGAGACTATCTTTTGAAGCACAAGAGCAAGGAGTTCATCGTTCCACCACATCTATTACCTTTTGGAGGGTTCTTCCTCCTAGATTGTTTAGGTGTCGCTTGGGAGCCTCCTACTTCATGTTGCGGAGTTGAACCAAGAAGTTTGTATGGGCAAGGAGATCGCCTACTTCATGAAGATCTACCCCGAGTCAGGCTAGTACTTTACGGACGTAAGGTATGGTGGATTAGACAAGGTCGCTTCTTCATGGACCCCTTGTGGGTGGAGCCACCATGGACTCTCGCAGCAGTAATCCTCCATGGGTTGAAGTCTCCACTAAGGTGGATGTACGATATCACCACCTATGGAAACCACGCCAAATATCAATGTGTCCATCTTTGCATTTGATCTTCCTAAACTCTACTCCTTACTTACATGTGCAAGGTCTTTACTTTCCACAACCATATATGTTGAGCAGCATGTGTAGGGTGCACTAGACTTGTTATAACTCCTAAAATATGCCAACCAATAAAATTGGGAAAAGGCTAGGATTTTAATTTATGCAAGTAGTCTATTCACTCCCCCCTCTAGACATCTCTTCTATCGATCCAACATCATGCTTGAAGACAAGCGTTGTACCATGGAAGACACTTGCAAGCGGATGAACATCAGCAAGTGTTGTGCCAACAACCAGAAGCATCGCCCCTGGCAACCAGCCCAAGCAAAGCCAAACTATCAGCCTCAGTAGGTCTTGACTCATGCACCTCGTCCGACGTACCAGCGTCAGCAGCATGCCATGCCGAGGCCAGCATACAACAAACCCAGTAACAACATCGGTGGGAAGAACAACAACTTCGGGCAGGTCACATGCTTTGGATGTGGTCGGCATGGACACATCTCAAAGGAGTGCCCCAATAAGAAGCCAGATGCACCGCACCCCAATGCGCCAAATCAAGGACAAGGTCGTAGACCGCTTCCCACGAACCCAACTCCTGGCAACCAGCCCAACAATTGGCAAGGGTTGTGTGAATCACGGCATCGCTGAGGAAGCCCAGGAAGACCCGCATGTTATACTATGTATGTTCCTCGTCAACTCAACTCCAGAAACCGTTCTATTTCACTATCGTGCTTTGCATTCTTTTGTTACCCAAAAGTTTGCACTAGAAAGTGGTATGAAGCCTACACGCATGGGTAGTCATATGTTGGTACAAACCTCGGAATTAGTTATGAGGACCAAGGTACGATGTAAAGGAGTTGGGATTAACATCAACGAGGTAGACTTACTGGTAGATCATATCATCGAGAAGTTGCAAGGCTTGGATGTAATCCTTGGCATGGAGTGGTTGACTAAGCACCAAGACTTGCTAGACTGTGCCAAGCGAACTGTTACCATGACCAATAGTAAGCGAGTTGAAGTCAAGAATATTCCCAAACCTACCTTCGCTCAAGCCCCGCAGGTCAATTGTGTGACGGGAATTGAGTTGGATCATGTGCAAGTGGTATATGAATACCTAGATGCCTTTCTTCATGAGACTCCCGGAATGCCTCCTCACCGCGACATTGAGTTCATCATTGAGCTAATGCTCGAAGCAGGACCCATCTATAAGAATCCCTATAGAATGGGATCTGGAGAGTTGGTTGAGTTAAAGAAGTAACTAGCAGAGTAGCTTAGGAAGAGATTTATTCACCCTAGTGCCCCTCCTTGGGGATCACATGTTCTATTTGTGTCAAACAGGGATGGAACTATCTGACTCTGTGTCAATTACCGTTCTCTCAATGAAGTCACAATTAAGAACAAGTACCCACTCCCCAAGTTTGATGACATGTTCGATCAGCTGAATGGTGCCAAGGTGTTTTCCAAGATCGATCACAGTCCTGGGTACTACCAGCTGAAGATTAGGCCCCAAGATATTTCAAAGACGACATTTATGACCCAGTATGGCCTCTATGAGTAATTGATCATGTCATTTGGGTTAACCAATGCCCTAGTCTACTTCACGTACCTCATGAACAAAGTCTTCATGGAGTACTTGGACAAGTTTGTTGTTGTCTATATCGATGACATACTCGTACTCTCTAAATCTGAAGAAGAGCATGCGAAGCACTTGAGGATGATCCTGGATAAGCTTCGAGAGCACCAACTTTATGCCGAATTTAGTAAGTGTGAATTCTAGCTGCATGAAGTTGGATTCTTGGGTCATCTGTTCATGGCAGAAGCCCGAAAAAATCCAGAAAACATATATATAAAACCAGCTAAACAGAAGCTTCCGAATCACTCAAGGAGGGTCAGAGGGGGGGCAGAGGCCTCCCAGGCGGCTTGCTGGCGCGGCGAGGCCCTAGGCCGTGCCAGGAGGTTGCCTGGGTGGGTCCCATCTCCTGCAGTGCCCTCGTTTGGCCTATATTTAGAGTCCCGAGATGAAACCCTCGCAGATTTTCTGGAATCGCAATTTTCTCCATCGTTCCGCCGCCACAGCGCTTCCGATATCGGGAGCGTCAGGAGACCTCTTGTCGGCACCCTGGCGGAGGGAGGATTGACCTCCGGGAGCTTCTCCACTGCCATGGACGCTTCAAGGATGTGTCATGAGTAATCCTCCTTGTACCACGAGTCCATGACCAGTAGCTATGTGATGTCTTCTCTCCAATCGTGTGCTTCAATGGTTAGTCCTTGTGAGCTGCCCTACATGATCAAGGCATCTATGTAATTCTCATGCTATTGCTATGCTCAGTTTGTTGGGATCCGATGGATTATGAGATTATGTTCAGATTGTTATGAGTTATATATTTGATTATCCATTTATATTATGATCCTTAGTGATTCATGCATATTCTCCGTTGCTTTTTATTGCTTTGTCCAAGTAGTAGATTGTAACTCCAAGAGGGAGCGTTATGCATGATTGTGGGTTCATGCCCCTCAATGTCTAGCTTGAATGACAGAAACATGAGACTAGGGGATGTGCTTGTTGCCACCAGGGAGAAAACAACGGTGCTTGTGACCATGGTTGCAAGGATTGTTTACCTTACGCATAGTTCATTCATGCTTTTGCCTGTTGCTTTGAGTTTACACTTTGGGTGGGGCTCGCAACTTAATACCGGAGAGATGTTCTTGATAGATATCTCAAGGTGGATGATTAGTAAGTAGATGTTGATGAATAAACGGTCTACTTGTCTTGGCGTACTGCCCATTACTATTGAACCTCTAACTATCAAGGAGCATAATTAGCATTGCGGTGCCATCATAATTCTGTGAATTGCCCAACTGTGATTTGTTTACCCAAGCATAGTTGTTTATCATCTTTTGGTAGAGAGACATCACTAGTGAACATCATGTGACACCGGTCCATATCACCATCATTGTTTACACCTCCATTATTTACCGCTTTCATTTACTTTTCCGTTGCAATCACTATTTCTTTCCTGCTTGTGTTTTGATCTTTTGAAAACTACAAGGTCGGAGAGATTGACAACTTCTCTGTACTCGTTGGGAGCAAAGTTATTTGTTGTGTGTGCAGGTCCACGTCTTCTGCTAGCGCCAGGGTGGAAGACACCTACTTGTTGATCCTAGGAGTCCTCCTGGTCCAATAAACCTTACAGTCTTCGTGTAAGGGAAATCTACTGATGACTACATCTCCAGCTTCCACTTGGGGTAACCAACGAGGGGCGAGAAGTATATCCATCAACTCGTCATCAAGCGAATTTCTGGCGCTGTTGCCGGGGACTCCAGTCTTCAAGATAGAGGAGTTGCACACTATCTTTTACCTTTGCTTTTAGTCTTGTTAGTTTGTCATGAGCTAGTTAGGGTTATGGAAAACTGCACTCTTAGTTCACTGCTTCGGGAAGGCCGGATTACCACACCCGTGGTAGAGAAGTCTCCTCCACCTACTAAATGTATCCCATTCAAAATACCACTTGGGATAATTGAAATAATTAGGAATGATTATTATGATGGAACAGTCAATCCTAGTATTCATTTGTTGAAACTTACACAACTTCGTGAGTTGTTTAAGATTTTAGGTTTGACAAGAGATGGAGTCACGAGGAAATTATTTTCCTTGTCACTCAAAGGAAAAGCATTGGAATGGTATAGGCTACTAGATGATTCTCACCTACGGGATTGGAAAGAGATTCAGTCTCTCTTTTACTCCAAGTTTTATCCTCTTCATGAAGTCCATGTGGATCATGGTAACAATGCTTTATGTGATACTTATATTGTTGAGTTTATTCCTGATTCCACTGAAAATTATTATGAGAATGGAACATATTCTTATAGATATTTCAATAATATCAAGTTCCCTCTCTTTATGTTGAAGGTTTTGAAGCTGCACTTGTTTTGCCTTCCTATGCTTATTGCTTTGTGCTTCAATGAATTATTCTATTGGAATATTCCTATGCATAGGAAGCATGTTAGAATTAAATGTGTTTGTTGTTTGCTTCTTGATTCTCTCTTTTGTTCCACAACTCTTATTCCTACGAGAGCATCATTAAAATCTTAAGCCTATCTTTATGGCTATAAAGAAAGAGCTCTAGGGAGACAACCCTTGTTATCTTTACCTTGAGTTATTACTTTTAGTTTTAGTGGTCTTGATGCTTGTTACTACAACAGCAACATCATTGTATCTTTATTTTAAGCTTTGTGCCAAGTTATAGCCTTCGATTGCAAGAAAGTTCAAAAGTTGTGACATGTTGTCCAGAAACAGATTTTGTCTGCTTGACGGAATAATTCGCCAAACATCACCAGATCATATTTTTCATCTGAATTGTTTTGATATCATGTTGTATATAATTTCCTTTCTGTCATTTGTTCAGAGTTTTTTGATTTGAGTTTCATAAGTACCCCGAATAAATTATTTACTACCTGTTGTTCTGTTTTTCACAGATTCTGCCATGTTTTGCGTTTTCATTATTTTGCAAATCCTAAGCTTACTTTTTATTTGCAAAAACCTTTTGGAAATCACGAGAAGCAGTAGATTTTCATGAAAATCTTTATTTCCAGCAGGTATTGAATTATTTTATTAAGGGTACTAACCACTCTAATCAGCTTATGATGAGTTTCGTATGAAGGGAGTTTTCAAGTATGCGATGGGAGATGATGAAAGAAGATATAGGAGTTTCAAGCGCTCAAGCTTGGGGATGCCCCCATGCACCCCAAGAAATATTCAAGGATACTCAAGCGTCTAATCTTGGGGATGCCCCCGTGCATCCCCTTCTCTATCAACAATCATTAGTTCGTCCATCTCCATGCTATATTTTTATCACTTCATATGTTATGTGCTATGCTTGGAGCATCCCGCTATTTGCTTTTTAGTTTTTTTTAGTTTTCCTTGTTGTTCATAACAAGACGGAACCTATCCTACCTTGTTTGGGAGAGAGACACGCTCCATTACACTCTATAACACAAATAGTTTCCATGCTTATCTTTTGGTGTGTTCTTCATCTTTCCATAGCTATTGTCATGCTTAGCTCTTAGTTTTCATGCTTATCTTTTTAAGAGCTTTTATTTAGGTTGCTTTCAGAACTCTCTTAAGTTATCATGCTTATCTTGCTTAGATAGTTGGCTCGTTGCACTAAGTTGTGTGTCTTGCATGAGTAGGTAATTGAGGTTGCTATTTAAGTATAGTAGTAACTTGCAATAGTTTTGAGGTATTGATTTGAGTAATGTTTGGACTATTGGTGCCAAGATCTTGAGCCTATTAGTGATAGGTATCTTATTTTGGGAAATCCGTGTGTTTTCAAAAACTAAAATTAATTGAGAACTCTAGCTACCAAATTGATCGCTAACCTCTGGAGGGGTTGGAATATATAGAGTACCATCACGTTACCATGAGTCGAGGATGCGCAAGGATAACCAAACCCCCAAACACTCCTCCTCGAGGTACTTGTCTCTTTTTGAATTTCCTAACTAGATAGAGAGTTACCGATAATAAGTGTATGAGTTCTTCTGACTAATGTGAGTATTCGATTGTTGGCACTTCCAACATCCATATTTTGATAGCCTCTTCGGTACTGTGCATTGTCCTTTCTCACATTGAGAGTTGGTGCAAACTCCGTGGGTGCATCCAAACCCATGACATGACACGCTCTGTCATACATAAGCCTCATTATATCTTTGCTCAAAACAGCCACCATACCTACTTACTAAGGCATTTCCATAGCCTTTCCGAGATACATTGCCATGCAACATCCACCATCTCATGACTTGATCTTCATGCCATACATGCTTATTCTTGATCATAGAGTCGCATGATAGTTGGGCCTTGCCCAAATTATTGCTACATGACGCGCTAGTATCATTGCATATCCTGCTACACTGGCAGAGGAATACATTTGCATACATCATGATAGTTTTCACTTGTATTTATGTTGAGTACTTTTTATAAAGTGTGATGATTTTTCTTTTTATTCATGTAAAACATAGAGTGCTGCCCTTAAGTGAGGAAAAGATCCCAAAGTGGACAAAATAAAAGATCCCAAAGAGGACAAATAAGAGATAAAAATAAAGAGCCAAAGAGGCCACAAAAAAAAGCAGAAATAAAAAGAGAGAAGGGGCAACACTACTATTCCTTTTGAAAGATCCACACTCATACTCCATTGCTATATTGGTACTACACAAAGATTATCATTCATGCATAACTATGTGGGGACCCTTACACTATAGAACTTGGTTTGCATATTCCAATGATGAGCCTCCTCAAATGAGCTCTAGGTCTTCACGAGAAAACAAGTTGGTGCACCCCCACTAGTTCCATCGGAGAGCTTACCTTAGCTCATATGTGCATCTATTACATGGCAATCCCTACTTCTCACATCATATATATCATTTGACTTTCTCTCGCCTATGGTTATCCTCGTTGATGTGAGCCTTTCACACCTTTTTGTCTTCCTTCCCCATCATTATTCTATTTTTCATCCTAAGTGCCAACATATCTGGCTTACGCTCATCCATTGCACGAGTGCTCAAAATCGAAAGGGAGAGGATCATTTTGACTTGTGACTGACTAGTGGTGTGGTGATGAGTCAAAATAAGATTTTGAAGGAGACTAAGTGTGAAGTTTAGTATATTGAGTTCTCAACTAAAAATATATTTTATGATCTCAACCCATCTCCCAATTCTTGCACGCAAACACCATTTGGAGACATTCGAGTCACGGACAGCGAGAGCTCTTGCACCTTTATGTTCTTACTTTGCTAAACTCAATACTAGATATAGACTCTTGCTTGTTATTGTCTTGACTTGAATTGCATACCTTACTTGGTTTACTTTGAAGTTCTTATATGTGTGTTAGCATGTCACCACAGAAATGATTGTGTTATCATTTATCTACTATAGAACGAGCAGAAATTAAGCTTGGGGATGTTGATACGTCCCAAACGTATCTATAATTTCTGCTTGTTCCATGATATTTTTGGTGACATTGTTATATGTTTTGTTAGACTTTTATATCATTTTACACATATTTGGACTAACCTACTAACTCAGCGCACCCGGTGCTAGTTTTTGTCTGCTGGTGTCTATTTTGTAGGGGCTTTTACCCAACTTCCGAAGCCCAAAAAAATCCAGAAAAATATATAAAAAATTAGTGAAACAGAAGCTTCCGGATCACCGAAGGAGGGCCAGAGGGGGGCTAGGGGCCTCCCAGAGAGCCTGCTGGCACGGCCAGGCCCTAGGCCGTGCCAGGAGTTCGCCTGGGTGGGTCCCACCTCCTTCGGTGCCCTCCTTTGGCCTATATTTAGAGTCCCTAGAGGAAACCCTCGCAGACTTTCTACAATCACGATTTTCTCCATCGTTCCGCCGCTGCAGCGCTTTCGAGATTGGGGGCGTTAGGAGACCTCCACCCAGCACCATGCCGGAGGGAGGATTGACCTCCGGGAGCTTCTCCACTGCCATGGACGCTTCTCGGACGTGCCGTGAGTAGTCCTTTTTGGACCATGAGTCCATCAGTAGTAGCAATGTGATGTCTTCTCTCCAATCTTGTGCTTCAATGGTTAGTCCTTGTGAGCTTCCCTACATGATCAAGGCATCTATGTAATTCTCTTGCTATTTCTATGCTCGGTTTTTTGGGATCCGGTGGATTATGAGATTATGTTTAGATTTTTATGAGTTATATATTTGATTATCCTTTTATATTATGTTCCTTAGTGATTCATGCATGTTCTCCATTGCTTTTTATTGCTTTGGCCAAGTAGTAGATTGTAACTCCAAGAGGGAGCGTTATGCATGATTGTGGGTTCATGCCCCTCGATGTCTAGCTTGAGTGACAGAAACATGAGACTAGGGGATGTGCTTGTTGCCACCAGGGAGAAAACAACGGTGCTTGTGACCACGATTGCAAGGATTGTTTACCTTACGCATAGTTCGTTAATGCAGTTGTCCGTTGCTTTGAGTTTACACTTTGGGTGGGTCTCGCAACTTAATACCCGAGAGATCTTCTGGATAGATATCTCAAGGTGGATGATTAGTAAGTAGATGCTGATGAATAAATTGTCTACTTGTCTTGGCGTACTATCCATTACTATTGAACCTCTAACTATCAAGGAGCATAATTAGCATTGCGGTGTGAACATAAATCTGTCAATTGCCCAACTGTGATTTGTTTACCCAAGCATAGTTTTTATCATCTTTTGGGAGAGAGAGACATCACTAGTGAACATAATGTGACTCTGGTCCATATCACCATCATTGTTTACACCTCCATTATTTACCGCTTTCATTTACTTTTCCGTTGCGATCACTATTTCTTTCCCGCTTGTGTTTTGATCCTTTGCAAACTACAAGGCCGGAGAGATTGACAACCTCTCTGTACTTGTTGGGAGCAATGTTATTTGTTGTGTGTGCAGGTCCACATCTTCTGTTAGCGCCAGGGTGGAAGACACCTACTTGTTGAACCTAGGAGTCCTCCTGGTTCGATAAACCTTATAGTCTCCATGTAAGGGAAATCTGCTGCTCACTACATCTCCACCTTCCACTTGGGGTAACCAACAAGGGGCGAGAAGTATATCCATCAACTCGTCATCACCAACCGCCGTGACCTCTACAAGGACATCGATCATCAAGCCATCAACCTTCAGCCAGACCTCACTTATCGTGAAAGACCAGTTTGCATCTTGGATGAAGCCAAGCGTTGCACCTGAAGCTGCACTATCAAGTACTTCAAGGTCCAATATAGCAACCACACCGAAGCATAAGCAACCTGGGAGCGTTAAGACTACCTTAGTCTGAGTTCCGTTATCTTTTTAGCACCTTGCTTAGGAATCTTAGGAACGACATTCTATGTTTGTACCACTCTGCTATGCTATGATTTTTAAAAAATTGGACCCATTTAAAACTTTTGAGCGCTTGTGATGATTCACTTGAGTGCTAGTTGCTTAAGTATATGTTTGAGTTTTTATTCAAAGAAGATTCTTCTTCTCTCCTAGATGATCTACTTGATCCAAACCTTTGCCTGATGATCATGCCATGTGTATAGGACCTAAAGATATTTTTATAAAATTTTCGGTGAATACTCACAACATATGCCATAGGTAGGCTAAAGTTGGTGAGAACCGAAGGGAAAACGGAGGGCACTGGGGACGAGGTTGGTACAAGCATGGAACGCATGATGTACCCAGGTTCATGGCTCTCCGTAGAGATAAGACCCCTAGTCCTGCCGGAGTGTATGATGTATATGGATGGATTACAAGGTTGCTCCTGGAGCTGTGTTGAGGAGGAGGAAGAGGGGAGCAGCCGTCTCGTCTCTGCGTCTCTCTATGTGGTTGGTGGGTGTGAAGTGTAGTTTGACCGACCCCCTACATGGAGGGTGACCGGGGGGTTTTATAGATGAACCCACCGGCATACAATATGGATAAAGGGTACAGGAGTGGGACCCGGCTGGCAGCCTCGCCGGCTAGCCAGGGGGCCCACGAGGGTCTTGTCTTGTCGCTTGAGGGGCCCGCCGGCTGCATGGTCTCATCTGGCGGTGGGACCCGCCGGCTGGCCAATGAAGCTCTCACGTAAGGTTGACGCCAAGCACACGTTGTACATCCGGCGTCGTCCAGCGAGATTCGTCATGGGCAGGTAGTACGACCACCTCCACTGTTCCCCATGCCGAGTGCAGTAATGGAGTGGGAGTTTGACGGTCCGACACTATGCTAGGTGATGGATCAGAGCCGGGGTAGGTCAGTGGTGTGGCCGCCGACGCTCGTACCTGTCGGCCACTCTAATCCAGTACCCTTGCTGACGTGTAGCTAACTTTAATCGTAGGGTCTCGTCATGACCTATGATCTGATGTGACTTGAGATGCTCGGCCGGCTAGCCTGCTTGGCTAGGCGGCTTGGGCACGGACGCCTCATTCCTAGCTGGTTGGCTTGGCCAAGACGGTCAAGAAGGGTAGCCGTCTTGCCTCTAGCAGGTAGGGGTTGCCTGGCCGGCCAGAGAGTTGGCCGCCTCGTCCTCCAGCCGGCAGGTGCAGCCTAGCCAGCCAGAAGACTTGGGCCTTAGGAAACGGTACTTGGTCATATCCTTTGGGCAGGAAATGAAGGAGCAGGCTCAATGAGCCTACCCCGGGGTTATCCCCCCACAGTAGTCCCCGAAGCTGGAGAGGCCCGCCATCTATGGACGGGCGGCCTCGCCGGCTTGATATTTTGTCTTGGTATTCCTGCCGCCATCCGCGGCACGGGACGCCGGCCCCGAATCCAGTTAGCTTCGAAGCAACGCCTCAGCTTCGTCGTAGGTCGCTCAGAACGCGCCACGTGCCAGGCCGCGCTTGACGTAATGATGGTGATTACTGGTGACGGGACCGAGCCTGGGCCCTGTGTCCTGCCACGACGCCCCCTCGGCCTCTGCGCGAGAGATCCTCTATGGATTTACTCCGCAACGGTTGGGCTTAGGGAAGCGCTATCGCCCGTAATAAACGGGGTTGGTGGGGTTCCGCGCGCACCGGATCCCCTCCCCACGACGCTTCGTGGGGTTTAAATAGGATGCGGGGGTTCCAAGGAGTCCATTCACCCCCCTTCTCGCCCCGCATCAACGCCCTCTTCCTCCCTGAGCCCAGAGAGAAAGAGCCCGTCCTTTTCGTCTTCTTCATCTCTGTTGTCGTCGAGCCAACAGCCCTTTCGAGCTCTAGCTGCCCGCAGCCATGGCCGGCGGCTCCACCTCAAAGAAGACCTCGTCGTAGGGAGCCTGTCTTGGCAGCAAGATCTGCGAAGGCCGTATCGAGGCGCTCAACCATCACCGGCTGTTGCCCCCGGCCTCCCAGGTGCTGGTGCGGATCCCTGGCGCCGAGACCGCCCCAACAGCCGCCGTAGGAGAGATCGTCGTTTTCGACGAGCATTTCTATAGGGGCTTCGGGCTCCCGGCGAGCACCTTCTTCTCTGAGTGGCTTCATTTCTTCGGCCTGCAGCCGCATCACCTGGCGCCGAACGCCATCTTGCAGTTGTCGGCCTTCGTGGTCTTGTGTGAGGGCTTCCTCGGGATCGATCCCCGCCTCGATCTCTGGCGAAGCTTGTTTTTCTTCAAGCAGCAGTCCATCGCGATGGACAAGACCGAGCTGGAGAAGCTCGCCGGACCGTGCCCGATGACGCCGTGCGGAGCCGCACTGGTGCATCATCATGATAAGTTCCGCTTCCCCCAACTGCCGCTGCAGGACTCCATCAAGAAGTGGCAGAAGGGCCTCTTCTACGTGAAGAACGCCGACCCTGCCCGAGACGCCCTCAACATGCCCCCGTTCAACATAAATCCTCCGACGAAGTTGAATTGGGCGGCGAAATCCCCCAAGCCGATTCCCGAGGTGGCGCAGATCGGCGCCCACCTCGACATTTTGGAGAAAACGGCCTCCTTGGCCGCGACCTTCTCACCACCATGGTGACTCGCAGGATCTTGCCGCTGCAGAAGCGGCCCCATCTGGTCTGCCAGATGAGCAGTCGGCATGACCCCTGCCAGACATCCACCAAGAGATTCACCCCGGCGCGGTCGCGCGAAGGGTGAACCTGATTTCCACCGCCCGGATGAACGACGATGGGAACTGGTCATGGGGGATGACCCTCTACAACAGGTCCCGTCCGCCTCCGGCGGTAAGTGTTCTCTTATGTTCTATTCTGTCCCGTTTGTGAATCCTTCGCGCAGATGTTCGAGAGGCTGCAGGCAGCCCTCTGGCCGCCTGCTCCCGACGTGACGGCATCCGACACCTCAAAGATCGAGGACGAGGGCATGATCGAGTCCCGCTCGGACTCCTCCGAAGGCTCGGAGAACACGCTGGAGTCGGAAGGGACGGAGCCGTCTGGTGAGTATCCGCGGCCCCCGTCGCAGACTGGACGGATGACAACGAGATTTGCTCATTCCTATCTGATGCAGCTTTCAAGGAAGACTCCGACGGGGTGGAGGAGGTTGCTACTACAACAAAAGACCTTCCAACGGTGCCAGAAACAAGTGTGCTGACGCGAGACTATTCTTGTCTTGATACTCCTCAGCAACGGCACCAGGAATCCTTCTGCTACGGCTACGCCTTTAGGGACTTCCTAGGCAAATATGCAAAGGATTTCCCCCGTGGCCTTGGAGCCTTGCGTTGGTGTTCCCTCGAAGCGGAAAGGGTGATGTAGCAAAGCGGCGGTAAGTATTTCCCTTAGTTTTGAGAACCAAGGTATCGATCCAGTGAAGGAATATCACAAGTACCTGCACAAACACAAAGAGCTTGCTCCCAACACTATGAAGGGGTTGTCAATCCCTTATAGATTGTTTGCCAAGTGAGAACTGAAAGCAGCAAAGAAACAAAGCAAAGTAAAAAAGCGACAGTGGAAACGATAGGTGTGAATAGACCCGGGGCCGTAGTGTTCACTAGTGGATTCTCTCATGAAAGCAAGTAGACGGTGGGTGAACGAATTACTGTCGAGCAATTGATAGAACCGCGCAAAGTCGTGACGTTATCTATGGAAATGATTATATCTATAGGCATCACGTCCAAAACAAGTAGACCGATACTTTCTGCATCTACTACTATTACTCCACACATCGACGGCTATCCAGCATGCATCTAGTGTATTAAGTTCATGAGAACAGAGTAACGCCTTAAGCAAGATGACATGATGTAGATGGACAATCTCATATCTACGATAAAATCCCATCTTGTTACCCTTGATGGCAACAACATGATGCGTGCCTTGCTGCCCCTTCTGTCACTGGGAAAGGTCACCACACGGTATGAACCCAAAACCAAGCACTTCTCCCATTGCAAGAATCATAGATCTAGTTGGCCAAACAAAACCCAAGACTCAGAGAGACTTACAAGGATATCAAATCATGCATATAAGAAATCAGCAAAGACTCAAATATATCATAGATAATCTGATCACAAATCCACAATTCATCAGATCTTGACAAACACACTGCCAAGGAGGATTGCATTGGATAGATCTCCACGAAGATCATGGAGAACTTTGTATTGAAGATCCAAGAGAGAGAAGACGCCATCTAGCTACTAACTACGGACCCTTAGGTCTGAAGTGAACTACTCACGAGTCATAGGAGGGGCGATGATGTTGATGAAGAAGCCCTCCAACTCCAAAGTCCCCTCCAGCAGGGCACCGGGAAGGGTCTCCAGATGAGATCTCGCGGAAACGGAAGCTTGCGGCGGCGGAAAAGTGTTCGTGGACGCCTTGATTTTTTCTGGATTTCTAGGGAATTTATAGGCCAAAGTCCTAGGGAGGGGAGCGCCAGGGGGGCACAAGCTTGGTTGCCGCGGCCTCCCCCCTTGGCCGCGGCAACAGGGCTTGTGGGCCCCCTGTGGGCCCACTTGCTTGGCCCTCAAGCCTCCCGATCTTCTTCCGTTCTGGAAAAAATCATTTCAGGGATTTTATTCCGTTTGGACTCCGTTCCAAAAACAGATCAGAAAAGAGTCAAAAACACAGAAAAAACAGGAACTGGCACGTGGCACTAAGTTAATAAGTTAGTCCCAAAAAAGATATAAAAGGTAAACAAAACATCCAAAGTTGCCAAGATAACAACGTGAAACAATCAAAAATTATAGATACGTTTGAGACGTATCAAGAATCCCCAAGCTTAACTCATGCTCGTCCTCGAGTAGGGAAGTGATAAAGAATGAATTTTTGATGCTTTCATGCTACCTAGCATAGATATCCTTTGTAACTCCTCTTATGTGACGTGAATGTTCAGATCCATTAGATTCAAAACAATAGTTTGCTATTGATGTGGAAACAATAATACTTCAAGCAAACTAGCAAAGTAATCATGAACTTTCAAAATAACAAGGCCAAAAGAAAGTTATCCTTACAAAATCATATAGTCTGGCTGTGCTCTATCATCATTGCACAACGAATTTAAATCATGCACAACCCCGGTATTGGCCAAGTAATTGTTTTCACACCTTTACTTTCTCAAACTTTTTCAACTCTCACGCAATACATGAGCGTGAGCCATGGTTTTAGCACTATAAGTGATGTGGAGTGTGGTGTAGGTTGCAAGAAAAACAAGGAGAAACTGGTCACATTAACTAGGCATATCAATGAGCTGTGGAGATGCTCATCAATAGATATCAATGTGAATGAGTAGGGATTGCCATACAAATGATGCACTAGAGCTAAGAGTATGTGAAAGCTCTTAAAGAAAACTAGTGGGTGTGCATCCAACTTGCTTGCTCACGAAGACCTAAGGCAAATTTGAGGAAGCCTATCATTGGAATATACAAGCCAAGTTATATAATGAAAATTTCCCACTAGCTATATGGTGGTGACAAAACGAGAGACTCTCAATCATGAAGATCATGGTGCTTAATATGCACAAGTGTGGAAAGGTGGTAGCATTGTCCCTTCTCTCTTTTTCTCTCATTTTTTTTGTTTTTATTTTGAATGGCCTCTTTGGCCTCTTTTTTTTGGTGGGCATCTTTGGCCTCTTTTATTTCCTCACATGGGACAATGCTCCATCAATGATGATCATCACACTTACAACTCAAAACTTAGAGCAACGATGACTCTATATGGAATGCCTTCGGTAGTGTACGGTGACAATGATCTAGCATGGCATGGACATTAATGGAAACATCATGCTAGCTATCTTACAATCATGCAATGGAAATGTAGACGTGGTGGCACATGTCATGGTGGTAGTTGCATGGCAATATATCTCAGAATGACTTTGAAAAAGCCATAGTAGGTAGGTATGGTGGCTGTTTTGAGGGAGGCTAATGGTGGGTTTTGTGCACCGGCGAAAGTTGCACTGCACTAAGAAGATAGTGATGGTGGAAGGTGAAAGTGCATCTAAACCATGGACTCAACATTAGTCATGAAGAACTCATATACTTGTTGCAAAAGTTTTATTAGTAATCGAAACAAAGTATTCAACGCATACTCCTAGGGGAAGGGTTGGTAGGTATAAACCATCGCGCGATCCCGACCGCCACACAAAGGATGACAATCAAAAGACTAAGCATGCTCAGACTTCATCATATAGCGGTTCACCATACGTGCATGCTACAGGAATCACTAACTTAAACACAAGTATTTCTAGATCCACAACACCTTACTAATATAACTTCAATATTACCATAACCACAACTCAAAACTAGTTGAGATGAATCAAACTTCTCTAACTATTCAGTGCACATGAAGCTGGAAGTTTTCGTATCCCTTTGGATAACTACCCCTTTTGAGACTACTTTCATAGCATAGATCAACTACCAAGCCACACACCGCCGTGCTCTAAAAGATATAAGTGAAGCACATAGAGCAAAAGCAACTAGCTCAAAAGATATAAGTGAAGCACATGTGAGGTGAATTGTCTAACCAAAGGATATAAGTGAAGCTCGACAAAATCACGGTGAGTGCATGTCTCTCTATCTAGGTGTGCAGCAAGGATGATTGTGACACAACAAAAATAAAATATTCCTACGATACAAGACTCTCCAAGCAAAACACATAACATGTGGTGAATAAAAATATAGCCCCAAGTAACGTTACCGATGGATTGAAGACGAAAGAGGGGATGCCTTCCTGGGGCATCCCCAAGCTTAGGCTTTTACGGCATCCTTGAATCATCTTGGGGTGCCTTGGGCATCCCCAAGCTTGAGCTCTTGCCACTCTTTATCTTTTTGTCCATAAGAACTTCACCCAAAACTTGAAAACTTCACAACACGAAACTTAAACAGAAACTCGTGATAACATTAGTATAAGAAAGCAAACCACCACTTCCTTAGGTACTGTAGCAAACTTAAATTCTACTTATGTTGGTGTTGGGTTACTGTATTTTCAATCTTCCATGGCTAATACCCCCCGATACTATCCATAGTTTCATCAAAATAAGCAACCAACACAACAAAAACAGAATTTGTTAACAACAGACCAGTCTGTAGCAATCTGTATACTTCGTATACTTCTGTTACTTAAACAATTCTGAAAAATTACGACAATCTGAAGAATTTGCATAGCAATCAGCAGCAAAAATAATCAACTCAAAATCTCTTAGAGAAAAAAAAAGAAAATTCTTTTCGTGAGCACAAAGTTTCTATCTTTTCCAGCATGACAAAACGATCATCCCCAAGACTAATCATAACGGTTTTGCTTGGTACAAACGCAAAAAGAAACACAAAAAACACAATCATAACAGAATTATGAAAGTGTGGAAAACACAGAACAGAAAGAAAAAGGATAGATTCGTTGGGTTGCCTCCCAACAAGCGCTATTGTTTAACGCCCTTAGCTAGGCATAAGGTGATGGAATCACGCATAGTCATCTTTGGTGCTCAAACCATAAGTATCCCTCATCATAGATTCATAAGGTAATCTTATTTTCTTTCTAGGAAAGTGCTCCATGCCCTTCTTTAGGGGAAATTGAAATCTAATATTCCCTTCCTTCATATCGATGATAGCACCAATAGTCCTTAGGAAAGGTCTACCAAGAATAATGGGACATGAAGGATTGCAATCTATGTCAAGTACAATGAAATCCACGGGTACATAGTTCTTATTTACAACAATAAGAACACCATCGATCCTTCCCATGGGTTTCTTGACAGTAGAATCTGCAAGATGCAAATTAAGAGAACACTCTTCAATCTCTTGAAAACCAAGAATATCACATAAAGACTTTGGAATCGTGGAAACACTAGCACCCAAATCACACAAAGCATTGCACTCATAGTTTTTGATTTTGATTTTGATAGTAGGTTCCCACTCATCTTGAAGATTTCTAGGTATAGAGACTTCTAGTTTGAGCTTCTCTTCAAGAGATTTCATCATAGCATCTACGATATGCGCGGTAAAGGCTTTGCTTTGGCTATAAGCACGTGGAGAGTTTGCAATGGATTGCATCAAAGAAATGCATTCAAACAAGGAGAAACTATCATAATTGAATTCCTTGAAATCCAAAGTGGGAGTTTCATTACTACCCAAAATTTTGATTTCTTCTACTCCACTCTCCACACCATTATCATCAACATAGGTGGACTCCAAATCATTGGGGCGTTTTTCAACCAAAGTGGATTCATATCCAGCCCCTTCATCAATAGGTTTGACACACGAAAACAAAGATTCAAGAGGAGTCAAATCAAGCACTTTAAGATCTTCGTGATTTGCATCACTAGAACGCACCCTTTTAAACCATTCATGCCTACCACGAATTTGGGCGGTTCTTTCTTTGCTCTCATTCATGGAGACGCGCATAGCTTTCAAAGTTTCATCCAAGTTGACCTTGGGAGGAGCACACCTAACTTTCAAAGCATCAATATCACAAGACATCCTATCAACGCTCTTAGCCAAATCGTCAATTTTGAGTAGTTTTTCCTCTATGGACGCATTGAAAATCTTTTGAGAGTTTATGAACTCTTTGATATTACTCTCTAAATCAGAGGGTAATTTGTTATGATTTCCATAAGCGTTGTTGTAGGAATTTCCATAATTGTTAGAGGAGTTACTAGGAAAAGGCCTAGGAACATAGTTTCCTCTAAAAGCATTGTTGTTGCCAAAGTTGTTCCTACCAACAAAATTAACGTCCAAACTAGCGTTGCTACTCTCAATCAAGGAAGATAGTGGCATGTCATTAGGACCTAAAGGAGCGTTTCTACTAGCAACCAAATTCATCAACTCGTCCATCTTAGCACTAAGCGAGTTAATTTCTTCTATAGCATGTACCTTTTTGCTAGCAGGTGACCTTTCAGTGTGCCACTGAGAGTAGTTGGTCATGATATTGTCTAGGAGTTTTGTAGCGTCTCCTAACGTGATTTCCATGAACGTTCCACCTGAGGCGGAGTCCACGATATTGCGAGAACCCAAAATTCGAACCAGCGTAAAAGATTTGTATAATCATCCACAAACTCAAGCCATGAGCGGGACAATTTCTAATCATAAGCTTCATCCTCTCCCAAGATTGTGCAACGTATTCATGATCAAGTTGCTTGAAATTCATGATATCGTTACGTAAGGAGATAATCTTAGCCGGCGGAAAATACTTGGATATGTAAGCATCTTTGCACTTATCCCAAGAATCGATACTATTTTTAGGCAAAGAAGAAAACCAAGTTTTTGCACGATCTCGCAACGAGAAAGGAAAAAAGCTTCAACTTAATCATGTCATTGTCCACATTTCTTTTCTTTTGCATATCGCAAAGCTCAATGAAGTTATTGAGATGGGATGCGGCATCTTCAATAGGAAGGCCAGAGAATTGCTCTTTCATAACAAGATTCAGCAAAGCTGCGTTGATTTCATACGATTCCGCACTAGTGGCGGGAGCAATCGGAGTACTAATAAAATCATTATTATTGGTACTCGAGAAGTCGCAAAGTTTGGTGTTTTCAGGTGTGATGACTTCAACAAACAAACAAGCACACAAGCAATCAAGAAAACGGGCAAAGGAAAACGGCAAAGGGCAAAAGAAAGCGGCAAAGGAGAAAGGTAAATGAAAACGGCTAATGTGAAGTGGGGGAGAGAAAAACGAGAGGCAACTGGCAAAAAAAGTAAATGCAAGAGATGAGTTTGTGAGACCTACTTGGATAGATCTCTCCTTCCCCGGCAACGGCGCCAGTAATACTTCTTGCAACTGCAACAAAAGACCTTCCAACGGCGCCAGAAACAAGCGTGCTGACGGGAGACTATTCTTGTCTTGATACTCCTCAGCAACGGCACCAGGAATCTTTCTGCTACGACTACGCCTTTAGGGACTTCCTAGGAAAATATGCAAAGGATTTCCCCCGTGGCCTTGGAGCCTTGCGTTGATGTTCCCTCGAAGCGGAAAGGGTGATGTAGCAAAGCGGCGGTAAGTATTTCCCTCAGTTTTGAGAACCAAGGTATCGATCCAGTGAAGGAATATCACAAGTACCTACACAAACACAAAGAGTTTGCTCCCAACGCTATGAAGGGGTTGTCAATCCCTTATATTTCCAAGTGAGAACTGAAAGCAACAAAGAAACAAAGCTAAGTAAAAGCGAAAGTGGAAACGATAGGTGTGAATAGACCCGGGGGCCGTAGTGTTCACTAGTGGCTTCTCTCATGAAAGCAAGTAGACGGTGGGTGAACGAATTACTGTCGAGCAATTGATAGAACCGCGCAAATTCGTGACGTTATCTATGGCAATGATTATATCTATAGGCATCACGTCCAAAACAAGTAGACCGATACTTTCTGCATCTACTACTATTACTCCACACGTCGACCGCTATCCAGCATGCATCTAGTGTATTAAGTTCGTGAGAACAGAGTAACGCCTTAAGCAAGATGACATGATGTAGATGGACAATCTCATATCTATGATAAAATCCCATCTTGTTACTCTTGATGGCAACAACATGATGTGTGCCTTGCTGCCCCTTCTGTCACTTGGAAAGGTCACCACACGGTATGAAACCAAAACCAAACATTTCTCCCATTGCAAGAATCATAGATCTAGTTGGCCAAACAAAACCCAAGACTCAGAGAGACTTACAAGGATATCAAATCATGCATATAAGAAATCCGCAAAGACTCAAATATATATCATAGATAATCTGATCACAAATCCACAATTCATCAGATCTCGACAAACACACCGCCAAAGAGGATTACATCGGATAGATCTCCATGAAGATCATGGAGAACTTTGTATTGAAGATCCAAGAGAGAGAAGAAGCCATCTAGTTACTAACTATGGACTCGTAGGTATGAAGTGAACTACTCATGAGTCATTGGAGGGGCGATGATGTTGATGAAGAAGCCCTCCAACTACAAAGTCTCCCCGGCAGGACACCGGGAAGGGTCTCCAGATGAGATCTCGCGGAAACGGAAGCTTGCGGCGGCCGAAAAGTGTTTTCGTGGATGCCCTGATTTTTTCTGGATTTTTAGGGAATTTATAGGCCAAAGACCTAGGGCAGGGGAGAGCTAGGGGGCCATAAGCTTGGTTGCCACGGCCTCCCCCTAGTCGCGGCTACAGGGCTTGTGGGCCCCCTGTGGGCCCACTTGCTTCGCCCTCAGGCCTCCCGATCTTCTTCCATTCTAGAAAAAGTCATTTTGGGGATTTTATTCCGTTTGGACTCCGTTCCAAAATCAGATCTGAAAAGAGTCAAAAACACAGAAAAAATAGGAACTGGCACTTGACACTGAGTTAATAAGTTAGTCCCAAAAAAGATATAAAAAGTAAACAAAACATCCAAAGTTGACAAGATAACTGCGTGAAACCATCAAAAATTATAGATACGTTTGAGACGTATCAGAGGTCACCAGCCCACCGTTGACGCGCGGTCGGTGGCAAAGGGCTGAGGCGGCCGATACTGATGAGGCGGCCGGGAAGAAGGGCAAGGGTGCCACAGCTTCCAAGCTGGCTCCTAAGCGCTCGGTGACGGGTCCTCCAGCCGGAGCATGGGCAGGCGGTGCCAAGAAGCGCCGTGGTGCCGGCAGGAGGGAGGTGCCCATCGTCGCGGGGTAAGGGTTCCTCCCCCCTTTTGTTCATTTGTCTTGTGGGAAGCTTTGTTCCTTAAGACTGTCGCTCGGCAGGGAGGTGGAGGACGTGGAGGAAGACACCGCCTCCGCAGCCGAGCGGGCCGGCTGGGCAGCAGCCGACGCAGCCCAGCGGGAGCTCGAGGAGCAGTCCAAGCGCCGGTGGGACGCGGCCGCGGGGAAGACGGCCGAGGGCCTATCTCGCCCCAGCTGGGCTGAGAAGCCGGTGGAGAAGCGTACGAAGGCTAGACATGTCCCCTCCGCGCATTCTCGCGTGGAGGAGCCAGCTAGCGAGGCGGTTCCGAGGTGCGCCCCGAGGGCTGAAGAGGCCCAGCCCTCCGAGTCGTACGCCTCTGCACCGGAGGACCTAGAGGTGATCCCCAACTGCCCCAGGGCCGAGGCGGCGCCCAACGCACCGGATGTGATCCTGGACATGCCAGACGTGGCCCCTAATGCGCCAGGGGTGACCATGGATCCAACGGACGCGGCCCATCCACCTCCTGTCAAGCAGGCGGCGGCGGCTGGGACATCGGTGGAGCTGGCAGCCGCATTGGCACCTTGAGCTGACACCAGCATCGTCCCCCACCAAGGTCCGGCTGCGCCGGGAGCTGGGGCCCGGGCCGGGAGCCGGCCGATGAAGTCTTGGCGAGCGGACAACCTGGCGCACGCGAGGCTGCCCGCAGGCACCGTGCTCTAGAGTGTCCCAGAGTTGGTGTCGCTGTTTGCCAACAGCCGGTGCAAGGTGGATCAGGCGGCCCGTGTGGTGGGCAGCGATTTGGAGCGCCAGGAGGAACGCACCAGGGTACGTGCCTCATCTTGATCTTCGATTTTTTTCATTTTCTTCTTCTTGCATCAGTGGGGGCGCGCCAGTGCACCCACTGGGTGTAGCCCCTGAGAATCGGGCCGGCCGAGCATCGGCCGGTCCGAATCTCTTTGAGCTTCTCTTCTTGCTTTGCTTTTTTAGTGAGGGCGTGTTAGAGCACCCACTGGGTGTAGCCCCCAAGAATCGGGCTGGTTATGACTTAACCAGGCCGAATCTCACTTCTCCTTCTTCTTTGCTTTGTAGGATCTTTATGATGCCCAGGTGCAGGCTTATAACAAGCTGCGGGCTCAGAACCAGGCGGCCGATGGCCAGGTTGCCGAGCTCCAAGCCCGGCTGGGCGAAGTAGTCGTGGAGCGGGACGCCCTGCGTGACGCAGGCGGCCGGCTCCAGGAGCAACAGGCTCTTCTCCAGACGGAGAAGAAGGAGCTCGAGGCGGCCAACCGGGTCGAGCTGGAGCAGCTGCGTGCCTCTTTGCAGGAGAAGGACGCCTCCCATTCTGCCGACGTGGAACGCCTTGCGTCGGCTCATCTCAGGGAGATGAAGCTCAAGGATGCCACCTTGAGGGAGAAGGAGGAGGCCCTTGTCCATAAGTAGACGCAGCTGGCCAAGGCCCTGGACTCTGCGGCGACCCTCCGGGAGGAAGTTGCCCGCCTTACTCAAGCGAGCAAGGTGCAGGAGCTCGAGGTCCTGGAGAGCGCTCATGAGACCGATGACGCCTTCCATTATGAGTCTTATTTTTGTTTTGTCTTGAACTTTCTTGGTCGTCTCCTCTTCTTACTCGTTTTTGCACCCCTTTTCCCTGTCTCAGGCCTCTTCCCCGAGACACAGAGCGCAGCCGATACGGCCGTCGAGGTGAGCCGTGAGGAGCGCCGAGCGGCTGGGCAGGAGGTAGATGCTACCTCCGACTAGAGCGTGGAGCAGATCGGAGTGGGCCTCAGGGCCCGCATGCGCGCCCTGGGCGAGTCTGTGGCTCGGCTCCAGGTCGCAGGCTCGTCGATGGTGGCGGCTCTGTGGCCGGATGGTGTGGAGACGGCGTCGATGAGCCGGCTCGCCCACTGGCTTGCGGCTGGCGAGGATCGCCTTGACGCCTGGCGCGCTTCGGCTGCGCGTGCCGGAGCCTACATGGCCCTGCGCTTGGTCAAGTCCTGGTATCGAAACCTGGAGTTGGGCAAGCTCGTCGCTCAGCTCAACGGCTCGGAGGCGGAGCCGCATGCTGTGGAGGAGGCGCTGCGCATGATGGTCAGCGACATCGCCACGTATGCCGCTTGGGACGAGCTCAACTTGGAGTGGGGTGAAGGCGGCGATGTGATCCCTGAGGATCTACATGGCCTTCAGCCCTATGACGCCGATGGCAGCTCTGACGAGACGGCCCATGAGGTGGATAATGTTGCCGCCTCCAGCAGTGCGGCGTACGCCGACTCTGGTGCGGACGGAGCCGGTAGCCCACGCGGAGGATACGGCGCAACTGCCTCGGGAGCAGCCGGCGATGGTGAAGCCACCACTTTAGGAGCAGCAGCCGGGGCGGCCGATGAGGCCGCAGCCCCGTAGCCGGTGTCCTGTTTTTGTTGTCTGCAATTATCTTGTAAGTCGAATAGTTCCACCCACTGGGGGTGTAATGAACCTCGGTCGTGGGCCAATGCATTTTGAATGTATGTATTCAGCATTATATTCGTATTGCCATGCGTGTTGTTTTATATCTTTATCTTTTGATTCCTAGTTGACTTTTTTTCTCCCATCCCTCTATTCCCAAGTTTCCACCCCGCCAGCCCGACAGCCGGGAGCCGGTCTGTGCCTGGGACGAGGTTTCTGGCCTTAGAATACAAGACTTGGATTTTTTGAAGCCATCAAGACTTAAAGACTCAGACATAAACCAGCAGAGGCCGGCTTGAATGAGATCGTAAAATAGATCAAGCTAACCCGAGCCGGCAACCTTTTTGTAGTCAAACTTTGCATGCATCCGGCCTTACCTGGCGTCGCCTCGCTAGCCGGACGGCTGGGAGCCGGTCTGCAGCTGTTACGAGGTGACCAGGGATCGGTCCGGCATACACTATGTGTTCTTTTACAACATAAGGAAGGCGTCCGGGCGGCTAGCGAGCCCCCGAGCTTTTTCGAGCCAGCAAGGGGCATCGCAGAGTGAGCACTCTAGATATGAACTTAAAAATAAGCATGAGGCATGCTCTTTTCATTGCATTCATTGGGAATCCCTGAAGAGGGAGAAACATACATATGTGCATGCTCTTTCCGTGTTTGATACTTGCCTTCTAGCAGTAGAACGGGCGAAGCCACGCGGTGTTCCATGGACGTTCCGTCTCTTGGCCGGAGTCGTCCCTCTTGCGCTTCCTTGGCTTTTGGGCATCGATCAAGTAGTATGCGTTGTTGTGCAATGTCCTACTGATGATGAAGGGTCCCTCCCATGGGGATGAGAGCTTGTGCTGGCCGGCGGTGCGCTGGATTCTTCTGAGGACCAAGTCTCCCTCTCTGAAAGAGAGAGGCTTGATCTTCTTGTTGTGGTAGTATCTCAGCTTTTGTTGATAGATGGCCGTCCGGCTCAAGGCCAAGTCCCTTGCTTCTTCGAGGAGATCCACACCATCTTCTCTTGCCTCCTTCGCCTCCGTTTCCGTGTACAGGGTGACCCGAGGCGAGTCGAACTCGATATCCGTAGGAATAATAGCCTCGGACCCGTATACCAGGAAGAACGGAGTGAAGCCGGTCGACCAGTTGGGCATGGTGCGGAGGCTCCATAGTACAGCCGGAAGTTCTTCGATCCAGCAGCCGGCCGACCTGACAAGTGGTGCCACCAGTCTTGGCTTCATGCCGGCCAGGATCAGGCCGTTGGCCCTCTCCGCTTGGCCATTTGACTGGGGATGTGCCACCGACGCCAAATCGAGCCGGATGCCTACCTTGGAGCAGTAGAGTGCCAGAGCGCCTTTGGTGAAGTTGGTGCTGCTGTCAGTGATGATGATGTGGGGGACGCCATATCGAACAGAGATGTCCGTGGTGAACTTGACACCCGTGGGGCCATCGAGCTTCTTGATAGGTCTGGCCTTGATCCACTTGGTGAATTTGTCAACGGCTACCAAGAGGTGGGTCATGCCACCATGAACCGTATTGAAGGGCCCCACCATGTCCAGCCCCCAGACGGCGAACGGCCATGACAGGGGGATGGTTTTGAGGGCCGAAGGCGGCATGTGGCTCTTTGCGCTGAAGAATTGGGAGCCTTCGCATTTATTGACTAGATCCACGGCCTCCTCGAGGGTCGTGGGCCAGTAGAATCCGTGGCGGAACGCCTTGGCCACCAGGGTTCTAGAGGCCGCATGATGCCCGCACTCCCCCTGGTGAATGTCTCTGAGGATCTCCTGTCCCTTTTCCGATTCGACGCAACGCTGGAACATGCCAGTCACGCTACGCCACACCAGCTCATGATTGATGATGGCGTGGGCTGCAGATCTGCGCTGGGTCTGCCTCGCCTCCGCCTCGTCTTGAGGAAGCTCGCCGTGAAGGAGGAAGGCCAGGATGGGTTGAGCCCATGACGGAGCCGACACAAGGGCTGGCTCCGCCTCGACCTGACTGTTAGGGGCTTCTGCAGCCCCCGCGATTGGTGAAGAAGTAGTCATGGGCTCGAGACGAGGTGTCTCTGGTGCCGTCGTGGCGGCTGGCTCGCCGTCTACCTCCATGACATCCACACACTTGGTGTTGAAACGACAGGATTCGAGGCAGGGCGGAGCCGGAGTTGTTGTTGTAGTCGGTGCCGCTATTGAAGTCGGCATGGCCAGCGTAGCCGGCACAGGACCTGTAGCCGCCGTAGCTGGTGGAGCCGACGGCGCTTGCACCGAAGATTCAGCCGGTGCCACAATTGGAGTCGGCATGGCTAGCGTAGCCGGCACAGGAGTTGTAGCTCGCGTAGCTGGTGGAGCCGACGGCGCTTGCACCGTAGATTCAACCGGTGCCGCAATTGGAGTCGGCATGGCCACTGTAGCCGGCACAGGAGCTGTAGCCAGCATAGCTGGTGGAGCCGACAGCGCTTGCACCGAAGAATCAGCCGGCACGAAGATCGATGCCGACTCTGGAGACGGCCTGATAGACGGCTTGTGGAGCTGCTCGAGGGAGACGCCGGCTGGGATAGCCTGTCTCATGGAGCCAATTTTGGCCAGTGTATCAGCCGCCTCGTTGTCTGCTCTGGGAACATGGTGGTACTCGCAGCCCTCGAAGGGGCTGCTGGGCTGCTGGATGAGGAAGCGGTAGCTTGCCATGTTGGCGTCCCCAGAAACTTGCTGCACCACCAAGTCTGAGTCATCGAAGCATATGAGCCGCCGGATGCTAATCTCCATGGTGAGCTGGAGGCCGTGAGCCAGTGCTTCGTACTAGGCGACGTTGTTGGAGGCGGCGAAGTGGATCTGGAGAGCATACTTGAGCTGTTCTCCTTTCGGAGATGTCAAGACGATGCTGGCTCCCAGACCGGTCCGCATCTTTGAGCCATCGAAGTGCATCCGCCAATGCATAGAATCTGGAGGTGGCGGCTCGAACTGGGTTTTGGCCCAGTCGACTAAGAAGTCGGCCACCACCTGGGATTTGATGGCGGTGCGAGGCTCGTAGCGGATATCGTGGTCCGCCATGCCGATGGACCACTTGGCGATCATGCCCGTTGCATTACGGTTGCCCATGATTTCTGAAAGTGGAGTAGTGCTCACCATAGTGATAGCATGCTCTTGGAAGTATTGCTTCAACTTATTTGCAGCAAGTTAAACACCATAACACATTTTTTGGTAGTGGGGATAGTTCTGCTTGGAGGCAGACAAGACCTCCTGAGGTAGTAGACAGGGCACTGTACTAACAGTACCTTGCCCTCCTCCTTGCATTGAACTACCAACACTACACTAACCACACGAGTGGTCGCTGGAATGTATATGAGTATGGTTCCCTTTCAGCCAGCGCTGCCAAGATTGGCAGGCTCGAGATGACCCGCTTGAGGTCGCGGAAGGCTTCGTCTGCCTGGTCATTCCACTTGAATTTCATCGTCTTCTTCATGAGCTGGTAGAGTGGAAGGGCCTTCTCGCCGAGCCGGCTGACGAACCGGCTAAGGGACGCCAAGCAGCCAGCGAACTTCTAGACGTCTAGGATCCGAGTCGGCCGCACCATCCGCTCGATGGTGCCGATCTTCTCGGGGTTCACCTCGATGCCACGAGCGGAAACAAAGAACCCCAAGAGTTTGCCGCCTGGAACCCCAAAGACGCGCTTCTCCGGGTTGAGCCGGATCTTGTACTCGTGCAGGCTGGCGAACGTCTCCCGCAGATCGTCGAGGAGGCTGAAGTGCTGCTTCGTCTTGACGACGATGTCATCCACATAGACGTGGATGTTTCTGCCGATCTGTGGCAGTAGGCACTGCAGCATGCAGCGTTGGAATGTCGCACCCGCGTTCTTCACACCGAACGTCATGGTGGTGTAGCACTAGGCCCCGAAGGGCGTGATGAAGGAGGTCTTGAGGCGACAGCTGGATCCAGCTTGATTTGATGATAGCCTGAATAAGCATCCAGAAACGACAGCAGTTTGCAGCTTGCAGTGGAGTTGGTCACTTGATCTATCCTAGGCAACGCGAAAGGGTCTTTCGGACAGGCCTTATTCAAGCTAGTGTAGTCGATACACATTCGCCAGGTGTTGTTCTTTTTCAGCACCAGGATTGGATTAGCTAACCAGTCCGGGTGGAAAACCTCCATGATGAAGTCGGCTGCAAGGAGCCGGGTAATCTCTTCTCCAATTGTGTGCCGCTTCCCCTCGGCAAAGCGGCGCAAAGGTTGTTTTACCGACTTTGCATCCGGTCGCATGTGAAGTTTCTGCTCGGCATACTTCCCCGGAACACCCGGTCTGTCCTTGGGGGACCATGCAAAGATGTCCCGATTCTCACGGAGGAAGTCGACGAGCTCGCCTTCCTATTTGGGGTTTAGGCCAGCCCCGATGGTGACGCATTGCTTGGGGTTGGCAGGGTTGAGTGGCACCTGCTTGGTCTCTTTGGCCAGCTTGAAGGAGCCCTCGCCGGCCGAGTGGGACGGAGGAGAAGGAATCACCGGCTTCTCGGTAGCCTGGGCCACGAGCCAGTCGATTTGCCGCTTCTCCTCGGCAATCACCAGGGCGTCGGCGAGGCGGTTGCTATCTTGGGCACACTCGAGTGACTTCTTGTAGTCACCAGCAATGGTGATGATGTCCTTTGGACCCGACATCTTCATCTTCAGGTAGGCGTAGTGCGGTATAGCCATGAACTTGGCCAGAGCTGGTCTGCCCAACAACGTGTGATACGGGCTGCTGAGGTCCACTACCTCGAACATATGGACTCTCGGTGAAAGTGAGCCTTGTCTCCGAAGAGGACGTCCAACTGGATTTTGCCGATAGGCGAGTAGGACTGCCCAGGCACGATGCTCTGGAAGACAGTGCTGGTCGGCAGGACGTCCGTCTCCTTGAGCCCGAGTTTGATAAGAGTGTCGAGGTAGAGGATGTTGATGCTGCTGCCGCCATTGACCGGCACCCAGGAGAACCGACATGTGAGCCTCTTGGAGGCAATGGTGGGGTCGAGGACGAGCGCGTATGAGCCCGGGTTGGGCATCACCGCAGGATGGTCTACCCGGCTCCATGTGATTGGCCTGTCAGACCAACGCATGTATTGGGGAACTGGGGGAACCGTGGCATTCACCTCGCGTCGTCTCTGGCGCAGGCTATTCTTGTCGTCGCCTTCACTGGTGAAGACGACGAATGCTCCGTCTTGATGGGGGAGTCGTCGTGGAGGCGGCCATCATCGCGAGGCGGCGGCGGTGGAGCCGGAGCAGGACTAGGAGCCGGTGCATGAGGCGCAACTTGCGTACCTGGGGTAGCCGGCAGGCCATCCCCTTGCGACAGATGGCATGCCAAGCTGCACTGTCGAAGGGTGTGGGTAGACGGTTGTGCCCCAGAATGTATCTTGCACAGGGCGTCAAGCATTTGCTCGAAGGTCTGCTTGGGAATCCAGTTTGCGTTGCCCCTGTTGGGACGCTTCCGTAGAGGGCCGGCTTGAGGAGCCGACGTCTCGCCCTCCACGCTCGCTACCAACTTGTTGTTGGAGTGCGAATCCATCTGATCCTCCTTACGCTTGTTTTGTTCTAGCCGCCTCGACCGTCTCCAGCCGGCTTGGGAGTAGCCGGCGTGGGGACAACCTTGTCCGAGGTGGTCACCTTGACGCGCATTGCCGAGTCGGCCATGGCGTACTTGTCCGCCTTGGCCATGAGCACCGCGAGAGAGGTGGGATCGGAGCACATAAGCTTGTGCTTGAGGAGGGTGTCGTCTCGGCAGCCGTCAATGAAGTACTGGATGGCCTGTACCTCATGCACCCCCTCGCAGGAGTTGTGGAGCTCCGTCCACCGAGTGACGTAGTCGTGAAGGGGTTCGTCGGGCCTCTGGACACACATGGCTAGCTCGCGACACCGGCCAGGGCGGTTGTAGGTGTCAGTGAAGTTGCGGACGAACGCCTCCTCGAAGTCCACCCATGAGTTGACGCTGCCGGCTAGAAGGCTATTAAGCCAAGTCCGAGCCGAGCCGCCAACATGAGTGGCACGTAGCAGACTTCTAAGCGCTTGTTGCCCCTGGCAATGCTGACGGCTATGGTGTAGTCGATCAGCCAGTCCTCTGGCTTGGCAGTGCCATTGTACTTGGGCGTGTCCCGAGGCAAGGTGAAGCCTCGGGGGACTGGCTCTCATCGGATCCGGGGGCCGAAGCAGGCCGGACCGATGTGACCGTCCTCCTCCAGGAGGGCTGACTAGGCCAGGGTGATGAGACGCCTTCGGGCGTCCTGGTCACCCTATGGAATGTGAGCACCGATCCGAGCCGCGAGCGGAGAAGCACCTCGCGAACCGGAAACATGGGTCCTCCCCGGACGAGGAACCTCACACGCCGAGTCGCTGTCGTTGCCTCCACGACGCCTGCTCGAAGTATGCTCGTTTTGGCGCTGGGAGCTCCGGTCTTGACTTCCCTCGCCCCTCCGGCCGGAGGTGCGATGCTAGGGTTGCGGCACGCTCCGGGGTTGGGTTCCGGAGATTCTGACTGGGCCTGACCGGGGTCAAGCCGCGTCTGCTGTTCGTTGGCGGCGTCACGGAGATCCTTGACCCGCTTCTCTTGAAAAGCGTGCTCCTCGCCCTCCAAGCTTGACATTTCTCCCATGGCCGCCTGCGCCGCACGCAAGTTGGCCGCAGGGGTCTCGTAGGTGGGCTGGTTGCCGCCTAAGATCTCAGCAATGAACCGGCCGCGGCCGCGGACCGATCCAAGCCGGCTAGGGCCCTCGAAAATCGGAGTGAGGCCGTATGCGGAGTTATACTCGCACTGTGTGGCCTCCATCCGACGCTTTGCCGAGGCGATGGCAATGCCCTCCTCCAAGATATGCTTGCGAGCCTCCTCCAGTGAGGCTCGAGCATCGTTAGGGTTGGCTGAAGCGGCGATGGGTGTCTTCAGGCCGGCGAGAGCGTCCTGAAGAGTATCAGCGGTGACAGCAGCAAGCTCACCAGCATCCGCTGACGCCTTGCCATGAGCCGTGCTGGTGCCAGCGCCGATAACCATCACCTCCATGATGTTGGAGACGGCGGCGACATGGTACGGGGTGAAGAACCGCACCGACGGCGCAGGGTCTTCGAAGACGAGTACATTGCTGGGGTAAACAACATGTGCACGCATCTCAGCGATAGAGAGCCTGCTGAAGCTGGCGCATAGCACCTCAACATCGAAGTCCTCGCCGAAGTAGCGAGGACCGTCGTTGAGATGCAGGTTGCTAAAAAGAACGTTGAGGTTCTCCATAGCAGCGACGACGATGCTAGGAGGCGCCTCGTCATCGGAATCTTCGTCCGAATTCGCATGGCGGACAGGGACGTCGATCATCATCGGTGTTGCCTCATCGAAAGCGGGCTCCACGGGCATGCATATCCATCCGGACGCGATGCATCTGGTGGTGTAGGTGTGGGGCCCCGCCCAGCGCGTAAAGCGAGCCGATGCCGCGATCGGCCCCATGGTGGGCGCCAAATGTCGGTGAATACTCACAAGATATGCCATAGGTAGGCTAAAGTCGGTGAGAACCGAAGGGACAATGGAGGGCACTGGGGACGAGGTTGGTACAAGCATGGAACGCACGATGTACCTAGGTTCAAGGCTCTCCGTAGAAATAAGACCCCTAGTCCTGCCGGAGTGTATGATGTATATGGATGGATTACAAGGTTGCTCCTGGAGTTGTGTTGAGGAGGAGGAAGAGGGGAGCAGCCGGCTCGTCTCTGCCTCTCTCTATGTGGTTGGTGGGTGTGAACTGTAGTTCGACCGACACCCTGCATGGAGGGTGACCGGGGGGTTTTATAGACGAACCCACCGGCATACAATATGGATAAAGGGTACAAGAGTGGGACCCGGCTGGCAGCCTCGCCGGCTGGCCAGGGGGCCCATGAGGGTCTTGTCTTGTCGCTTGAGGGGCCCGCCGGCTGCATGGTATCGTCTGGCGGTGGGACCCACCGGCTGGCCAATGAAGCTCTCGCGTAAGGTTGACGCCGAGCATGCGTTGTATGTCCGGCATCATCAAGCGAGATTCGTCATGGGCAGATAGTACAACTGCCTCCACTGTTCCCCACGTCGAGTGCAGTAATGGAGTGGGAGTTTGACGGTTTGACACTATGCTAGGTGATGGATCAGAGCCGGGGTAGGTCAGCGTCGTGGCCGCCGACGCTCGTACCTACCGCGCACTCCGATCCAGTACCCTTCTGACACGTAGCTACCTTTAATCGTAGGGTCTCGTCATGACCTACGATCTGATGTGACTTGAGATCCCCGACCGGCTAGCCTGCTTGGCTAGCCGGCTTGGACACGGCCACCTCATTCCTAGCCGGCTGGCTTGGCCAAGACGGTGAGGAAGGGGTAGCCATCTCGCCTCTAGCTGGTAGGGGTTGCGTGGCCGGCGAGAGAGTTGGTCGCCTCGTCCTCGAGCCGGCATGTGCAGTCTAGCCGGCCAGAAGACTTGGGCCTTGGGAAACGGTACTTGGTCATATCCTTTGGGCAGGAAATGAAGGAGGAGGCTCGATGAGCCTACCCCGGGGTTATCCCCCCGACAAAAGTATTAGTTTGGGAAAAAAGCATTTAAATTTAGGTTTTCCAAAACCCCTCGATTGAGGTTTGTACTACAAGTCCTCAAATTGGGTGGATTGTTCTACCCCCAAAGACTTTGTTTGGAACCTACCATATATAAGACGTCCCAAAACTGCCAAATAATTATTTTAACACTTATTTTCCTATTTTATTTAAATACATTTTTCTGAGGCCAGAAATGGCCTTTAATAGGGAAAAAATATTTTAATGGTTTCAAAATATTTGAGAAAAATAAGGGAAACTCACTGGACATATATTTTCCGTATATAAGAGTTTCAACACGTGGTCATGTTCAAAATATTGGACAAAACCCCTCAAAACCCTTTCTGCCTATTTCAAGCATTTGAAATATTTCTATAAGAAATATTCTCAAATAATTACAAGAAAATTCTAGCAAGTCACACATGATATATGTGGTGATCTTGCAAAGTTTCATCTCAATCCTAGTTGATTTGTTTCACCAAAATATTCCAAACCCTCTTTGCCCACAACAAAATTGGAGGAACTATACATTGCCAAGTTCTCCCATTTGATCCCAAACCTTTTGGGCAAGTTCTAATCACTAACTAATGCCTCCACACAAACATGTTCATTAGGTGTAATGATTTTGCATGGTTACGTCAATGGAAACACATTTTTGTTGATTCCTAGGGTTTTCCATCTCTACATTGTCAACTTTCCTCAAATGAGCTCAAGCATTGTGACCACTCTCATTTTACTCATCATTTGGTCCTGTTAAATCTCACAACAAGTGGGAAATTTTATCTTTCCGAAACACACATCGAACACCTTCTCGTGATTTGGGGAAAAACACATTTTGACCCCTTCCAATGTTCTCCTTCACCCCAAATTTCTACCAGAGTAGCTCCTAGTTACCATTCACCTCTAGTAAAAGTCTCAAGCCCCTGCTCAATCATGGAGCGGAGTAAAAACTCTAATTACCCCCTCTGGATAGCTATGGCAACACCTATTTTACCTCCCCCTCTCTCCATTTCTTCATCCCTACTTTTACCTTAGCTCCTAGGCACTCATGGGCGTCTCCAAAACCACGCTCTAGAGCATGCGACAGTGCACTCCCGCGCTATAGCCGCCCCATCCCAAAGCTCCCAACTACCTCGGGCCTCCCGAGCACGCGTGTCGAAGCCCATCGTCATCCGCAGCATGTCATAGCCCTGTCCCCTCTTCCTTCTCCCTCCTGCTGCCCTTCCTCGCACGTGCGTCGGTCGCCCGAGAGCCCTAATGAGCAAAATCACATGGGCGGGCTTCAAGCTTCCCCCCGTTCCTCCCCTTCCCATCCACAGACCAGGACCACGTCCATAACCACCGTATACATGGCCTAGGGCATCCCAGAGGCCCATGGCAATGCCCTCGAACTCGCCATGCTCTCTGTCCATGGTGAGCTCCAGCCACCACTATATAGAGGCTCCCAGGCCTCCCCCTTGCCTCTGATCACCCTAGCTCCATCCCAGTCGACCCCAAGTAGCATCTACGCACCCTCCGAAGCATCCAGAGCTCGTGATCAAGTCGAGTGCTGCCGCCTCCGGTTGTCTCCTCCGGTCCTGATTCCTCTCCCCGTGATTGTCTCTAACCTACCTGATGTGATGCCCTCTATCTGCCGTTCATTCCAGCAAGGGATCGTCCCTGACGACCTCCACCGAAGCTTCTACGCAACGAGTACACATGGCCGGTGAGCCGTGTAACACCTCGGAACCGACGCTCGAGAAGATTCCCTTTTTATTTCGGTACCACCGTGTGATTTATTTGGATGTCTCATTTATCATCGCATCATGGAGCTCATCTGCATAGTGTGGGTACTTTGTTGTCGTCATTTAAAAAAATTGCATATGTTTGTAGTTACAGGTCCACTCCATTTTTGTCGTTGATCGTTTGAGACCAACCACACACGCACGCGCCCGCAACATCATTGAAATATTGTTTTTAAATGTGCGTATAAAATATTCTCAGAATGGGTTGGAATTTGGCATGCAGTCTTAATATAGTGTAGGTACGCAGCCTGCCAAATTTCATTGCAAACGAAATTAGTTTGATACCCCAACTGTCAAATCTATAGCGGCACTGCGAGTCAAAAGTGAGACATTTTTTAGTGTTTAAAAATCTCAGGCCGGGCTACCCATTTTTCCTCTCATCTTTGCCTAGCCTCTCTGCACAGTGCACTGAGCTGCTCGCAACCTAGTGAGGAACTTCCCCTGGACCCGAACCCGGCGGTCATGACTGTTGGATCCAGATCAACCCCGTAATATCCCAAACCATCATCGGTCTTTCATTTCGACCCCTAACCTATTTAACCACGACCGAACGATTTAGATCGAAGGAACCAAATAGCCCCTATCCCAATCCAGCTATATTATATATATATATATATATATATATATATATATATATATATATATATATATATATATATATATATATATATATGCAGCCACCTAGCCCATTTTAGATCAGCCTTAATTTCTAGGAGAAATGTCCCATCCTCGCTGCCACTTCCATACTCCTCCTCAGATCCCCGCCACCAGCCAGCTCGATACCAGCCAACCACCAACATCCGACGCTGCCCCTTGTTTTCTGTGCCTGGCTGGCCCACAGCCTCCGCAACGCGTTCCTACCTGTCCTCCTGGATGCGTCCGTCGCACGTAGGGAGCCCGAGGCTCCCCGTGCGCATGCCCGTAGTGCCCTGCAGCCCGAGGCCGCACCCTCTTCTGCTGTTGTCTACCTTGTCGACCCCAGCTTCGCCCCGCCTCCACCGGCCGGCGAGCCACAAGAGCTCGCCCAACCGTCGCACCCTCAAGTTGTCCTTGCTGCTAGCAACCGCAGGTCGACCCGAGTCCCTTCCCTCTCCTTCCTCCTTCCTCCTCTCTCCCCTCTCCCTACTTCTCTCATTCTCTCTCTGTAACTCGAAGCAACAGAAGCTCCCCCCATGGCCGCATGAGCAGCAAGCTTTGCCACTTGCCGTCATTCTTTGCCACATCCAGCCCCCTCCGCGATGGATCCACCTGTTCCCGCAACCCAAGCTCCATCCAGCCATCTCCTCGCCTCGGTGGAGCTGCCTCTTATCGCGTCGCCCCTGCAACGAGCGAGGAGCTCGCCTGCCTGTGTCAACCTCCCGAGAGGCCCTGTCCATAGACCAGTTCGGGTCAGACGTGGGCCAGCCTCATCACGGCCCAACGGCGTCCGAAGGCCAAGTGGAGCCCAGGCCCAGCCGCGTCTTCGCCTGGCCTGCCTATGCCCCACCTCAGCCCATCAACGAACGGAGTCCGAGCGGCCTCCTCTCCGACTGGGCGAGGCCCAGCAAGGTAAGTCAACGCCAACCGCCCCAGTTTCTCGCCGTGGGCGAGATTTTCTATGCTACGCTCGCCAGGATTCGCCCTGTATTGTTTTTTTAGGTTTTCAAATTTGTTGAATTTTCTAGAGAATTTTTAATTACAAAAAATGCGTCATTTTAAAATGCTAATAATTGATTAACCATGGATCGCATGTAAAAACTTTATATATGTATAATGTTTGGAATTTCATGTAGATTAATAATAACCAACTTTCATGCACGGTTAAGGATGTTTAACCCCTTGTTTGCATTGTTTTACGTGATGTAATATTAAAATGATTTAGTTCATAACAAAATAATAGTGCATCAGATTTACAAACTTTATACATGAAAAATGCTTAGAATTTTGTGCAGTTTCACTATATCCAACTCTCACATGTGTTTAAAATGTTTAACTTCTATTTTTATTTAATTTGCACAAATGACATGATAAAATATTTGCCTCATAATTAAATAATCGTAGGTCCGATTAAAATGATTCACATATGTAAATTGACTAGAAAAATGTGTAGAATATCATGATGGCATTTATTTTGCTGTTTAATAACTCTAACACTGTGTTATAGGTAGAACAATACCAAAACCTTAATATACATATGGGGACTTTCCGGAATTTTTGTTCATTGTTTTGGCCGCATTTAACCTGCCTAGAATTTCATGTAGTTTCATAATATCTTGTTGCATCCATGATCAACATGCTTGTGGCTGACATTTGCACAAATTTTGCATTCACACCATATCATCTTGTGTTGCTCATATCTTTTAGATCGAAGCTCCATTTTAGATGATCTATATATGTAAATCTACTAGAATGACGTGTAGAATCACATGGTTCACTTTATTTTTATGTTTAATAAATACAAAAATATGTTTATTACAGAACTGGAGCAATTTCGAAATTAACATATGGGGTCATTTCAGAAATGATATATGTTGTTTCCGACCTCATTAAAATGCATATATATGTAGTATATTTATGCTTCACCTTTTATCATGTTTAACAACACTTAACATGGTCTTGTACCTAAACGGGAGTGAACTAAGTAATTCAAATATAGAGTTTCATCAATGTGCAAGTCATTGTATATTGAGATTCACTTGATGTGTAGGAGTTTATTGTTGTGCATAATTAATTGAACTTGGATCATATTTGTTTGCTCATCATATCTTTCATATGTTGTGGTGTTTATTGTGTGTTGATTGTTATTTCTGAATTGTTTCTTCACGATAGAGTTCCGAACCGCTTCGGGTGTGAGGATTCGTTCGACTACGTCGGTTCGTCTACTTCACAGATTCGTTCTTCTTCCAAGCGTGGTCACGGGCAAGATAATCATTTACCTAGGTACCACTACTATCATTGCCATGCTAGTTGTCTCGCTGCCTACCACCTGTTATGTCAAGCCTTCCAACATTTCCATGAAAGGCCTCTAACACCTCCACATCCCAGCAATCCTTTGTTTGCCTATGTTACTGCTTGCTCAGCCTGTCTTATAGCGTTGCTAGTTGCACGTGCAAGTTGCTTCCCATGTGACAACATGGATTCCTTGATATATCATAATACTATTTATATTTAATTTAATGCACATCTATACTTGGTAAAAGGTGGAAGGCTTGCTCTTTTGCCTCGATGTTTTGTTCCACTTTTGTCACCCTAGTACTTGTGAACCGGTGCTATGTTCCACCATTGAGCGTTCCTAACATGTTTGGGTTGTTATGGGAACCCCTTGATTTTTTGGATAAAACTTGTCCGGCAAGGCCCAACATTGGTACTATATTTTCTTAAAATAATAATACTGAACACCACTCGTAATACATAGGGAGTTAGCACTATCCGTGGATTAATTCAACATAATACAGGGGGCCAATGCTGATGGTGTTGGTCCCTAATGGGCTGCGTGCGGGGCTACTCGGAGGAAACTCGAGGTTTGTTTTTACTCGTCATTAGACCCATCGGATAGTGCCCTGAGAAATAGATACGCGCGACTCCTATTGGGATCTGGTTTGTCGGACGGTCTTTCTGGATTTGTTTTACTCTTATCGAAGGTCTTGTGCACTCCATCGAGATATACCCCGTGATGCAACCCGACTTGAAGTATGACCCGGCTGGGACTGGGTGACTCACTGGTGATCCGGTCGAGCTTGGCGACTCACTTGTGACTCGGTAGGTGGGTCAAACGAATGACAAGACTAAAGACCCAAGGCCCGGTGTGCACCCCGACATAAGGCGGCTCATAGAGAGGCCAGGAAGAACGACTCACAAGAGAAGCCAACGAAGAGGAAAGACTCCCCCGAGAAGGAAACAAGACCCGGATTAGGATTGAAGAGAGAGTAGTCCTAGTCCTACTCCTAGTAGGACTCTACATATAAACCTACCATTTTCATCTATATAAGGAGGGGTAAGATGCCCAAGAAGGACAAATTAAGTTATTAGAGATAGACAGATTAGACACCCTTGAAATTAAAGGTAGCGATTTCGCACCCTTATAATCTAGATCATCAGTTTCATCAATGAAACACAAGCAGAACGTAGGCTTTTACCTCCATCGGAGGCCCGAACCTAGGTAACCCGCGTCTCTCACTTTCGATCAACCCCTCTCAAGCGGTCAAATAGTTGCGATTGCTCCACACCTAAGTCCTTGCATGAGGACATATGTCGTGATAAACCACGACAATTGACGCCCACCGTTGGACCAACATACGGTGGTGTTATGTTCTTGAAGGAATCTTTTCACGGATCGAGAAGCTCGCCATATGCCGGATGAAGAAGAGCTGGGGCAGAATATTACATCGTCGACCAATAGTCAAAACGGTATAGTCTTGAGCGATTCATCATGCCACAGATTGACGCACATGAAATTTCTTCCACGCTACAACTCCTGACGAATTCTGCAGCGGCTGTAGCAGTGCTGTTGCTCGATGCCAGGAGATCTGCTGCAATCCACCATGTCACCGTCGCCACTAAGCAATTACTGGACCGTCCACGAGAAGAAAAGGGCATCAACCACGGCCACCGCTTCACATGTGAAGGACAACCTAGAAAAAGCCAAACCACCTCACGTCCAGCAAAAAGACATCATGAATTACTATCGGAGTAGTATTCATCAATTGGGAAGCTACTACTCGTATCTAATGGAATAGCACATATGCGGGTTCCGAGAAGGGCAACGGTCGTACTATACAAAGCTACCTCGCCACGTCGAGCCGGCCGCGGCCACATCGTATTGGAGTCGCCGCACCTCTCGAACCCTCGGGCCGCTGCACCATGGTTGACCTCGCGACAACACTATTGCCCGCCGACGAGTGGTCTTCAATGCGCTCGGCGCAATCATCGCGCCGCGCCTACTTCACTAAGAGCATCTCTAACAGAATCCTCAAACCCTTAAACCTCAAACCCTTAAAAATAACCGTTTTTTTTACAATTTTCATCGGAAAAACGACGTAGACTAAAACCCTTAAACCCTTAAACCCGTAAAAAAATTTAGAAGTCGAACCCTCAAACCCCTTTCCAGCCTGTAGAAGTGAGGGTTGAGGGGAAAACTGCCCCTAACCCGTACTTCACTTCCCACCTCGTGCGGGAGACAGTTGGTTCCCGTCCGCGCGAGGAAGTTGCTCCGGCCGCCGCCGCCCCGCCTCTCCCCGCGCTCCGGCCGCCGCCCCGCCTCCCCCGCGCTCTGGCCGCCGCCCCGGCCCCGGCCCCGCCGCCCCTCTGCGCCCAGGCCCCGGCCCCGCGCTCCAGCCGCCGCCGTCGCGCCCGCCGCGCCCCCGCCCACCGCCGCGCCTGCCGCGGCCGCCCGCCGAGAAGGGCCGCGGCGCCCGGCGGAGCTCCACCGCGCGGTACGCCAGGGAGACGGCCTCGTCCAGGCAGCGCGAGCGCGAGCGCCTCCGCGGCTGAAGTCATTTTTGTATCCTCTGTTCCTCCGCGTGCATGTTCATAGTGTTCAAAACTAGGCTATAAGGGTTGAGTTTGAGGGTTTTAGTCTTTGCCTTTGTTTTTCAACCTTTAAAGTGTCAAAAATGACCAATTCTCAACCCTTGGATTTAAGGATTTGAGGGTGCTCTAAGGCCGCGTGACCGAATCAACGAATCGCCTCGCTTCGCCTCACCTTGAGCCGCCGCGTCGCCATGTGCCGTCGCCGCATGACCGAATCGCCTTGCTCTGCCTAACCTTGAGCCGCTGCGTTGCCATCTTCCGTCGCCACGCGACCGAGTCGCCTCGCTCCGCCTCACCTTGAGCCGCCGCGTCGCCATTCAACGTCGCCCCGCGACCGAACCGCCTTGAGCCGCCGTGTCGCCTACTCCAGTGTGGCCGCGCGACCGAATCGTTGAATCGACTCGCTCCGCCTCACCTTGAGCCGGCATGTCGCCATCTGCCATCGCAGCGCAACAGAGTCGCCTCGCTCCGCCACACCTTGAGCCACCGCGTCGTCATCTATCGTCGCCGCACGCCCGAGTTGCCTCGCTCCGCCTCACCTTGAGCCGCCGCGTCGCCATCCATCGTCGCCCCGCAACCGAATCGCCTCGCTCCGCCTCGCCTCGAGCCACTGCATCGGCATCCACCGTCGCCGCGCGACCGAATCGCCTCGCCCCGAGCCGCTGAGTCGCCCACTCAACCGTGGCCGCGCGACCGATTCGCCTCGCTCTGCCTTGCCGCGCTCGCCGACTCGCCATGCCGCTTGAGCTGCCCCGTGCGGACCTCGCCTCGAGCCGCCATCGATTCACCTCAGTCGGCTCGCTTAGCCGCACCGCCCGCCGGCTCGCTGCGGTGCCGCTCCATATCAGCCGCTTCGCCGCGCACCAGTGCCACTGAAGCTGCGCGTTACCTTCGCCAAGTTCCACCCGCGGCTTCGCCCTGCCGAGCCGGCCGAGGTCACCACGTGTCCAAACGCAGCAGCGCACCTACCTCCACTCCGTGTCCGTTTTCTATCCGGAGTCGGGATAGCTTACCAGTTTCCTGCAAGAGTTGTTCCATGGTAGGATAAAGAAAGAGGAGAAAGTGAAGTCGGAGGTGGAAAAGAATGAGCCGGGGACCGGAAGCCAAAACCGATCCAGTCTGCGATGAAGTTTGGACATATACCACTCCAAAAGTAATAGGTTGCTTCATGTGAGAAAAAATTACTGTTAGTTCAGATTTTGTCCTCTCCTCAATTGCTACGTCTACCAAGACTGTACGAGGTGATATTTATTCTAGTTTCATTTGATCCGCAATAAATTCTATGAAGAATTTTCTATTGGTTTGTATTATTTTATGTTCGCAGATCTATTCCGGTCGAAAGATATGTATTGGCGTTTGTTCCGTCGCCCTCAACAATTAGTCGAGCTATCAACGTCCAATTTTGATCGGGGAACACACGCGCCTGAGCTGTCACCCCTGCGACCTGATCTATATCAAATATGTCACAAGATTTTCTGATGTTCATCCGTCAAAAATATGAGGTGCTATCCGTCTTCTTTATTTTATCAGTATAATTTTTATTTTTGAGAATAATTACTTTGTGTGTAATATTTTTCTGTGCAGAACAAAGTGTTCATTACGAAGGTGATGTAATATTGAGAATATGAAGCTCACGCCAATATTATCACGCGTGAGCATCCGTCCACGCCACATCTTTCAACAAAAGTGTGCAAGCCTCCGCCCCCGCGCTACGATCTACACCAACCCGACGCACATGACGGGCTTACAATAACACGGCCAACTCTTACGACCGCGCGACCAAGATGACTTACAATGATGCGGCCAAATCTCACGTCCGCGCGACCAAGACGGCTTAAAATGACGCGGCCGACTCTCACGTCCGCGCTACCAACACGACAACTCTCATGTCTGTGCGACCAAGACAGCTTACAATGTCGTGACTGATTCTCGCGTCCGTGCCAAATCGCCGGACAACTCTCACATTCAACTCAACATATCGGTGCAGTGCTGGCCTATGCGAGCCACCCAACAGACACGCGCAAGCCGCCGCCCGTGCAGTCCAGTCTACATCAACATATCGGTGTAGTGCTCACCTATATGAGCCGCCTAGCAGACGGGCGCAAGCCACCGTCCCCACGGTCCGTTCTCCATCAACATATCGGTGCAGTGCTCGCCTATACGAGTCGCCCAACGGACACATGCAAGCCGCCTCTGTGGCCCATCTCCCGCAACAACACTGGAGCAAAGGAAGCATGACATTCATGTCTTACACAATGTCACCAAAACATAGGACCAGCTCCCGCTCGCACCGGGTTGCTCAATGGATAGACACATTCCCCAATACTATCTACTTCAGCATATCAAAAGTAACAGGAGAGTTTGTCAAGGAAATATCCTTGGTGATGCTACAAATTGAGTCGGCCATCATTGAGCCGGTCATTCAAAACAAGCGACAAGGGAAAAGAAAAATGGCCCTAGACGAGCCACGAGAGCCGGACTACCTAAGAATAAAACACGGGCTAAGAGATATATGCACTCAATTTGGCCATGATATTTGCCAAAGACATCTGATGAGCGTCACAAAGATCATCAGCTCACTACGCCGTATCCAAACTAGATAAAATCCGTCGCTCAAACCATCAACCTTATGGCGGTTTATATGTCACAATCAAGTATGGAGACTCTCAAGCCGCCTCCTTGAAGTCGACTTAAGACTCGGGGGCTACACAGACATGGCTCGACAGATTCAACCAGGCTGAATAATTGAAGAACCCTGGGTCAATACAGGAAAGTTAAGCTAGTCCCGGGGGCTGCTGCCTCATTGGCTAGAGATTTTAAAGTTTCCCAAGAGGACGAGCCGCCGTGATGCGACCGTTAAAACATGGGTGCCCTGCCTCATTGGCGGGCGATTAAAATGTCACCCAAGAGGATGAGCCGCCATGATGTGGCCATTCAAACATGGACACTAAATGATGCCAAAGAGGATGAGCTGCCATGATGCACCGTCCAAACATAGGTATTATGAGCCAAAGAGGATCAGTGGTCACTATGAACGGTCCAAACATAGGCGCCAATTGTGGTAAGAAGAATCAAGCCAGCTTATCTGGGGGTTATTAGTCCCCAGGTTGTTTGGTAGTAACAACATTGTCTTCTGCAATCCTATGTTTGGCTTTTCCCTAATCATGGGTCATTTGGGGGCTTCCAACTCAGCGAGTTTAGCTTTCTCACCTTCTTGGCTTGCGACAAATTACCGCTTTACAATGGTTATACTGGACTATATGTTTGTGCGACTCCCCTTATTGGCCCCATGTACTCTTGGCGAGTGAATCCATTGTGGACCCAGAACTTGTAAAGGTTAAAATATTGAGGTGTCATGTGATAGATGACATATGGAAAATAGATAAATCATGGGTTCATGAAACCCGCTTCACTAAAGCTTGACTTGAGCCTGATCAGCCAGTCTAAATTATAAAGGTTTATTGCACAAACAGATCTTAGGGTATGACTAGAGCCTTGCAAGCTCGTCTCCCTCTCGTGTCTTACTAAGCCGGCTTACTCAAAATAACTTGATGCCATACTATGGTGTTACCTTTTCTCAAAAAAATGAAACTATTCTAGCATATACATGCATCATCCTGCATTGCATCATGCATTATACATACGTATTATGCTGGTCTTCAAACCGGGTCAAAGCACAAATTTCTGCAGGAGCAAATAAATCTTTGATAGCCAATATGGCTGGATTTTCCTCATGGTATATCATAACCAATGTCAAGTGATTGGGGTTTTTTAGCCAAGTCGGAAGAATTGATTATTTTCGAAGAGCCTCTCTATCACATATAATGTCGGGTCATCTAACTGACCGACTCTTGGATTTCTTCAACTTGTGCTCTATAGTAAACTACAACATTTATGGATTTCTCAGACATATATTTGTAGGGTTACATTACAACCACGGTCAATTCAGAGTGGATATGATTTTATTCTACAATAGAAGGACTAGTCCCGAGTCACTGCAGGCACATGACTCGACACTTGGGGTACATTATTCAAATCAAGATTATATCAAAGTATGAAAGTCCCATGTCGCTGGAAGCATGCACCATGACACTTGGGGGCTAATGCAAACTGCTGTTTGAAATCATCACATCATCAACAGACCCGACTATTTCAAGGAGATAAGCCAACCCTGGGGTTACAGGTCGCTCTTTATTCAAGTATGGATTCAAGGAAGAACCGACTTATCATTTTTATAATGACCCCGTCCTTGGGGGCTACACATTGCTGCTCGAGTTTACATAATCAGAACTACAAAGTTCCTGCTCATTATTGCATAATGACCCGGTCCTTGGGGCTACATCATATGATGTTTCATTTTCAAAGGAGAAGAACCTGAAAGTCCCAAGTCGCCGCAAGCAATCGAACCGGTACTTGGGGACTACACTACTCAGATCAAAATTTCCAAAGTCCCAAGTTGTTGTAGGCAAGACAACTCCGTACTTGGGGTTATAGCATTCAGTTGTTTAAATAGATTATGAGGTCGAAATTGAAGACCCGCCCCATCACACACTGATGACCCGACCCTTGGGGGCTACACCAGTTGAAGCTTTATAAATATAAGATGATTACAAGTCCCAAGCTGTAGCAGGCAAGACAATTCGACACTTGGGGGCTACATGGTCAAAGATATCATTGCAAACCACCAAGTCATCAAGAACTGATAAACTTGGAGCTTGGGGCTACACGTAATGTGGATATGTCAAAAAATTGAAGATCACTTTTAAGATGTCAATTGTGAGCGAGACATGTCTCATTTCATCATGGAGCTGAAGCATTGAGGGACTGGCTCAACATATTTTTATCTAGTTGAAGCATTGAAACACCGACTCAACATCACACTAATTTCTTTATTCCCAATAATTTGATCAAGTCAATTGGAGTTCAATTGTATGATCGGGCATTACCAACAATCATGACCCAACATTATGAATCCTAACCCGGCAACTTCGACGATCGCAACTTGACAAGCTCTAAACATCTTCAAGCTGGAAGTATTCAAATGGTCAGCACCATAAGGTTATTTTTAGTCTAATATTTTTGTCAAGACAAAATAAATGGAGGCTGAATCAATGGCACATGTATTTTATTGCAAAGGACACGTACGTGCAAGATGATTGTGAAGACAGATCGTTAATATGAAGAAGAAACCCGGATTTATTGCAAAGTACGCCGGCCAGGGAAGCTAGCCGGTCTCTTGGCATATTTATGTCACGAGCTTACCATGAATAATTTCAAGCTAACCCCAGGGCTAATGTCGGGGATATACCCTACAGCGCAACCCGACTAGGACTGGCGACTCACTGGTGACCTGACCAAGCTTGGCGACTGATACCTCTCCAACGTATCTATAATTTTTTATGGTTCCATGCTATTATCTTGTCAACTTTGGATGTTTTGTATGCATTGTATATCTTTTTTGGGACTAACCTATTAACTCAGTGCCAAGTGCTAGTTCCTGTTTTTTCCGTGTTTTTGACCCTTTTCAGAGAAGAATATTAAACGAAGTCCAAACGGAATAAAATCTTCGAAATGATTTTTTCTGGAACAGAAGATACGCAGGGAGCTTGAGAACCAAGGCAAAGGGTGTCGGAGGAGGCCACAAGCCCCCTAGCCGCGGCCTGAGGGGCGCCTAGCAGGCTTGTGGTCCCCCCATGGCTCCTTTGCCCTACCACTTCTGCCTATAAATTCCCTAAAAATCTGAAACCATGGGAGAGAGCCACGAAAATACTTTTTCGCCGCCGCAAGCTTCTGTCTCCGCAAGATCCCATCTGGGGCACGTTCTTGTGATAGCCCGATGCCGACGTTCCAGAAGATTCCCCTCTCTTTCCGTTTTCGTCGTGTGGCTTATTTTATTTGTCATGTCATCATTGCATCATGCGCATCATCTGCATTGCATCGGCATCTCCGTTGCCGCCAGTTTTAAAACTTGCATTCGTTAGTAGTTGCCGGTTCTCGTCGTCGTCCGTTTTGAGTCCAACCGCACACGCACGCGCCCGCGGCATCGTTCGAAACCCTGTTTTAAAAGTGTGTTGAAAACTTTCTCTAATCGGGTTGAGATTTGACGTGCGGTGTTATTTTATTATAGCTAGGCCGCCTGACGAATTTCGTCGCGATCGGAGTCCGTCTGGTACCCGAATGGTCGACCGTAGCGGCTCTATCAATTGTCTTATCAATTCCTTTCAACCGGAGTTATCTTATCAATTCTTTCCAACCGGTGTGTTTCTCTCCAAGTGGATTCAATCCTCTCCAATTTTTGCAAGACCATTCTCTCGTTTTATTCCGGAGTTCATCTCATCTGTCCCATGTTGTCTTTGTTTTCCCGCCCTCCCACCCTTTTCTGCAGTGGTTCAATTTTCTTTTCATTATGCTTCCGCTGTGTGTTCTTTTCTCTCTTACCCGGTGATCCATTGTGAAGATTCTCAGGAGCATCATGTTCATCTTTATTCATTCTTGTCATCTTTTTCGGTGAATTTAATTTAGTTGTCTGTGTCATCATATCCATTCATCTGTGTAATTCTTTCCTATGTTGGGAATTCTTATGAGCCTATCTTGTTATTTATTCCTCTCTTTTTCGGTCTGGAGCGTTGAAGCTATCTTAGAAGTTTTTGTTTCCAATTATTTTGAGGTTCTCAACCTCGTCTAGTTCTCTTTATACCGGTGCAATATCTCTCTTCTAAGCAATCTTTTCTAACAGTGGTTTCTTTGAGTGGGCCCATAACCCACAGGTTTTCCCAGGATCTTGTCTGGCTCTTTTAATCATCCGGAGATCTTTAATTCTTTTCAACTATGACGTAAGTATGATTTTCATCAGTCATATTCATTCTTCAAGATCAATTGGAGTTAATTCTCTTATTTCGCTCAATCTTGCATTCTTCTTTATTCCGGAGGTCTGAGCTATTCTTGGTGTTGTTCCTCGTCATCATTCTTAGCTTGCAAATTCGAAGGAGTGTTTCTCTCAGTCTTTTTCCATTCTTGTGAAGATTGTCATCTCAGCTTCGTGTTATCATCTTGAATTTGTTTTCAATCATGAGTAATCCTTTTCTTGCTATCCGGTGCATTTCTGAGTTGTTTTTTATTTCTCGTTCCTTCGAAGGCCATCATTCCAGAAGATTCTTCGTTCTCAGCTTTCAGCTTTCATCCTCAAATCTTCTTAATTGTTGCCTCTTCGTTCGTCTCTCGTTTATCTGGTGCCTTATTCAAGTTTTCTGTTAGGAGGATCATGATCTATTCATTCTCATGTGTATCCACGCTTTCTTGGTATTCCCATTCAATTGTGAATTCTTACCGGTGCTTCCTTCAATTATGCTTCAAGTGGTGCTTATCTCTCTCTCTCGTCAAGATTCTATCAAGAGGAATAAGTGCTATGCTTAATTTGTTGCTTGTCATCAATTTAACTTGATGAAGGATAAGCATAACATAATTCTTATTCTTGTTCTTCCTTCTTCCAAGAGATTTCAATTCTTCTTCCGGAGTGGCTCATGATATCAATTCTTTTCTCTAGTGTTCTTATCTTTCTTTTCCGGAGTTCTAAGTTTATCAAGTATCTCCTTGTGAGGCTTCATCTAAATCCTGGCAAGGTCATAATCTTATTCTTTTCTACCTTCATATCTTTGCATCGTTCATTTGTATACGGAGGTCCTTCAAGGTGGTTCGTCATGATATCAATTCATTCTCAAGTGTTCTTAAAGATTCTTGTTGGAGAACCTCAAGTATCCTTTCTCTTGCATTTCTATGTGCAATTGTTCTTCCTTATCCTTTGAGGTGGTATTATAACATTCTTGCTAGTGTAGAAGTTTCGAAGAGATTTCCTTTCAAGAATGAGCTAATTAAATCCATCGATTCTGTGATCATGAGATATTTCAACCCGTGATTTCTTCATTGAGCTATCTTGGTTTGCACTTCACCTACAGCTTTTCCTATGGATTGTGCTATTATGGTGCTTGTCATTAATTCCAGTTCTCATGTATCCTCTTGGTGTAAGAAATTGTTCATATCTTGTTTCTCCCAATCTATCCTTGTTTCTTTTAGTGGCTGGTTGCCACTTCATTAGTTTGAAAGGTTTCCGTAAGCCCACTACTATCTTGTTCTTTTTGTTGTTGTTTTTCCAACAACTCCGTGCAATTCTTCTTGCAAGGATGCTTGCCAAGTTCATTTGCGATAATAGTTGTCATTCTCTCTTCATTCTCTTCTTCCGTATGAGCTAGTTCATATTCTCTTGTTCCGGAGGCATTGTGATGTTGCTCTTTGGGTCAATCATGTTACCCTATCAAGTTCAAGGTGTTCCCTTGTTCTATTTAGTTGTTTGTTATGTGTATTGTCTAATTCTCCTACCTTTTCGAATTTTTGTCCCATTTTCCAACCGAAGTGCTGCCGAATTTTTCCGTGAATTCTTGCTTCCTTCTCTTATCATTCCTCGTCTCTTTGCAACCTTCAAGGATCGTTGGTTTCACTCGTTTGTCAAGGAAGCGACTAAATTCTTACCTCATGTTCTTTCTCATCCTCTCCCCCTTTCATTCTTGGATCTCGGGGCGAGATCCTCTTGTAGTGTAGGAGAGTTGTGACAGCCCGATGCCGACGTTCCAGAAGATTCCCCTCTCTTTCCGTTTTCGTCGTGTGGCTTATTTTATTTGTCGTGTTATCATCGCATCATGCGCATCATCTGCATTGCATCGGCATCTCCGTTGCCGCCAGTTTTAAAACTTGCATTCGTTAGTAGTTGCCGGTTCTCGTCGTCGTCCGTTCTGAGTCCAACCGCACACGCACGCGCCCGCGGCATCGTTCGAAACCCTGTTTTAAAAGTGTGTTGAAAACTTTCTCTGATCGGGTTGAGATTTGACGTGCGGTGTTATTTTATTATAGCTAGGCCGCATGACGAATTTCGTCGCAATCGGAGTCCGTCTGGTACCCGAATGGTCGACCGTAGCGGCACTGTATTCAGGCTACCGTCGGTGTTTTAAAATTCGTTGCCGCGCCGCCCGTTCTCCCTCTCGTCCCAGGATATCTCCCTACACGGCCGCGTACCCGTTTCCGCGTGCGGAATCGTCCGAATCCGACCCCGCGGTTGGATCTGGAACGAAATTCCGGCTAATCTAGCCCCCCTTTTCTCTATATATAGACCCCCTCCTAAAATTTAGGCAACCAACCCCCCCTCTGCCTCGTTTTCCGCGCCCACCTACCCCTAACCCTAATCCTCCCGCAGCCTCCTCCCACCTCCCCTAGCCGCCGCGGGCCCGCAAGCCCATATCAGACCCGCCGGGCCCGGAACCGTCGCGCCGCCGTCTGCCCGAGCAGCACAGCCCCGAGCGCCTCCGCCTCTTGTGCTCCCGCGCCTTCCCCGCGACCAGCCTGCACCGTCGGCCGGCGCCCAGCCCGGCTGCACCGGCCCGTCCCCAGCTCCTCGCCGGAGCACAGAAGATGTGCCCGGAGCTAACTCCGCCGCTAGTCCATTCTCCGGCCTTGCCGCACCCAAACCGCGCCGCCACCCTTCAACCTCCGGCCGCCACCCGTCGCCTGCCGCCGTTGGTCGCCGGATCCGGCCCCTCATCGCCAGGCGCCATGCCGCTGCAAGGTAGCAGCGCCGCCGCCTGGGAGCCCCGATCCAGATCGGATCGGGAGGAGCCCCGTCGTCATGCCCCGTTGACCCGAGCCTCAGCTCCTCCCGCCTGGGCCTCGGCTCCTCCAGCGCCCGCCAGTGGGCCCCGCAGCCGGCCCAGTCGCCCCACTCGCCAGCGCCGGCCCAGGCCAGCTCGGCCCACCCCCGCGTCAGCGCCGCCTCGGCCACTCCGCCCCAAGCCGGACCGCCTCCCCGAGCCCATCACTAGGCCGGCTTGAGCTAGGCCCAATGTGAGCGCCCCTCTGCCCCTCTATCCAGCGCATGTGCACGTTTTAGTATCTTGCGCTTATCAGTTTTGGCCCGATTAGAATTTAGGGATTTTCTGCGACTTAATAATTTCAGGAAATTAGGATATTTTCGTATGCCTGTAACTTTTATTCCGTAAGTAGGAACGAGGAGTATTTTATATGGTTTTGGGTTAGTTTTGCGAGTAGAACATGATTCCACAACTTGCATATTTATTTGACGTAGTTTTACGTGCCGAACGCCTAGTTTAACGTGCTGTCCTATATTGTTTCGTCCCGTATTTATTTTTTCTTGCGGTCGGGTTTGCTCGAGTACCTTAGACAAAATGCCCATGTTCTAGGAACTATTTTTCCATGTATTTTAGACCAGTAAATTATATTTTCGCATGTAGGGTTTGTCGGTAGTTTATTTTCCCGTGTATAGGTTATTTTTCCCGCATTTTAGTGTGGCATTATTTTGTGTTGCAAACCCCACATATTTTATATGTTTCCGGGGTAGAAAAATCCCATGGATTTTTCTGTCCAATTAGTTTTAGCTTTCGAGTAAGTTAGTTCGCGAGATATTTTGCTATGTTACCCTTTTGATTAATTCGTAGTATTTATTCCGTGCCTCGTTTGAATTAGTTGTCAACTAGAGAGTTGATCTTGGATGTTTTGTTTAGCCCCTGGCATTTTTAGTTGCAATAGAAATGCATGTTTAGGTGTGTTTTGCTTGCTCTCAAGTTGCTAGAAATAGTGCTGTTTTGGACGAGCTGAAATATTTCTAAGTCTGGAATCTGTTATATTTTGTTGCTGTTTTGTTTTGCTTCTAACTTTAGATCTGTAGCTCTTTTGAGGTTAGTGCAATGGAGTTAGTTGTACCCCTTGTGTTTCTCTAGCTTGCTGTAAAGTTTCATGCCATTTGGAATCCTGTAGCTTAGGATTTTGCTGCTGTCAATATTGCTTCAGATCGAAAACTGCACTTTCATGAGGTGTAATTTTCACAAAGTCTAAAATAGTGTGTGAGATGCCATTTTGTGTCTTCTTTTCCCAGTGCTCCTTGCTGCCATGCTAGTTGTTGTGAGTTGTTTGTAGTAGAGCTTCTTGCCCTCTTTCGTGCCATGCCTTGCTTGAGTTTATCGGAGTTGTGTAGCCATAGTTGTGGGGCGTAGAAAATGCTATGTGGCTGATTTTGGCAGATTGTAGTCATTTCTTGTTTTGCTTGTAGTTGTTGAACCGTAGCTCCGATTTGATCGTGTCCTAAATGAAACTTGCTAAGAATCTCGTGTAGTTTGATTTTCTCTTGCTGGTTGCATGTGTTGAAGTGCTTGTAGCCGCCGTTGCACACATATTGCATTCATGCCATCATATTTTGTGGTGCTTGTAACTTTTGATCCGTAGCTCCGTTGGAGATGATCTCTATGTGTAGATTGATTGAAATGACGCGTAGAACCACGAGAACCTATTTGTTTTGCTGTTTAACAACTGCATTAGGCCAGATCTGGACAGAATTGTAAATTAACATGTGAGGTCGTCTCGGAGGTGCTATATGTCATTTCCGACCTCATTTAAAATGCCTAGATAAGTAGTTTAATTACGCTTCACCTCTTGCCATGTTTAATCACATTTAATATTGCCGTGTACCTAATCGGGATAGAACTAAATAATTAAACGTGGAGTTTCGTCAATATGCAACTCGTTGCATATGGAACTTCACTTAATGTGTAGTGTTTGATTGTTGTGATTGTCATGCCTTGCATTAGACCGTTCATGCATCATATGGGTTGTGCACCATGTGGTGAATTCTCTGTGTTGATGCTTGTTTCCGTTTTCCCCCGTCTCGATAGAGTTCCGCAAGCGTGTCGGGTGTGAGGACCCGTTCGACTACGTCGGTTCGTCTGCTCCACGGAGGCATTCTTCTTCCAAGCGGGATCTCCGGCAAGATGATCATTTTCCCAGATACCATTACTATCATTGCCATGCTAGTTTTATCGCTTCTACCGTTCATGTCTCGATGCCTACCACATGTTAAATATCAGCCTCTCAACAATGCCATGAAACCTTCAACCTGTTCAACCTAGCAAACCACTGATTGGCTATGTTACTGCTTGCTTAACCCTGTTGATAGCGTTGCTAGTTGCAGGTGCAGATGCTTCCATGTGCAAGCATGGGTTCCTTGTTATATCACCCTATTAATGCTATTTAATTTAATGCACCTATATACCTGGTAAAAGGTGGAAGGCTCGGCCTTTCTAGCCTGGTGTTTTGTTCCACCTTTGCCCCCTTAGTTTCGGCTACCGGTGTTATGTTCCATATTTGAGCGCTCCTAACACGATCGGGGTTGTTATGGGGACCCCCTTGATAATTCGTTTTAGATTAAAGCTGGTCTGGCAAGGCCCAACTTTGGTACTACATTTGCCTAAACACCTAATAAAATTGCATAGGGACTTTCCGGACCCCGAGGATAATTTAATCAACCCCTGGGCCAGTGCTCCTCATGAGTGTTGGTCCCACCTGAGCGATGTCCGGCGCCCCTCTGGTCACCCGGAGGTTTAGCGATCCCGACGTCTAGCTCATCCGCCGTGTCCTGAGAACGAGGTACGTGACTCCTATCGGGATCGTCGACACGTCGGGCGGCCTTGCTGGATTAGTTTTACCTTTGACAAGATATCTTGTGCATCGGGATTCCGGTGATGCTTTGGGTAATCTCAGAGTTGAGGTTTTCCACTAGGGGATCCGACGAGATCGCGAGCTTCGTGATTGAGGATTTCTATGCGGCTTGTGGTAATTTGTGATGGACTAGTTGGAGCACCCCTGCAGGGTTTAATCTTTCGGAAGCCGTGCCCGCGGTTATGTGGCAACGTGGATACTTTGTTTAACACTGGTTCTAGATAACTTGAAGTTAACTTAATTAAAATATGCCAACTGTGTGCGTAACCGTGACTGTCTCTTTCGTGAGTTCCTTCTCCGATCGAGGACACGGTGGGGTTATGACTGACTTAAGTAGGTGTTCAGGATCATTCATTTGATCATCTGTAGTTCACGTCCGCTATGCGTAGATCTTCCCCCTCTTATTTCTGGTACTCGTAAGTTAGCCATCAAATATATGCTTAGCCGCTGCTGCAACCTCACCACTTAACCTTACCTCACCCATTAAGCTTTGCTAGTCTTGATACCTTTGGAAATGAGATTGCTGAGTCCCCTGTGGCTCACAGATTACTATGACGCCAGTTGCAGGTACAGGTAAAGGTTATATGACGCGAGCGCGTTGATTGTTCATTTGGAGTTGCTTCTTCTTCTTCTTCTTCATCGATCTAGGATGGGTTCCAGGCCAGCAGCCTGGGATAGCAAGGATGGACGTCGTTCTTCTTTTGTCGTTTGTTTTCGTCCGTAGTCGGACCCTGCTCTTACTCTTGATGATTATGTACTGTACTGATGTGACTCTGATGTAGCTTGTGGCGAGTGTAAGCCAATTCTATATATCTCTTCTTTTCAGTACATGTACTTGTAACGATATCCATTCTTGCGACACAACGAGATGCGCTTCTATCCCTGACGAGGCCTTCGTGCCAAATTGAGGATAGGGTCGCATCTTGGGCGTGACAGTTCTGGTGCCCTACCGGAGGGGGATTCAGACACGCAGGGCTTCTTGATCAACACCATTGCCTCTCCGATGATGCGTGAGTAGTTCACCATAGACCTTCGGGTCCGTAGCTAGTAGCTAGATGGCTTCTTCTCTCTCTTGGATCTTCAATACAAAGTTCTCCATGATCTTCATGGAGATCTATTCGATGTAATCTTCTTTTGCGGTGTGTTTGTCGAGATCCGATGAATTGTGGATTTATGATCAGATTATCTATGAATGTTATTTGAGTCTCCTCTGATCTCTTATATGCATGATTTCGTATCCTTCTAATTCTCTTCGAGTTGTGGGTTTCGTTTGGCCAAGTTGATCTATAATTCTTGCAATGGGAGAAGTGCTTGGTTTTGGGTTCATACCGTGCGGTGACCTCACCAAGTGACAGAAGGGGTAGCGAGGCACGCATCATGTTGTTGCCATCAAGGGTAAAAAGATGGGGTTTATATCTATTGCATGAATTTATCCCTCTACATCATGTCATCTTGCTTAAGGCGTTACTCCGTTTGTGATGAATTTAATACACTAGATGCATGCTGGATAGCGGTCGATGTGTGGAGTAATAGTAGTAGATGCAGACAATATCGGTCTACTTGTCTTGGACGTGATGCCTATATGTATGATCATTGCCTTAGGTATCGTCATGACTTTGCGCGGTTCTATCAATTGCTCGACAGTAATTCGTTCACCCACTGTAATACTTCCTATCATGAGAGAAGCCTCTAGTGAACTCTATGACCCCCGGGTCTACTTACATCATATTTTCAGCTCTACACTTTTACTTTGTTGCACTTTCCGCCTTCAGATCTCACTTTGCAATCAATCGTTAAGGGATTGACACCCCCTTTATAGCGTTGGGTGCAAGTTTGTTTGTTTTTGCGCAGGTACTTTGGAGACTTGCCTTGATACTCCTACTGGATTGATACCTTGGTTCTCAAACTGAGGGAAATACTTACTGCTACTGTGCTGCATCAGCCTTTCCTCTTCAAGGGAAAAACCAACGCAAGCTCAAGAGGTAGCAAGAAGAATTTATGGTGCCGTTGCCGGGGAGTATCAAGTCAAGTATAGTCTTCCTTCAACGTGTCAATTTCTGGCACCGAGGGCTATTCTAAGTGAAGCTTATCCAAGTAACCGTCGCATACTCATCTCTTGCATTTACTTTTTTGCCTCTCGTTTTCCTCTCCCCCACTTCTGAATAACAAAAATTTACAAAAATATTTGCGTTTTTCTTTCGCCCTTTTCTTTCGCTTGATTTCTGTTCGCTTGTGTGCTTGTGTGCTTGCTGAAGTCACCATGAGTGAAAACACCAAACTTTGTGACATCTCGAATACTAATAATAATGATTTTATTAGTACTCCGATTGCTCCCGCCACTAGTGCAGAATCATACGAAATCAATGCTGCTTTGCTGAATCTTGTTATGAAAGAGCAATTTTCCGGCCTTCCTAGTGAAGATGTCGCATCCCATCTTAATACCTTCATTGAGTTATGCGGTATGCAAAATAAGAAAGATGTGGATAATGATGTGATTAAATTGAAGCTATTTCCGTTCTCATTGAGAGATCGAGCAAAAACTTGGTTTTCATCCTTGCCCAAAAATAGTATTGATTCTTGGAACAAGTGCAAAGATGCTTATATATCCAAGTATTTTCCTCCGGCTAAGATTATCTCTCTCCGTAATGATATCATGAATTTTAAGCAACTAGATCATGAACATGTAGCACAATCTTGGGAGAGAATTAAATTGATGATTAGAAATTGTCCCGCTCATGGTTTGAGTCTTTGGATGATTATACAAATCTTCTATGCTGGTTTGAATTTTGCTTCTAGAAATATCTTGGATTCCGCCTCCAGTGGAACCTTCATGGAAATCACATTAGGAGAAGCTACAAAACTCCTAGACAATATCATGACAAACTATTCTCAATGGCACACTGAAAGGTCACCTACTAGTAAAAAAGTGCATGCTATAGAAGAAATTAACTTTGTGAGTGCTAAGATGGATGAGTTAATGAAATTGTTTGTTAGTAAAGGTGCTCCTTCCGATCCAAATGATATGCCCTTGTCTTCCTTGATTGAGAGTAGCAATGAGAGCTTGGATATTAATTTTGTTGGTAGGAATAATTTTGGCAACAATAATGCTTTTAGAGGAAACTATATTCCTAGGCCTTTTCCTAGTAATCCCACTAATAACTTTGGCAATTCCTAAAACAATGCTCATGGAAATTACAATAAATTACCCTCTGATCTAGAGAGTAATATTAAAGAGTTTATCAACTCGCAAAATATTTTCAATGCATCCATAGAAGAAAAACTGCTCAAAATTGATGACTTGGCTAGGAGCGTTGATAGAATGTCTCTTGATATTGATGCTTCGAAATTGAGATGTGCTCCTCCCAAGATCAATATGGATGAAACTTTGAAAGCTATGCGTGTTTCCATGAATGAGAGTAAGGAAAGAACCGCCCAAATTCGTGCTAGACATGAATGGCTTAAAAAGGAGTGTTCTCGTGATGAGAATCACGAAGATCTTAAAGTGCTTGGTGTGACTCCCATGGATGCTAGACATGAATGGCTTAAAAAGGAGTGTTCTCGTGATGGGAATCACGAAGATCTTAAAATGCTTGGTGTGACTCCGATGGAATCCTTGTTGTCTAATGTCAAACCTAATTATGATGGGACTGGATATGATTCCACCTTGGTTGAGAAACGCCCCAATGATTCTGAGTCTATCTATCTTGATGCTAAAAGCATTGAAAGTGGAGTAGAGGATATCAAAACTTTGAGTAGTAATGAAATTACTACTTTGGATTTCAAGGAATTCAATTATGATAGTTGCTCTTTGATTGAATGTATTTCCTTGATGTAATACATGCTAAATTCTCCACACGCTTATAGCCAAAACAAGGCCTTTACCGATCATATCGTCGATGCTATGATGAAATCTCTTGAAGAGAAACTTGAGTTCGAAGTTTCTATTCCTAGAAAACATAATGATGAGTGGGAAACTACTATCAAAATCAAGATCAAGAACTATGAATGCAATGCTTTGTGTGATTTGGGTGCTAGTTTTTCCCCTATTCCAAAGTCTTTATGTGATGTTCTAGGCTTCAATGAGATTGATGAGTGCTCTCTTAATTTGCATCTTGTGGATTCTACTGTTAAGAAACCTATGGGAAGGATCAATGATGTTCTTATTATTGAAAATAGGAACTATGTACCCGTAGATTTCATTGTGCTTGATATTGATTGCAATCTGACATGTCCTATCATTCTTGGTAGACCTTTCCTAAGGACCATTGGTGCTGTCATCGATATGAAGGAAGGGAATATTAGATTTCAATTTCCATTAAAGAAGGGCATGGAACATTTTCCTCGAAATAAAATAAGATTGCCTTATGAATCCATGATGAGGGCTACTTATGGTTTGAGCACCAAAGACGATGATACTTGATTATATCGCCTTATGCCTAGCTAAGGGCGTTAAACAATAGCGCTTGTTGGGAGGCAACCCAATGAATTTATCTTTGCTTTTTTGCTTTCTGTTTTGTTGTGTGCACACCATCATAATTCTGTTATGATTGTGTTTTTTGTGCTTCTTTTTGTGTTTGTGCCAAGTAAAACCTTTATGACTAGTTTTGGTGATGGTTGTTTGATCTTACTGAAAAAGACAGAAACTTGGCGCTCATGAAATTATTTTTAATTCCTACCCAGAAAGAGCTTTTTAGTTGATTCTTTTTGCTTCTGGTTGATATGCCAATTGCCCTAATTTTTATAATTTTTTAATAATTTTTGAGATACCAGAAGTATACGAAGTATACAGATTGCTACACACTGGTCTGTTTTTGACAGATTCTGTTTTTTGTTGTGTTGATTGCTTATTTTGATGAAACTATGGATAGTATCGGGGGCTACTAGACATGGAAAAGTGAGAATACAGTAATATAACACCAATATAAATAGAAATCAAGTTTGCTACAGTACCTAAAGAGGTGGTGGTTTGTTTTCTTATGCTAATGATATCACGAGTTTCTGTTTAAGTTTTGTGTTGTGAAGTTTTCAAGTTTTGGGTGATGTTCTCATGGACAATGGTATAAAGAGTGGAAAGAGCTCAAGCTTGGGGATGCCCAAGGCATCCCAAGCCAAATTCAAGGACATAAAAAATCCTAAGCTTGGGGATGCCCCGGGAAGGCATCCCCTCTTTCGCCTTCAATCCATCGGTAACGTTATTGGGAGCTATATTTTTATTCACCACATGATATGTGTTTTGCTTGGAGCGTCGTGTATTATAGGCGTATTTTCTTTTTGTTGTGTCACAATCATCCTTGCTGCAGTCCTTTTTGAGAGAGACATGCACTCATCATGATTTTGCTAGAATACTCATTGAGCTTCGCTTATAGCTTTTGAGTTAGGCAATTTAGCCCGCATGTGCTTCACTTATATCTTTTGAGCTAGATAACTTTGCTCTAGTGCTTCACTTAGATCTTTTTAGAGCACGGCGGTGTCATATTTTGGATAAATAAGAACTCTCGATCTTCACTTATATCTTTTTGAGAGTGCTCTCTCTGAGTAACTTGGTAATTGGGTTGTGCTACGAAAGTAGTCCTAAAGATGATAGGCATCCAAAGAGGATATAATAAAAACTTCCATATTCATGTGCATCGATTATAAAGAGAAGTTTGATTCCTCTCAGTTAGTCTTGAGACATGGAATTGGTAATATTAGAGTTATGTTAGTAGGGTGTCGTGAATCTAGAAATACTCGTGTTGAAGTTAGTGATTCCCATAACATGCACGTATGGTGAACCGCTATGTTAGGAAGTCGGAGCATGATTGATTTATTGATTGTCATCCTTTGTGTGGAGGTCGGGATCGCGCGATGGTTTACACCTACCAACCCTTCCCCTAGGAGTATGCGTTTAGCACTTTGCTTCGGTTACTAATAAAACTTTCGCAATAAGTATATGAGTTCTTCATGACTAATGTGAGTCCATGGTATAGATGCACTTTCACCTTTCGCCGTTGCTAGCTTCTCTAGTGCCGTTCAACTATCGCCGGTGCACAAACCCACCATATAGCTTCCTCAAAACAGCCACCATAGTACCTATTATGGCATTTTCATAGCCATTCTGAGATATATTGCCATGCAACTCCGACCATTCCGTCTCATGACTTATGCCGTCACTTCCAGATCGCCATTGCAAGATCGTAAGATAGCTAGCGAGATGTTTCAACGTCATACGCTAAGCTAGATCGTTGCACATCCTGGTACACTGTTGGAGGCATTTCCTATAGAGTCATCATTGCTCTAAGTGTTGAGTTGTGAGTAAATAAAAGTGTGATGATCATCATTATTAGAGCATTGTCCCATGTGAGGAAAAAATGAAAAGAGGCCAAAGATGCCCACCAAAAAAATGAAAAGAGGCCAAAGAGCCCAAACAAAAAAATGAGAGAAAAAGAGAGAAGGGAAAATGCTACTATCTTTTTCCACACTTGTGCTTCATAATAGCACCATGTTCTTCATGATTGAGAGTCTCTTGTTTGGACGCTTCCATATACTAGTGGGAATTTTCATCATATAACTTGGCTTGTATATTCCAATGATGGGCTTCCTCAAAATTGCCCTAGGTCTTCGTGAGCAAGCAAGTTGGATGCACACCCACTAGTTCTTCTTTTGAGCTTTCACACACTCATAGCTCTAAAGTGCATTCGTTGCATGGTAATCCCTACTCATTCACATTGATATCTATTGATGGGCATCTCCATAGTCCATTGATACGCCGAGTCGATGTGACCATCTCCTCCTTTTTGCCTCACAACCTCCACCACACTCTATTCCACATATAGTGCTATATCCATGGCTCACGCTCATATATTGCGTGAGAGTTGAAAAGGGTTTGAGAAAGTAAGAGTGTGAAAACAATTACTTGGCCAATGCCGGGGTTGTGCATGATTTAAATTCGTTGTGTGGGGATGATGGAGCATAGCCAGACTATATGATTTTGTAGGGATAACTTTCTTTGGCCTTGTTATTTCGAAAGTTCATGATTACTTTGCTAGTTTGCTTGAAGTATTATTGTTTTCATGTCAATAGCAAACTATTGTTTTGAATCTTACGGATCTAAACATTCATGTCACATGAAAGAAGTTGCAAAGGACAAATATGTTAGGTAGCATTCCACATCAAAAATTCAGTCTTTATCACTTCCCTACTCGAGGACGAGCAAGAGTTAAGCTTGGGGATGCTTGATACGTCTCTAACGTATCTATAATTTTTGATGGTTCCATGCTATTATCTTGTCCACTTTGGATGTTTTGTATGCATTTTATATCTTTTTTGGGACTAACCTATTAACTCAGTGCCAAGTGCCAGTTCCTGTTTTTTCCGTGTTTTTGACCCTTTTCAGAGAAGAATATTAAACGGAGTCCAAACGTAATAAAATCTTCGAAATGATTTTTTTTTTGGAATAGAAGATACACACGGAACTTGAGAACGAAGGCAAAGGGTCTTGGGGAGGCCACAAGCCCCCTAGCCGTGGCTTGGGGGCACCTAGCAGGCTTGTGGGCCCCCCGTGGATCCTTTGCCCTACCTCTTCCGCCTATAAATTCCCTAAAAATCCGAAACCACGGGAGAGAGCCACGAAAATACTTTTCCGCCGCCGCAAGCTTCTGTCTCCGCAAGATCCCATCTGGGGCACGTTCTGGTGCCCTGCCAGTGGGGGATTCGGACATGGAGGGCTTCTTCATCAACACCATTGCCTCTCCGATGATGCGTGAGTAGTTCACCATAGACCTTCGGGTCCATACCTAGTAGCTAGATGGCTTCTTCTCTCTCTTGGATCTTCAATACAAAGTTCTTCATGATCTTCATGGAGATCTATCCGATGTAATCTTCTTTTGCGGTGTGTTTGTCGAGATCCGATGAATTGTGGATTTATGATCAGATTATCTATGAATGTTACTTGAGTCTCCTCTGATCTCTTATATGCATGATTTCGTATCCTTGTAATTCTCTTCGAGTTGTGGGTTTTGTTTGGCCAAGTTGATCTATAATTCTTGCAATGGGAGAAGTGCTTGGTTTTGGGTTCATACCGTGCGGTGACCTCACCAAGTGACAGAAGGGGTAGCGAGGCACGCATCATGTTGTTGCCATCAAGGGTAAAAAGATGGGGTTTCTATCTATTGCATGAATTTATCCCTCTACATCATGCCATCTTGCTTAAGGCGTTACTCCGTTTGTGATGAACTTAATACACTAGATGCATGCTGGATAGCGGTCGATGTGTGGAGTAATAGTAGTAGATGCAGACAGTATCGGTCTACTTGTCTTGGACGTGATGCCTATATGTATGATCATTGCCTTAGGTATCGTCATGACTTTGCGTGGTTCTATCAATTGCTCGACAATAATTTGCTCACCCACTGTAATACTTGCTATCATGAGAGAAGCCTCTAGTGAACACTATGGCCCCCGGATCTACTTCACATCATATTTTCAGCTCTACACTTTTACTTTGTTGCACTTTCCGCCTTCAGATCTCACTTTGCAATCAATCGTGAAGGGATTGACAACCCCTTTATAGCGTTGGGTGCAAGTTTGTTTGTTTTTGCGCAGGTACTTTGGAGACTTGCCTTGATACTCCTAGTGGATTGATACCTTGGTTCTCAAACTGAGGGAAATACTTACTGCTACTGTGCTACATCACCCTTTCCTCTTCAACGGAAAAACCAACGCAAGCTCAAGAGGTAGCCGCGACTCACTGGTGACTCGGTAGGCGGGACAGACGAATGACAAGACTGAAGACCCAAGGCCCGGCGTGCACCCCGGCATAAGGCGGTTCATAGAGAGGCCAGGAGGGTTGGCTCACAAGAGAAGGACCAAGAATAGGAAAGATTCCCTTGAGAAGGAAACAAGACCCGGATTAGGATTCTAGAGAGACTAATCCTAGTCCTACTCCTAGTAGGAATCTATATGTAAACCTACCGCTTCCACCTATATAAGGAGGGGTAAGGCGCCCCAAGAGGGACAAGTTCAAGTCATTAGAGATATATAGATTATACACCCTCGATATTAGAGGTAGCAATTCTGCACCCTTGTAATCGAGATCATCATCTTCATCAATGAAACACAAGCAGGACGTAGGCTTTTACCTCCAGCGGAGGGGCCGAACGTGGGTAAACTCGCGTCTGTCGATTCCCATCAACCCCTCTCAAGCCGCCACATAGCTACGATGGCTCTACACCTAAGATATTGCACCAGGACATATGCCGTGACAAAACCACGACACTCTCGGATATCGAGGATACTTCAGGATATCTCGAGGTTATGGTTTTCTCTCCAGGGCAGCTTGTGGTAGTTTGTGATGGACTAGTTGAAGCAGCAGTCCAGGTTTAAATCTTTCGGAAAGCCATGCCAACGGTTATGTGGCAACTTGGAAACTTTGTTTAACACCCAATCATAAGAAACTTGAAGTAAACTTTTTTCAAGACCACTTTTAGTTCATGTTCGTCTATGCGTAGATCACACTCCCTCTTAATCTTGTACTCGTAAGTTAGCCACTCAAATAAATGCTTAATTGCTTGCTGCAGCCTCACCACTTAACCATACCTCATACATCAAGGTTTGCTAGTATTGATACATTTGGAAATGAGATTGTTTAGTCCCTGTGGCTCACAGATTACTACAACAACAGTTGCATGTACATGTAAAGCGATACTATGACTTGAGCATGATGATTGTTCTAGTTAGAGTTTCTTCTTCTTGTTCATCGATCATAGGATGGGTTCCACGCCGGCAGCCTCAGATAGCAAGAATGGACGTCATTTTATTCGTTTCATTTCATCCATAGTCAAAACCCGCTCATCTACTTGGTGATTGAATGTATTGTCGTATTTGAGATGATCTTGTTGTAGCTTGTGGCGAGTGTAAGCGAACTCCATATACTCATCTCTTCTTCACATGTACTTGTAACGATATCCATTCTTGCGAAATGACAAGATGCGCTTCTATACCTGTCAAGGCCCTCATCCCAAAATAAGGATGGGATCGCATCTTGAGGGTTCCAGGTTGGTATCAGAGCACTACCGACATGGGAGCCCCCTTGATTGATTGAACTTGGCCGAGTCGAGCCTAGTAAAAAACTAATTTAAATCTAGTTATATATCGGAGAGCAGGATTCTTTTCACTCCTCTTCTATGCTCTAGTGAGGAATCCTGACATAATAATTTTAGTTCTACTCCTGTTCCCAGTCAATTTTTTTTGCATAATGAGGGTATTTTGGAGCATCTCTGATAAAAACATGACAGAATACTGACTTGGTGCCTCTTGTTATCGAGCAGCAGAGCTCCAAGGGTTTTTCGGCACATTGTTATCGTCCAAATTCCTTAGTATCTCAGGATGTGTACATCGAAACGCTTCAATACTTTGCTTCGTGGCAAATAGTGTCGTGACTTTTCCCTAGTACTGGAGGATATAGCTCGAATGATCTAGTGGGTTTGGTATCATTGATGCTTCGAATGTGTGAGGTAGATGAATTTGCAGAACTTCTCGGATATGTGTTGATAGTTGCTGGAAAGGTTTGTAGCTGATTACAATGAGTACGTTCCTGGACCCACAACCTGATAGCATAACCAAGAAAGATTTCAAAAGTTCTCATTTGGGAATTCAAGTAGTTACCTAGGATTATCTTCTAGCAGATGCATGATGTGAGGCTAGGGTTCGACATCTAGTGGTTTTTTTTGTTCATGATCTTTCTTACAGAGGATAGTCTCAACACTTCATCGCAAATTCTCTGTCAAGCCTTGTATTTGCTACGCCTAGGGAGCATATTTGAGCCTCATTTCAATATGGCAATCCAATTTACAATCGAGCTCGTGCAAATCTTACCATGAAAATAACGAGTGAAATATCTGTCATATATTTGTTTCTGGCTTATTTGGCAAGCCTCGTCCTTTCTTTTGTTGGAGTATGGTAATTTGAGTTGCTTCGGTGTCAAGTGGTGGCTTCATATCTTTTCCAAGTGGTGTTCTCATATTTCCATGGGAAATGCTAATCCTTTTGTTCAATTGGAGTTTTGATGAAATTATTTCAACCGATGTGCTTCTCGTCAAGTTAATTCAATCCTCTCAAAGATTTGCAAGATGAATCCCATTATTTATTTCCACAGTTTGTCTCATCCCTCCCAAGTTGTCTTTGTTTCTGCCCTCCCTCCCGCCCTTTTTCTTCAATGATTTAATTTTTATCATCCATGTGCCTTTCTTTCTTTATTGCTTCCGCTACCATCTCTTCTGTATTGTATTTTGTGATTCCTTGTGAAGATGATCAGTGTTAAGTTCGTCATTCTTCATTCTTAATTTCTCTCCGGTGGATTCAATTGAAGCTTTCAGTGTACATCATATCATGTTCATTCCTTCAATGATTCCTGTGTTGGAAATTCTTATCCAAACCACTCTTATTGATTCATCCCTCTTTATTCTATCCTAAACCCTAAACCCTCGATTCCGATCAACCCCTCTCAATCCGCCACATAGCTGCGATGGCTCCACGCATAAGTCCTTTCACAAGGACATATGTTGTGACAAACTCACGACACGCAGGGATATCAAGGATAGCTCGGGCTATCTCGAGGTTGAGGTTTTCTCTCCAGGGAAGCTTGTGGTAGTTTGTAATGGACTAGTTGGAGAACCACTTTAGGTTTAAATCTTTTGGAAAGCCATATGCCCACGGTTATGTGGCAACTTGGAAACTTTGTTTAACACCGGTCATAGAAAACTTGAAGTAAACTCAATTAAAATATACCAACTGTGTGTAACCGTGACTGTCTCTACTCGTGAGTTCTTAATCTTAGAGAGGACACGATGGGGTAATATATGACTCGTAAGTCGGTGTTCAAGATCACTTCAAGATCATTATTAGGTCACGTTCATCTATGCTTAGATCACCCACCCTCTTAATCTTGTACTCGTAAGTTAGCCACTCAAATAATTGCTTAGTTGCTTGCTGCAACCTCATCACTTAACCATACCTCACACATCAAGCTTTGCTTGTCTTGATACATTTGGAAATGAGATTGTTGAGTCCCTGTAGCTCACATATTACTACAACAATAGTTCCAGGTACAGGTAAAGTTATACTTTGATGGGAGCGTGATGATTGTTCTAGTTGGAGTTTCTTCTTCTTCTTCATCGATCATAGGATGGGTTCCAGGCCGACAGCCTGGGATAGCAAGGATGGACGTCATTTTATTCGCTTCATTTCATCCGCAGTTGGAACCTACTCTTCTACTTGGTGATTGAATGTATTGTTGTATTTGAGACGATCTTGTTGTAGCTTGTGGCAAGTGTAAGCCCACTCCATATACCCAACTCTTCTTTACATGTACTTGTAATGATATCCATTCTTGCGAAATGACAAGATGCACTTCTATCCCTGTCAAGGCCCTCATCCCAAAATAAGGATATGATCGCATCTTGGGCATTACAAGTTGGTATCAGAGCAGTACCGATCTAGGAGCCCCCTTGATTGACTGAACTTGTCTGTGTCGAGTCTAGTGAAAAATTACTTTAAGTCTAGTTATATATCGAAAAGTAGGATTCTTTTTTATCCTCCTCTATGCTTTGGAGAGGAATCCTGATGTAAGAATTTTAGTTCTACTGCTCTTCTCACTCAAAAAAAAATTAGGATGACACGGGTATTTTGGAGCCTCAATGATGTCAATGTGACAGAATACTGGCATGGTGCCTCTTGTTATCAAGGAGTAGAGCTCTAATGGTTTTTTGACACATCGTTATCGTTCAGCTTCCTTAGAATCTCACGACGCGTACATCAAAAGACTTGAATACTTTGCTTAGTGGCAAATAGTGCCGTGAATTTTCCATAGTACCTGAGGTGTCACACCCTGTTTTTCACCACAAGTATTTTATGTTGCAAAAATCAGAGCTGTTAAAACTTTTTCAAATAATGTTGTGAGTGCAATGTGAGTGAATGCTTGCTTGTTGATGACTCAAACCCATGAAAAACTTCTTATTTTGCTCTCTTCAAAAACCCCTTTTCCTTTATATCAAGATCACCTTCATCATGTTGGGATACACTACTAGCTCAAGAAGCCAAGTGGCACTTCCAACCAAAGTTGGTGATCTGATCCAAATATTATTTTCATTCATTAAAAACATTAATTGGTGATTTAAAATATTATTTTCCTATTTTATAATTATGTCTGTTTCGAAGGCCACGAATGATATTCCCACAAGGAAAATTGCTTTCCTGCCTTAGAACATTCTGAGTAAATTCATGGAAGTTCAGAAGGACATATATTTTCCATATATAAGATTTTCAACCCTATTTTATATTAATATTATCTGAGTAAAACCCTGAAAACCATTTCTGTTTGTTTTAGCTTTTTGAGATGTTTCCAAAGGAAATGATCTCAATAAATTCCCATAAAATTACAGGAGCCCTCCCAAGCCATATTAGGTGCTCACATAAAATCTCACCTTGATCCAAGGTGGGGAAGTGCACCTAATGAGCCCAAAACCCTCTCTGTCCAGAGAAGAGTTGGAACAACTCTACATTGCAAAGTTTCTCCAATGGAGCTGAAACTTTGCAGAGGTGTTAGACATCCCAAATGAGGACTCCACACCAAAGATGGGATTTGTGAGACTCTGTTTGGCCACACTTACTTTGTAAAGGACAGTACTGGTCATTTTGAGGCATTTTCAAGTTTACAAAGCTAAACTTGTTCAATGGAGCTCAAATTTGGTGAAACCCCATGTTTTTACCGCAAGACCAAACCTGTTAAGTTTCATTTCCAGTGGTGGAGTGGAAGCACCCCAAGTCACTGTCGAACACCTACTGACAGAAGGTAAAAACCCTCCTAGCCACTGTTTTACCCAATGGCAAGGCCCCAAACTTGGTGGGTTAGAGCCCCAGAAAACCCTGAGCACCCAGTCAATCAGCCCCTCCCCAACTCCAAGCACAAGTGAAAAGAACTTCAATTTGAGCCGCAGGGCAGTACTGGCAACACTAGTGTTCCTTGCTCCCTTGACCAGCTCGGGCTCCCACTAACCCACAATGGCTAGGCACACTCCCAGCAACACTCAGGACATGGAGGACACGTCCCAAGTGCCTCAGAGCGCGCCAGCATGCCATGGCATGCCAAAACTGCGCTATGGGCGCACTCCAGAGCGCCTCCAGCAAGGGGACGACGCCCCGGCCGGTCCCAACCTCCCCAGTTATGTCCAAACGCTCCCCCGACAACCATTCAGTGCAAAGCTACCCCCAGGGACCCTCTCCCCTCGTGCAAGAGCTCAGGCGACGCGTGCCCGTGCGTGCCCGACGCGGCCGACCATGCACGGTCGCTGCGGCTCGACCCCACTCGCTTTCCCTCTGCGGCTGATGCACCAGGAGGTCCTAACCCACGTCCCGAACCCGTGGTTTTGCGGCCAGCACCTCACTGTGCTCGCACGCGCGCCACGGTGAGTCACCGGCGTGCCCGAGTCGGCTCACCGCTGCTGGCCTATAAATAGGTCCCCCTGGCACCCCAGCACACCCCAGGCAGCTTCAGCACAACCAGTAGACTCCCCCTAGCCACCCAATCGAGCTCGCAGAGCCCCGGTGCTCGAGATCGACCGAGGCCCCTCTGCGTCAGAGCTCCGGTCGATCTCCGGCTACACGTCGGCTCCTGCGCTGCCCGACCTCCCATTACACTCCCCTTGACTCCAGGACCATTTCCCCCAACTTTCCCGAGCGAATCCGTGCCCCTAGCCACTTGACTCCAGGTCGATTTCCCCCACTAGTTCGGTGCCGACCCGAAACCCTTCCGCCACGGTCACCTCGTCGCCGGCGACCCAGACCACCTCCGGTGACGTTCCGACCACGAGCAGGTAGGCGGAGGAACGAGGGATCCATTCCCGCTCCTAGTTTGGCCTGAGGACAACGGTAGCCTCGCCGGCGTCCGTCTCCACCTCTCTGGCTGGAGGTAGGAGAAGGACCCGACAGGTGGAGCCCACCTGTCGGTGTCCTGGGGCAGCCAGCGCGCGCAGCCGCTGACGCTGACCCCAGGGGCCCGAGGTCAGGTTTGAACCTGGCCCGCGCGCGCCTGTTGGCTGGGCTGGCTGGATCTCCCCCCTGGCCTTTTTCCTTTTATTTTAATCCAGCAACTTAAATGATTTTTATAAAAATATTTAGCCAGTAGAAAAAATATGATTCTTCCACCAGTAATTTTCTAAAAATGTGTAGTAATTGATTCTGTAGTGTTTGACATTTATCAAAAACATAAACTATTTTGATATAATAAAATGATATTAAAAGCATTTGTTTGCTTTTAAATAAATATGCTTAGCTAATAAAAACTATAGGGAACATTTTCCAAAATAATAAACTGAATTTATTCAAGCGTTGCAACATTTTTAAAAGCACTTTGTGATCTGTTTTAGTGAGAGCTATTATTTATTTATTCCTTTCTTGACGGTAGAGTTACCGAGTGACGGAGGATTCGGAGCGGAAGACCTCGAAGACCCCGGATATCTAGCTGACCAAGGCAAGCAGCCTTTGACCATGACTTAAGCATATGAAATGATGCATGCTAGAACAGCAAGTACTTTTCCCATTGCATGAGATCACGATGCCGGTTCATCATTGATGTGATGGTACTGAAGGCTTCTTCGAAGCACTTGCATGGTAGTGATGTTATGCATATTGCTCCTCGGAGAACAAGCATGATGAGCTTGACCCTACCATCTACGAGGATCATGCTACTGTCATGCTGACTAGTAGAATTATAGAATCATTGCATTGAGCTTGATCCTACCCCGTGAGAGTCATGTTATAACCATGTTGACAAGTAAAGATAGAGCATATTGTCACAAGCATGATGATGAGTTAAATAAAGAGTTTATGAAAACCCCGTCGGGTGCCACTAATGCCCGAGGGTGATGATGAGTTGGTGATCACTTTTGGTGAAGTGATGCACCGGTGATTTTGTGTGAGTATGGTTTCGGAAATGGGATTAGATTTATGATGTGTCGACCGTCCCAACCTTACCAGTACGACCATGATACCCCTTTATGGGACGGGGCTTTGTTGATTACTCTGGTCGGTACTAGCAAAGAGCCACATTACTAGTGGCGGGAGTGATCGGTGTCACTCTCGTGATGGGGTCATGCCAGGTAGGACGACTATGCCATTATTATGAGTTCCAGGCACACCGTTGGTCCCTGCATGGTTGATACAGTCCAGAGTCGGTGCTCGTAAGACGTACAACATGTGGGCTGGGTACCAATCGAGTGGACCTCTTTGTCTAGTATCGTCAGGGGAAAGATGATGATCGGGTACTTACCTCGGGTATATGTGATATACCGCGAATCGTGGATGACACGGAAGTTTCCCGTTTCTCGTGGGTCCAGCATACTACCTCTGCAGAGTGTAAACTATTAGAATAGCCGTGTCCACGGTCAAGGACAGTTGGGTGGTGCTGCTTAAACTACGTCCAGCGTTTCCGCAATAACCAAGTGTGTGTGTGTGGTGTTAAAAAGGTGTTGTTATAATCATGTTAATATATGACCAAGTTCGGTGACTTGGCATATAGGGTAAACCCGGATGGTTTAGCCCTCATTAATACATTGAGGTTATGACAAGTCCGATGACTTGGCATATAGGGTGAACCCGGTGTGTTCAACCCTTAGCAGATATGTTGATATCTGTAACATGTTCTTAAAGAGTAATTCTTTAACTTGCTGCATATACCTGATCATTCCACCAAATTGCATTCCACTAAAGATGCATGTTACTGTTATTCTTCACTATAAATGTTCATATCATGGGCTGTTTGCGAGTACATTCAAAGTACTCATTGGCTTGCCATTGGTTATATTATTGACCATACATGGAAGGACCGGAGTTTGGCGACGAGTACGCCGTCGGAGATGAACCTGCGATCTAGGACGCTTCCAAGTCAGAATGCCTGTCGGTGTAGGCTTGATGGCATGGGCACCGCTTAGCCCTTACGAGTTTCCGCTACTCGATGTATCTGTTTAATTTGGCTTTAGGCCTTGCTCTTGAACCTGACCTTCTGGTCGTTTGATGTAATAATTTCGGTACTTGGATGTAAGAATCTATTATTCAGTATCTGTGTTCAGTGAACATTGATCCTTGGGGTCACTTGGCACGGCGAACTCGACTTGCTAGTCGGGGTCCCCACAGAACTGGTATCAGAGCCATCCTGACTATAGGAAGCCTTAGATAGCATGGACGTTAGCCAAGAACGTTAGGACGCAGCCTTGCACAAGACTTTTGCATATACAACCTTCTGACTTCTGTCCTATGCCTTGTAGATGGCTTCCGTACCTGAGACGCTTCTGGAGACCGGCTTTCCACTACTCCTGGTGGATTGTCTCGAGAAGTGCCACGTACGTCGCACGCCCATCTTCATCTACACGAGCACTGGGTCAACACCGACACTAAGGAATATCACGTGAACGTGATAGTGAAGGCTAATGACTCCCCGTCTAGTTGGTGCTTTGAAGGACCACAGATGGGAGAGTTGATGTTGGCAGTGGAGACAGCCGCACGAGAGGCGCTCGTCCATCTCCGCAGCATCCTCCCTGAGATGGCTAATGAGCCTGTCACTCGTCACCTACCTTTCATTAAGGAAGGAGTGGATGGGAGTTGGACACTCACCCCAGCCACGGAGGATGGGATGCCATTAAGGTTTCAGACCTACTTCAGCTTCTTGTCGGACACCCTGACGCACTTCCTGGTTAAGGAATCAGTCAAGCTTCACCAAGAGCTGCATCTAGTCATGGGCCTGCTCCACACTGAGAAGATGCAGAACCGCAAAGTAAAGAAGGCAGGCGCACCTAAAGGGAGGACAGCTGTTGCCACTAGGGGTGGTGTGTTACCCATCCAGTCAGTCCCTCTTCGGAGTCGCTGCCTGACAGCGGAAGAGTACACTAAGATATTCGCCGCCTCACCTAAGAGACGCCGTGACGTGCGGATTCTTTCTTCCACTCCTATAAAGGAAGAAGATGTTGATGAAGACGAGGACAAAGATGAGGATCCTGTTGAATCCGCCTTTGAGACCGAGCAGTCCGCCGCGTAGGATTTAGCGTAGGCAATTAGGAGTACCCCGAGCATAGGGTATCCATGTATCCATTTTTAATTTGCGTATGTGTGCTTGATGTAAGTCACCTATTGCCTTAGGTAGCGTGTAAGTGACTACATCACCTAGTTGTTATGAATGCAATTTCCAGTTTGTCAAAAACCTTGGTTTTGAAAACTTGGCATATGCACGTATTGGACCCCCTCTTACTAGGAGCGAATCCTTGTATTCCCGAGCAAGGTGGAATTTTGACCTCTCTGTTTCTATGACAGGATGGTGAACGCAACCCGCAACAGCACCTTCGGCAACCCCGGCGCCGGCTCCTCAGGGACGCCACAGGGAACCGAAGGAGAAGCTCACGCTGGAGGTCACCACGAGCAGCCTAGAGACCTTCCGCCACCACCTCCTCCTGAGAACTTGATGATGGCTCAGTTCCTTCAAGCTCTTCGGGAGGAGCGTCAAGCCAGCAATGCCTCTATTCAGCAGCTGACTCAAGTCCTGGTGGACAACCCGCCGCGGAATGGGAATGGCGGTGGCCGCTCTACTCTTTCTGAGTTCATGCGGACTACGCCCCCCATATTCACGGAGACGACTGAACCACTGGACGCCGATGACTGGATTCGCACCATTGAAGACCTCCTTGCGCTGGTCAAGTGCACCGACGATCATGAGAAGGTCCTTTATGCTTCTCCCTGTCTCGGAGGCACCGCCAGGGCATGGTGGGATGGATTCCAGATCATGCAGATAGGGCAAGTCATCACTTGGGTGATGTTCAAGGAAGGATTTCGCGCGACTCACATTCCACCTGGACTGATGACCATTAAGAAGCGGGAATTCTGAGCCTTGAGGCAGGGAGTGGAACTATTAAGGAGTACCTGCAGAAGTTTAACCTCTTGTCGAGGTACGTCCCCGAAGATGTTAACACTGAGGCCGCTAAGGTGGAACGCTTCATGGAAGGGTTACAACAGTCCCTGCAATACCAGCTGGTGGTTTGCGACTGCCAGACTTTCAGGGAGTTGGTTAACAAGGCGCTTATGCTGGAAGACAAGCGTCGTGCGATGGACGACACCCGCAAGCGCAAACTGATAGGCAGTGGAGGACCCAGTAACGCAAGACCTAGACCATGGCAGTCAGCACCTGCGAAACCCAACTTTCAGCAGCAGCAGTACAAGTATCCGGTGTTCCGCCAGAATTATCAGCCTCAGCAGCAAGCCAAGCCAGTAGTCAACCCGCCGAACAACGGTGGAGTCAAGATCAACCCTCCGGGGCAGGTCACCTGCTTTGGGTGTGGTCAGACTGGGCACTATTCCAGGCAGTGCCCCAACAAGAAGCCCGACGGACCGCGTCCCAATGCACCCAACCCCGGTCAAGGTGCACCAGGAAGGAACCAGGCCCCCCGCAACCAGCAGTTCAATGGCAGGGGGCGGATCAATCACATCACTGCAGAAGAGGCACAGGAAGACCCGGACTGCATTCTGGGTACGTTCCTCGTCAACTCAACTCCAGCAATAGTGTTGTTTGATTGTGGTGCCTCGCATTCTTTTGTTACTCAAGGGTTTGCAGAGAAGTGTGGTTTAAAACCCACTCTACTCCATGGGCAGATGGCAATTCAAACCTCGGGAGCAGTATTGAGGACCAACCTAGGGTGTAGAAGGGTTGAGATAGTTATAAATGGGACGACTTTCTTGGCAGACCTCATTGTGCTTAAATCGCAAGGTGTAGAAGTAGTCCTCGGCATGGATTGGTTGGACAAGCACCAGAGTCTTTTGGACTGTGCCAACAGGGCCATTACCATGACAAGCAACCAAGGAGTCAAGGTCAAGTTTGTCTCTGAGCCAGTATCGGCTCCAGTGCCTCGAGTCAACAGTCTATCCGAGGTAGAGCTTGATCAAGTGCCTGTAGTCTGTGAATAGCCGGACGTCTTTCCTGACGAGCTACCCGGAATGCCTCCTGACCGAGACATCGAGTTCATCATTGAGCTCATGCCTGGATCAAGGCCTATATATAAAAAGCCTTACATGATGGGTTCCTAAGAGCTGGCAGAGCTGAAGAAGCAGCTGGATGAGCAACTCAGGAAAGGGTTCATCCGTCCGTGTGCATCACCTTGGGGATCACCTGTTCTATTTGTTTCAAAGAAGGATGGTACCATTCGACTCTGCGTCGATTACCGTTCTCTTAATGAAGTCACAGTTAAGAACAAGTACCCGCTCCCCAAGATTGAAGACCTGTTTGACCAGTTAAACGGGGCCAGGGTATTTTCCAAGATCGATCTTCGATCGGGATATTACCAGTTGAAGATTCGACCTGAAGATATACCCAAGACTGCATTCGTGACCCGGTACGGTCTATACGAATGCACTGTCATGCCCTTCGGTTTGACAAATGCCCCAGCCTACTTCATGTACCTCATGAACAAGGTCTTCATGGAATATTTGGACAAGTTGGTAGTTGTGTTCATCGATGACATATTAATCTTCTCCAAGTCCGAAGAGGAGCATGAGCAACACCTGAGGTTAGTTCTGGGAAAGCTTCAAGAGCACCAGCTTTATGCCAAATTCAGCAAGTGTCAGTTCTGGCTCAACGAAGTTGGATTTCTGGGTCATACCCTGACGGCACGCGGTTTGGCCGTAGATCAGTCCAAGATTACTACAGTGACCAACTGGGAATCACCCAAGGACGTGAAGGATGTCAGGAGTTTCCTCGGGCTCGCGGGATACTACCGCAAGTTTGTAGAAGGATTCTCTGGCATCGCTCGACCTATGACTCAGCTCTTGAAGAAAGGCCGGAAGTTCGAGTGGACACCGGCGTGTGAAGCAAGTTTCCAGGAGTTAAAGAAGAGGCTAACTACCGCCCCGGTATTGGATACCCCAGACATCAACAAGGAATTCATGATATATTGTGATGCCTCTGGAACCGGGCTCGGTGGAGTCCTGATGCAAGATGGCAGGGTCGTGGCATACTTGTCACGGCAACTGCGACCGCATGAGGAGAACTACGCCACCCATGATCTCGAGCTAGCAGCTGTAGTGCATGCTCTGAAGACGTGGCGACATTACCTTCTGGGGAAGCGATGTGAGATATATACAGACCACAAAAGTCTGAAATATATCTTCACCCAAAGGGAGCTGAATATGAGGCAGCGGAGATGGCTTGAGTTAATCAAGGATTACGACCTCAGCATTCAGTATCATCCCGGCAAGGCGAACGTGGTAGCCGATGCCTTAAGCCGGAAGGCAGGCTCCCTGAACGTCACGCTCAAGGAAAGGTTACCCGTCTTGTATGAAGAGATGGAGGGCTTCAGGCTTGAGATAGTCGAACCAGGATACCTGGCCAACCTCGAGGTCAAGCCTACTCTGGCGAGGACATCAAGGAAGCCCAGAAGGGGCACAAGAGTATCGAAGGCCTCAAGAGGAAGGTGCGAGAAGGCAAAGCCCCAGAATTCTCGATTGATGAGCAAGGAGTACTGTGGTACGGGAAGCGCTTGTGCATACCTAACAAGGTCGAACTTAAGGACTTGATCCTGCAAGAGGCTCATGACACACCGTACTCTATCCATCCACGTGGTACCAAGATGTACCAAGACATCCGAGAACGATTCTGGTGTCATGTCATGAAGAGAGATATTGGCTCCTATGTCACTAGATGCGATGTATGCCAGCGAGTCAAGGCTGAACACCAGCAACCTGCTGGATTGCTACAACCTCTTCAAGTGCCGGAATGGAAGTGGGATAAAATCGCCATGGACTTCATCATCGGGTTGCCCCGGTCGAATAAGGGTCATAACTCCATTTGGGTCATAGTCGATCATTTGACCAAGGTGGCCCATTTCATCCCCGTTAACACCACCTACGATGGCAGCCAGCTGGCCAGTCTGTACATTCATCAAGTGGTGAGTCTCCATGGAGTCCCCAAGGAGATCGTGTCCGACCGCGGCACGCAATTCACCTCAAGATTCTGGAAGAAGTTTCAAGAAGCTCTCGGAACCAAACTCTCCTTCAGTACGGCTTTCCACCCGCAAACGGGCGGACAAACCGAGAGGGTAAACCAGATACTTGAGGACATGCTCCGCGCTTGTGTTTTGGCTCATGGTGCCAAGTGGGAAGACTGTCTGCCGTTTGCTGAGTTTTCTTACAACAACAGCTACCAGTCCAGTCTTCAGATGGCCCCATTCGAAGCGTTATATGGGCGGAAGTGCCGCACCCGCTCAATTGGTCCGAAACCGGTGAAGGACTAGTTTTCGGCGGAAGCACTGCAGGAAGGAGGGGACAAGGCTCAGCTTGTCCGAGAGAACTTGGAGGCAGCTAAGTCAAGGCAGAAGAGCTATGCGGACCCTCACCGCAGAAACGTGGAGTTTGTTCCCGGAGACCAGGTGTACTTGCGAGTCACGCCTCTCAAGGGGACCAAGCGTTTCCACGTCAAGGGGAAGCTAGCTCCAAGGTTCATTGGACCCTTCAAGATCACGGCAAGGCGCGGGGAAGTAGCTTATCAGTTGGAGCTACCTCCTGAGCTTTCGGGTGTGCACAACGTGTTTCACGTGTCACAGCTCCGGAAGTGCTTACAAGTGCCGAACCGTCCCGATCTTTACAAGGACATTGATCATCAAGCTATTGACCTTCAACCAGACCTTACCTACCGCGAGAAACCGATCTGCATTTTGGATGAAGCCGAACGTTGCACCAGAAGCCGCACCATCAAGTTTTTCAAGGTTCAGTAGAGCAACCATACTGAAGCAGAAGCCATGTGGGGACGTGAAGACTATCTCCGATCAGAATTTCCCGAGCTATTTAACGCTTAGCTTAAGAATCTCGGGGACGAGATTCTTGTAAGAGGGATAGGTCTGTCACACCCTGTTTTTCACCACAAGTATTTTATGTTGCAAAAATCAGAGCTTGTTAAAACTTTTTCAAATAATGTTGTGAGTGCAATGTCAGCCCTTGTTTGAGTGAATGCTTGCTTGTTGATGACTCAAACCCATGAAAAACTTATTATTTTGCTCTCTTCAAAAACCCTTTTTCCTTTATATCAAGATCACCTTCATCATGTTGGGATACACTACTAGCTCAAGAAGCCAAGTGGCACTTCCAAGAAAAGTTGGTGATCTGATCCAAATATTATTTTCATTCATTAAAAACATTAATTGGTGATTTAAAATATTATTTTCCTATTTTATAATTATGTATGTTTCTAAGGCCAGGAATGATATTCCCACAAGGAAAATTACTTTCCTGCCTTAGAAAATTCTGACTAAATTCATGGAAGCTCAGAAGGACATATATTTTCCATATTTAAGATTTTCAACCCTATTTTATATTAATATTATCTGAGTAAAACCCTGAAAACAATTTCTGTTTGTTTTAGCTTTTTGAGATGTTTCCAAAGGAAATGATCTCAATAAATTCCCATAAAATTACAGGAGCCCTCCCAAGCCATATTAGGTGCTCACATAAAATATCACCTTGATCCAAGGTGGGGAAGTGCACCTAATGAGCCCAAAACACTCTCTGTCCAGAGAAGAGTTGGAACAACTCTACATTGCAAAGTTTCTCCAATGGAGCTGAAACTTTGCAGAGGTGTTAGACACCCCAAATGAGGACTCCACACCAAAGATGGGATTTGTGAGACTCTGTTTGGCCACACTTCCTTTGTAAAGGACAGTACTGGTCATTTTGAGGCATTTTCAAGTTTAGAAAGCTAAACTTGTTCAATGGAGCTCAAATTTGGTGAAACCCCATGTTTTTACCCCAAGACCAAACCTGTTAAGTTTCATTTCCAGTGGTGGAGTGGAAGCACCCCAAGTCACTGTCGAACACCTACTAACAGGAAGGTAAAAACCCTCCTAGCCACTATTTTACCCAATGGCAAGGCCCCAAACTTGGTGGGTTAGAGCCCAGAACACCCTGAGCACCCAGTCAATCAGCCCCTCCCCAACTCCAAGCACAAGTGACAAGAACTTCAATTTGAGCCGCAGGGCAGTACTGGCAACACTACTGTTCCTTGCTCCCTTGACCAGCTCGGGCTCCCACTAACCCACAACGGCTAGGCACACTCCCAGCAACACTCAGGACATGGAGGACACGTCCCAAGGGCCCCAGAGCGCGCCAGCATGCCGTGGCATGCCAAAACTGCACTCTGGGCGCGCTGCAGAGAGCCTCAAGCAAGGGGACGACGCCCCGACCGATCCGAACCTCCCTAGTTATGTCCAAACTGTTGGGGAACGTCGCATGGGAAACAAAATTTTTCCTACGCGCATGAAGACCTATCATGGTGATGTCCATCTACGAGAGGGGATGAGTGATCTACGTACCCTTGTAGATTGTACAGCAGAAGCGTTAGTGAACGCGGTTGATGTAGTGGAACGTCCTCACGTCCCTCGATCCGCCCCGCGAACAATCCCGCGATCAGTCCCACGATTTAGTATCGAACGGACGGCACCACCGCGTTCAGCACACGTACAGCTCGACGATGATCTCGGCCTTCTTGATCCAGCAAGAGAGACGAAGAGGTAGAAGAGTTCTCCGGCAGCGTGACGGCGCTCCGGAGGTTGGTGATGACCTTGTCTCAGCAGGGCTCCGCCCGAGCTCCGCAGAAACGCGATATAGAGGAAAAACCGTGGAGGTATGTGGTCGGGCTGCCGTGGAAAAGTCGTCTCAAATCAGCCCTAAAACCTCCGTATATATAGGTGGGAGGGAGGGGACCTTGCCTTGGGGATCAAGGAGCCCCAAGGGGGTCGGCCGAGCCAAGGTGGGAAGACTCCCCCCCCAAACCGAGTTGGACTTGGTTTGGTGGGAGGGAGTCCTTCCCTTCCTTCCCACCTCCTCTTTTTTTTCTTTTCTCTTGATTTTCTCTTCTTGGCGCATAGGGTCCTTTTGGGATGTCCCACCAGCCCACTAAGGGCTGGTGTGCCACCCTCAAGGCCTATGGGCTTCCCCGGGGTGGGTTGCCCCCCCGGTGAACTCCCGGAACCCATTCGTCATTCCCGGTACATTCCCGGTAACTCCGAAAACCTTCCGGTAATCAAATGAGGTCATCCTATATATCAATCTTCGTTTCCGGACCATTCCAGAAACCCTCGTGACGTCCGTGATCTCATCCGGGACTCCGAACAACATTCGGTAACCAACCATATAACTCTAATACGCATAAAACAACGTCGAACCTTAAGTGTGCAGACCCTGCGGGTTCGAGAACTATGAAGACATGACCCGAGAGACTCCTCGGTCAATATCCAATAGCGGGACCTGGATGCCCATATTGGATCCTACATATTCTACGAAGATCTTATCGTTTGAACCTCAGTGCCAAGGATTCATATAATCCCGTATGTCATTCCCTTTGTCCTTCGGTATGTTACTTGCCCGAGATTCGATCGTCAGTATCCGCATACCTATTTCAATCTCGTTTACCGGCAAGTCTCTTTACTCGTTCCGTAATACAAGATCCTGTAACTTACACTAAGTCACATTGCTTGCAAGGCTTGTGTGTGATGTTGTATTACCGAGTGGGCCCCGAGATACCTCTCCGTTACACGGAGTGACAAATCCCAGTCTTGATCCATACTAACTCAACGAACACCTTCGGAGATACCTGTAGAGCATCTTTATAGTCACCCAGTTACGTTGCGACGTTTGATACACACAAAGCATTCCTCCGGTGTCCGTGAGTTATATGATCTCATGGTCATAGGAATAAATACTTGACACGCAGAAAATAGTAGCAACAAAATGACACGATCAACATGCTACGTCTATTAGTTTGGGTCTAGTCCATCACGTGATTCTCTTAATGACGTAATCCAGTTATCAAGCAACAACACCTTGTTTATAATCAGAAGACACTGACTATCTTTGATCAACTGGCTAGCCAACTAGAGGCTTGCTAGGGACGGTGTTTTATCTATGTATCCACACATGTAAATGAGTCTTCATTCAATACAATTATAGCATGGATAATAAACGATTATCTTGATACATGAATTATAATAATAACTATATTTATTATTGCCTCTAGGGCATAATTCCAACAGTCTCCCACTTGCACTAGAGTCAATAATCGAGCCCTCACATCATCATGTGAACTACATTGTAATAAATCTAACACCCATACAGTTCTGGTGTTTATCATGCTTTGGCCGTGGAAGAGGTTTAGTCAGTGGGTCTGCTACATTCAGATCCGTGTGCACTTTGCATATATTTACGTCCTCTCCCTCGACGTAGTCGCGGATGAGGTTGAAGCGTCGTTTGATGTGTCTGGTCTTCTTGTGAAACCGTGGTTCCTTTGCTAAGGCAATGGCACCCGTGTTGTCACAGAACAAGGTTATTGATTCAGTGCGCTTGGCACCACTCCAAGATCCGTCATGAACTGCTTCATCTAGACACCCTCCTTAGCCGCCTCCGAGGCAGCCATGTACTCCGCTTCGCATGTAGAATCTGCTACGACGCTTTGCTTGGAACTGCACCAGCTTACCGCACCCCCATTAAAAATAAATACGTATCCGGTTTGCGACTTAGAGTCGTCCGGATCTGTGTCAAAGCTTGCATTGACGTAACCTTTTACGGCGAGCTCTTCGTCACCTCCATACACGAGAAACATCTCCTTAGTCCTTTTCAGGTACTTCAGGATATTCTTGACCGCTGTCCAGTGATCCACTCCTGGATTACTCTGGAACCTACCTGCCATACTTATGGCCAGGCTAACATCCGGTCTAGTGCACAGCATCGCATACATGATAGAACCTATGGCTGAAGCATAGGGGACGGAGCGCATATGCTCTCTATCTTCATCAGTTGCTGGGCACTGAGTCTTACTCAATCTCGTACCTTGTAAAACTGGCAAGAACCATTTCTTGGACTGTTCCATTTTGAACCTCTTCAAAACTTTATAAAGGTATGTGCTTTGTGAAAGTCCTATCAGGCGTTTTGATCAATCCCTATAAATCTTAATGCCTAGAATGTAAGCAGCTTCTCCTAGGTCCTTCATAGAGAAACTTTTATTCAAGTAACCTTTTATGCTCTCCAAAAACTCTACGTTGTTTCCAATCAGTAATATGTCATCCACATATAATATTAGAAACGCCACAGAGCTCCCACTCACTTTCTTGTAAATACAAGATTCTCCAACCACTTGTATAAACCCAAATGCTTTGATCACCACATCAAAACGTTTGTTCCAACTCCGAGATGCTTGCACCAGTCCATAAATGGATCGCTGGAGCTTGCACACCTTGTTAGCATTCTTAGGATCGACAAAACCTTCGGGTTGTATCATATACAACTCATCCTTAAGGAAACCGTTAAGGAACGCCGTTTTGACATCCATTTGCCAGATTTCATAATCGAAAAATGCAGCTATTGCTAACATGATTCTGACGGACTTAAGCATCGCTACGGGTGAGAAAGTCTCATCGTAGTCAACTCCTTGAACTTGTGAAAAACCTTTTGCCTCAAGTCGAGCTTTATAAACGCTCACATTACCGTCAGCGTCCGTCTTCCTCTTAAAGATCCATTTGTTCTGAATGGCCTTGCGGCCCTCAGGTAGTACCTCCAAAGTCCATACTTTGTTCTCATACATGGATCCTATCTTGGATTTCATGGCCTCTAGCCATTTGTTGGAATCTGGGCCCACCATTGCTTCTTCATAATTTGCAGGCTCATTGTTGTCTAACAACATGATTGATAAGACGGGATTACCGTACCACTCTGGAGCAGTACGTGGTCTCGTCGACCTGCGTGGTTCGACAGAAACTTGAACTGGAGTTTCATGATCTTCATCATTAACTTCCCTCCTCAACCGGCGTCGCAATGACAGAGGTTTCCCCTTGCCCTGCGCCTCCATCCAGAGGGATGAGAGGTTCGACAACCTCGTCAAGTTCTATCCTCCTCCTACTCAATTCTCTCGAGAGAAACTCCTTCTCGAGAAAAGCTCCGTTTTTAGCAACAAACACTTTGCCCTCGGATTTGAGATAGAAGGTGTACCCAACTGTCTCTTTTGGGTAACCTATGAAGACGCACTTTTCCGCTTTGGGTTCCAGCTTTTCAGGCTGAAGCTTTTTGACATAAGCATCACATCCCCAAACTTTAAGAAACGACAAATTTGGCCTTTTGCCATACCACAGTTCGTATGGTGCCGTCTCAACGGATTTTGATGGTGCCCTATTTAAAGTGAATGCAGCTGTTTCTAATGCATAACCCCAAAATGATAACGGCAAATCAGTAAGAGACATCATAGATCGCACCATCTCTAATAGAGTACGATTACGACGTTCGGACACACCATTACGCTGTGGTGTTCCAGGCGGTGTTAACTGTGAAACAATTCCACATTGTCTTAAGTGAGTACCAAACTCGAAACTCAGATATTCAGCCCCACGATCAGACCGTAGGAACTTGATCTTCTTGTTACGATGATTTTCCACTTCACTTTGAAATTGCTTGAACTTTTCAAATGTTTCAGACTTGTGCTTCATCAAGTAGACATAACCATATCTACTTAAATCGTCAGTGAAGGTGAGAAAATAACGATATCCGCCGCGTGCCTCCACGCTCATCGGACCACACACATCGGTATGTATGATTTCCAACAAGTCACTTGCGCGCTCCATTGTTCCGGAGAACGGAGTCTTAGTCATCTTGCCCATGAGGCATGGTTCGCACGTGTCAAGTGAATCAAAGTCAAGTGACTCCAAAAGTCCATCAGCATGGAGTTTCTTCATGCGCTTTACACCAATATGACCTAAGCGGCAGTGCACAAAAATATGGCACTATCATTGTTAACTCTAACTCTTTTGGTCTCAATGTTATGTATATGCGTATCGCTATCAAGATTCAATATGAACAATCCTCTCACATTCGGTGCATGACCATAAAAGATGTTACTCATAGAAATAGAACAACCATTATTCTCTGACTTAAAAGAGTAACCGTCTCGCAATAAACAAGATCCAAATATAATGTTCATGCTCAACGCAGGCACTAAATAACAATGATTTAAGTTCATCACTAATCCTGACGGTAACTGAAGTGACACTGTGCCGACGGTGATTGCATCAACCTTGGAACCATTTCCTACGCGCATCGTCACTTCATCTTTCGCCAGCCTTCGTCTATTCCACAGTTCCTGTTTCGAGTTGCAAATATGAGCAACAGAACCGGTATCGAATACCCATGCACTACTACGAGAGCCGGTTAAGTACACATAAATAACATGTATATCTAATATACCTGATTTTTCTTTGGCCGCCTTCTTATCTGCCAGATACTTGGGGCAATTGCGCTTCCAGTGACCCATACCCTTGCAATAGTAACACTCCGTTTCAGGCTTAGGTCCAGCTTTGGGTTTCTTCGTCGGATTGGCAACAGGCTTGCCGCTCTTCTTCGAATTGCCCTTCTTGACTTTGCCGTTTCTCTTGAAACTAGTGGTCTTATTCACCATCAACACTTGATGCTCTTTACGGAGTTCAGACTCTGCGACTTTCAGCATCGCAAACAACTCGCCGGGAGACTTGTTCATCCCTTGCATGTTGTAGTTCAACACAAAGCCTTTATAGCTTGGTGGCAGTGATTGAAGGATTCTGTCAGTGATAGCTTCTTGCGGGAGTTCAATCCCCAGCTCAGCTAGACGGTTTGAGTACCCAGACATTTTGGGCACATGTTCACTGACAGATGAGTTTTCCTCCATCTTGCAAGCATAGAATTTATCAGAGGTCTCATACCTCTCGATCCGGGCGTTCTTCTGAAAGATAAACTTCAACTCCTGGAACATCTCAAATGCTCCATGACGCTCAAAGCGACGTTGAAGTCCCGGTTCTAAGCCATACAAGACTGCACATTGAACTATTGAGTAGTCCTCCTTACGTGCTAACCAAGCGTTCTTAACATCCTGATCATCCGTAGCGGGTGGTTCATCTCCTAATGCAGCATTAAGGACATAATCCTTCTTCCCAGCTTGTAAGATTAGCTTAAGATTATGAGCCTAGTCTACAAAGTTGCTTCCATCATCTTTCAACTTAGCTTTCTCTAGGAACGTATTAAAATTCAGGATGACTGTCGCGTGAGCCATGATCTACAACACAAATATATTCAAAGTGGACTTAGACTATGTTCAAGATAATTAGAGTTTAACTTAATCAAATTATTCGCTAAACTCCCACTCAAAAAGTACATCTCTCTAGTCATTTGAGTGGTTCATGATCCACTTACACTAACTCAAGTCCGATCATCACGTGAGTTGAGTATAGTTTCAGTGGTAAGCATCCCTATGCTAATCATATCATCTATATGATTCATGATCGACCTTTCGGTCTCATGTGTTCCGAGGCCATGTCTGCACATGCTAGGCTCGTCAAGCTTAACCCGAGTGTTCCGCGTGCGCAACTGTTTTGCACCCGTTGTATGTGAACGTTGAGTCTATCACACCCGATCATCACGTGGTGTCTCGAAACGATGAACTGTAGCAACGGTGCACAGTCGGGGAGAACACAATTTCGTCTTGAAATTTTAGTGAGAGATCACCTCATAATGCTACCGTCGTTCTAAGCAAAATAAGGTGCATAACAGGATTAACATCACATGCAATTCATAAGTGACATGATATGGCCATCATCACGTGCTTCTTGATCTCCATCGCCAAAGCACCGGCACGATCTTCTTGTCACCGGCGCCACACCATGATCTCCATCAACGTGTTGCCATCGGGGTTGTCGTGCTACTCATGCTATTACTACTAAAGCTGCATCCTAGCAAAATAGTAAACGCATCTGCAAGCACAAACGTTAGTATAAAGACAACCCTATGGCTCCTGTCGGTTGCCGTACCATCGACGTGCAAGTCGATATTTCTATTACAACATGATCATCTCATACATCCAATATATCACATCACATCGTTGGCCATATCACATCACAAGCATACCCTGCAAAAACAAGTTAGACGTCCTCTAATTTTATTGTTGCATGTTTTACGTGGTGACCAAGGGTATCTAGTAGGATCGCATCTTACTTACGCAAACACCACAACGGAGATATATGAGTTGCTATTTAAACTCATCCAAGGACCTCCTATGTCAAATCCGATTCAACTAAAGTTGAAGAAACCGACACTTGCCAGTCATCTTTGAGCAACGGAGTTACTCGTAACGATGAAACCAGTCTCTCGTAAGTGTACGAGTAATGTCGGTCCAAGCCGCTTCAATCCAACAATACCGCGGAATCAAGAAAAGACTAAGGAGGGCAGCAAAACGCACATCACCGCCCATAAAAACTTTTGTGTTCTACTCGAGAAGTCATCTACGCATGAACCTAGCTCATGATGCCACTGTTGGGGAACGTCGCACGGGAAACAAAAATTTTCCTACGCGCACGAAGACCTATCATGGTGATGTCCATCTACGAGAGGGGATGAGTGATCTACGTACCCTTGTAGATCATACAGCAGAAGCGTTAGTGAACACGGTTGATGTAGTGGAACGTCCTCACGTCCCTCGATCCGCCGCGCGAACAATCCCGCGATCAGTCCCACGATCTAGTACCGAACGGACGGCACCTCCGCGTTCAGCACACGTACATCTCGACGATGATCTCGGCCTTCTTGATCCAGCAAGAGAGACGGAGAGGTAGAAGATTTCTCCGGCAGCGTGACGGCGCTCCGGAGGTTGGTGATGACCTTGTCTCAGCAGGGCTCCGCCCGAGCTCCGCAGAAACGCGATCTAGAGGAAAAACCGTGGAGGTATGTGGTCGGGCTGCCGTGGAAAAGTCGTCTCAAATCAGCCCTAAAACCTCCGTATATATAGGTGGGAGGGAGGGGACCTTGCCTTGGGGATCAAGGAGCCCCAAGGGGGTCGGCCGAGCCAAGGGGGGAAGACTCCCCCCCCCAAACCGAGTTGGACTTGGTTTGGTGGGAGGGAGTCCTTCCCTTCCTTCCCACCTCCTCTTTTTTTTTTCTTTTCTCTTGATTTTATCTTCTTGGCGCATAGGGTCCTTTTGGGCTGTCCCACCAGCCCACTAAGGGCTGGTGTGCCACCCTCAAGGCCTATGGGATTCCCCGGGGTGGGTTGCCCCCCCCGGTGAACTCCCGGAACCCATTCGTCATTCCCGGTACATTCCCGGTAACTCCGAAAACCTTCCGGTAATCAAATGAGGTCATCCTATATATCAATCTTCATTTCCGGACCATTCTGGAAACCCTCGTGACGTCCGTGATCTCATCCGGGACTCCGAACAACATTCGGTAACCAACCATATAACTCTAATACGCATAAAACAACGTCGAACCTTAAGTGTGCAGACCCTGCGGGTTCGAGAACTATGCAGAAATGACCCGAGAGACTCCTCGGTCAATATCCAATAGCGGGACCTGGATGCCCATATTGGATCCTACATATTCTACGAAGATCTTATCGTTTGAACCTCAGTGCCAAGGATTCATATAATCCCGTATGTCATTCCCTTTGTCCTTCGGTATGTTACTTGCTCGAGATTCGATCGTCAGTATCCGCATACGTATTTCAATCTCGTTTACCGGCAAGTCTCTTTACTCGTTCCGTAATACAAGATCCCGCAACTTACACTAAGTTACATTGCTTGCAAGGCTTGTGTGTGATGTTGTATTACCGAGTGGGCCCTGAGATACCTCTCCGTTACACGGAGTGACAAATCCTAGTCTTGATCCATACTAACTCAACTAATACCTTCGGAGATACCTGTAGAGCATCTTTATAGTCAACCAGTTACGTTGCGACGTTTGATACACACAAAGTACTCCTCCGGTGTCTGTGAGTTATATGATCTCATGGTCATAGGAATAAATACTTGACACGCAGAAAACAGTAGCAACAAAATGACACGATCAACATGCTATGTCTATTAGTTTGGGTCTAGTCCATCACGTGATTCTCCTAATGACGTGATCCAGTTATCAAGCAACAACACCTTGTTCATAATCAGAAGACACTGACTATCTTTGATCAACTGGCTAGCCAACTAGAGGCTTGCTAGGGATGGTGTTTTGTCTATGTATCCACACATGTAAATGAGTCTTCATTCAATACAATTATAGCATGGATAATAAACGATTATCTTGATACAGGAATTATAATAATAACTATATTTATTATTGCCTCTAGGGCATAATTCCAACACAAACGCTCCCCGGACAACCATTCAGTGCAAAGCTACCCCCTGGGACCCTCTCCCCTCGCGCAAGAGCTCAAGCGACGCGTGCCCGTGCGCGACCGACGCGGTCGAGCATGCACTGTTGCTGCGGCTCGACCCCACTCGCTTTCCCTCTGCGGCCGATGCACCAGGAGATCCTAAACCACGTCTCGAACCGGTGGTTTCGCGGCCAGCACCTCACTGTGCTCGCACGCGCGCCACGGTGAGTCACCAGCGCGCCCGAGTCGGCTCACCGCCCCTGGCCTCTAAATAGGTCCCCCCGACACCCCAGCACACCCCAGGCAGCTTCAGCACAACCAGTAGACTCCCGCTAGCCACCCAATCGAGCTTGCAGAGCCCCGGTGCTCGAGATCGACCGAGGCCCCTCCGCCTCGGAGCTCCGGTCGATCTCCGGCTACACGTCGGCTCCTGCGCTGCCCGACCTCCCATTACACTCCCCTTGACGCCAGGACCATTTCCCCCAACTTTCCCGAGCGAATCCGTGCCCCTAGCCACTAGTTCGACGCCGACCCAAAACCCTTCCGCCACGGTCACCTCGTCGCCGGCGACCCAGGCCACGGTGAGTCACGAGCAGGTAGGCGGAGTAACGAGGGATCCATTCTCGCTCTTAATTTGGCCTGAGGACAACGGTAGCCTCGCTGGCGTCCGTCTCCACCTCTCTGGCTGGAGGTAGGAGAAGGACCCGACAGGTGGAGCCCACCTGTCGGTGTCCTGGGGCAGCCAGCGCGCGCAGCCGCTGACGCTGACCCCAGGGGCCCGCAGGTCAGGTTTGAACCTGGCCCGCGCGCGCCTGGTGGCCAGGCCTGCTGGCTGGGCCGGCTGGATCTCCCCCTGGCCTTTTTCCTTTTATTTTAATCCAGCAACTTAAATGATTTTTATAAAAATATTTAGCTAGTAGAAACATAGGATTCTTCCACCAGTAATTTTCTAAAAATGTGTAGTAATTGATTATGTAGTGTTTGACATTTATCAAAAACAAAAACTATTTTGGTGTAATAAAATGATATTAAAAGCATTTGTTTGCTTCTGTTTGCTTTTAAATAAATATGCTTAGCTAATAAAAACTATAGGGAACATTTTCCAAAATAATAAACTAAATTTATTCAAGCTTTGCAACATTTTTAAAAGCACTTTGTGATCTGTTTTAGTGAGAGCTATTATTTATTTATTCCTTTCTCGACGGTAGAGTTACCGAGTGACGGAGGATCCGGAGCGGAAGACCTCGAAGACCTCGGATACCTAGCTGACCAAGGCAAGCAGCCTTTGACCATGACTTAAGCATATGAAATGATGCATGCTAGAATAGCAAGTACTTTTCCTGTTGCAGGAGATCACGATGCCGGTTCATCATTGATGTGATGCTACCGAAGGCTTCTTCGAAGCACTTGCATGGTAGTGATGTTATTCATATGGCTCCTCGGAGCACAAGCATGATGAGCTTGACCCTACCATCTACGAGGATCATGCTACTGTCATGCTGACTAGTAGAATTATAGAATCATTGCATTGAGCTTGACCCTACCCCGTGAGGGTCATGTTATTACCATGTTGACAAGTAAAGATAGAGCATATTGTCACAAGCATGATGATGAGTTAAATAAAGAGTTTATGAAAACCCCGTCGGGTGCCACTAATGCCCGAGGGTGATGATGAGTTGGTGATCACTTTTGGTGAAGTGATGCACCGATGATTTTGTGTGAGTATGGTTTCGGAAATGGGATTAGATTTATGATGTGTCGACCGTCCCAACCTTACCAGTACGACCACGATACCCCTTTATGGGACGTGGCTTTGTTGATTACTCTGGTTGGTACTAGCAAAGAGCCACATTACTAGTGGCGGGAGTGGTCAGTGTCACTCTCGTGATGGGGTCATGCCAGGTAGGACGACTATGCCATTATTATGAGTTCCAGGCACACCGTTGGTCCCTACATGGTTGATACAGTCCAGAGTCGGTGCTCGTAAGACGTACAACATGTGGGCTGGGTACCAATCGAGTGGACCTCTTTGTCTAGTATCGTCAGGGGAAAGATGATGATCGGGTACTTACCTCGGGTATATGTGATATACCGCGACTCGTGGATGACACGGAAGTTCCCCGTTTCTCGTGGGTCCAGCGTACTACCTGTGCAGAGTGTAAACTATTCGAATAGCTGTGTCCACGGTCAAGGTCAGTTGGGTGGTGCTGCTTAAACTATGTCCAGCGTTTTCGCATAAACCAAGTGTGTGTGTGTGGTGTTAAAAAGGTGTTGTTATAATCATGTTAATATATGACCAAGTTTGGTGACTTGGCATATAGGGTAAACCTGGATGGTTTAGCCCTCATTAATACATTCAGGTTATGACAAGTCCGATGACTTGGCATATAGGGTCAACCCGGTGTGTTCAACCCTAAAGATGCATTCCACTAAAGATGCATGTTACTGTTATTCTTCACTATAAATGTTCATATCATGGGCTGTTTGCGAGTACATTCAAAGTACTCATTGGCTTGCCACTGGTTATATTATTGACCAGACATGGAAGGACCGGAGTTTGGCGACGAGTACGCCGTCGGAGATGAACCTACGATCTAGGACGCTTCCAAGTCAAAATGCCTGTCGGTGTAGGCTTGATGGCATGGGCACCGCTTAGCCCTTACGAGTTTCCGCTACTCGATGTATCTGTTTAATTTGGCTTTAGGCCTTGCTCTTGAACCCGACCTTCTGGTCGTTTGATGTAATAATTTCGGTACTTGGATGTAAGATTCTATTATTCAGTATCTGTGTTCAGTGAACATTGATCCTTGGGGTCACTGGGCACGGCGAACTCGACTTGCTAGTTGGGGTCCCCACACGAGGAGATAGCTTGAATGATCTACCGGGTTTGGTATCGTTGTTTCTTCGAATGTCTAAGGTAGATTAATTTGAGGAACTCCTCGGATATGTGTTGATAGTTCCGGGAAAGGTTTGTAGCTGATTACAACGAGTAGGTTCCTAGACCCGCGACCTGATAGCGTAACCAAGAAAGATTTCAGAAGTTCTCAGTTGGGAATTCAAGTAGTTACCTAGGATTATCTTCCAACAGATGCATGATGTGAGGTTGGGGTTCAACATCTAGTGGTTTGTTTCTTCATGGTCTATCTTACAAAGGATAGTCTCAACATGCTTCATCGCATATGCTTTGTCAAGCCTTGTATTTTCTATGCCTAGGGTGCATATTTGAGCCTCATTTCAATATGGCAATCCAATGTACGATTGAGCCCCTGCGAATCTTACCACGAAAATGACGAGCAAAATCTGTGTCATATATTTGTTTCTGGCTTATTTGGCAAGCCTCATCTTTGTTTTGTTGGAGTATGGTAATTCGAGTTTCTTCGATATCAAGTGGTTATTTCATATCTTTTCCAAGTGGTGTGCTCATATTTCCATGGGAAATGTTAATCCTTTTGTTCAACTAGAGTTGTCATGAAATTCTTTCATCCGATGTGCTTCTGTTCAAGTTAATTCAATCATCTCCAATATTTGCAAGATCAATCCTATTATTTCTTTCTAGAGCTCGTCTCATCTCTCCCAAGTTGTATTTGTTTTCCCCTCCCTCCTGCCCTTTTTCTTTAATGATTAAAATATTATTATCCATGTGCCTTTCTTTCTTTATTGCTTCCGCTATCTTCTCTTCTATATTTGTATTTGGTAATTCCTTGTGAAGATGATCAGTGTTAAGTTCGTCATTCTTCATTCTTGTTTTCTCTATGGTGGATTCAATTCATGCTTTCAGTGTACATCATATACTATTCATTCCTTCAATTATTCCTAGTTGAACATTCTTATCCAAACCACTCTTATTCATTCACCCCTCTCTATTCTATCCGGAGTGCTGAAGGTGTCTTAGTTGATTCGTGTTTTCATTCGATCCTTTCAATTATTTTGAGGAGCTCAACCTCATCAAGTTTTCATTTGTACCGGTGCAATTTCTCGTCCTAAGCAATTTTTTGCAATGGTATTCACCTTCAGTGGGCTCATAACCCAAAGGTTCTCCCAGGATCTTACCTGGCTCTTATAATTTTTTTCGAAGATATCTAATTCCTTCCAAGTGTGACGTAAGTATGGATTTCATTAGTGATATTCCTTCTCCAAGATCGCTTCGAATTATTCTCATCATTGGATCAAACTTTCATTATACATTGTTTTGGAGTGTCTAGGTAATTCAAGGTCGTGTTTCTTGTCATCATTATCACTTTGAAGACCGAAGAAGAGTTTATCTTAAATCTTGGTCCATTCTCTTGAAGATTCATGTTTTCAGCTTCGTGCTATCATCTCAAATTGCTTTCGATCATGAGAAATTATTTTCATATCTATCTGGTGCATTTTAGAGTTGTTTTTTTTTCATCCTTCGAAGGCCATAATTTTATAAGATTTCTGTGTTCTCACCTTTCAAATTTCATTCTCAAATTCTTCTCAATTCTTGTCTCTTCGTTCGTATCTCAATTATTATGGTGCTTCGTTCAAGTTCCCTGCTAGGTGGATCATGGCCTCTTCGTTCTGATGCATCTCCATTCATTTTTACTATCCTCATTTGTTTAAATTCATCCAGTGTTCTCCTTCAAGACTTCTTCAAGTTTATGCCCTATCTTTTTCTTCAGTCTTTTTAAGAGGAATAAGTAGTTTGCCATATCCATTGTTTGTCATCAATTTAACTTGATGAAGGATAAGCATAACATAATTCTTGTTGTTGTTTCATGAAATGATTTCAATTCTTCTTCCAGAGTGGCTCATGATATCAATTCTCGATTCTAATTTGTTCACCTTCTCATTTTTTCTGGAGTTCCAAGTTTTCTCAAGTGTATCTTCGCGAAGTCCCATCTAAATCATTGCAAGGCCTTAATCTTATTCTTTTCAACCTTCATGTCTTTTGATTATCCTTTTGTATACGGAGGTTCTTCTTGGTGGGTCGTTAAGGATGTAATTGTTTCTCGAAGTGGTCTTCAATATTTTCTCAGAGGAGCTCAAGTCTTCTTTCTGTAGAATTTCAAAGTGCAATTCTTCCTCATTATCCTTTGAGGTGGTGTTATAGCATTCTTGATTCATGAGGGGTCTTGAAGAGAATTTGTTTCAAGAATGAGATATTTAAACCCACCAACTTCTTTGATCGTCATATATTTTGAACTCATGATTTCTTCATTGAAGTTATCTTGGATTGGATTTCACTTATAGCTTTTCCTAAGTATTGTTGCTATCATGGTTGTTATCATTGATCCAATTTATCAATGTATCCTATAGATGAAAGAAGTTTTCATCTCTTGTTGCTCCCAAGCAATCAATTGTTTCTGTTAGTGGCCGGTTGTAACCTCATAATTTTGAGACGTTTCACATAAACTCACAACAAGCTAATTCTTCCATTGTTGGTCTTACAACAACTCTGTTCTATCCTTCCTTCTAAGATGCTTTTCAAACCCAATTGTGGTAGAAAATGTCATTTTCTTCTCCATCAAATGATCTAGTTTCTATTCTTTTGTTTTGGAGGCTTTGTGATGTTGCTCTCTTTCATCCATTCTCTTGTTTTATCAAGATCATGTTCTTTGCTTGCTTATCCATTCAACCGGAGTTTCGTGTCATCTTTTCAGATTCTCTCCATCTTATCAAGTTTTGCCTCTCTTTCCTACCGAAGTGCTGCCCAAATTTCTTTTGAATTTTTTCTTGTTCTTCATGTCATTCTTTATCGCTTTGCAACTTTGAAGATTCGTTGGTTTCACTCATTTGTCAAAGATGAAACTACGTTTCCCCTCTTCCTTTCTCTTCCTCTTCCCATTTATTTCTAAGATCTCGGATTGAGATCTTTCATTAGTGGAGGAGAGTTGTAACAACCCGGAACCGACGCTCTAGAAGATTACCTTTTTATTTTGTTATTGATGTGTGATTTATTTGGTTGTCACATTCACCATCGAATCATGTGCATCATCTGCATAGCATCGATACTTCATTGTCGCCATCTAAAAAAACTTGCATCCATTCGTACTTGCCGATGCTCTCTGTTTTTATCGTTGACCGTTTGAGACCAACCACACATGCACACGCACGCGACATGTTGTTTTTTAAGTGTGTATAAAATATTCTCGAACTGGATTGAAAGTTGGCGTGTGGTCTTAATATAGGGTAGGTAGGCCGTGTGCCAAATTTCATCGCAATCGAAATTCGTTTGGTACTCGAATCGTTAAAACTATAGCAGCACTATAGCCTGTCAAACGTGAGAAGTTTTCGGTGTTTAAAATATGATGCCGGGCGGCCTGTTTTCCGTCTCATCTTTGCCTAGCCTCACTTCATAGTGCACCGACCTTCTCGCGACCTAGTCCGGAACTCCCCTCAGACCCGAACCCAGCAGTCATGACCGTTGGATCCGGATCAACCCCGTAATACCCCAAACCATCATCAATTTTTCAATTGGCCCCCTAGCCTATTTAACCTCGACCATCCAATTTAGATGGGAGGGACCAAATAGCCCCTATCCCAATCCACCTATACTATATATGTGTAGCCACCTAGGCCATTTTAAATCAGCCACCGTAAGCCAGCTAGATCCCAGCCAACCAACAACCACCGACGATGCCCCTTGTTTTCTGTGCCTCGAAGCCCCCAGCCGCTCCAACGCCTTCCCACCTATCCTCCCGGATGCATCTACCGCATGCAGGGAGCCCGAGGCTCCCCGTACGCATGTTATAGTGCCCTGTAGACTGAGGCTGCAACCTCCTTTGCCGCACTCGACCTTGCCAAACCCAACTCTTCGCCGTCTCCACCGGCTAACGAGCCATAGGAACTCGCCCCGCTATCGCGCCCTCAAGTTGTCATCGCTGCCGGCAACCGCAGGTCGAGCCGAGTCCCTTCCCTCTCCTTCCTCCTTCCTCCTCTCTCTCCCTCTTCCTCCGTACTTCTCACATTTTCTCTGTGTAACTCGCAGGAACACGAGCTCCTGGCATGGCCGCACCAGCTGCAAGCTCTGCCGATCGTTGTCGTTCCTTGCTAGATCATGTCCCCTCCATGATGGATCCACCCTTTCACGTGGCCCAAGCTCCGTCCGTCCATCTCCTCGCCTCGCTGGAGCTGCCTCATATCGCGTCGCCCCTGCAACGAGGAAGGAGCTCCCATGCATGTGCCAACCGCCCGAGAGTCCCCGTGCGTAGATCATATCAGGGCAGATGTGGGTTAGCCTCGTCATGGCTCAACGGCTTCAGAAGGCCCAGTGGTGCCCAAGCCCAGGCGCATCTTCGCCCGTCCTGCCTTCACCACTCCTCAGCCCAGAAGCGAGCCAAGTCCGAGCGGCCTCCTCTCCAACCGGGCAAGGACCAGCAAGGTGAGTTAGCGCCAAGAGCCCCAGTTCCATGCCGTGGGTGAGATTTGCTATGTTGCGCCCATCTAGATTCGGCCCGTATTGTTTTTTAGGTTTCGCAAATTTGTCCAATTTTTCCACAGAATTTCGTAATTAGAGAAAAATGCATCATTTTAAAATGCTAATAACTACTTAACCGATTATTGCATGTGAAAACTTTATATATGTAAAATGTAAAGAATTTCATGTAGATTAATAATATACAAATTTTGTGGTGTTTGCATTGTTTTGTATGATACCATATTAAAATGATTTAATTCATAGAAAAATAACCATGCATCGAATTTATAAACTTTATACATGAAAAATGCTTAGAATTTTGTGTAGTTTCACTATATCCAACTCTCACATGTGTTTAAAATGCCTAACTTGTTGGTTTCATTTAATTTTCATAAATGCCAAGTTGAAATGGTTTGTCTCATAATTAATTAACCATAGCTCCAATTAAAATGATCCACATATGTAAATTAACTAGAAAAATGTGTAGAATAACATGGTGGGATTTATTTTGCCATTTAACAATTCTAAAATTGTGTTATAGGCAGAACAGTACCGAAACCTTAATTTGCATATGGGGACTTTCCATAATTGTTATTCGTTGTTCCGACCTCAATTAACCTGCCTAGAATTTCACGTAGTTTCATAATATCTTGTTGCATCCATGATCAACATGCTTGTGGCTGTTGCATACATTTTGCATTCATACCATAGCATCTTGTGTTGCTCATATCTTGTAGACCGTAGCTCCGATTAAGATGATCTAAATATGTAAATCGACTAGAATGATGTGTAGAATCACATGATACACTTTGTTTTGTTGTTTAATAAATATAAAATATGTTTAGTACATATCTATACCAATTTCGAAATAAACATATGGGGTCATTTCGGAAATGATATATGTTGTTTCGGACCTCATTTAAAATGCCTAGATAGTGTAATTTATTTATGCTTCACCATTTGACATGTTTAACATTTAACAATGTCGTGTACCTAAACTGGAGTGAACTAAGTAACTCAAATATGGAGTTTCGTCAATATGAAACTTGGGGCATATTGATCTTCACTTAATGGGTAGGTGTTGATTATTGTGCTTGTCGTACCATGCATAATTAATTGGACATGCATCATATTTTTTTCTCGTAATTTCTTGCATATGTTGTGGTGTTAACTGTGTGTTGATTGTTATTTCTAGATTGTTTCTTCACAATAGAGTTCCAAACCGCTTCCGGGTGTGAGGATTCATTTGATTATGGCGGTTTGTCTACTTCATGGATTCATTCCTCTTCCAAGCGGGATCGGAGGTAAGACGATCATTTCCTTAGATACCACTACTATTATTGCCATGCTAGTTGTCTCGTTTCTATCGGTATGTCTCACTACCTACCACCTGTTATGCCAAACCTCCCAACATTGCCATGAAAGCCCTCTAACCCCTCCACATCCCAGCAAACCTTTGTTTGGCTATGTTATTGCTTGCTCAGCCCTTCTTATAGCTTTGCTAGTTGCAGGTGCAAGTTGCCCATGTGACAACATGGATTCCTTGATATATCACAATATTATTGCTATTTAATTTAACACACATATATACTTTGTAAAAGGTGAAAGGCTTGGTCTTTTGTTCCACTTTTGCCGCCCGAGTTACTTGTGAACCGGTATTATGTTCCATAATTGAGCGATGCTAACATATGTGGGCTTGTTATGGGGACCCCCTTGATTTTTGTTTTGGGATAAAACTCTTCCAGCAAGGCCCAACATTAGTACTATATTTTCTCAACATAATAATACTGAAAACCGTTAGTAATGCATAGGGAGTTAGCGCTACCAACGGATTAATTGAACATAATACAGGGGGCAGTGTTGATGGTGTTGGTCTGAAACGGGCTGCGTGCGGGGCTACCGCGGGGAAACTTGAGGTTTGGTTTTACTCGTAGATAGACCCATGCAGTAGTGCCCCGATGTGGGGACCCCGACATACGAGTCAAGATCGCCAAATGAACGTGCTTAGTGATCCCAAGATCAATGCTCAACAAACACACAGAAATTGAATAAGAAGAGTCTTACGTCCATACATATCGTCTGATACAAATAATGACCTTGCGGTCAAGGTTTACATAGATAAGGGCTTGGAGGCCAACACAACAAACTTGACCAACAGTGGAAATATTGGTTGAAAGCGTGAACCCATGCCATCAGCCTTAACCTATAGGCATTCTAACTGGGAAGCGTCCTAGCTCGCAGGAACGTCACCATGGTACTCTTCACCATCTCATGTTCTATCTTACCTGGCCAAAGAAATAACTAGTGGCAAGCCAATGAGTACTTTGAATGTACTCGCAAGCAACCCATGTTGTGGAACATGGAAATAATGCAAAATGATATATCTTTAGTATGCAGCCTTTGCGGAAAGCATGTTTTTCTTTAAATGCAGTAACATGGTAAAGTATAGGTATATTCATGCATCGCAATGTAGATGGTAACCATAAGAACAGGTTACAGATAACAACATAATTATTCCGAGGGCTGGACTCCTCATGTTCACCCTTCATGCCAAGTCATCGGACTTGGTTCAATTAATCAATTTATCCTGAAACACCTTTATACACACGCACACTTGGTTTATGCGAAAACGACTGGACGTAGTTTAAGCAAGATTACCCAATTGTCCTTTACCGTGGACACGGCTATTCGAATAGTTTTACACTCAACAGAGGTTGCATGTTGTACCCACGAGATCCGGGAAACTTTCGTGTCATCCACGACTCGCGGTATATAACATACCCGAGGTAAGTACCCAATCAATGCCTTTCCCCTGGTGACACTAGTCAAAAAGTCCACTCGATTGGTACCCAGCCCACATGACGTACGTGTTACGAGCACCAACTCTAGACCGTATCATCCATGCAGGGACCAACGGTGTGCCCGGAACACGTAAAAAAGGCATAGTCGCCCTACCTAGCACGACCCCGTCACGAGAGTGACCATATCACTCCCGCTAGTAATGCGGGCTCTTTGCTAGCATGACGAGAGTAATCAACATAGCCCCGTCCCATAAAGGGGTATCGTGGTCGCACATGTATGGTTGGGATGGTCAGCACATCATAAATCTCTCCTTATTTTCGAAACCACAAACACACCAATTACTTCCTTGGTACACCACTTCTTTCTCAAGTGGTCATCCAACATCGTCACCCCCAGGCATTAGTGGCACTCGACGGGTTTTTGGAATAATTCTTGTGATCACCTCTGAGTTACTATCACGATGCATATGCTCATCCTATGCGTAGCACTACCAACTACTTGTCAACTTTCATCTACATGACCCTCATAGGTGGTAAGGTCATGCCCAAATGCATGTGCTCAGAGGAGGCATCGGAAACACCATACTGAGGGGTTACCGACATAATCATGATCATATGCATTGGAGTAAGTAATCAACATGGCATGCATACAAATATTTTCTCGGGCATGGTCAAAGGTCTGCTTGCCTTTCTCAAATAGGTCTCTGGGGTCTTCAGGTCTTCTAGTCCAACTCCGAGTACACCGTCTATTTAGCCAACTATCGTCGGAAACAACCATTGTAAGGCACACAACAAACAGGAACAAAAGTGCTCTATAAATAGGAAATTTATTTTCGTGGGACATCTGTGGTCATAAGAAAAATCCTTCAAATTTTCTATGGGATTTGGGTCCCGAGAGATTTTTAAATGGGGGAAATGGAGGCGCCACTAGCCCCACAAGAAGTATACAGAAAATATTTTATTAAAAATGAGTGGAGGCACTCATTTAATAGGTCATGAATTTAGAAATATTTAGGAAGTTGTTACACTGGGTTTGGAGTTGATATGAATTTACTATGGATTTTCTAACATTCAATAAATAGAAAAAGAGCCTATTTATTTGATGCAACAAAAACATGACAGAGAAAATGTTGATTAATGTTGCAAAAATAGTTCATTGTATCTGAAGTCTCTAGAAATTGGAATAACTCTATTTGGAGTTGATTTTAGTGCTGCAAGAATTTACAAAGGTGTAGTTTCAATTATTCAAATTTTAATTTGAACAAATAGACTACAAAACAAATCTTCGAAAAATGTGCAAAGCCCATATTTGGATAGATCTTGATTTTAGGAATCTACACAAATTTGAATCATTAGATCTGGAGTAAAAATGAATTAGATATTGGTTTTTGAAGTTTTTGATAAAAGAAAAATGAAAAGATGTTCTTACCACAGGAGCTAACCTACACCCACTGGCGCTGGGGAGGAAGTGGGCCAGCCCATTGGCTCGGCATGGCGAGCAAGGAGGCCATGCAGGAGGTCTACTACACAGAGTACGTCTTCCACGCGGGAACATGCAAACCACCGGGGGTGCGACCACTTAAACCAGTGGGGCCCGGGCCACAACCACTTACACATCGACCCCACCATGTAGATCCTTCCCCTACCTCCTGCTCAAGAGAGGAGGAAAGGGGGTTGGAGGAGTCCGAGCCGGTGCTCCGCCCCGGTGGCTCAGGTCGCCCCCGGCGAGGACCGACGCTCTTGAGGGGGCCAAGGGTTGCACTGCCCCCATCCTGCTGCCGCGCGAGCGCGGGGGATGCCAAAGCAGCTTTGGCCGAAGTGGCTTCATAGGGGCCGATGTCCACCACTGTCCTCGAGCCATTCGGCGCCCCAGGGAGCACGACGGTGCCGAGAAGGCTCTATGGTGGCAAGGGGAGGACCCCGCGGAGGTTAGGGTCAAGGGGGAACCCTGCGGTGCACGAGCCCGAGCGGAGGTCGAGGTGGCACATCGCGGCCATTCGGGGAAATGAGAGCACAAGAGAGAGATTGGGGAGGTCCAAGAGGTTCTAGGGGGAGATGTAGAGAGGTAGGAGGCATTAGAGGCTCGGGGGAAAGAGATATATGAGGCGGAACGGCAGGGTGAGCTCGGGGAGCGCTTGGATGCTTTGGACAGGGCGGCCTCGCATGTGCCTAGCGCCTTTGGTTGCACCCTGACATCAGGGAGGGGCGTGGACGGTCAAAGGGGAGTGCCCTGGCGTTTTGACACAAGCTTCCACAGCTAAGCATGTCCTGTAGGATGAGGACAAGGTGAAGAGCACCATTTCTACATGCCAGGGAGGTGGTCACCACCCCTCTACGTCTCCAGAGCCACCCCTTGGCTAGACCAAGGTGTCAAGCATGCAAGGCATGCGTGCGAGAGAGTACTGGTGAAGTTTGGACCCATATGGAGCTGGTTTCAATTGGTTTCTACTCCGATTAAGTTAGCAACAACAAACTAGGGGTTAGAAAAAGTGGTTTTTACTGAGGGATATAGGGGTGAAACCATGTCTAGTAGTCTTAGGCATGGAAGGACTACAATTCTGCAAGGTTTCAGATCCAGGAGAGGTGTGTAGCGAGCAGTTGTAGTTCAAAGCTACATTTCTGCCCAAAAATTAGTCTTAGAAGGGCTGCTCACATTTCCAACATGAGCATGCCATATGTTGGTTTGTAATGATGCATTAGCATAATAGGGATGCTCTGGAAAGCTATGCGGGCATTGGAATGAGCAGAAGTATAGCAAGAGGTGTAAAATAGGTGTTGCCATGTTAAAAAAGAGAGATAGGGATATGCAGTCACCCTCCAATAATTGACGAGAGGCTATGGAAAGGTAACTGGAGGTAAAAGAGGACTAGAGAGAGCTGTGGTAAAAGTCTAAGCTCAAGGGAAATAGTAGAAGGGGCCAAATTAGCAACTTTGGTAAATGGACAAACGGTGTTTGATGGATGTTAGGGATACGAGATGGATTCCAATTGCTATGAAACTTAACATGATCCCATGATAGGTAGAAATGAGCTTGTGCACAAAATTGAGGATTTGTTCGAGGAAGTTTCCAATGTAGACTTGAAAAACCCAATAAATGGGCAGAAATGGCTTTCTGCACATAAAACCATGCAAATCAATTCCCACTAATCCACAATTTGGTGTGGTGGCATTATTTGAGCATTAGAGCATGCCCAAAAAGTGTGGGATCAATTGATGAAACTTTATAATGTAAAGTTTCCCAAAGCTAGAAATCAACAAAGAAGGTTTTGAGGGATTTGGAACAAGTTCATCTATTCTCCTTGATGCACCACTTGGTGTGGGTGCATTATTAGAGTATAAGAACATGTCCAAAAATTCTGAGCACAATTGGGGACACTTGGCCATGTAGGGTTGCTCAAATTTGGATCTGGACTTGAATCAAATCAACTTAGATCGATATGAAACTTGGCAGGATCATCACATATATCATGTGCGACATGATAGAATTTTACTGGAATTTATTGAGAATATTTCTTGTAGAAATATTCCAAAAGCTTGAAATAGGCAGGAAGGGTTTTGCATAATATTTTGAACATGACCATGTCTTGGAACTCTTATATATGGTATATATATGTTCACTGAGTTTCCCTAAATTTTCTCAAGTATTTCGAAAGCAATCGAAATAACTTTCCTTCATAAGGGACTATTTCTGGCCTGAGAGAAAGGAATTTAAATAAAATATTAAAATAACTTATAAACTAATAATATTGTGGTTATGAAAACCGTTTTGATAATGGGATTTAAATAAAATATTTGGTGCAAAATAACTTCCCTAATTTGAGGACTTGTAGTAGAAATCCCAACTCATGGGTTTTTGAGAGTTTAAATTAAGTAAAAGTTTTTGGTCAAATTTGTATTAGTTGAAAATAATTGCTGGTTCTATACACATGGCATGATCATTATGCAACCGTTTGGGTCAAGGAGATGAGTCTAGAGAGTAGAAGGATCATTGATTCAAACACAAGCAAACAAGCAAACAAGCAACAATCACATCAAGCATCACAAGCACTCATACATTTTTTAATTGGTCCTAATTTCTGAAATAAGTTAATTTAGTCACGAGAGTCAAAACACAGGGTGTGACAGACCTTACCTCCTTAAGAAAATCTCGTCCTCGAGATTTCTAGGCTAGGTGTTGGAGAGGTACCAAAATCTTGGGTCAGAGGTAGTCTTCACGTTCCCATGTTGCTCCTTTATCGATGCGGTTGCTCCTATGGGTCTTGAAGTGCTTGATGATACAACTTCAAGTTCTCCGCTCGTCCTTGCCTAACCGCGAGCGGGGTTCTAGAAATAGTTAGGCTTGACTGAGGGTCAAGGGCTTGGTGGACTAAGAACTTGCAAGGTTCTGGCTTGCACGTGTATCCCAAGGTTGGAATACGTGGTACGGTACCGTGTCTGGGTGCTGGTCTCGGGGCTGATCATGCTGGTTAGTGACCTCTAGATGTCTCAGATTAGAATAGAAGGGTTCACCGTGGGTTTTCGTCGAGTTATTCTGCTTGAGTAAGCTGTCCGTGCATGTGCCTCATTCTTCTCCGGCCATTTGACGTTGTCGTCAGGGACGCATGCTTCCAATGTGTCATCAGATGCTTGGTCATCTATCCTCTTCGTAGCTTATTGTGGAAAAGTCAGGGTTGGGGCCTCGTCCATGAGTCTAAGGTTGGAGACTTAGTGTTTAGAATGAGTTCTATCATCTCGGAAGATTCGAGAGGGGTTCTGGACGAGCTGGCTATCCAAGAGGATAGACCAGTCATCCAATCCTTAAGCTACGAGGCTTGGCAGGCAGGGTGAATCACCGTTGGCAGGTGTTCACCATGATGCCATTAGGACTCTTGTCCTTGATTTGGACCAAGAAGGGCTCTCTGATTTCCCTTGTTGTCCAAAGGCTTCTTTGGCTTGATCGTTGATGCTTCTTGAGATAGTTGTTGTAGCCGGCAGGGGAGCGGTGATTGACTTGTACCGCTTCTTCTTCTTTGCCGTGGTTTGCCAACCATGGCGGTTCTTCGCCTTGTTCGGGTAGGGTTGACTTCTGATGCTTGGAGATTGTGTTGAGGAGCCCATCCTCTCGAGATAACACCCTACTCTTGAGAGGCTTGGCGATTGGCGTTCCTGGGGCTTCTCCAGACAGAACTAAAGTGATCCTCCTCTTATTGGGTAAATAAGTATGTCATCCATGAGGATAAAAACATACTTCTCCAAGCATCACATAAGAAGAGTGCTCATGAGACACGTGAGGAGAGCAGGAACTTGCTATGGGCGGTCACTAGCCAAGGGGTTTGTGGCCGAACATAATCTAGTCCTCATGTCCAAGTTCCTCATAGACATGATTGGTGGTGGTCGGGGCTCATAGCAACATAATCAATGAACAAAGTTTCCAAGTTGCCACATAAACGCGGACACAACTTTTTGAAAGATTTAACCCTGGATGGGTGCTCCAACTAGTCCATCACAAATGACGACACGCTGCGGTAGAAACCTCGATCGCAAAAAACCCGTGATATCTTCGATTTTTGGTGGGAAACCTCAACCTTGAGATATCCCAAAGTATCCTAGGAATCCCTCGCACAAGGCATTCGAGAAAGGTATAAAAAATCTAGCAAGGCCCTCCTACGTGCCAAAAACCCCGATAGGAGCCACGTATCTCGTTCTCTGGGCACAACCGGATGAGCTATACGTCGGGTTGGGTGAGACCCCGAGTGACGAGGGGCGCCAAACAACGCTCGGTTTGGACCAACACTCATGAGGAGCACTGGACCGAGGGGTGATTAATTATCCACGGGGTGATGAGTGCCCTATGCAAATTTTATTAGTTCTTATTAAGCAAATAGTACCAATGTTTGCACTTGCCAGAAGAGTTTTATCCCAAAATGAAAATCTAGGGTGTCCCCATAACAACCCCAAGCATGTTAGGAGTGCTCAATATGGAACTTAATACCGATAGCTGAAACTAAGGCGATAAAGGTGGAACAAAACACTAGGCTAGAAGGCCAAGCCTTCCACCTTTTCCCAAGTATATATGTGCATTAAATTAAGTAGCAATTATATGGTGATATAACAAGGAACCCATGTTTTCACATGGAAGCAACTGCACCTCCAACTAGCAATGCTATAAGAAGGCTGAGCAGGCGGTATCATAGCCAAAAAGTGGTTTGCTGGGTAATGGAGGAGGTTAGAGGCTTTTCATGGAAATGTTGGAAGGCTGACATTTAAGTGGTAGGCAGCAAGACATAGAGAAAGAAACAAGACAACTAGCATAGAAAATAATAGTAATGGTATCTAGGGAAATGGTCATCTTGCCTGAGATCCCGCTTGGAAGAAGAACGAATCTGTGGAGTAGAGGAACCGACGTAGTCGAACGAATCCTCACATTCCGACACGCTTGCGGAACTCTATCGAGAAGAAGAAATTTGGAAACAAGAATCAACGCACAATAACACCACACATATGACATGACGTGCAAGCAATATGATGGATGTCCATTTCAATTATGCAAGGCATGGCAAACGCAACAATTCATTACTACACACTAAATGAAGCTCAATATGCAACGAGTTGCATATTGACGAAACTTTGTATTTGAATTACTTTCTTCACTCTCATTCAGGTACATGAGGTCGAAAACATGGCAAGAGGTGAAGCATAAATAATCTACACTATCTAGGCATTTTAAATGAGGTCGAATACAACTTATAGTATTTCCGAAATGACCCCATATGTTAATTTTGAAAATAGTCCATATTTGTCCTAAACACATTTTATATTTGGTAAGCAGTGAAATAAAGTGGACCATGTGATTCTACACGTCATTGTAGTCGATTTACATATATAGATCATTTGAAACGGAGCTACGGTCTAAAAGATATGAACAACACAACATGATATGCCATTAATGCAAAATGAATGCAATTGTCAACCACAACATGTTAAAACATGGATGCACAATATCTTATGAAACTACATGAGATTCTAGGCATGTTTGAATGAGGCCGGAACAACGAATAACAATTCTGGTAAGTCACCATATGTAATTTTGAATTTGCTACAGATCTACCTAGAATACAATTTTGGAGTTGTTAAACAGGAAAATAAATGCCACCATGTTGTTCTACACATTTTTCTAGCTAAGTTACATATATAAAATATTTTAATCGGAGCTACGATTAATTAGTTATGAGACAAACCGTTTTAAGATGGAATTGTGCAAATTAAATTGAAACAACAAGTTAAACATTTTACACATATGTGAAAGTTGGATATTGTGAATCTACACAAAATTCTACACATTTTACATATTTACAAATGTAAAATAACTTGCTTCACTCTCATTTAGGTACATGAATTACTTGCTTTGTATATATCTACACATTTGACGAAACTTTGTATTTGAATTACTTGCTTCACTCTCATTTAGGTACATGAGGTCGAAAACATGGCAAGAGGTGAAGCATAAATAATCTACACTATCTAGGCATTTTAAATGAGGTCGAAAACAACTTATAGTATTTCCGAAATGACCCCGTATGTTAATTTTGAAAATAGTCCATATTTGTCCTAAACACATTTTATATTTGGTAAGCAGTGAAATAAAGTGGACCATGTGATTCTACACGTCATTGTAGTCGATTTACATATATAGATCATTTGAAACGGAGCTACGGTCTAAAAGATATGAACAACACAACATGATATGCCATTAATGCAAAATGAATGCAATTGTCAACCACAACATGTTAAAACATGGATGCACAATATCTTATGAAACTACATGAGATTCTAGGCATGTTTGAATGAGGCCGGAACAACGAATAACAATTCTGGTAAGTCACCATATGTAATTTTGAATTTGCTACAGATCTACCTAGAATACAATTTTGGAGTTGTTAAACAGGAAAATAAATGCCACCATGTTGTTCTACACATTTTTCTAGATAAGTTACATATATAAAATATTTTAATCGGAGCTACGATTAATTAGTTATGAGACAAACCGTTTTAAGATGGAATTGTGCAAATTAAATTGAAACAACAAGTTAAACATTTTACACATATGTGAAAGTTGGATATTGTGAATCTACACAAAATTCTACACATTTTACATATTTACAAATGTAAAATTACTTGCTTCACTCTCATTTAGGTACATGAATTACTTGCTTTGTATATATCTACACATTTGACGAAACTTTGTATTTGAATTACTTGCTTCACTCTCATTCAGGTACATGAGGTCGAAAACATGGCAAGAGGTGAAGCATAAATAATCTACACTATCTAGGCATTTTAAATGAGGTCGAAAACAACTTATAGTATTTCCGAAATGACCCCGTATGTTAATTTTGAAAATAGTCCATATTTGTCCTAAACACATTTTATATTTGGTAAGCAGTGAAATAAAGTGGACCATGTGATTCTACACGTCATTGTAGTCGATTTACATATATAGATCATTTGAAACGGAGCTACGGTCTAAAAGATATGAACAACACAACATGATATGCCATTAATGCAAAATGAATGCAATTGTCAACCACAACATGTTAAAACATGGATGCACAATATCTTATGAAACTACATGAGATTCTAGGCATGTTTGAATGAGGCCGGAACAACGAATAACAATTCTGGTAAGTCACCATATGTAATTTTGAATTTGCTACAGATCTACCTAGAATACAATTTTGGAGTTGTTAAACAGGAAAATAAATGCCACCATGTTGTTCTACACATTTTTCTAGCTAAGTTACATATATAAAATATTTTAATCGGAGCTACGATTAATTAGTTATGAGACAAACCGTTTTAAGATGGAATTGTGCAAATTAAATTGAAACAACAAGTTAAACATTTTACACATATGTGAAAGTTGGATATTGTGAATCTACACAAAATTCTACACATTTTACATATTTACAAATGTAAAATTACTTGCTTCACTCTCATTTAGGTACATGAATTACTTGCTTTGTATATATCTACACATTTGACGAAACTTTGTATTTGAATTACTTGCTTCACTCTCATTTAGGTACATGAGGTCGAAAACATGGCAAGAGGTGAAGCATAAATAATCTACACTATCTAGGCATTTTAAATGAGGTCGAAAACAACTTATAGTATTTCCGAAATGACCCCGTATGTTAATTTAGAAATTAGTCCATATTTGTCCTAAACACATTTTATATTTGGTAAGCAGTGAAATAAAGTGGACCATGTGATTCTACACGTCATTGTAGTCGATTTACATATATAGATCATTTGAAACGGAGCTACGGTCTAAAAGATATGAACAACACAACATGATATGCCATTAATGCAAAATGAATGCAATTGTCAACCACAACATGTTAAAACATGGATGCACAATATCTTATGAAACTACATGAGATTCTAGGCATGTTTGAATGAGGCCGGAACAACGAATAACAATTCTGGTAAGTCACCATATGTAATTTTGAATTTGCTACAGATCTACCTAGAATACAATTTTGGAGTTGTTAAACAGGAAAATAAATGCCACCATGTTGTTCTACACATTTTTCTAGATAAGTTACATATATAAAATATTTTAATCGGAGCTACGATTAATTAGTTATGAGACAAACCGTTTTAAGATGGAATTGTGCAAATTAAATTGAAACAACAAGTTAAACATTTTACACATATGTGAAAGTTGGATATTGTGAATCTACACAAAATTCTACACATTTTACATATTTACAAATGTAAAATTACTTGCTTCACTCTCATTTAGGTACATGAATTACTTGCTTTGTATATATCTACACATTTGACGAAACTTTGTATTTGAATTACTTGCTTCACTCTCATTTAGGTACATGAGGTCGAAAACATGGCAAGAGGTGAAGCATAAATAATCTACACTATCTAGGCATTTTAAATGAGGTCGAAAACAACTTATAGTATTTCCGAAATGACCCCGTATGTTAATTTTGAAAATAGTCCATATTTGTCCTAAACACATTTTATATTTGGTAAGCAGTGAAATAAAGTGGACCATGTGATTCTACACGTCATTGTAGTCGATTTACATATATAGATCATTTGAAACGGAGCTACGGTCTAAAAGATATGAACAACACAACATGATATGCCATTAATGCAAAATGAATGCAATTGTCAACTACAACATGTTAAAACATGGATGCACAATATCTTATGAAACTACATGAGATTCTAGGCATGTTTGAATGAGGCCGGAACAACGAATAACAATTCTGGTAAGTCACCATATGTAATTTTGAATTTGCTACAGATCTACCTAGAATACAATTTTGGAGTTGTTAAACAGGAAAATAAATGCCACCATGTTGTTCTACACATTTTTCTAGCTAAGTTACATATATAAAATATTTTAATCGGAGCTACGATTAATTAGTTATGAGACAAACCGTTTTAAGATGGAATTGTGCAAATTAAATTGAAACAACAAGTTAAACATTTTACACATATGTGAAAGTTGGATATTGTGAATCTACACAAAATTCTACACATTTTACATATTTACAAATGTAAAATTACTTGCTTCACTCTCATTTAGGTACATGAATTACTTGCTTTGTATATATCTACACATTTGACGAAACTTTGTATTTGAATTACTTGCTTTACTCTCATTTAGGTACATGAGGTCGAAAACATGGCAAGAGGTGAAGCATAAATAATCTACACTATCTAGGCATTTTAAATTAGGTTGGAAACAACTTATAGTAGTTTTCCGTAATGACCTCGTATGTTAATTTAGAAATTAGTCCATATCAGTCTTAAACAGATTTTATATTTGTTAATCAGCGAAATAAAGTCGACCATGTGATTCTGCATGTCATTCTACTCGATTTACATATATAAATCATTTGAATCGGAGCTACGGTCTAAAAGATATGTTCAACGCAACATGATATGCCATGAATGCAAAAAATGCATGCAATTGACAACCACAACATGTTGAAACATGGATGCACAAGATATTATGAAACTACAAGAGATTCTAGGCAATTTAAATGAGGTCGGAACAACGAAAAACAATTCCGGTAAGTCCCCATATGTAATTTGAATTTGCTACAGATGTGCCTAGAACACAATTTTGGAGTTGTTAAATAGGAAAATAAATGCCACCTTTTTATTCTACACATTTATCTAGCCAAGTTACATATATAAAACATTTTAATCGGAGCTACTCTTAATTAGTTATGACACATACCGTTTTAACATGGCAATTGTGCAAATTAAATTAAAACAACAAGTTAAACATTTTAAACATATGTGAAAGTTGGATATTGTGAATCTACACAAAATTCACAAATGTTTTGATATGATGCACGGTTCACAAGTTATTAACATTTTAAATCAATGGCATTATGTGTAAATATGCATCCCTGGACAAATTGACAAATTCATAGATTAAAAAAAGTTCATGGGCTGAATTTTTGAGCGCCGGAAAAAAAAGATCACCAAGGGCGCTCGATAGGGGAGAGGGCATTCTCACCTAGTGGGCCATGGCCCATTCCGTGGGGGAGGTGGTCAAGTGGAGCTGACCGGAGCGAATGAGGCCCGACAGGGCGCTGGCTCGAAGCGAACCTTGGCGGGACCGATGCAGGTGGTCCACGGGTGGCTGGGCATGGCTGAGTGGTGGGAGGTGATGGTGGCGCATAATTCGAGGAGAGAGAGAGAGGGGGCAGATTGGGCAGGTGGGGTTGTTTAAATAGGAAAGGGTTCCAGGGTTACGGGTTTCAGTCCATTTTTGGACCATTTGATTGTTGGAAATATGCCCTAGAGGCAATAGTAAATTATTTATTATTGTATTTCTTTGTTCGTGATAATTGTTTATTTTCCATGCTATAATTGTATTGATTGGAAACACAAATACATGTGTGGATACATAGACAAAACACTGTCCCTAGTAAGCCTCTAGTTGACTAGCTTGTTGATCAAAGATGGTCAAGGTTTCCTGACCATAGACAAGTGTTGTCACTTGATAACAGGATCACATCATTGGGAGAATGATGTGATGGACAAGACCCAAACTATAAACGTAGCGTATGATCGTGTTAGTTTATTGCTACTGTTTTTTGCATGTCAATGTATCTGTTCCTACGACCATGAGACCATGAGAGTGTCTTAGGTCATGTCTGCATAGTTCTCGAAACCGTAGGGTCTGCACACTTAAGGTTCAGTGACGTTTCGGTATAGTTGAGTTATATGTGTTTGTGACCAAAGTTTTGTTCGGAGTCCCGGATGAGATCCCGGACATCACGAGGAGTTTTGTAATGGTCCGGAAACGATGATTGATATATAGGAAGTTGGTATTTGGATTCCGGAAGGTTTTTGGGCATTGTCGGCAGTGTACCGGGAGTGACGGATTGGTTCTGGGGGCCCACTGTGTGGGCCCACCATGCCCCAAGGGGTCCACGTGGGTTTATTGGATGCGCAATAAGGCATAATGGACTGACAAAGTCATCCTAGGAAAGCCCATGAGGAAAAAGTGGAAAATCCAAAAGAGGTGGGAAAATAAGGAAGGAGTCCTAATCCATGTGGGATTGGAGGAGGACTCCTCCCTCATCCACTTCGGCCGACACAAGGGAGCTTCCCTTGTGGCGCCAAGGCTGCCCCTCCCTCCTCCTATATATACAAGAGGTTTAGGGCTTTTTGAGACACAAATTTGCCACGTGTTGCCCTCTCCTCTAGATCGTAGTTCTTCCTCTAGATTGGTTTTCTGCGGAGCACGGGCTGAGCCCTGCAGGAATAGATCACCACCACCATCGGGGCGCCGTCGCGCTGCGAGGGAACTCATCTACATCCCTGTCTCTCTTGCTGGATCAAGAAGGTGGAGGTCGTCATCGAGCTGTATGTGTGCGGAACTCGGAGGTGTCGTCCGTTCGGCAGTTCATCGAGACGGATCACTAGACGGTTCGTGGGACGGATCGTGGGACGATTAGTGGGACGGATCGTGAAGACGTACCACTACATAAACCACGTTTATTAACGCTTCCTCTTAGCGATCTACAAGGGTATGTGGATCCGATCTCCCTCTCGTAGATGATCATCACCATGATAGGTCTTTGTGTGCGTAGGAAATTTTTTGTTTCGCATGCAACGTTCCCCAACAGTGGTATCACAGCCAGGTTCATGCGTAGATGTTATCTCGAGTAGAACACAATTTTTTTGTGGGCATTGATCTTCGATTTGCTGCCCTCCTTAGTCTTTTCTCGATTCGGCGGTATTCTTGGATAGAAGCGGCCCGGACCAACCTTACTCGTACACTTCCGAGAGACCGGTTTCATCGACTAACATGCAACTTGTTGCATAAAGATGACTGACGGGTGTGTGTTTCCTCAACTTTAGTTGAATCAGATTTGACCGAGGCGGTCCTTGGAGAGAGGTTAAATAACAATTTGCACATCACCGTTGTGGTTTTGCGTAAGTAAGATGCGATCAGACTAGATACCCATAGCAGCCACGTAAAACATGCAACAACAAATTAGAGGACGTCTAACTTGTTTTTGCAGGGTATGCATGCGATGTGATATGGCCAAAGATATGATGTGATATATTGGATGTATGAGATGATCATGTTGTAATAGTTAAATATCAACTTGCACGTCGATGCTATAGCAAGCGGCAGGAGCCATAGGGTTCTCTTTAAACTAATATTTGTGTGGTTGTAGCTTTAGTAGTAATAGCATAGATAGCACGACAACCTCTATGGCAGCACGATGATGGAGATCATGGTGTGGCGCCGGTGATGATGAAGATCATGCCGGTGCTTTGGTGATGGAGATCAAGAAGCACAAGATCATGGCCATATCATGTCACTTATGAATTGCATATGATTTTAATCCTTTTTATGCACCTAATTTTGCTTAGAACGACAGTAGCATTATAAGGTGATCCCTCACTAAAATTTCAAGATAAAATTGTGTTCTCCCCGACTGTGCACCATTGCGACAGTTCGTCGTTTCGAGACACCACATGATGATCGGGTGTGATAGACTCAACGTTCACATACAACGGGTGCAAAACAGTTGCACACGTGCAATACTTGAGTTAAAGTTGATGAGCCTAGCGTGTACAGACATGGCCTCAGAACACAAGAGACTGAAAGGTCGAGCATGAATCATATAGTTGATATGATCAACATGGAGGTGTTCACCAGTGAAACTATACTCAACTCACGTGATGATCGGACTTGAGTTAGTGGATTTGGATCATGCGCCACTCGAATAACTAGAGGGATGTCTATTTGAGTGGGATTTATTAAGTAATATCATTAATTGAACTAATTATCATGAACATAGTCAAAAGGTCTTTGCAAATTATGTAGCTTGCGCTGTGCTCTACTGTTTTTATATGTTCCTAGAGAAAATTTAGTTGAAAGATGATAGTAGCAATTTTGTGGACTGAGTCCGTAAACTGAGGATTGTCCTCATTGCTGCACAGAAGGCTTATGTCCTGAATGCACCGCTCAGTGTGCTGAACCTCGAGCGTCATCTGTGGATGTTGCCAACATCTGACATACACGTTTTTATGACTACGTGATAGTTCAATGCGTAATACTTAAACGGCTTAGAATTGAGGCGCCGAAGACGTTTTGAACGTCACGGAACATATGAGATGTTCTAAGAGATGAAATTGGGATTTCATGCTCATGCCCTTGTTGAGAGGTATGAAACCTCCGACAAGACTCTTTATCTACAAAGTAAAGGAGAAAACTCAATTATTGAGCATGTGCTCAGATTGTGTGAGTATAACAGTCGCTTGAATCAAGTGGGAGTTAATCTTCCAGATGAGATAGTGATGGTTCTCCAAAGTTACTGCCACCAAGCTACTAGAGCTTCGTGATGAACTATAACATATCAAGGATAGATATAATGATCCTTGAGCTATTCGGGATGTTAGATACTGCCAAAGTAGAAATCAAGTAGGAGCATCAATGTTCATGGTTAGTAAAACCACTAGTTTCCAGAAGGACAAGGGCAAGAAGGGATACTTCATGAAACGGCAAACCAGTTGCTACTCTAATGAAGAAACCCAAGGTTGAACCCAAACCCGAGACTAAGTGCTTCTGTTATGAGGGAAACGATCACTGAGGCGGAACTACCCTAGATACTTGGTAGATGAGAAGGCTGGCAAAGTCGACAAAAGTATATTGGATATACCTGATATTGATGTGTACCTTACTAGTATTCCTAGTAGCACCGGGGTATTAGGTACCGGTTCAGTTGCTAAGTGTTAGTAACTCGAAGATATAGCTACAGATTAAAAGGATACTAGCAAGGGTGAGGTAACGATGTGTGTTGGAAGTAATTCTAAGGTTGATGTGATCAAACATCGCACACTCCCTCTACCATCGGGATTGGTGTTAAACCTAAATAATTGTTATTTGGTGTTTGCATTGAGCTTGAACATGATTGGATCGTGTTTATTGCAATACGGTTATTCATTTAAAGAGAATAATGGTTATTATATTTGCTTGAATAATTACCTTCAATGGTTTATTGAATCTCGATCGTAGTGCTACACACGTTCATAATATTGATGCCAAAAGATACAAAGTAGTAATGATAGTACCACTTACTTGTGGCACTGCCACTTGAATCATGTTGGTATAAAGCGCATGAAGAAACTCCATGCAGATGGATCGTTTGGATCACTTGATTTCGAATCACTTTAGACATGCAAATCATACCACATGGGCAAGATGACTGAATGCCTCGTTTTCCAGTGAGATGGAACAAGAAAGTAACTTGTTGGAGGTAATACATTTTTTATGTGTGCAGTCCAATGAGTGCTGAGGCACGCAGTGGATATCGTTATGTTCTTACTTCAGTGACTATTTGAGTAGATACAGGTGTATTTACTTGATGAATCACAAGTCTGAAATATTGAAAAGTTCAAGGCTATTTCAAAGTGAAGATCGTCATGACAAGAGGATAAACTGTCTACGATATGATAATAGAGATGAATATCTGAGTTGCGAGTTTTGGTACACAGTTAAGACAATGTGGAAATTGTTTCTCAATTCATGCCACCTAGAACACCATAGTGTGATGGTGTGTCCGAACGTCATAGCCGCGCCCTGTTGGATATAGCACATACTATGATGTCTCTTATCGAAATACCACTATCGTTTTGGGTTAGGCATTAGAGACAACCGCATTCACTTTAAATAGGGCACCACGTAATTCCGTTGAGATGACATCATATGAACTATGGTTTGGAGAAACCTAAGCTGTCGTTTCTTGAAAGTTTGGGGCTACGACGCTTATGTGAAAAAGTTTCAGTCTGATAAGCTCGAACCCAAAGCGGATAAATGCTTCTTAATAGGATATCCAAAACAGTTGGATACATCTCCTATCTCAGATCCGGAAGAAAAGTGCGTGTTTCTAGAAACAGGTCCTTTCTCGAGGAAAGGTTTCTCTCGGAAGAATTGAGTGGGAGGGTTGTGGAAATAGATGAGGTTGTTGAACCGTCACTTCAACCAGTGTGTGGCAAGGCGCAGAAAGTTGTTCCTGTGGCACCTACGCCAATTGAAGTGGAAACTGATGATAGTGATCATTAAGCTTCGGATCAAGTTACTACAAACCTCGTAGGTCGACAAGGTCGCATACTGCTACAAGTAGTACGGTAACCCTGTCTTGGAGGTCATGTTGTTGAACAACAATGAACCTACGAGCTATGGAGAAGCAATGGTTGGCCCGGATTCCGGAAAATGGCTGGAGGCCATGAAATCCGAGAGAGGATCTGTGAATAAACACAAAGTATAGACTTTGGAAGAACTACTTGATGGTCGTAAGACTATTAAGTACATATGTATCTTTAAATGGAAGACATACGATGATCGTGAAAAGTCACCATTAAGAAAACCTCAACTTATCGCAAAGATGTTTCCGACAAGTTCATGGAGTTGACTATGATGAGACTTTCTCACTCGTAGTGATGCTAAATAGTCTGTTGGAATTATGTTAGTAGTTCCTGCATTATTTATGAAATATTGCACATAGGATGTCAAAACATTGTTTCCTCGACGGTTTCCTTGAGGAAAGGTTGTATGTGATACAACCAGAAGGTTTTGTCGATCCTAAGGATGCTAACAAGTATGCAAGCTCCAGTGATCCTTCTATGGACTGGTGCAAGCATCTCGGAGTTGGTATATACGCTTTGATGAGATGATCAAAGGTTTTGGGTTTATACAAGGTTTATGAGAAACTTGTATTTCCAAAGAAGTGAGTGGGAGCACTATAGAATTTCTGATAAGTATATGTGGTTGACATATTGTTGATCAGAAGTGATGTATAATTTCTGGAAAGCATAAAGGGTTGTTTGAATGGATTTTTTCAAAGCAAAACCTGGATAGAGCTACTTGAACATTGAGCATCAAGATCTATAGAGATAGATCAAAACGCTAAATAGAACTTTCGATGAAGTGCATGCCTTGACAAGTTTTTGAAGGAGTTCAAAATAAATCAGCAAAGAACGAGGTCTTGGCTGTATTGTAAGGTGTGAATTTGAGTAAGACTCAAAGACCGACCACGGAAGAAGAAAGAGAAAAGACGAAGGTTGTCCCCTATGCCTTAGCCGTAGGCTCTAAAGTATGCCATGTTGTGTACGGCACCTGATGTGTGCCTTGCCATGAGTCTGTCAAGGGGTACAAAGACCGATCCAGGATTGTATCACTGAACAGCGGTCAAAGTTATCCTTACTAACTAGTGGACTAAGGAATTTTCTCAATTATGGAGGTGATTAAAGAGTTCGTCATAAAGGGTTACGTCGATGCAAGCTTTGAGACTAATCCGAATAACTCTGAGTAGCAAACCGGATTCATATAGTGGAGCAGTCATTTGGAATAGTTCCAAATGGCATGTAGTAGCAGCATCTACAGGATAACATAGAGATTTGTAAAGCGCACTCAGATCTAAAAAGTTCACACTCATTGACTAAAACCTCTCTCACAATCAAGACGTGATCAAACCCCAGAACTGTATGGTTGTTGGATTCGTTAAAATCACATAGTGATGTGAACTATATTATTGACTCTAGTGCAAGTGGGAGACTGTTGGAAATATGCCCTAGAGGCCATAATAAATTAGTTATTATTATATTTCTTTGTTTGTGATAATCGTTTATTATCCATGCTATAATTGTATTGATTGGAAACACAAATACATGTGTGGATACATAGAGAAAACATTGTCCCTAGTAAGCCTTCAGTTGACTAGGTCGTTGATCAAACATGGTCAAGGTTTCCTGACCATAGACAAGTGTTGTCACTTGGTAACGGGATCACATCATTGGGAGAATGATGTGACGGAGAAGACCCAAACTATAAACGTAGCGTATGATCGTGTTAGTTTATTGCTACTGTTTTCTGCATGTCAATGTATTTGTTCCTATGACCACGAGATCATGCAACTCCCGGACACCAGAGGAATACCTTGGGGGTTATCAAACATCGCAACGTAACTGGGTGACTATAAAGGTGCTCTACAGGTAACTCCAAAGGTATTTGTTGGGTTGGCATGGATCAAGACTAGGATTTGTCACTCCGTGTAGCGGAGAGGTATCTTGGGGCCCACTTGGTAATACCTCATCACAACAAGCCTTGCAAGCAATGTGACTAAGGAGTTGGTTATGGGATCTTGTATTACGGAACGAGTAAAGAGACTTGCCGGTAACGAGATTGAACTAGGAATAGAGATACCGACGATCGAATATCGGGCAAGTAACATACCGAAGGACAAAGGGAACATCATACGGGATTAACTGAATCCTAGACATAGAGGTTCAACCGATAGAGATCTTCGTAGAATATGTGGGAGCCAATATGGACAACCAGGTCCCGCTATTGGTTATTGACAAAAGACTGTCTCAGATCATGTATGCATAGTTCTCAAACCCGCAGGGTCTGCACACTTAAGGTTCTGTGATATTTTGGTATAGTTGAGTTATATGTGTTGGTGAACGAAGTTTTGTTCGGAGTCCTGGATGAGATCCCGGACATCACGAGGAGTTCCGAAATGGTCCAGAAACGAAGATTGATATATAGGAATTTGGTATTTGGATTTCGGAAGGTTTTCGAGCATTGCCGGCAGTGTACCGGGAGTGACGAATGGGTTCCGGGGGCCCACTGGGTAGGCCCACCATGCCCCAAGGGGTCCACGTGGGTTTATTAGATGCGCAATAAGGAATAATGGGCTGACAAAGTCATCCAAGGAAAGCCCATGAGGAAGAAGTGGAAAATCCAAAAGAGGTGGAAAATAAGGAAGGAGTCCTAAGCTAAGTGGGATTGGAGGAGGATTCCTCCCTCCTCCACTTCGGCCGACACAAGGGAGCCTCCCTTGTGGTGCTAAGGCTTCCGCCTCCCTCCTCCTATATATACTAGAGGTTTAGGGCTTTTTGAGACACAACTTTTCCACGTGCTGCCCTCTCCTCTAGATCGTAGTTCTTCCTCTAGATCGGTTTTCTGCGGAGCTCGGGCGAAGCCCTGCAGGAATAGATCACCACCACCACCGGGGCGTTGTTGCGCTGCCGGGGAACTCATCTACATCCCCGTCTATCTTGCTGGATCAAGAAGGCGGAGATCGTCATCGATTTGTACGTGTGCGGAACGCGGAGGTGCCATTCGTTTGGCACATGATCGGGACGGATCACTAGACGGTTCATGGAACGGATCGTGGGACGGTTCATGGCACGGATCGTGAAGACATACCACTACATCAACCGCGTTTATTAACGCTTCCGCTTAGCGATCTACAAGGGTATGTGGATCCGATCTCCCTCTCGTAGATGATCATCACCATGATAGGTCTTCGTGTGCGTAGGAAATATTTTTTTTCCCATTCAACGTTCCCCAACATTGATCTAGATCGAACGGTCCAAAAGCGTAGGGTGGGCTAGTTGGGCTAGATGGGATGTAGAGAGGGGTTGTGGGCTGAGAAGAGAGGGAAGATGGCATCCCGTGACTGGGTTTTAAAATGAGAAAACGTCGGACAAATAAACCGATGACGGTGCCACTACGGTCGATCGTTCGGGTATCAAACAGACTCCGATTCGAATGAAATTTGGCAAGCGGCCTATCTGCACAATATTAAGACTGCACGCCAACTTTCAACCCAATCCGTGAATGTTGTATATACACTTTTAAAACAATATTTTAGTATTTTCGCGGGCGCGTGCGTGTGTGGTTGGTCTCGAAATGGTCAACGACAAAAACGGAGGAAACCGCCAACTAATAACGGATGCAAGTTTTGAAAAAATAGCGGCAACAAAGTGCTTATGCAATGCGGATGATGCAAATGATGCCATGATGAATGTGACAACCAAATAAATCATACGATGACAATGAAATAAAAGGGGAATCTTCTGGAGCGTCGGTTTCGGGCTGTTACACGACAGGTCATAAAAAAACAAATAAATAAAAAGGATGCCGCTTTGGGGCAGGATCGAAGCCTGAACTTTCTAGTCATGGTCGAGCTTGGCTAGCCAGCTCGCGTGAGATTTTAATTGTGCTACCAATGGAACTCTCGCAAGTATAACTTGTTGCTCAAATGCAGCTAACCCAAAACGAAGACACAAAAACAAAGTTGTACTTGTGGCTCTGGCGTGTATGAATGTGTATGTTAGGAAAGAAAAATAAATAAACAAAAAATGCACAGTCAAAAGAAATGGGGCTCCCTGGGATTCAATCGCAGGCCCTCTTGTTGTTTGCATTCTAGGCTAACCGGCAAGTCTGGTTTGTGCGCTCGTCTGGAGTGTCGCTTCCGGACTGTTACATGACAGGTGATAGAAACAAACAAATAAATAAAAGGAATATTCTACTCCCACCTCCAATGCCTTCCCCTACATTCAGATCACGCAGCAGATCCCCCCTACCTCCCCCCACCCGGTGGTAATCTCTATTCCCCATCTCCCAGCCGCTGCCGGGAGGCCATGCCCTAGCAGAGGGGCACATCCACCGCCCACAAAATTGATAGCAAGCACACAAAAAATAGGCGAAAACAGTATCCAGAGAACTGCAACTTCTGTTTCTGGTCAGGCAAAAAATAGTGGAACTGTGCAAATGAAGAACACCATCCAGAGCGGTAAAAAGTTTGCCCCCTCCCCGTGTGAAGAACAGAAGGAAACGCAAGTTTTCCAGCAAATTCTCCATGAGCTTCTTCCTAGAACTGTTGAATTTCCCTATCTGTACCTACCACCTGATCTACTAGCAGAAAATTTCCTCTAGGACCCTAACTTCTGACATTTTCTTTCTCCTTGCATCTCCTACTCCAGACCTGTACACCTACTTTAAGATTGCAAAAATATACAAAAAGGGATGGGTGCCGACTCTTGAATTGCATATTATCCTACTCTGTTAGTAAATCTGTGTGTAGTACCCAAAAAGCATAGAAAGAACAAGCTAGTAGTTAGTTTACAATTTTTTTTAGAAGCTAGTAGTAGTTGCTAAACAGAAACACAAAGTTACAAACATGGAGAGAGGGTTTTCATGTAGAAGCCTGTGTTTTTCAGGTTTTGCTGACAGAGAAACTAAGCAAGTAGCAATGTGAGGCTAGTTTTTGCGCCGAAATAGGCGAGCCGATCCGTGAAGGGTGCCCATCGAAGTTTTTTTAGTAGTAAAATCTGTAGTTTCTTTCAAAAAACACAGAATTATCCATCGGGAAAAAACCATGGAGAACTGTTGGTGCTATACACATTTTTCCTTGCATGATGCGATAAAAAAAACCTATCAGATTCATTCCCTGACTTTTAAAAAAATGTAGAATGGCTCGCATTGATCTCAATGAGCTACCTCATGAGTTTGCTGATGATGATGGTGGCCCTGCATACTGCACACAAGCGCAACCAGAGAAAGTGACAATTTCTATTGAAGGTGTGGGTGAGTCACCGGAATTGAGAGATGCTACTGTGCAAGAAATCACAGGAGTTAAATTTCATGTTGTAGCAGCTTCTGTTACTGGTGCTTCAGATGTTGCAGCTACTCAAACTACCATGCCCGCCCCTACCGTGATGAGCCCGGCAAATACTCTGCTTAGCAATGGTGAGGAAGTCCATTTGGATGAAACTCAGGTGCGATCTAGCCCACAAGAGCCTTTTGTTGGCATGGAATTTGAAACCCTTGAAGGTGTTAAAGCACACTACAAAGCCTACTCTCTCCGCATTGGATTCTCGATGAACGCCAACACGTCCAGGAGGTCTGGATACACTAATGCGCTTGAGAAGCAGACCTTTTGCTGCAACAAGTCGGGGAAGCCTAAAATAAATCAAGAGGATGTGTCTGCTCCTATTTTTGAAAAAATCAGTTCAGATTATGAGGAAAGTGGCGATGGGCAAGATGTTGGCAGGAAGAAAGCAAGTTATCGCTCTTATAAATCTCCATGTGGACTTGTTAAGAAGAGAAGAAGGAAATTTATCATACAAACTAATTGTCAAGCAAAAATGACAGTGAAGCTGCAAAAAAATAAAAAGTGGGTGGTCACAGGTGTTGTTCTTGAGCACAATCATAGATTGATTGACAAGCCATCTCTCACTAAGTACCTGCGCTATCACCAAGGCATCCCACCAGAAGAGGTTGAGTTCCTTAACGTATTGCACAAGTGTAACATTGAGACATGTCGCATGATGACAGTTATGTCTGATTTTTATGGCCAAGCTTCAATTGTGCCGTACACGACAAATTCGATAAGCAACATGAGGACTGCCCTTCGCAGTGCTGAAGCAGATGAGGGTGATTTGGCTGAGACAGTTGCCTACTTTGAGGAAAAATAGGGAGAAGATGCAGGCTTCTTCTTCAAGGTCAAGAAAGATGGAATAGGCGGAGCTGAGAATTTGTTTTGGGTTGATGGGAGGGCTCGAGAGGCGTACACAAAAGCTTACCATGATTGCATCTCTTTTGACACAACGTACTTGACAAACATGTATAACATGCCCTTTGCTCCGTTTATTGGGATGAACACGCATGGGCAATCTTTCATGTTAGGTTGTGGCTTCTTGCGACAAGATCTAGAGACCAGCTTTGATTGGTTGTTTGGGGATTTTCTTGAAGCAATGCATGGAATTGCCACACTCAACATCATAACTGACGAGGAGCAGGCGATGAAAAATTCGATATCAAACAATTTTCCGCATGCAGTTCACCGTAGTTGCCGCTGGCGTATCATTAAGAAAGCCCAAGAGAAGTTAGGAGGGTTCTTGGCTAGGCATCCGGAGCTAGCTAAAGAATTCAATGAGGTTATAGAATTGAACATGACTCCTGATGAGTTCGAGACAAGGTGGGCTACTATGGTTGTTACACATGGTATTGTTGAAGATAAACGCTTTGATGATCTCTATGTGATCAAGCATCTTTGGGTGCCTTGCTACTTCAGAGAATGTTTTTCCCATTCCTCCAGTCAAATCAACGGAGTGAAGGCTTCAATGTTGTCCTAAAAAGGTATGTGAACCCGCAAAACTCTATGCTCAACTTTTGGAAGCAATACGAGAAGATAAATGACAAGATCTTGGTGAAAGAAGGAGGTAATGACTACATGACGGATGAGCTGGAACCAAGGCTTTGGTCCAAGTTCCCAATTGAGAAGCAAGCTTTGCGAGTTTACACAAGGGATATATACTACAAGTTTCAGCATGAGTTCTCAATGATTGGCATGTATAATGTTAGGCCTCAGGGTGGCCACATGTATCTTCTTGAGCCTAACAGAATTTACGCTAGGGTTTATGGTCGTAGAACGTACACGGTAATAGCAGATGTTGACCAACAAGAGTATGGGTGTGAGTGTTGCAGGTTTTACAGGGATGGGCTGCTATGTGTGCATATCCCGAAAGTCTTCACCCACCTTTGTGTTGATGAGATACCTGAGCAATACATACTTGCTAGATGGACACAAAACTCTATTCTTACTGATTTGCCCACTAACACGCAACTCCCTGATGCCATGCCACAAGAGTCTCTCCAGACAATAAGGCTTTTTTCACCGAGTGCTATGTTTGGCAAAATATCTAAACATGGCAGTATGCCTGATGCAGGAGCGTCTTTGTGTCGTTCCTATGGTCGCGCATTGGAGATTGAACTGAACCAACTTCACAAAACAAGGAGGAAGAAGAAGCCAATAGCACAGGCTGACCCACCAACCTCATCTGCCCCCATGGAAGCATCTGTTAGAGATCCTAGAGCAGCTCCTTTACGTAACCCCCCAAAGTCATCGACGAAAGGACGGAAAAGGGACAAGAGGTACTACTCGGGCATTGAGTTGCACCCAAAGAAGAATACAAAGTGTGCCTACTTCAAGGAGTTAGGGCACAATTGTGCCACTTGCACGCCCGGCGGAACCGAAGTGCTTGATTGGTTCAACAAGCAAACAGAAAAAAGTGGAAAAAGGAAATACAGAAAATTGTGGGGCTGTCGGATAATTTACTCATATTTCAATGTTTTTTCATTCTGAGAGGAAATGCTTGGGTTGTAATTTTTGTTCTGTGGACCATGTTATTTATGTCATGTTTTTTTGCTACAGAAAGTAGACTATGTATGACAATGAGTTTCTAAATGTGTGTTGGACGCATTTTTACCTTCTTGATGTTTAACATCTTTGCCCAATTGTGTCGTTGTGGTCGCTCCTTATCATATCTGTCGTCAGTATCTTCCTGAATTTGACTATGTCTTTTGGCCCATACTCCAATAGATAGGTGTCGTCCCAATTTTTGGTATTGTAGATCATGTGTATGCTGCAGTCATGCCTATAAAAAACTCGCATTATCATGAGGTATGTGTACGCAAGTTGCAAAAAAAGAAGGAAAAAAAGAAACATCACAAAAACACGGTTTTTGTTGTGTTCTTTGGGCGACTTGGTGTTCCGTGTTAGGTGACCTAGCTCGTCGGCGTGGGCGAGTATTGCCGACAATATGTGTTAGGCGGCCTAGCTCGCTGGTGTGGGCAAGTTGGTTTTGTGTTTTAAGCAACCTAGCTCGCCGGTGTGGGCGAGTTGGTGTTGTGTTTTAGGGGACCTAGGCGTTCCTGGTGTGGGCGACTTGGTGTTCCATGTTAGGCGACCTAGCTCGTCAATGTGGGCGACTTGGTGTTCCGTGTTAGCCGACCTAGCTCGTCGGTGTGGGCGACTTTGTGTTCCGTGTTAGGCGACCTAGCTCGCCGGTGTGGGAGAGTTGGTGTTGTGTTTTAGGCGACCTAGGCGTTCCTGGTGTGGGCGACTTGGTGTTCCGTATTAGGCGACCTAGCACGTCAATGTGGGTGACTTGCTGTTCCATGTTAGGCGACCTTAGGCGTTCCTGGTGCGGGCGACTTGGTGTCCCATGTTAGGCGACCTAGCTCGTCAATGTGGGCGACTTGGTGTTTCGTGTTAGGGGACCTAGCTCGTCGGTGTGGGCGACTTGGTGTTCCGTGTTAGGCGACCTAGCTCGTCGGAGTGGGCGAGTTGGTTTTGTGTTTTAAGCGACCTAGCTCGTCGGTGTGGGCGAGTTGTTTTGTGTTTTAGGCGACCTAGGCGTTCCTGGTGTGGGCGACTTGGTGTTCCGTGTTAGGAGACCTAGCTCGTCGGTGTGGGCGACTTGGTGTTGTGTTTTAGGCGACCTGGCTCGTCTGTGTGGGCGACTTGATGTTGTGTTTTGAGCGACCTAGCTCGTTGGTGTTGGCGATTTGATGTTCCGTGTTAGATGACCAAGCTCGTCGGTGTGGGCGAGTAGTACCGACAACCCCCCCCCACCACCTCTGTGTGGTCAGCGACTTGGAGTGCGGGGGTGTGGGTGGTGGCCGGTTCTTTGGGTGACTTGGTGTTGCGTTTTAGGCGACGTTGGTCTTCGCTGTGGGCGAGTATTGCCAACGACCCCCTACCTCTGTGTGGTCGGCGACTTGGCGTGCGGGGGTGTGGGTGGTGGCCGGTTCTTTGGGCGACTTGGTGTTGTGTGTTAGGCGACCTAGCTCATCGGTGTGGCGAGTATTTTCGATGACCCCCCCCCCACACACACCTTCGTATCAGGTCGGCGACTTGGCGTGCGTGGGGGGTGGGTGGTGGCCGGTTCTTTGGGCGACTTGGTGTTGTGTGTTAGGCGACCTAGCTCATCGATGTGGCGAGTATTTCCAATGACCCCCCACCTTCGTGTCGGGTCGGCAACTTGGTGTGCCTGGGGGGTGGGTGGTGGCCGTTTCTTTGGGCGACTTGTTGTTTCGTGTTAGGCGACGTAGCTCGTTGGTGTGGTCGACTAGTGCCAAGGCCCCACCCACCTCCGTGTTGGGTCAGCGGCTTGGTGTGCCGGGGTGTGGGTGGTAGCCGGTTCTTTGGGCGACTTGGTGTTCCGTGTTAGGCGACCTAGCTCGTCGGTGTGGTCGAGTAGTGTCGTGGCCCCCCACCTCCGTGTCGGTCGCACAACTTGCGTGCCGGGCTGGTCGGCGGGGATAAGCGACAAACAGTTTGTGCTAGGCGACATATCACCCCGTGGTTGTTTTTTGCTTGCGTGTGCAAGTTGGTCTGCTAGGTTAGGTGACTACTAACAAAAATGGAAACTGTGTGTTCTCTTGTCTGTGGGGCGCGTGTATGCGACTAACAGGCGGTCTAAGGCGTTTTTTGCAAAAAAAAAGTTTGGTGTTTGTGTATGTAGGCTACAAAAAATGCATGTGCGTGCGTTAATAAAAAAGTCTTCATGGTGCCTTACTGTAAAGGATGAATAAACTCATTTGTGACAAAAAAAAAGATGGTAAAAAAGGGGGGGGCATAGGGTCTGGTGGGGGGGGGGGGTTACCCATTATCCTGTCTAGGTGATTTGATTTCTTGTTGTCCCCAATCGCTAATCTGCACGCTTGAGATGTTGTTGTGCCTCCTCCAATTTGCTTTAATCCCATCAATGATCTTCAATGTTGTTGCCAGGAAGGCCTTGTCTTTCAGTGTCCTTGCTGAATCTAGCACTTCGAAGCGCTTGTCCCTGATGTTCAACACCAGCACCCAGTAGTGCCCCGTCTCTTTTGGATTCTCCTTGTCAAGAATCTCAAGTATTGGGAATGAAATCTAGTCATGCGTAAAGAGATTTTAGTGAGATGGACACATCAGAATAAGCAACTCCCATGCAGAAAATTCTATAAAAAACAAAGACCCAAAAAAATGGAAGGAAGAAATGGTTATGTACTTACTGATTCACATCTGTTTAGCCTCTGTGTGTTGTTGTCAAAATGTTTGTTGATGTCAGTCCTGTTGAAGAAGTTGTTCTGGAAGTATGTGTGTCTCGCACATGTACGCAAGGAAAAAAAGGAAGGAGAACACATGAGTGTTATTAACATTTTTTAGTTGCATTGTTCTGTATGTAGAAGAAAAAATATAAGAAAGAAGGAGGAGAAATTGCTTACAGCTATTCGTAGTGGCATTATTCTCTTCTTGGGCCTTATTTTTGGTCCCCTCAAAGAAATGATTGCGATCTCAGCCACTAGGCTATCCATCTTCTTTCCAGGAGCCATGGAGTTCGCGAGTTCATTGCGGCTGATGAAGAACTCATCGTACTTTATAATTGGTTTGTTGTAGGATAGTTTTTGGCAAAAGATATAGAAAACTACTCTTAGTTTTCATTATGGAACTGAGGCAAAAAAAAGAGAAAAAATAGGGGCTGAAAAAGTATAGGGTGGTCTTCATGTCTTACCTGTTGTCAGTTAGTTTCCCCTTGCTCCTGGTTCTTGGTGTGGAGTGCTGACACACAACATCGTATATGTCGCATACTTCCTTTGAACAGTAGAACAGATCTGCGTTCTGAGGGTCAACGTATGGTGACCTCAGTTGCGCTGGCACCCTTACAACTCTCCTTTCATGTGCAACAGCTGCTGGTGTCCGTGATGAGCTAGCGATGCCTGCTGTTGTTGTTGCTGTTGTTATTGCTTGAGCTGGGGTTTTCACATCTTGATCACTGTACCGACTTTGCTTTGCAGCCCTCTCCTGCATCTCCGACCTTTCCTTTTCTTTTCTCTTAGCAAACTCCATTTCTGCCTTATAACCCACTTCCTGCAACACCTCAGGGTCCAGGTCCAGCGCCCAATCATCTTCAGTTTCTGCTAGAGAAACATCTAGGTTGTGTGGCTTCATTGATGCGGAGGCAACCCTCTTGGTCCTCTCGTCTTCGTGGAAGCTCCTATTCAAATCGAATAATGGACACTCATGAGTCGCTCCTGCTGGTTTGTTGTCATGAAATGGTGTTGTAGGACCCAGGTTTGGTGATGCAACTTGTGCACGCAACAGTGCTTGTTCCTTCGCCAAAGGACCCAAATAGAGTTTTCCCTGGATCGTGTGTAATGCAGATTCTGCTGCCTGGTCTCGAGTAGGTGTCCTCCCTTTGTTTTTGCTGCTAGGTGCTGGGCACGACTCTGTGGTTGCAGGAGTATAGTAGGTGTCATTCCTCTGTTTTATAGGTGGGGCTGATGATAATGGGCTGATATCAAGGATTGTGATATGGTTGCCGCCTGATTCCTACGTTGTTCTGTCATCAGTCTCACTTTTCGATGTCCTTTGCGCAATTTTCCCTGACCCATGGATGTTAACAGTTGTGTAAATTTGCACTCTGTTTTCATTGCTTGACATGTGTTCCCTCGGGGTTACCTTGCATGTCGTCTTTGTGTGGCTTTCATACTTACTATGATTTGCACTCTCCTTGGCCGGCTCCGCCCCACTTGATGAACCTCCCTTGGTTGTTGCGTAAGCCCTGCTCCTTGAAACCAGTTTGCTTTGTCTGAGTTTATTTTGCTTTGGAACTGCTGGTATTGGGGCGATAAATGCATCAGAGCTGCCATCTGAGCTTGCTACTTCTTCATCTTCCCCAGAATCTGAGCTAGGCAAGTACTCTTCGTCGTCCTCCGAGGTGTCCCCATCCTTATCAGCCTCCTCAACAGTTGTGCCTTGGTCACCTGCAACCCTTTGTCGCTTTGCCTTGTTCAGAGTGTTCTTTAAGCTGCCACCCTCATCCTCATCCCTGTCCAGTTTCCCAATGTACTCAATGAAGGTGCCTATGTTTTCTGAAAATTCTGAGCATAACTTGCTGAGCATTGCTGAAATCTTCCTCTTCTTCTACAAAAAACAGAAATGAAAAAGGTAAGCCTTCTTTTAGCATATAAAAATGGGGCTTAAGGGAAACTCAGTCGGTTTTAGAAACATATGCCTTTTTTAAATGTAGGTGGCAACTTGGAAGAGACGAATTTCGGAGTCTGTTCATATCCAACAAAAAGGCCATCCGCCTTGTTGTTCGTGAATCTTTCTTTTAGCTGGTAAATAAAATGGAATGAGTTGCATATAGTAGAACTAGATGAACACATTTACACGACGATGATTTTTTTTTGCAAAAAAAACTCACTTTCAGCTTGCCGTAACCTCCCTCTGGTTTTCTGTCATATTTTGCAACTTTCGCTATGCACTTGCTGTCCCAGGCTTCCGCCCGGACTGGGCAATCACGTACTTGAATATCGACCACCAGTGAATCAACATACAACACCTGTTTGTCCCATCGCAAAAAAAATTGGTTAGTTTTAGTTCTCTGTGTTGTTGTACTCTTGGAATGAAAAAAAATCAGTAAGGAGGGAAAAATGCACTTACCACCAGGTGGTGCACGCAACAAGTTACTGCCTTCTTCTTCCTAGTCATTAATGCAGACCTTATCTGATTTGCCGTAAAGGAACAAAAGTTTAGCGTCTTTACTTTATCCAGGTCAGCGACTATTGGATAGCATCGAGGGCTGACATGGAGGCTCGTCGTGGGGCAGATGAACGTGCTAGCCACCACAATCAACCAGGCGCGCATGGAATCATCGTGTGCTCTTCCATTCATGTCTTCGATCATCTTGCAGAAGGTTGTTATCTCTGGGGCGCTTCCACTTTCGAACCCATACTTGTTGTTTATGAATGATATGGCTTCTGCATCCCACCCATAGAACACTTCCTCTCCCGAGTTGCGTAGACCCAGTGTTTGTTGAACGCTATCAGCTGTTACGGGTATCTCGCCCCTGCCCGGGACTTCTATACACTCGCTCTCTGGATTGTACCTCTGTAAAACCCACCTACTGAGATCAGGAGGCATTTTTGTTGCCTCAATCTTCAGAATACCTCCCATGGAATATTCATTTTCTATCAGATCCCTTCGCGTTTGGTCGAGGCTCTTATTTAGCTTAACAAGCCTTGCAGGGATGCTCTGTTCCTTCCTTCATGAATCTGCTTCTTCCTTGGGTGTCTGCGACTTTGTACTGGTCCCTGTTAAAAAACCAAGAAAACAAAGAAAAAAGCACACATGAGATCTATTTTTTTGGTGGCTGCTCTAGGCTGTTGTTTAGTCGAGAAAATTGTGTTAAAATCGTTACTTATGTAGATTATAGGTTTTTTGCCTGAAAAAAATGTTGTGAAAAATAAAGGAAAAGAACAGAAAATTGCATGGTCAGTACCTCGCCATCGTGTTGATTTGGGACGTCCTCCATCTTTAAAAACTGTTGTGCGAGGGTTGTGTGTGTGCCTAGATTACACTGTTTTCTGTTCCTGAATTGCGTGCACAAAAAAGTAAAAAAAGAATGTTGGTTAAGGAAGTTGCTGAAATGGTTTCATGCATGGTAGACCGGCGATTGGCACAATTGAGGCCCCTTATACTTCCAACTTTAAGAAGTTAATGTTCTAGCATAACATTGAGAAACTAAATCAGAACACCTCACACGAAGGTAGCCAACATAACAGGTTAATGAGAGCACCACACAAAGCCCCCAAGCTCCATACACACTGGGAAAAGCAAACTATCATACCCAGGACAGCCTAAAACGGTATGGCCCTCGCAGCACAGGCTAACAACGACTGAAAAATCTTGCTAACATGACTAATAGAGGGACCCAACAGCCAAACCGAATGGACGACGACCTAGACGGACGGCGAAGCTGCCGCCGGTCATGGTCGAGAGCAGCGTCTCCGCCATGGTTGATGAGCGTTTCCTCCATGTAAATATGTCCCGCGGGAGCTGCCTGCATCAGGATGAAGTTCTCCCCCCCTATGTGGTCCCTTCCTGACTCTAACCCCGCCTCTTGCTGCAGCTTGAACTACCCCTGGTCTGCAAAGTCTGCAATTCTCCTTCTCCTTTCAGATGGGGATAAAAGAGGTGGTCTGCAAGTCTGCAAGTGTGCCTTGCAGCTTGAACTAACCTGGTCTGCAAGTCTGCAAGTGTGCCTTGCAGCTTGAAACTCCTTTCAGTTCTCCCCCCTATGTGGTCTGCAAGTCTGCAATGTCTTTAGGCTTCTCTTCTTCCATCTCACTTAGAAGTACTTGCCCTCTCCTTTTCATGTGAAGTACTTGCCCTCTCCTTTTTAATGCTTCAGACAACAGAGCCTCTTCATATGGCTTGGATATTCAGTTTTCAAGCTAAACATGAGGGCTTAAAAATATAGCTTACATGAGAGGGGTTGGGGCAGATGAAATTGCCTACAGAACTTACAGAAATTGCTTACTGCGAAAACAGGATTTGTCCTAACGAGCAGAAAAAGTGGACACAAATCGGGTGGAGGGCCTCTCCTTCCTCATCTCGCCAGCCCCCCCTCCTACCTCTCCTGACGGCGCCTGAGCTGAGCTCAAATCACGCCGTCCTCTCTACCTCCCCCGCTCCCCGTAACCGCACTCCGCTCTCCGTTCAGTCCCACCCCCCCCCCCCCCCCCCCCCCCCGCGGCGGTGGTTGATATCGACGGCGGCGTCGGCGACGAACACTCAAACTAGTGAGATAAGAGAGGAAGAGGGGGGTTAACTGACCACTCCGCCCCGTCGCAGCAGCAGGATCTGCAAAAATCTCTGGAGGGATCCACACCGCCTCGCGCTGACCAACAACTCCACCGGCCACTCCGCCCCGTCGCCACTACCTTCTCCGTCCCTCGCCCCGACGAACTGTCGTTGGATCCTTCGCCACGTTCGACGATTTGCTTCGTCGGCGGCTCTCACGCCGCACGCACTTGCGCGGGGCTGAGAGATTCGAGGGATTGGGGTGAGGATTTTGGCTGGTCGCGGGTGAGAGCGAGGAGAGCAATGGGGAAACTGCGGGGCGAAGTGGTGCGCTTCCCAAAATTTTGGACACAATAACACCGCCCACCTGGTCGGTCCGCCGGGTCCACGTGTGTTGCGCGAGATGGACGGTCGTGGTGCGGCCGCTATATCGCATCAGATAGCGCGCGCATCGGACAGCGATTAGGTAAATAAAAAGGATGCCTCTTTGGGGCAGGATCTAGTCATGGTCGAGCTTGGTTAGCGAGCTCGCGTGATACTTTGAAAAATAGATAAACAAAAAATGCACAGACAATCGGGCTCCTTGGGATTCTTTTGTTGTTTGCATTCCGCGCTAACCGGTAAGTCTGGTTTGTGCATACGCCCCAGAATGGGGCATCCGACTCTTTATGAAGAAATCCTGCCACGGTTTCTTCTCTAGCAAGGAAATGGTGGAGCTCGGAGGTGCGGCCGGCAAGGAAACACAGTGGCATTCGCAATCAGCAGACAACGGCGAGTATGTGCCTTTTGTAATGGAATGCGAATGTGGTAGCATGCGTGGAAACGCTCTAGCAGGAGCTTGTGCTCTTCTGCAGTGCAGTTCGGCACGGTGATGCGACAGTGCCGCTTGCGATGGAGCTGTGGGGTTGCTGCAATGCGTAGCTGTGCGTGTATGAGCAGAGCGCGGGCACGCATGAGGATAGCAGCAGCAAAATCTGGTCTGGAAGGGAGCATGGACGCGTCGTGCCACAACATTAACAAGAACAAAAAACAGGAACTTGAACGGAGCGGTGGGAGCACGACGTTGACACAGACCTAACAGTGCCTACAGGAACTAACCAGCGACGGGAAGGAGCGGGATGGGAGCATGGCTCACCTAGAGTCCCCACGGCATGTAGGCGTGGCCGGAGAGGCAACAGAGACAACGAGGTTTGATGAAAACCGACGCGCGCTCTAGTCCGAGACGAAGAAGGAGGAGGGGTTGGGGAGGCGTCCATCCAGGCGGTGATGAGGCGTGCATAGAGGTAGCAGAAGGTAGGGACTCTGGGGAGCCCTCTCTTGATGTTATCACGGAGGTTGGGACGATGGCGGATGGCTACCCTGAGCTCGAAATCAAGCTCAGCCGGAGCATGGCGAACAGGGCGATAACATGGTGTGAACTAGACTTACCTGGAGGCGGAGGAGGAAGGAGTGGGTGGAATGGATGAAAGGGGAGCCCAAGGGCACAGAGGACATATAGAGGCTAGGTACGTCGAACGACCGTCAAATCAACAAGCTCGTCGACGTGGCACCCTGGATGCATGCCGTACAGAGGAAGACGATCCCCTATGCGTGCGCGCGGTCGCTACTACTACCGGTTCCCTACTCGGCCAGCAAACGGAAGGAGGCCCCGGAATGGTGGCCTCCGTCTGTCCCTAGTTTTTCCAATTTCCAAATAGAAAAAATAGGAAACAATAACAGAGACCAATGGACAGGGTTTTTGACTGAAACAAAAATACTTTGGAGACTCTGGATTTATTTTCTATTTAATAAAATTAGTTTGGGCATTTTTAGAGGTAGAAAAATAAATCATGTTTGAATTTAATTCAAACTTGAGACATTTTTGAATGCAACCAAAACTAATAGAAAAATGCTGAAATTTGAAAAGAGGCCTTGAGGGCAATATTACGAGTTTTGAAAAAATAGTGGACGTTAAAATAAGTCAGATAGGCACACTTTGCAAAAAAATTAAATAGGAAGAGAGGGGAGTTTTGTTTGGAAATGATTTGAAGTTGATTCAAACAAGACCTTGATACAAGTTTCCAAGGCACATAACCACATCACACTCACACTCACACTCAACATATCATCATGCAACAAAACCAAATTGATGCCATGATGCACAACAGGAATTTCATGAAGGAACTCTTTATTAACTCAAGTCAAACATGGCATGGCAAACAAGCTTGGGTTCATGGAAATGGTTACAAGATTGGAAGGTTGCTCTTGGGGTGTTACACGTATCAGCATCCCCGAGCTTAATTCTTGCTCGTCCCCGAGTAGGTAGATGATAAAAGAAGTAATTTATGAAGTGTGGATCCTAGCATAGTATATAAGTTTGATCAATGATAATTTCAATCGCTTTTTCCAACATCATGAACAACAACTCGTTTCTGATAAAATTTCTCATGATCAAGTACCAAGCCAGTCACATGTTAAAGTATAGAACATAAACTTTCTTGAAAACTAACAAAATATGTTCTTAGTCATCAAGCAATTACAATTCATCTTATTTTCAGGAAGGCTCTATGTAAGAGCTTTGATTTAGCAAATTACACATACTCAACTATCATTTAGTCTTCCATGACTGCCGACATTCAAAGCATATTTTTAGAACAAATAGTTCCAGTCAAACACATAGGAAGATAGGGACTTAATGTTTCACCTCCCAAGTTATTTATATCAGGGATAATGTCAACAATAATGAATCATGATCACCTATATTCAACTGAATATATGTGCATGGATCTTTCCCTACCACATGTTGCTTGCCAACTAAAGAATTAATAGATCGGAATATGGATGAACATTACTGACTCTTGCATAAATTTAAATACAGAAAAGTGAAAGATAGGCCATTCGCAGATGGAAGAAGAGGTTGTCATGTGCTTTTTATTTTTGTATGTGCAAATTCTTAATGAAAAGGAATGTCATTCTATATTGCCACTTGTGATAGAAACCTTTGTTGTCTGTCGCTTTTATTTTTTCACCATCATAAGATTATACAAAGCCTATTTTCCCTTCCAATCAAAGATCTACATATTTACGAGTAAATTATATTACTTTTTGCACCGGTGAAAACTTACTCAAAGGATCTTATTCAATACATAGGTAGATGTGCTGGACTCCAATGGAAATATAATGGGTTTAAGGGTTTTTGGATGCACAATTAGTATCTCTATTTAGTACGTATTTTTCGCTAGCAAAAGATCCTAAACAAGCACCAGATGTTAGATTATCTGTGACAATATAACTTTTATGTGAATATAAACAGACATAACCATTACGTTGTCTTCCTTGTCCAACATCAACTACTTGATCAAGTTTGAATATGAATAGACATAATCATGGAAGATGTCCAATATAGTATATTTTTACGTGAAATCTCTATTCCTTCAATCTCTTTCATGAATTGTTCAAGTGACTAATGCTTTGTTTGCTAACTTTCAAGCATATGAAGCACATATAATTTCACATTTGTGACATTCAATTCATTCAACATTTTCTCTTAGCATATAAGTGAAGCACAAGAGTGAACATGAGACTACTCTCAAAAAGATATAAGTGAAGATCAATGAGTAGTCAAACAACTAAGTAGTTATGTGAGGACTCTCTCTCAATAAGGATATTCAGATCTGAGATTTGTTTCAAACAGCAAACAAAACAAAAAAATACGCTCCAAAAATAGCACATATCATGTGAATCCACATAGGCTAACCGATAGTTGTTGATGAAGAGAGGTGCGATGGTAGCATCCCCAAGCTTAGATGCTTGAGACTTCTTGTAATATTTACTTGGGGTTCCTTAGGCATCCCCAAGCATGTGCTTTTGTATCTGGTTCACTCCTCTCATCACCTAAGTCTGAGAAACTTCATCCACACAAAACTTGAAAAGAACTCGTGAGATAGGTTAGTAAATATAAGAATAAATCAACCCTTCATGTACTGCAAACAAGTTGAATGATAATTTAAAAACATTAGGCATTGTACACTATCATTTACACAGTTTATAGCTACCAATATAAGCCATGAAAACTCTATGATAAGTAGATAATTAAACTATGGCACCAATCCATCCAAATAGATCAGTCGATAGCAATTAATTTAAAAAGTATACGTCCGTATATCCAAAACTTAAGAAAATTTAGGACATGATAAAGACTTTGTATGAAACTACCGTGTAAAAACTTCAACATCTTTCCACATTCCAGTAAATTCTCATAATTCAAATACTACAACAAAAGTTTCTGTTTTTGAACAACATGCATCAAACATGCAATTCAATCATCCTCAAGGCAATTCTTGTTACTTTTTATCGAACAACATAATTACAAATAACAGCAATAAAGTACTAATGAAAGAAAATTACGCTCCAAGCAAAACACATATCATGTGACGATAAAAATATAGCTCCAAGAAAAACACAAATCATGTGACGACTAAAAATATAGCTCCAAGTAAGATACACCGATATTGTTTAAGACGAAAGACTGGATGCTCCGAGGGAATCCCCAAGCTTGGTCGCTTGAGTCTTCCTTGGATATTACCTTGGGGTTCCTTAGGCATCCCTAATCTTAGGTTCTTGTTGCTCCTTATTCTCCTCATTTCGGTATCTCACACAGAACTTGAAAACTTCAATCACACAAGACTTAATGGAACTTCGTGAGATGCGTTAGTGTAATCAAGATATATCATTCACTTAGGTACTTCAATTACAAGATTCATAACTTTTCTCACATAATACCTAATTTATTCGATCACTTCCATAATTTATATCACTAAATAAAAGCTTTGGAAATACTAAAACTAGAAACTATGCATGCAAAATAGAATATGTCAAAAACAGAATAGTCTGTAAATATCTCAACTTAAACCATACTTCCCTATCTCTCAAAATTCTCAAAAATTAGTACAATGCATAAATTTGCATATCCAAACTGTGCAAAATTTCAAAAATATTGATGCTCCAGTAAATCACATAATTCATATACTGGACGCAAAAGTTTGTGTTTTTGCACAACATCAAACCAATAAGTATCCACACTATCCCAAAGGATTTACTTGGCACATTATTGAAATAAAACGAATAAATAGTGTTGGTTTTATCCCAACAAGCGCTTTCCTTTAATGCATTTTGGTTAGGCATGATGATTTCAATGGTGCTCACATAAAAATGTAGTAGTTGAAACATGCATGAGAGCATCATGAATCACATGGAAAGCACATTTAAGTGTAACCCACTTACTATGCATAGGAATTTTGTAAGCAAACAAATTCTTGTAGAAAGAATCAACTTGCATAGTAATTCAAAACAAGCATGACTTCAAAACTTTGAACACATAGAGATAAGAATTGATATTATTGTAATACCTATAAGCATATGTTCCTCCCTCACAATAATTTTCAGTAGCATCATGAAGGAATTCAAAAACATAACTATCACAAAAAGCATTCTTTTCATGATGCACGAGCATAGAATTTTCATTACTCTCCACATAAGAAATTTTCTTCTCATTCATAGTAGTGGGAACATAATGAACAAAATAACTATCATGAGGCACCAATTGAAAATAAAACATGATGACAAGTGTCATGGTTAGCATTACTCTTTAGAGCATACATTCCATGACCATAATCATCATAGATAGGAGGATGCCATCATAATAATAAATTTGCTCGTCAAAACTTGGGGGACTAAAAATATCATCTTCATCAAGCATAGCATACCCAAGATTGTGGCTTTGGAAATCATTAGCATCATGGATATTCAAAGAATTCATACTAACAACAGTTATATCATGCTCAGCATTCAAGGATTTATTGCCAAATATATTATTTAACTCTTCTTCTAACACTCCGGCACAATTTTCTGAACCATCATTTTCATCAAAGACAATATAAATACAAAGCATGCGAGGCCACCTCAATTCTAATTTTTTTGTAGTTTTGTTTTATAATCTAAACTAGTGTCAAACAAGAAACTAAAAGATTCAATTGCAAGATCTAAATATATACCTTCAAGCACTCACCTGTCCGATAACTGCACCAAAAAAGAGCTCGATGTCTACTACTCAACTTTATTCTTGTAGACTCTCTTGGCCCTCCAAGCGAAGAATTTTGTAGGACAGTAGCAATTTTCCCTCAAGTGGTTGACCTAAGGTTTATCAATCTGTGCAAGGTGTAGGATGAAGATGATCTCTCTCAAACAACCATATAATCAAGTACAAAAAATCTCTTGTGTCCTCAACACACCCAATACAATGCTAAATTGTATAGGTGTACTAGTTTGGCGAAGATATGGTGATAAAAGTGCAATATGGATGATAGATATTGGTTTTCCTAACATGATAACATAAAAACAGTAAGGTAACGAGTAGTAAAAGTGAGCATAAACGGTATTGCAATGCTTGGAAATAAGGCCTAGGGTTCATACTTTCACTAGTGCAATCTCTCCACAATGCGAACATAATAGAATCATATGATCATCCCCCAACGTGTGACAAAGAATCATTCAAAAGTTCATATCTAGGGGAGAAAGTAAGATGAAATTTTTGTAGGTCGTAGAACCACCTCAAAGCCATTCTTTCCGATCATTCTATTGAGTTATCCCTAGAGTTCATGCTAGAATAATACCTATGATACATATAAATCAACCCTAATGTCACCTAGATACTCCAATGTCACCACAAGTATCTGTGGGTTAATTAATTGACATGCATCAAACAATTTCAGATTCATCATATTCATTTCAACACCAAGAACTTCAAATAGTACCCCGAGAATTCTATCGGAGATAGTAGGACCAGAACACGTATCAACCCATATGCATAGATTACCCCAATGTAACCTTTGGAATCCGCAAGTTGAGTACCAAAACATATATACCACGTGAATCAGTAGAACACTCCATTGTCACCATGGGTATCCACATGCAAGACATACATCAAGTCATCTCAAATCCAATATTCAATCCGACATAACAAAATCTCAAGGGAAGATTCAATTCATCACATCAAGATAGCAAGGGAGAAACTCCATATGACCCAACTATGTTAACAAAGCCCATGATACATCAAGATCGTAAAATATCAAGAACATGAGAGAGAGAGAGAGATCAAACACATAGCTATTTGTATAGACCCTCAGTCCTGAGCACGAACTAGTCCCTCTATGTCAAGGACACCGTGGGAATCATGAAGATGGCCTTCGATGATTATTGCCCCCTTCGGAGGGTAATGAAATAGGGTTGTGGATGAGGTATCTTTGATACAGAAGGTTTGTGTGGCGGAGCGGAAGTTCTTTGTTTATTTCTGAGGGTTCCTGTATATATATAGGATTCTTTAGTGTTGGAATCACGTCAAACAGAGCCACGAGGTGGTCCCAATCCATCAGGGTATGCTTCCTGGGGTCTTTGCGCCGTGTTGGATTGGGCTCACCCTGTGACCCCCGTTTGGTGGTTCTTCACTCTATTTCACATATGTTTCAAAAAATCATCAAAAAGTTTCGAGCGATTTCGAGAACTTCTATTTTCTGCATAAAAACAACATCCGGTAATTCTTCTGAAAGCAACATTAGTCTGGGTTAGTTACAATTAAATCACATAAAGTGCATCAAAACCATATAAAAGTATTATAAACATGCGTAAATATGGCATGAATACTTCAAAAATTATCGATACGTTGGAGACATATCAACACGCCGCGGGTTGCGCGATTGAGCCAAGCCATTCTCTAGATTTTTGATGCGCACAACTTGTATACAAAAGATCAATCGGGAGCTGAAAAGTTTTGCCGTAGTGGAGATTGAATACAAACGTTGCACCCTTCGATCTCTTCCTATTTGTTTTGCCTCCCACTTTTGCTTCACATCCCTTCGCAGCATATTCGCCTCCTTCCCCTATGCCTATAAAAGAGATGTCGCTCCTCTCTAGATGGATACATCAAAACATCATATTCCTGGCGCCCTCGAGTTCCAAACTCTGAGCTACTGGTAGGTTCTTCCCCATCCCGGCTTGATACGTGCACCACATATCGGCACAATAGGCCTCCGAAACCCTGCCAGTTTGAGTACTATACAGAAGTAGGGTGATAAGGTTTTTTGGGAGTGCTCTCTGCGACTACTTACTTCTTCATCACGGACGCCACGGACGCCGATGACTACTTCCCAAATGACAACTTATTCCCCGATGCCGAAACCTCTTTCACGCCATGTCCGGTGACGATGTCCATGCCAATCCCAATGCTACCGTTGCAGCTCTATACGTGTTCTTGTTCCTTTTGGATGAGTTCCTCCCACAGTTTCTTCTTCTAGATATGTTCCGTTCATACTCACTACTTCAGATGCTATATGCTTACTCTCTCTCTCTGATTACATGACTTGTCTTATATTTGCTATGATATTCATGATTTATTTACTAGTTCTATTGATAAAACCATGTGCTAAATTGCTCATAATTACAACACATGTCATGTGCACAAATAAAAACTTAGGATCAACATTGGCTAACCAATGGTTGTTGGCGAAGAGAGTTGGAATAGGTAGCATCCCCAAGCTTAGCTGCTTGAGGCTTCTTGTAATATTTACTTGGGGTGCCTTGGGAATCCCCAATCTTGAGATTTTGTGTCTCGTTCAATCCTGTCATATCCCGGTTTCACCTAAGTCTGAAAACCTTCACCCACGCAAAACTTGAAAAGAACTCATGACATAGGTTAGTTCACATAGGAATAAATCAACACTTCATCTACAGCCAATACAAGTTTCATAATAATTTTCAAACATTAGGATCTGTATAATATAATTTACATAAATTATATACACCAATATAAGCCCCGAAAACTCTACGAGAAGTAGATAACACAACAATGGCAGACATTTGTCCAAACAGAACACTATGTAGCAATTTATTTCAAAAGTGTACCTCTGAAACTACAAAAAATATGGAACTCTACGACAGGATAAAGAATTTGTATGAAAGTACACTATAAAAATTTTAGAAACTTTTCACGTTTCAATAATATCTCATAATTAGAATACTACAACAAAAGTTTCTGTTTTTGTATAGACACATCACACATGCAATTCACGCATTCTAAAGTTAATTCTTTGGTACTTTTTATTTAAAAACCTGATGATAAATAACAGAAATTAAATACTAACAAAATAAATTGATTCTCCAAACAAAACACATATTATGTGATAAATAAAAATATAGCTCGAAGTCAGATATACCGATAGTGTTGAAGACGAAAGAGGGGATGCCTTCTAGGGCATCCCCAAGCTTAGATGATTGAGTTTTCCTTGGATATTACCTTGGGGTGCCTTGGGCATCCCCAATCTTAGAGTATTCTTGCTCCTTATTCTCCCTAAAACTTGAAAACTTCAATCACACAAAACTTAACGGAACTTTGTGAGACGTGTCAGTGTAATAAAGATAGATCATTCACTTAGGTACTGCCAAGATAAGATTCATAATTCTTCTCACATAATACCTACAGCACTTAACCATTCCCACGATTTATATCACTCAACATAATCTATGTAAACACTAAAACAAGCAAACTATGAACGCAAAACAGAATTTGTCAAAAACATAACAGTTTGTAAAGATCTGAACTGAAACCATAATTCCATATCTCTGAAAATTCCGAAACATTAGGATAACGTAGGAAATTTGCAGAGAAAAATTGTGTAAAAATGTGAGAATATTTTGACACTCTAGTAATATATGAGAAATTATTTACTAGACAGAAAAGTTTTATTTTTGAATGGAATCAAAATAACAATTGTCCACACTATCCCAAAGGCTTTACTTGGCACTTTATTGAAATGAAAAGCATAAAACATGATTACAGCAGTAGCTTAATCATGTTGACACACAAAAACAAAAAGGATAAGTGTTGCGTTGTGTCACACCATGTGTTTTACCTAATAATACTAAGTTAACTTAACTCAAAAGTTAGGGCCAACAAAAACATTTTCTTTGATGTGATGCTTGACTTGAGTGTCATTGCTTGTGTGCTTGTTTGTGTCTCAAAATCACAAAAACATCTTCTTCTCTAGAGACTCATCTCTTTGCTCCAAACCTTTTCAAAATGACCATGACATGTGTATAGGTTATAAAACATTTTATACAAAATATTATTTTAACCAAAAAGCATTTATTTGATTTAAGCTTTCAAAAAACCCTAAATTGAGGTTTGTACTACAAGCCCTCAAATTAGGGTAGACTTTTTACCACAAAGATTTTATTTGGATCATATTATAAAAAAGACAGCCCAAACCACAAAATTAGTAATATAAAGTTATTTTCCTATTTTATTTAAATAACTTTTTCTCACGCCAGAAATGGTCTTTTATAGGGGAAAATTATGTGTATGCTTCCAAAATATTTGAGAAAATTTAGGGAAACTCACTAGACATATATTTTCCATATATATATATATATATATATATATATATATATATATATATAGAGAGAGAGAGAGAGAGAGAGAGAGAGCGAAAAGCAAAGATATAAAGTTACGCTGGAGCGTAAGCAATTTGTGCCGCACGTTATATGTTGGGATACGCGCATGTGTGTGTGCATGTGAGAGAGAGAACCTTATCTACAAGAAAGTGCGAATCTCGATGCAAACAAACGCTTCAGATAGCAACCACCCCACCTAGTGTTGGTAGAAAATCCATGCACTATGTATATATATATAAAAGTTTCAACACATGGTCATGTTCAAAATATTGGACAAAACCCTCCAAAACCCTTTTTGTTCATTCCAAGTATTCGGAATGTTTATATAAGAAATATTTTCAAATAGTTCTAGTAAAATTCTAGCATGTCACACATGATATATGTGATGATCGTGCCAAGTTTCACCTCAATCCAAATTGATCTGTTTCACCAAAATATTCAAAAACCCTATTTGTCCAGATCCAAACTTGAGCAAGCTTACGTTGCCAAGTTTCTCCAATTATTCTCAAACTTTGTGGAAATGTTCTAATACCCTAATAATGCATCCACACAAAGTGGTGCATCGAGGAAAATTGATCCACGTGTCCAAATACCCTCAAAACCACTTCTGCTGATTTCTAGAATTGGAAATATTTGCATTGTCAAGTTTCCACAATTGGTCCCAAATTTATGGGCATGTTTTAATCCTCAAATAATGCCACCACACCAAGTGGTGCATTAGGAGTTAATGATTTGCATAACTTGATCAAGGAAAATCAGTTTTTGCCAAATTCTAGGGTTTATCAAGTTTATATTGGAAACTTTCATCATCTAATCCCAAAATTGGTGATATACCTCATTCCTACCTATCATTCACTCCTCTTAAATTTCATTGCAAGGAGAGCTATTTACCCAAGTCAAAACTCCATGAAGCACCTTCTAGAAGGATCTAGATGTTACTATTTTGATCTCCTATACTATTCACCTTGCCCCAAAATTTTACCACATCCTCACTAAAACCCACATCATCTCGAGTAACTTTCCCAACGGCTAACTCCATGATTGCATGGGTGAAACCCCCCTCCCCCTCTCTGGTCAGCCACATTTCCCTCCTCTCTCTGCTCTCTCTCTCCCAGCCATTCGAGAGCATCCAAGGGCATCCCCATATTGTTTACTCCCTCTAGCAGCTAGTGGACGCAAGTGGTCGTGCCAGAGCGCGTGTAGATGCGCCTATGCCGGCCAAAAGCATGCTCTAGAGCGTGCTACACAGCACTCGAGCACTGACCCCGCATCACCTAGAGAGCTCGAGCTCCCCCCAACGCGCCAGTCAAGGCCCCTCGACATCTGGAGCACGCCATGACCTGGTACCCATCCTATCTCTCCCTCCTGCTGGCCTCCCTCGTACACGCGCAAGCCGCCCCATAGCGATAATGGGCGACCTCACACGCGCAAGCCTCTGGTGATCCCCCGCTCCCTCTCTTCCTTCATATGGTCGTGGACCACCCCCACGGAGGCTGCAGACACGACCCAGGGCACCCCCATGGCCCGTGGCGTCGCCCTCGACCTTGCCATGCTCCCTATCACATCGGGCTTCGGCCACTACTATAAAAGCCCCCCTAGAGCTCCTTCTCCTCCCCTTTTGCACACACACAACCCCAACCGTGCAGTTGCACACCCAAGCAAGCCCTTGGAACCCCCTGTGCCCGGATCGAACCCTAGCTCCGCCGTTGGGGACCATCATCGATCTCGCAGTACGGTCTTCCTCTAGCGCTCTTTCTTCTTTCTCTAGATCCCCCTCATCACCTTGATGAAATTCCCCTCCTCATCCTCATTGATTGCAACCGGAGACGGCCGCAGCATCCTCTTCCCGAAGCACTGCCAGCGGATTCCACATCACCGATGAACCGAAGCTCTTCAGCGTCCCTATCCACCACCGTTCGAGAGGCGATGGCTCCGTGAGCACGACGGTGCCATCCCCTTGTCGATCCATCACCGGAGTTACCCACGGTGAGCCCCTCGACCTCCTCTACCGCAAGGAAGAAGATAACAAATGGGCCCCGCTTGTCCTCCTGTCCCTTGTCTCCCCCTCCTCTCTCTCTGACTGGCCGGCCGACCTCACCGGTTAGGTTCAAATGCACACAGGCACGTGTACGGTAGCTCACCTGTGCCATTTCCTTTTGGGCCGGATTGGATGCGCTGAATTTGGCCCATTACCAATGCAATCTCTCTTTTCGTAATTATCACAGGGATTCCACAATTCATAATTAAATAAATGCAAACCAAAATTTGATGATTCAAACTCCTAAATGTTTATAAAATCCTTCTCAATCCAGAAATATATCTTACACATTTTTTCTCCAAACTTTAGTGTGATGTTTAAATTTAAATCTAAGTTTGCACTATGAGAGCGCCACCTTGAAAAATTCCTAGAGAGTCCAAATCAACTCCAAATGGAGTGATTTAAGTTCCTAGGTGTCTAGAAAATCATAACCTATTTTTCTAGCCTTAGTTAACATCTTTCCCATGCTATATCCTACTTTGGCCAAATAAATAGCTCCCTTTTTCATTTATTCCATCATAGTAAATTCATAGGAAATTCCCCACAACTCCAAATGTAGTGAAAACACTTCCTAAATTCGTCTAAAATCATGCCCTATTTAATGAGTGCATCCACTCATTTTAGGGAAATATTTTTTGTACACTTCCCGTGGGATTAATAATGCCTCAATTTCCACCGTTCAAAAATATCTGGTGATCCAAATTCATTAGAACAACTTTATGTATTTTTCTTATGACCATAGTCATCCTAGTAATAAAGTTTCTATTTTTGAACACTTTGGGTTGTTGTCTTGTTGTGTCGCTTATTTTGGTTGTTTCCGCCGGTAGTTGACGAAGTAGCCGGAGTTCTCGGAGTTGGACCGGAAGCTTGTTAAGACCTCGAAGACTTTTCAGAGCCAGGAAAGCACCCCTTTGACCATGTATAGGAAACCACTTTATGCATGGCATATAGCACTTTATTCTGTTGCATTGAATCATGATGAATCGGTGACCATCGTGGTGGTTTACCTCCGTTACTTTCCTCGTTGGTACTTGCACTGAGCATGTCGGGTGAGAAGTAGTTAGGATGCTAGTAGTTGCTACGCTAATGGGATGGGAATATGCACAGTGTCGGAAAAGAAATGATTTCAAAGACTTTTTCAAAGAAAAAAAGTCAGGTGCCACTAATGCTCGGGGAAGATGGTGTTGAGTTAGGTAACCACTTGAGAAAGAAGTGGTGTACTCATACGTCCATTTTGCATCATGTTTTCATGTTGATATTTATCTCTTCTTTGTCTGTTATTTCACTTCACGGTACAATACTTATGCCTTTTCTCTCTTACTTTGCAAGGTTTACATGAAGAGGGAGAATGCCGGTAACTGGAATTCTGGGCTGAAAGTGGAGCAAAGTTGAGATATCTATTCTGCGCGACTCCAACAGCCGTAAAAATCAACAGGATTTTTTTCCGGATTTATAAAAAATACTGGGTCGAAGAAGCGCCAGAGGGGCGCCAGTAGGTGGCCACAAGCCTGCACGGCGCGGCGACCCCCCAGGCCGCGCCATGAGGGCTTGTGGGCAGCCTGCTGGCCCACTGGCCCCCTCTTCTTCTATATGAAGGGTTTCGTCTAGAAAAAAAATCAAGGAGGAGCTTTTTCGTGGATTCGCCGCCGCCACGAGGCGGAACTTGAGCACAACCAATCTAGAGCTCCGGCACGACGATCCTGCCCGGGAAACTTCCCTCCCGGAAGGGGAAATCGTCGCCATCGTCATCACCAACACTCCTCTCATTGGAGAGGACTCGTCACCATCAACATATTCATCAGCACCATCTCATCTCCAAACACTAGTTCATCACTTGTAACCAATCTCCGTCTCGCGACTCCGATTGGTACTTGTAAGGTTGCTAGTAGTGTTGATTACTCTTTGTAGTTGATGGTAGTTGGATTACTTGGTGGAAGAGTTTATGTTCATATCCTTGATGCTACTCATTACCTCTCTGGTGATGAATATGATTATGCTTAGTGAGTAGTTACTTTTGTTCCCGAGGACATGGGATAAGTCATGCTAATAGTAGTCACGTGAATTTGGTATTCGTTTGGTAATTTGATGTGTTGTATGTTGTTTTTCCTCTAGTGGTGTTATGTGAACGTCGACTACATAACACTTCACCATTATTTGGGACTAGAGGAAGGCATTGGGAAGCAGTAAGTAGATGATGGTTGCTAGAGTGACAGAAGCTTAAACCATAGTTTATGCGTTGCTTCGTAAGGGGCTGATTTGGATCCACTAGTTTAATGCTATGGTTAGACTTTGTCTTAATTCTTCTTTCGTAGTTGCGGATGCTTGCGAGAGGGGTTAATCATAAGTGGGATGCTTGTCCAAGTAAGGGCAGTATCCAACCGCCGGTCCACCCACATATCAAACTATCAAAATAACGAACATGAATCATATGAACATGATGTAAACTAGCATGACCGAAATTCCCGTGTGTCCTCGGGAGCGTTTTTCCTCCTATAAGACTTTGCCCAGGCTTGTCCCTTGCTACAAAAGGGATTGGGCCACTTTTCTGCACCGTTGCTACTTTTGTTACTTGTTGCTTGCTACGAATCATCTCACCACACAATCACTTGTTACCGACAATTTCAGTGCCTGCAGATTTTACCTTGCTGAAAACCACTTGTCAGATCCTTCTGCTCCTCGTTGGCTTCGACACTCTGACTTATCGAAAGGACTACGATTGATCCCCTATACTTGTGGGTCATCAAGACTCTTTTCTGGCACGGTTGTCGGGGAGTGAATCGCCATTGGTAAGTGGAACCTGGTAAGGAAACATTCATATAGTGTGCTGAAATTTATTGTCACTTGTCAGTAAGGATACTAATCCTTTGAGGGGCTTGTTCGGGGTATCTTCACCTCGAACGGAAGCACAAAGAGTTGATTCTCAACCTGATGCACCTACTAAAAATATTTGCTTTGAATTTCCTTCAGGTATGCTTGAGAAACTGCTAGCTAATCCTTTTACAGGAGATGGAACATCACATCCAGACTTACATCTAATCTATATAGATGAAGTTTGTGGTTTATTTAAGCTTGCATGTTTTCCCGAGGATGAGGTCACGAAGAAGGTCTTTCCTTTATCTTTGAAGGATAAGGCGTTGACATGGTATAGGCTATGTGATGATACTGGATCATGGCACTACGATTGGTTGAAATTGGAATTTCATCAAAAGTTTTATCCTATGCATTTAGTACGTCCTGATCGGAATTATATTTATAATTTTTGGCCTCGTGATAGAGAAAGCATCTCTCAAGCTTGGGGGAGGATTAAATCAATGCTATATTCATGCCCCAATCATGCGCTCTCGAGAGAAATTATCATTCAGAACTTCTATGCTCGGCTTTCTCATGATGATCGCACCATGCTTGACACTTCTTGTGCCGGTTCTTTTATGAAGAGAGATATTGACTTCAAATGGAATATATTGGAGAGAATTAAATGCAACTCTGAAGATTGGGAGCTTGAAGAAGGTAAGCAATCAGGTATAAATTTCAAGTTTGATTGCGTTAAATCCTTTGTTGAGACAAATACTTTTTGTGACTTTAGCACTAAGTATGGACTTGACTCTGAGATAGTAGCTTCATTGTGTGAATCCTTTGCTGCTCATATTGATCTCCCCAAATAGAAGTGGTTTAAACATCATCATCCTTTAGAAGTCAATGCAGTTAAACCCACTCCAGTTGAAGAGAAAGTCATTGCCTATAATGATCCTGTTGTTCCCAGTGCTTACATTGAGAAACCACCTTTCCCTGTTAGGATAAAGGATCATTCTAAAGCTTCAACTGTGATACTTAGAGGCTATATTAGAAAACCTACACCCCCTGAGCAAATTAGAGTTGAACCTAGCATTGCTATTATCAAAGATCATTTGTCTGACGATGTTGAGGGACATAATATTCACTTCTATGAAGATGCTCCCAGAATTGCTAAACCTCACGTTAGAGACAAACAAAGGCCTATTGTTGGCATGCCTGTGGTTTCTGTTAAGATAGGAGATCATTGTTATCATGGTTTATGTGACGTGGGTGCTAGTGTTAGTGCAATACCTCAATCCTTATATGAGGAAATTAAAGACGAGATTGCACCTGTTGAGATAGAACCTATAGATGTCACTATTCAGCTTGCCAATAGAGATACTATCTGCCCTGTGGGAATTGTTAGGGATGTTGAAGTCTTGTGTGGTAAAACAAAGTATCCTGCTGATTTCCTCGTTCTTGCTACTGCACAAGATTGCTTTTGTCCCATCATATCTGGCAGACCCTTCCTCAATACCGTCAATGCTCATATTGACTGTGAGAAGCAAACTGTCACTGTTGGCTTTGAAGGTGTGTCACATGAGTTCAATTTCTCCAAGTTTGGTAGACAACCTCATGAAAAGGAGTTGCCTGGTAAGGATGAAACTATTGTCTTAGCTTCTATTGTCGTGCCTCCTACTGATCCCTTAGAGCAATACTTGCTTGCGCTTGAAAATGATATGCATATGGATGAAAGGGATGAAATAGATAGAGTTGTCTTAGAATAATATCCTATCCTTAAGAATAACTTGCCTATTGAACTGCTTGGGGATCCACCCCACCAAAGGGTGATCCTGTGTTCGAGCTTAAACAGTTGCCCGATACTCTTAAGTATGCTTATCTTGATGAAAAAGAGATATATCCTGTTATAATTAGTGCTAGCCTCTCAAAGCATGAAGAAAAGAAGTTACTAAAAACCCCGAGGAAGCACCGTGCTGCTATTGGATATACTCTTGATGATCTTAAGGGCATTAGTCCTACTCTATGCCAGCACAAGATTAAAACCGATCCTGATTTCAAACCAGTTGCTGATCATCAAAGGAGATTAAATCCTAAGATGAAAGAAGTAGTAAGAAAAGAAATACTAAAGCTCCTTGAAGAGGGTATTATCTATCCTGTTGTTCATAGTGATTGGGTGAGTCCGGTGCATTGCGTCCCTAAGAAGGGAGGCATTACCGTTGTTCCTAATGATAAGGATGAATTGATCACACACAGGATTATTACTGGCTATAGGATGGTGATCGATTTTAGGAAATTGAATAAAGCCACGAGGAAAGATCATTACCCTTTGCCTTTTATCGACCAAATGCTAGAAAGGTTGTCTAAACACACACACTTTTGCTTTCTAGACGGTTATTATGGTTTCTCCCAAATACCAGTTGCACAATCTGATCAGGAGAAAACCACTTTCACCTGCCCTTTCGGTATGTTTGCTTATAGATGTATGCCTTTTGGCTTATGTAATGCACCCGCCACCTTTCAAAGATGTATGATGGCTATATTCTCTGACTTTTGTGAAAAGATTGTCAAGGTTTTCATGGATGACTTTTCCGTTTACGGGTCTTTTTTTGATGATTGCCTCAGCAACCTTGATCGAGTCTTAAAGAGATGTAAAGACACCAATCTTGTCTTGAATTGGGAGAAGTGCCACTTTATGGTTAATGAAGGCATCGTCTTAGGACATAAAATTTATGAAAGAGGTATCGAAGTCGATAAGGCTAAGGTTGACGCAATCGAGAAAATACCATACCCCACAGATATCAAAGGTATAAGAAGTTTCCTTGGTCATGTTGGTTTCTATAGAAGGTTCATTAAAGACTTCTCTAAGATTTCTAGGCCTCTTACCAATCTCTTGCAAAAGGATATTCCTTTTGTTTTTGACGATGATTGTGAGGAAGCCTTCGAAATACTTAAGAGGGCTTTGATAACTGCACCTATTGTTCAACCACCTGATTGGAACTTGCCTTTTGAGATCATGTGTGACGCTAGTGATTATGCTATTGGTGTTGTTCTAGGGCAAAGAGTTGACAAGAAGTTGAATGTTATTCATTATGCTAGTAAAACTCTCGACAATGCCCAGAGAAACTATGCTACTACGGAGAAGGAATTTTTAGCAGTCGTGTTTGCATGTGAAAAGTTCAGGTCTTACATAGTTGATTCTGAAGTCACTATCCACACTGATCATGCTGCTATTAAGTACCTCATGGAGAAGAAGGACGCTAAACCTAGACTTATCAGATGGGTTCTCTTGCTACAAGAATTTGATTTGCACGTTCTTGCTAGGAAGGGTGCTGATAACCCAGTAGCAGATAAATTGTCTAGGTTGGAGAACGTTCTTGATGACTCACAACCTATTGATGATAGCTTTCCGGTTGAGCAATTGAATGTCATCAATGCTTCACGTAGTGCACCGTGGTATGCTGATTATCCAAACTATATCGTTGCCAAATATATACCACCTAGTTTCACATACCAGCAAAAGAAGAAGTTCTTCTTTGACTTGAGACACTACTTTTGGGGTGATCCTCACCTTTATAAGGCAGGAGTAGATCATGTTATTAGACGTTGTGTACCCGAACATGAACAGGGACAGATCCTACAGAAGTGTCACTCCGAGGCCTACGGAGGACACCATGCAGGAGATAGAACTGCACACAAGGTATTGCAATCAGGTTTCTATTGGCCCACTCTCTTCAAGGATGCCCGTAAGTTTGTCTTGTCTTGTGACGAATGTCAGAGAATAGGTAATATTAGCAAACGTCAGGAAATGCCTATAAACTATTCATTCGTCATTGAACCATTTGATGTTTGGGGCTTTGATTATATGGGACCTTTTCCAAAATCCAACGGGTATACTCATATCCTAGTTGCTATTGATTACGTCACTAAGTGGGTAGAAGCTATCCCCACTAGTTGTGATGATCACAACACCTCTATCAGGATGCTGAAAGAAGTTATCTTCCCTAGATTTGGAGTCCCTAGATATCTAATGACCGATGGTGGTTCACACTTCATTCATGGTGCTTTCCGTAAAACGCTTGCTAAGTACGATGTCAACCATAGAATTGCCTCTCCCTACCACTCTCAGTCCAGTGGTCAAGTAGAGCTAAGCAACAGAGAGATTAAACTAATTCTTCAAAATACTGTCAACAGGTCTAGAAAGAATTGGTCTAAGAAGCTCGATGATGCACTATGGGCTTATAGAACTGCATATAAGAATCCCATGGGCATGTCTCCGTACAAAATGGTGTACGGCAAAGCATGTCATTTACCTCTTCATCTAGAGCATAAAGCCTATTGGGCAATCAAAGAGCTCAACTTTGATTTCAAACTCGCCGGTGAGAAGTGGTTATTTGATATTAGCTCGCTTGATAAATGGAGAACTCAGGCATATGAGAATGCCAAGTTGTTCAAAGAGAAGGTTAAGAGGTGGCATGATAAGAGAATACAAAAGCGTGAGTTCAGTGTAGGTGATTATGTCCTGCTATATAACTCTCGTTTAAGATTCTTTGCAGGCAAGCTTCTCTCTAAATGGGAAGGTCCCTATGTTGTTGAGGAAGTATATCGTTCCGGTGCTATCAAGATCAACAACACGGAAGGTAATTGTCCGAGAGTTGTAAATGGGTAGAGAATCAAGCATTATATCTCAGGTACTCCCATTATTGTTGAAAGCAATATTATCAATACCATAACTCCGGAAGAATACTTAAGGGATATTTATCAGCCTGTTTCAGACTCGAAAACGAAGAGGTATATGATTCGGTAAGAAAACAGAGTCCAAAACTTTTCCACTAGGAAATTTTCTCTGTTTTAGAATATTTGAAAACATACAAAAATTGGAAGTAGTCCGGAAAGTGCGCGAGGAGGCGACAAACCTGCACGGCGCGGGCCACCCCCTGGCCACGCCGTGAGGGCTTGTGTCCACCTCGTGCGCCTCCCGGACTTCGTTTTCGTGCAGGGTACTCCTTCTGGTCTGAGAAAAATCATTATTTATACTCCTGTTTAGTCTGACCCCTGCATCACGCAGATTTCCTCTGTTTTTCGTTTCGAGCCTGTTTCAGTTGCAGATCTAGATCTCTATGACTTCGCCAAAAGCTCTGAAGGACAAGATCTTCGAGAAGGTCATCAATCCCTACCTCACGGGAGTGCTGCAACACCCTCAATCTATCGAGATGCGTGAGGGGATGTTCATATCCGTGATGTTGAGGGGCCCAAGAAGACCAGAAGCATGGAGACGAGGCTCGAAGCAATGGAGCAACAAGTCTTCAAGTGCCAAGGGATGGTGGAGCGTGGACTCAACGCCAACCACATGATGATCACAGAGTTCAACAACAAGCACAGGATTGATGCCAATGACATTGGGAAGCACCTCTCCAGGCTCTATGACAGGATTGATAAACTCCAGGCCCAGATCTATGACCTGCAAAACCAAAATTGTGAGTATGAGTATAGATTTAAATCAATACGGTTGGCTGCAGATTTGAGGATTCCAGAGACTCGTTCATCTTTCCATGATGGAGCACCTATGCCTTGGAAGACGGAGGATCAAACTCATGTTGCAACAACTCCTCCACCTCCACCAAAGGAAGACAACTGAGCATTGGTATGGGCAATCCCCTTGGCTTGTGCCAAGCTTAGGCGAGTTGCCCCGATATCGTATCACCATCACATCTTTTGCCTTTACCTTTGTTTTAGTTTTCCTTTTCAGTTTTATCTTTCTTTAGTAGAATAAAAGTCTTAGTGTTTTAATCTTGAGTTTTTCTTTGTGTCACCCCTGATGTATTCGAGTCGTGAGCCATATAATAAAGAGTGTCTTAGTTGAAGGGTTTTGCCTCTTGCCATGATCAAAAGAGTGGGAATAGAACAAAAGCATGAAAGATCATGTAATGATGTTATGGGAAGCGATGGCTTCACATATAAACAGAATGAGGATTGAAACTTGTTGAGGTTAGGCAAACATAGACCTTGGTCATTGTTGCAATTATTAGGAAGTGATAAAGAAGGAGAGGTTCACATATAAATATATCATCTCTGACACCATCTATGATCGTGAACACTCACTAAACTATTGCATGCCTAGAAATAGATGTTGGACAAGGAAGACAACATAATGAATTGTGTTTGCTTGGTTCCGAACAATGTTATATGATTAGAGATCCCTTAGCATGTGACGATTGCTTCCACTTCATATTAGCCAAAACCTCCCGCACCAAGTAGAGATACTACTTGTGCATCCATAAACCTTTAACCCAGCTTTGCCTTGAGTGTCAACCATACCTACCTATGGATTGAATAAGATCCCTCAAGTAAGTTGTCATCGGTGCAAGCAATAAAAATTGCTCTCTAATATGTATGATCTATTAGTGTGTGGAAAATAAGCTTTATACAAACCTGTGATGAGGAAGACATAAAAGCGACAGACTGCATAATAAAGTTCTTTATCACAGGAGGCAATATAAAGTGACGTTCCTCCGCACTAAGAGGACACACATCTAAACCTCAAAAGCGCATGACAACCTCTACTTCCCTCTGTGAAGGGCCTATCTTGTACCGTTACTTTTTGCCCTTGAAAGAGTCATGGTGATCTTCACCAATTCCTTATTTCGCCTTTATCTTGGCTAATGTCATATGCTTGGGAAAGATCTATATTCATATGTCAACTTGGAGGTAAGTATTCATGAATTATTATTGTTGACATTACCCTTGAGGTAAGCAGTTGGGAGGCAAAACTATAAGCCCCTATCTTTCTCTGTGTGTAGCTGAAACTTTGATCTCATGAGTACCACGTGAGTTGTAGCAATTGTAGAGAACGAAAGAATGATTGAGTATGTGGATTTGCTTTACAAGCTCTTATTTGACTCTTTCTGATGTTGTAATAAATTGCAATTGCTTTAGTGACTAAAGGCTATCGATTATTACTTCTTGGTAAGGTTCTTGGTCCATGCTTTACTTTGTGAAGGAATTATCACTTTAGCATGAGAGATTATATGTTGGTATTGCTGTTCTGATCATGATCATGATGCATGCATGTTCGTATCTTGTTTTGTCGACACCTCTCTCCCTAAACATGTGGACATATTTATTGAGCTAGGCTTTCGCTTGAGGACAAGCGAGGTCTATGCTTGGGGGAGTTGATACGTCCATTTTGCATCATGTTTTCATGTTGATATTTATCGCTTCTTGGGCTGTTATTTCACTTCACGGTACAATACTTATGCCTTTTCTCTCTTATTTTGCAGTGTTTACATGAAGAGGGAGAATGCCGGCAACTGGAATTCTGGCCTGAAAGTGGAGCAAAGTTGAGATACCTATTCTACGCAACTCCAAACGCCGTAAAAATCAACGAGGATTTTTTTCAGATTTATAAAAAATACTGGGACAAAGAAGTGCTAGAGTGGTGCCAACAGGTGGCCACAAGCCTACACGACGCGATCACCCCCCAGGCCGCGCCATGAGGGCTTGTGGGCAGCCTGCTGGCCCACTGGCCCCCTCTTCTTCTATATGAAGAGTTTCGTCCAGAAAAAAAAATCAAGGAGGAGCTTTTTCATGGATTTGCCGCCGCCACGAGGCGGAACTTGAGCATAACCAATCTAGAGCTCCGGCAGGACGATCCTGCGGGGGAAACTTCCCTCCCGGAGGGGGAAATCGTCGCCATCGTCATCATCAACACTCCTCTCATCGGAGGGGACTCATCACCATCAACATCTTCATCAGCACCATCTTATCTCCAAACCCTAGTTCATCACTTGTAACCAAGCTCCGTCTCGCGACTCCGATTGGTACTTGTAAGGTTGCTAGTAGTGTTGATTACTCTTTGTAGTTGATGCTAGTTGGGTTACTTGGTGGAAGAGTTTATGTTCAGATCCTTGATTCTACTCATTACCTCTCTGGTCATGAATATGATTATGTTTTGTGAGTAGTTACTTTTGTTCCTGAGGACATGGGATAAGTCATGCTAATAGTAGTCATGTGAATTTGGTATTCGTTCGGTAATTTGATGTGTCGTATGTTGTTTTTCCTCTAGTGGTGTTATGTGAACATCGACTACATAACACTTCACCATTATTTGGGCCTAGAGGAAGGCCTTGGGAAGTAGTAAGTAGATGATGGGTTGCTAGAGTGACAGAAGCTTAAACCCTAGTTTATGCGTTGATTCGTAAGGGGCTGATTTGGATCCACTAGTTTAATGCTATGGTTAGACTTTGTCTTAATTCTTCTTTCGTAGTTGCGGATGCTTGCGAGAGGGGTTAATCATAAGTGGTATGCTTGTCCAAGTAAGGGAAGTACCCAAGCTCCGGTCCACTCACATATCAAACTACCAAAATAACGAACGCGAATCATATGAACATGATGAAAACTAGCATGACAGAAATTCCCGTGTGTCCTCGGGAGCGTTTTTCCTCCTATAAGACTTTGTCCAGGCTTGTCCCTTGATACAAAAGGGATTGGTCCACTTTGCTGCACCGTTGCTACTTTTTTTTTACTTGTTGCTTGCTACGAATCATCTCACCACACAATCACTTGTTACCGACAATTTCAGTGCCTGCAGATTTTACCTTGCTGAAAACCACTTGTTAGATCCTTCTGCTCCTCGTTGGGTTCGACACTCTTACTTATCAAAAGGACTACGATTGATCCCCTATACTTGTGGGTCATCATGTCCCGAGGCAAGTTGTGTGTGTGTTTTCAAAAACAGATTAATTTACGGTCTGTTGATCGTCCCAACTATTTATGTCCGACCATGATACCCCTTTATGGGACAGGGCTTTGTTGATTACTTTGGTCGATGCTAGCATATATCCCGCATTACTAGTGGCAACAGGGCCATAGTCAACCTATCTATACGTGGTCATGCAGGTAGTGCGACCAAGGGCTGTTCTCACATTCACCGGGCACACCATTGTGTCCCCTTAGGGATGGTACACTCTTGAGCGAGTCTCGTATGATGTACATCATGAAGACGTGGGCCAACATTGGACTCTTTGTTTAGTGGCACCAGTGGAAATGCAGTGTTTGGGTTCTTACCTCGAGTATGTAATATACCGCAAGTCGTGGTTGACACGAAAGTTCCCCGAGTCTTCTGGGTAAAGCATACAAAAACTATTTAGAGTGTAAGAACTATTCGAATAGCCATGTCCATGGTGTTGGAAGATGGAAGTCCTTCTTAAACTACGCCAGATGTTTTCACAAACTTGGTGTGTGTAAGAGATAGAAATATGATACTTGAGCTAAGTCAGTTAAATAGACATGATGAATGAACATGAGATGTTGAACGCCTACTTATAATGATATATGTATCTTGTTCGTATGGATATCTGCAACCTCTTGATGCATGCATTGCAAGTTAATTTGAACACGTCATTGCACTCAAAATTAGATTTCTGCAACTTACCTACTTAGTGTTATATCATGCATTGTCATTTCCTTGTTCCAAACATGGGTTGCTTGCGCGTACATTCAAAGTACTCATTGGCTTGCTACTGGTTATTTTATTCGCTAGGCATGGAAGAACATGATATGATAAAGAATACATTAGTGACGTACGTGCGAGCTAGGATGTCTCCTAGTTAGAATGAATGTAGGGTTAAGGCAGATGGCATGGTTTCAAGCTATCGATGAAGATTTTTGTTGCAAATATATGAAGACTTGGCCATAAAGGCCATAATCGAGTAAAACAATATGTAATAGATGTAAGACTCTAGTTATCCAGTTCCTATGTGTTCAGTGACCATTCTTCTCTCGGATCACTATGCACATACATTTGGTGACCACGACTTATGTGTTGGGGTCCCCATAGGTTGTCTCCCACCAGCACTTTTCTTTAGTTCCTTTTATTTGGCCTGATGATTCCAATGATGCTCACATAAGGATAGTAAATGGAACATTCAAAAGAGCATCATGAATCACATGAAAATCACATTTAAGTCTAGCACACTTCCTATGCATAGGGATTCTGCAAGAAAACAATTTATTGTAGTAAGAATCAACTTGCATAGGGAGTCAGAACAAGCATAAGTTCAAATTTGTGAACATATAGAGAGGAAACTTGATATCATTGAAGTACGTACAAGCATATGTTCCTAACTCATAATATTTTTAGTAGTATCATTAATAATTCAACAATATAACTATCACATAAAGGATTATTTTCACGATCCATAAGCATAGAATTTTCATTACTGTCCACATAAGTAACTTATCCTACAAAATAGTGGGAGTATCATATGAAACTAGAATACTATAAATTGTTTCCTTCTTAAAAGAATAATGTTCGGAAAAAGAGTATTCATAGTTATGACAATTTTTATAATAATGATCATCACTAATTTTTAAAACATAAGTGTAATCATAATAATCATCATAAGTGGCATCTTTGTTCTCATCATGGTCAAATGAAACTTCTTCCAAGATAGTGGAATCATTACTAAATAAAGTCACAACCTCTCCAAATTCACTTTTATCCTAAGAATAAGATTCAACATCCACCAAAGTAGTTGGATAATCATTGTCTAAAGTTGGCACTCTTCCAAACCCCTTTTATAAATGTTGCAATCATCATATATAGGAGGCATGCGATCATCGTAACAAATTTGATCATATGGAGTGATTAGGCTAATGATACGAGTGATTATAAATGTTGCAATCATCATAAAAAATTATACTACTACTCTTTTGTTGTACTAATAAAACTTTTGCTACAGAGAGATGTCCTAGGTGTAGTTGAATTGACAAGTCAACTACTAAGACTAACAAATATTCTTTGGCCCCTTGTGTCAAATCAATAAATTAGGGTGTAATACTACTAGTGAATACTGTTGCGATCCCCCACACTTCTGGGTTATCAAGACTATTTTCTGGTAACTTCGCCTGGCAGCATAGCTCTATTTATTGTGTTCACTTGAGAATATCCAATTGTCACTATGAAGAATCGAAAAGATACCAGAACAAAGATCATACCCTCTAAGACAACGGGACGCAAGGAACTACCATCTAGCTCTGACATTGACATACTGTTTTGAATCAGCTTGTGACACCAACAGTTGCTACTCATTGAGATATGTCACAAGTAATTGATGATGCTCCTTCTGAATTGCGTGGAACTTATGATGATACTACGGCTATTGTAGATAAAACTGAAATTGTGCCATGATACTTGTGATATGCGTTGGGTTTTTCCCCGAAGAGGAGGGGGTGATGCAACACATTATAGATAAGTATTTCCCTAAGTGAGAACCAAGTATATCAAACAAATAAGAATACCACATGATTTCCCATCTTTAGCACCTACACACAAAAGAGCACACACTTGCACCCAACACGGACAAGAGGGTTGTCAATTCCTTTGAACACATTACTTGAAAGCGATAAGTAGTGATTGATATATAGATGAAATATATTAAATATGAAATTAAATATAAATAATAAAGGCAACAACGTATTTAGAGTTTTTGTAAATATATTTGTGAATAGACCCGAGGGCATAGTTTCCGCTAGAGGCCTCTCAATCGTAGAAAGCATACGATGGGTCAACAAATTACTATTCGGAAATTGATAGAAAAGTGTATAGTTATGCAATATTTATTCATGGAAATGGTCATTACATATAGGCATCATGTCTGTAAACAAGTAGACCGACTCCTTCCTGCCTCTACTACTATTACTCCACCCACTGACAGCTATCCAGCATGCATCTAGAGTATTAAGTGAAATAGGAGTAATGCTTGTAGGATAATGACATGATGTATACAAAGTAAATACAATTAATATGAATGAACCCCATCATTTTACCCTTAGTGGAAGAAATACAATACGTGTCATGTCCCTTTCTATCAGTGGGATTAAGCACCGCAAGATTGAACCCGCTACAACGCACCTCTCCCACCTAAGATAGATTAATCTAGTTGGCCAAACCAAATCAATAGATCGTTGAGAATTATGAAGCTATCATAATCATGCTTATAAGAAGTGAGAGAAGACTCAAATATTATTCATGAATAATCTGAACATAATCTCCAAATTCGTAGGATCCCAACAAACGCACCACACAAAAGTGATTACATAAGATAGATCATCGTGGGAACCGCGGTAATCATGTCAACGAAGAACATATAGAGAGTGCTAGCCATCTAGGTACTAACTACGTACCTGTAGGTCTATGGTGAACTACTCACACATCACCATGGGAGAAACAAGGTTGATGTAGAGGCCCTCCATGATCGATCCCCCTCCGGTAGGGCACAAAAACAGGGCTCCAGATGGGCATACGACGGAACATAGACTTGTGGCGCCGAAAGAAGTGTTTTGGGTTGCTCTTTAGGGTTTGCGGAATATACGTGAATTTATAAGAGAGAGAGGAGAGCCAGAGGCCATGGGAGGTGGCCCTAAGCCATTGGGGCACAGTCAGCCCCCAGGGCGCATCCTGTTGGCTTGGCACCACCTGTGTGGCCTCTGGTCTCCTTCTGAAGCTTCCAGGTCCTTATTTTGTCCAGAAAAAATAACCAAAAGTTTTGGGGTATTTGGACTTCATTTGGTATAGTATGTGTGAAAAGCCAAAAACATGGAGAAAACAACAACTGCACTTGGCACTGGGTTAATAGGTTATTGCTCAAAAATAATATAAACCAGCAAGTAAATGCCTAAAGAGCATCTTAGAATGATAATATAATAGCATAGAACAATAAAAAATAATAGATATATTGGAGATGAATCAACATCCCCAAGCTTAAGTCATGCTCGTCCTTTAGTTGGTAAATGATAAAAACAGAATTTTTGATGTCACATGCTACCCAACATGTAATCCTTTGCAGGTATGATCATTAAGAAATGATGAATTAACAAATATCAACATACTAATATCCATGAACATAAGTAACATCATCATTAATTTTCAAAATATATGACCCTTATAGAATGTTTACCCACCATTCATTTTCCCATATTAGCATGGTATGGCTCCGTATTCTCCACATAAATACAAATGTCGAGCACCACGGTGTTAAGGGAGGCAATTGGATCATGCTTTTTAATGGGCTTCAATTTTTTATTCCTCACTCAATACATGAGCGGGAACCATGGACATAGCTTATAGGTGGAATAGAATATGATGGTAGGTTTTAAAGGGGTGAAAGTGGAGAAGAAAGTCTTGCATCAACTTGGTAGATCAATGGGCTATGGTGGTGCCGAAGTGTCGATATCAATGCAAGTACTAGGGATTGTCATGCAACGGATGCACTGGAGCTATACGTATATGAAAGCTCAACTGAAGCTAAGTGGGTGTGCATCCAACTTGCTTTCTCATGAAGACCACGTGCATTTAAGGAAGCCCGTCATCAGAATACACAAGAAAAGTTTTATAATGAAAAATCCCACTAGCATATGAAAGTGACAAAAGATGAGACTCTCTATATGAAAATCCTTGTGCTACTTTGAAGCACAAGTATGGAAAAAGAGGTAGTAGCACTGTCCCTTCTCTCTTTTCTCTCGTTTTTATTTTTCTTTTTATGTTTCTTTTTTGCTATTTATTTTTCTTTCTATTTTCTTCATTTTTCGTTTGGAGTCTCATCCTGACTTGTGGGGGAATTATTGTTTCCATCATTCTTTCCTCACTGAGATAGTGCCCTAATAATGAAAAGCATCGCACTTCTATTTACTTACAACTCGATATGGAAAACTACTAAACAATATGAATCTATATGAATGCCTCTTGTAGTGTACGAGGATGTGCAATGATCCAACATAAGATGTAAACAATGATGAATGGTGGCTTTGGCACAAATACTATGCCAGATACATGATCATGCAAAGCAATATGACAATGGGTGTACTAGTCATATGATGTAACAGTGGAAGTTGCATGACAATATATCTTAGAATGGATATGGAAATAACATGATATGTAGGTATGGTGGCTGTTATGAGGAAGATATAAGGTTGATTATGTGCAATATAGTGTATCATGTGGCGGGGTTTGGATATACCGACGAAGTTTGCACCGATCCTCAAGGTGAGAAGGGGCAATGCACAATAACGAAGAGGCTAGCAAATATGAGGAGGTGAGAGTGCGTACATCCATGGAATCACATTAGTCATAAATAACTCACATACTTATTGCAAGGTTTTATTAGCTCTCTCGAAGCAAAGTAATACATGCATGCTCATAGGGAGGAGGTTCGTAGGAGTTAACCATCGCGCGCCCCTGACGTGAACAATGCTAGGATTTCAATGAGGAATAAGAATCCTCACACATCGCCACCATGACATAACCAGTATTTAGATGAACAACAAATTAACACCCTTTAACTATCAATATCTTTACTCACCAACAACCATTCACTCACACCCTATCATATTACCACATCAATATCATTAATCCAGAATTTCTCTTTTATGTGCAACATGAAGGTTTTGATTATGCACTCCTTGAATACCTATTATTTCTGGACAAGTCTTATAACCCAGGCAAATTACTGTCACTATTTATTAATCTCAAAAAAAGTTAAGTGAAGAACGGGAGTGCAATTATTTCTATAAAATCTATACGCCACCGTGCTCTAAAAGATATAAGTGAAGTACTAGAGTAACTGCTTAGCTCAAAAGATATAAGTGAAGCACATAAGCATTCTAACAAATTATGGTACGTTGCCCACCGCATAACGGAGTGGTTGGCACTTTGTAGACAAAATCCCGTGTCGCCCAGTCGCCACCCGCCTCGGTCAGTGGTATGACCGTTTCACTATTGTCATGCTCCTAGTCAGCGGTACGAGGGGCACTATTTCCACGCCTCACTGGCATGGGTGAGGTCTTGTCATACAGAAGGATGGGACGAGCATTGACCCCATCGGCTACCTCTTTGTGCCTAGCCGACCCATTGTGTGGCGGCATGCCCAGCCGATCCGAGGGCTAGTCGGAATGAGGGGTTCTTGTCGCTTCGATGTTTTGAAAAGTGATCTAGCGTCACCGAGCCTACGTGAGGGTGATCCCCACAACATCAGCACACCTCCATGCAGTGATGAGGCGCCTAGCACCTCTGGCCTTCATGGAGTTGTACCAGCTATCATCGTCCACCTCCTTCGCTTGTTGACGCGCCCGCCGCCAAAGCTGCTCGAGCTCCTCTTCCTATGCGTCTCGACAGGCATTATAGCTCACTAAGTACCTCGCACGCTCCTTCCCTAACTCCTTGAATTCCACCTTCTTGGCTCTCTCAGCCGGTGGCAACACCTTCCACATAGCTAGATTACACTAGACCCAAAATTACTCGTCCGTTGGGGGGTCTAGTGCGACCTCGACTGGCGACATGTAGGGGTCCTCCTCGTCGATGAACTGCACCATCATGTACTTGTAGGGTGGCGCCTCCTCCTCGACTTGTGGACAGACCGACCGTTCAATGGCAGAGTGTTTTGGGATGGGGGAGCGAGGAGAGAATGCACATGAGAATGCAGGCGGGATGATGTTGGCATGTAGCATTAATAGATGGCTGGAATCTTGATCGATGCCAACGGTAAAATGGGGGAGACTGCAATAGTTGCGTCAGTCACTGAAATTCAGTGGCCTCAAATGCACACAATTGCTGAGTCAAAATCCTTGTGTTACTTCACATCGCTGAAGGTTCGTAATGCATGACTCCATGGCATTAACAGCGTGCAGTACTCACCTTCCTAACCTCGAAAAGCGAAAGAGAGTGCCAATCATGTGGGACTCGGTTGTCTTGCTAGACATTTACATTTTCTTCCAAATGTAATGCATGCATGTGATTTGTGTTACTATATTATTATACTACTGTAAAGTGTAATGAATAAATACTTTTGTGTTACTCAAACTACAAGGGAAAGAATACCGCAACATCATGGTGCCATGCCATGAGTTTGCTTTCTTCAATCAGTTTTCGTCTGTTGTTGCATGTACATGTAGTTCAAACTTGAATTCTGACCATTAAACGGATAGCAGCTCACTTACAATGACTAGAAAAGGCCAAGAACCCTAGAAATTTGAAATTTGAACATGACGTTTGTTTCTGTTGTTAACGATACAAAAAACTAGCCCCCTCGCCCCCCTCGGAACATGTGATGCTACAGTTTGTGAGAGGTATATGTCAAAGCTTATCTCAAACATGCCAAATTTCGTACCATGGCATATTGGTGCCATGTCATGAGATCATGCAAATTTTTATGTGTTTGAGAGCATTTTTTGATTGTTTGGAATTAAAAAACCTAGATTATCAATGTTTGTGTCCAAACCATGACGACAAGATGTTTGAAATTCATTCCAATTTATTGCATGGGGCATAAATACACACACATAGATACAAATATGATTTTGCCAACCATTGTTGGCTTCATGTTGTATGTTCATGTAGTTCAAATTTGTATTATGGTCATTAAATGGCTAGAAACTCAGTTAGTGTTTTAAAAGGCCAAAGGAACCCTAATTTTTTTTGAAATTTTAGCATGATGGTTGTATTCATTAATTCTAATTGTAGAAGAAAACAAGGCCTTAAGAGGCAGCAATGTTGATGGTACTATTCATTCTATTATTTCAGCATTGTTCAGAGATTGCACTAGTGAAAGTATGAACCCTAGGTCTTATTTCTAAGCATTGCAATACCGTTTATGCTCACTTTATGTACTTCCTACCTAGCTGTTTTTATATTTCCATATTACAAAAACCTATATTTACTATCTATACCACACTTGCATCACCATCTCTTCGCCGAACTAGTGCACCTATACAATTTACAATTGTATTGGGTTTGTTGGGCACACAAAAGATTTCTTGTATTTGATTGCAGGGCTCTTTGAGAGAGACCATCTTCATCCTACACTTCCCAGGAATTGATAAACCTTAGGTCATCCACTTAAGGGAATTTGTTGTTGTCCTACAAAGCTCTGCACTTGGAGGCCCAACAAAGTCTACAAGAATAAAGTTATGTCATACATATCAATCTCTTTTCTGGCATTGTTGCCTGGGAGGTGAGTTCTTGAAGGTATATATTTATATCTTCAAATTGATTCTTTTAGTTTCTTGTTTGTCACTAGTTTGGTTTATAAAAGGAAACTACAAAAAAGGGAATTGAGGTGGCCTCAAATGCTTCGTCTTTATAATATATTTCGCAAAAATGATGGATCGGAAAATTGTGCCAAATTGTTAGAAGAAGAGTTCAATAAAATATTTTACATAAAATCCTTGAATGATGACCATGATAGCAATGTTTTTAGTATGAATTCCTTGAATATCCACAATACTAATGATGATTGCAATAGTCATGATAAAATGATTCCTATAAGCATGTCATTTTTTATGGGAATGAATAAAATTTGTGAAGACATGCCTTATAGGGATGATAGATTTTGTAAGAACATAAACATGATAAAACCAATTGGTGGCTTAAAGGGATATATGAATTTTCCTACGAAATTAAGCTCTCTTCTTCCAGTACTTGTGAACTTTGCAATAGGGATAGTCATCTTAATTTTCAATGTATACTTTTTCATGATCGAATCGTGACCAAATATTGTAATAACTTGATCACCTTGAATTTTTTAATGAACTTTGTTTATTTTTGGGGTGTGAAGAATTTTCGGAAGAAAATAGTTGGTTTGAAGCATTCTTATTCGCGGACTATTTTGAAACTAATCTATAAGAGATCTATATGTTTTGTGTAGTAAATTGCAATTAGAATGCTTATATTGCCAACTATATAAAGAGGGGAAAACCAATGGAATGTAAAAGGAGTATTAATGAAAGGGTGAAGATTTCCACTTTTTCTCCTATTGTCTCTCGTAATGAAATAGGTGACGAGAAGGATCTTCCTATCCAACCAATCCCATCAATAAGAAGATCAGAAAAAATATCAAACCACACATGATGTGCTGAAGAAGAAGAAGAGAAGAAAAAGTATAGGTACATAAGTATCTCTCCCACATAATGTTGCTCCTATGATTGTTGAGAATGAATCATGTAGTATTGTGGACGGTGATACACTTGATTATTTTGTTATGCCTATTACTTGTCATGATAGTTATGATTGGGAAGATAATGATACTCCTTATAATCTTGAAAATCTTTTTGGCACCAACTTAGAAAATTATTATGATAATAATTGTTATACTTTGGTACTATTCATACTATTTATGATACGAGTGATTAGGCTAATGATGTGCAAATCCTTTGGACAAGCCTTGTTAAGATTAGTGTAATCGATACACATACAAAAGGTACTGTTCTTTTTTAGAACCAGGATCGGGTTAGCCAGCCACTCAAGATGAAAAACTTCGATGATGAACCCGGCAGATAAGAGTCGAGTGACTTCTTCCCCAATGGCCTTGCATCTCTCCTCGTTAAAACGACGGAGGTATTGTCGTACTAGTTTCGTCTTCGGATCCACATTAAGGTGGTGCTCAGAGAATTCTCTCGACACTCCAGGAATGTCAGAAGGTTTCCATGCGAAAATGTCCTGATTCTCACAAATGAATTCGATGACCGCACTTTCCTATTTGGGATCCAAACAAGTCCAAATAGTGAATTGCTTAGAAGAGTCGCCCGGGGTGAACTAGACTTGCTTGGTATCGTCTGTTGGCTTGAACTTGAGGGCGGCTCAACATCAACAGTAGGTTTCTTGAGAGAAATCATGTTGTCCGGATGTGGGGACCCCGACTTACGCATCGAGATCGCTGAATGCACGTGTACAATGATCCCAGAGATCAATGCTCACTGAACACACATATACTGAATAACAAGAGTGTTACATCCGAATTTAACGTATGATACAATAAATGACCATCATGGTCAAGTGTTACATAGATAGGGCCTAGAAGGCCAGTCACACCATCACAACTACTAGCGGAATACTCGGTAGTAAACGGGAACCCATGCCATCAGCCTTAACCAATAAGCATTCTGACTGGGAAGCATCCTAGTTCGTGTGTCCATCTCCGACGATGAATTCTTCTCCATACTCTCGTTCCTCCATGTCTGGTTAATAAGATAACCAGTGACAAGCCAATGAGTACTTTGAATATACTTGCAAACAACCATGATATGGATAATGCAGTTTCTATGATAATAAGGTAATATGCAGCCTTTGCGAAAAGCAAGTTTTAATAGACACATGGGTATGGTCAATTACTTGTATGGGTATGCATCATAAGCTAGATGGTAATCATAAGAACAGATTACAGATATCAATATATCTGCTGGGGGCTGAACACCTCAGGTTCACCCTTGTTCCAAGTCTCCAGAATTGTCATATCATATTATTCAGATAACACCCTATTAACCCACACACACAGACACACACACTTGGTTTATGCGGAAACGACTCGACGTAGTTTAAGCAGGATTTCCGAACTGTCCTTGACCGTGGACACGGCTATTCGAGTAGTTTTACACTATGCAGAGGTTGTACATTGTACCCACGAGATCCGAGAAACTTCCGTGTCATCCACGGCTCACGAAATATAACATACCCGAGGTAAGTACCCGATCATTGCCTTTCCCCTGATGACACTAGACAAAGAGTCCAGTCAATTGGTACCGAGCCCACACGATGTACATCTTACAAGCACCAACTCTAAACCGTATCATCCATGCGGGGACCAACGGTGTGATGGGAACACGTAAAAACGGCATAGTCGACCTACCTTGTACGACCACGTCACCAGAGTCACCATATCACTCCTGCCACTAATAATGCGGGTTCTTTGCTAGCACCGACCAAAGTAATCAACAAATCCCCATCCCATATATGGGTATCGTGGTCGTACATGTAAGGTTGGGACGGTCGACACATCTTAAATCCAATCCCATTTCCGAAACCACTCTCACAAAACATTTCTGGTACACCACTTCTTTCTCAAGTGGTCATCCAACTCAACATCATCACCCTCGGGCATTAGTGGCACCCAATGGGGTTTTCGTATGACCTTCGATATCAACTCTGTGTTACCATCATCATGCATATGCTCATCCTATGCGTATCACTATTGTCTACTTGTCAACATTTTATCAGCGTGGCCCTCATAGATGATAGGGTCATGCTCAATGCAAGTGCTCCAGAGGAGCTATCAAAAACACCATGCTAGGGTGCACCAATTAATCTTAACTATATGCATCGGAATAAAGTATCAAGATGTCATGCATAAAATATTTTCTTAGACATGGTGAAAGGGCTGCTTGCCTTGATCAGCTAGTTATCCGGGGTCTTCGGGTCCAAGTCCTTCGTCAAATGCGTGATCTATCATCGTAATAATAATAATAATAATAATAATAATAATAATAATAATAATAATAATAAGCACACTCAAAGACAGAGCACAAACTCACTTTTAAAAATGTTAACCTAATTTGAGAAATCCTATATTTAGTTTTAAAAATGTTTGTTTCTGTTTTTTAAGTAAAAAGATAATTTTAAAGTCTATTTAACAGAAGCTAAAAATAGTCAAACTAGGTATTTAATTAAAGCTGTGCATAAAAGTCTTTGCAACAGTTTTGCACAACAGCACTAATAAATTCCACATATTTTTAGAGAAATTATGGTGGAAACAAATTTGAATTTAACTAATTATTTAATCCTGTAAAAATCATTTAAAAACTCAGTTTAAAGAATAAACAAAAGGGACCACCCCTCGCCTGGCTCGGCCAGCAGCTGGCCCGGCCCAACTAGCCAACTGGCGAGCTAGCCAAGCCGCCAGCCCAGGCGCGCGCGTGCCGTCAGGTTTAAACCTGACGCGCGGGCCCCTGCGATCTGTGGCAAAGAGGGGAGAGAGGGGGTGAGACAGGCCGCCGATAGGTGGGGCATGCCTGTCGGGGTCGTCTTCCACCTCTGGATAGAGGGGGGCATGCCGGCGGCAGCTCCGACGCCCTCGTGTCCATGTGATTGCAGAAATGGCATCGTGGCATCACCGCATACCTGATGAGTGTCCAAGGACCGACGGGAGGACCTGAGTCACCGGCGACGACGTGGCCGCGGTGGAGATGTTTCGGGTGGCGGTGGATATTGGTGCTACGGGCAGGGAAAAGCTTGGGGAAGAGGTGGAGAAGCTTCCTGAGCTCACTACGGTCACGGAGGATGTGAGAGGAGCTCGAGAGCTGGCATGTAGCCCAAGTTCGATGGAGCTCCGAAGCGGCGGCGCCTCAGTCGATCTCGAGCATCGAAGCTCTCCTTGCTGAACTGGAGTGGTTAGGGGCTTGATTGAGGTCTATAGGAGAAGGGTGATGTGCTGGAGTGAAGGGGGAGGGCCTATTTATAGGCTAGCAATGGTGCACCGAGCGAGGGAGTATTGGTGGTTTCACCACAGCTGCAGGAGAGGGAGAGAGAGCTCGGGGCCGAAACCATGGGTTTGTGGACGTGGTTTGAGACTCCAGAGACTCAACGGGAGTGAGCGCGGCCTCTGCACACGCGTGCTGCGGGGCCGCGCCCTCCTGACCGAATCGGGCGCGCGCGGGCACGCGTTGCCTAAGTCGGTAGTGAGGGGAAGAAGGGGGGCCTGAGGCAGCCCTGAGTCGGGTGGTTGTCGAGGATGTCGAGAGACATCGAGGGGAGGTGAGAACCGGCCGGGGCTAGCCTCCTTGGCCTCGGGTGCGCCCTGTAGCACGCCCAAAGCCCAGCTTTGGCATGCTGGCACGCTCTGCCGTGCTTTGGCCCTATCTGGCTTGTCTGAGGGTTGGCTTAGATGCCCCTCGGCTTCTAGGAACCAAGAGAAGCATTGATTGTCAAAGGGAGAGGCTTAAAGAGGTTCTGCCAGCTTTGAATCAGAGGTTAAACTGGGGGTTTTGGATTAAATACTTGGAACCAAAGAGGGGCCACTCATCTGCATTTGAGGAGTGGTGCTGGCAGCCTATGCGTGGAGTTTAATGAGAAGGGAGTAGGTGTAGAGAGTTCTAGATGTTGTTTGACCAATCTGGCCGAAGGGGTTTGATATGGGTTTGGGGCAGCTAACCTTCACCAATGATGGTGAAAGTTAATAGGACTGTGTTTTAGACAAAAGTAGGATGCTCTACCAAATTTGAGCTCCATTGGACAAGTTTGATGGTGTAAACTTGCAAACACCCCCAAATGGACAGTTCTGCCTTATTAAAGGACAATGTGAGCAAATTATCCCCACAAATCCAATTCCTGGCAGGGTCTCCTCATTTCGGGTATTGAGCACTCCTCCAAAGTCTTAGGCTATTTGGACAAACTTTGCTATGTAGAGTTACTTTAATTTGGTTCTGGACAGGAAAGGTTTTAGGATTATTTGGTGAACCAAACCACCTTGTAATCGGGTGAAACTTGGCATGATCACCAAATATAGCTTGGTAAGCATGGTAGAATTTTGAAGGAATTTATGGAGAATATTTCCTTTGGAAATATTTCAAAAGTTCAAAACATTCAGGATAGGTTTTCAAAGATTTGCTCAAATATTTTGAACACAAAGAGGGGTTGAAAATCTTATGCATGGAAAATATATGTCCTCTCACTATTTCCAAAATTTCTCAGATTTTTAGAAGGCAGAAAAATAATTTTCCACTGAGAAATATCATTTCTGGCCTCAGAAAAAGACATGCAAATAATATAGAAAAGTACTTTATAAAATAGTTATTTTATGATTTTGGAGAGTTAAAATAGTGCTAAAATTAGAATAAAATCTTTGGTTGAAGGCACCACCTTGAAATCAGGGGATTCCAATGCAAATCCCAAAGCAAGGTTTTGAATTAACAAAAAGGAAAAAAAGGATTTTTATGGAAATATTATGTTACAAAAAATATATTTTTAGATCCACACACTCAAGCATACACACAATCAATGACAATCATGGCACTCATAGCATTTGCTTAAAGAGTTTTAATAAACTCCAAATTTGAAAGACTACGGTTGAGGCAAAGTGAAAACAGGGTGTGACACCGGATCAACATCGGCACTATGGAATTTCAACTCTTCGGCCGCGCATGCCGACTCATCATATGCAGCATCTCCTTCCTCGCACTCCTGAGCTATTTTCCGACTCCCATTTACTCTAATGGTACCCTTGAGACCCGGCATTTTGAGCTTGAGATATATATAACAAGGTCGGACCATCAAGCAATCGCAAGACGGCCTCCCAAACAAGGCATGGTAGGGACTCTTGATTTTGACCACCTCAAACATCACAGCCTCACTTCTGTAATTAGACTCGTCATCGAAACCATCGCTTAATTTGATCCGCCCAACTGGGTATGCCGACTTGCGCGGGACTATGCCATGAAAGACTATTGTCGACGGCATCAGGTCATCCTCAGAAAAGTTCATTCGCCGGAAGGTGTCATAATATAAGATATTAATGCTGCCCCCCATCCATGAGAACCATTGTGAGAGTGTATCCTCCAACTTGAGGCGCCACGACCAGATCTAAGTCGTCGGGGTTATCAACCCGGGTCGGCTGATCGTCCCTACTCCAAGTGTTCGGCTGTTCAAACCAATTGAGATATCTAGGAACCGTCGGCTCAGCCATATTGGCAGGTCTTTGCTTGAGTTTTTTATCCCTCCTACAAGTGCTGGTGGTGAATACGTGGTACTGACCGATGTTTAACTCCTTGGGGTTTCTTTGAAACCTGCCCTGATCATTATGTTGTTGGTTATTATGGCCTGGCTATTGTCCGCTACCATTGCTTGAACCGCCCTGACTTTGAAAGTCGTATCCACGAAAACCACCGGACGAGCCCCCATGTGACCCGCCAGGACCATGCTGTCCCGGTCGACCGCCACCATTGCCTCCTTGATTACACCTTCAAGATTGGAGGCGGAACTCTTGCATAACAAAGAAATCTTCCCATGAATGAGTGGCCGGAAGGTCCGGGGTACTATCCTGGGGACAAGGTGCTTTAAGCATCTCATCATAATTGTGTGGCTTCCTCCAGTTGTAAGGTCGAGCGCCCCAATGCTGGTTCCTAAACCCGGTGTTGGTGTTGGCTACCAGGTCAGACCCGCCGTCCGGGTGTCTCCGCTTTCCTTGTACCCCCGGGTTACCATTGCGTCCGGGATTCTGAGTTTGACCCTTGGTGCTATCACTTTTCTTACCCTTATTGGCCTTGTCGTCATTTGGACGAGCGTCCTTCGTGCCATCTGACTCGGCATATCCGGTGAGAGTATCCATTAACATGCCCATGTCATGTACCTTTCGCTTCAATCGACAAAGCTTCAAGACCACTGGTTGAAAATGGCAATTCTTCTGTAAGATTAGGATGGCCCGGGTAGCAGTGATACCATCTAATGAATGAATGATTTCTGCAACCCGACATGTCCAATGGTGAGACGACTCATCGCTGCGTTGAACACAGTGTTGCGGATCCACAATCGTCATTGGGTATTTGCAGGTTCCTCGGATTTTTTTAATAAACCACTCCTTCAACTCTACCCAAGTGTTGATGGAATTGGGTGGTAGGTTTTTCAACCATGTTCGAGCCGCCCCCTCCAGCATCATTGTAAGGTACTTGGCACACACCGCATCACTGGCATAAAGCATGTCCATAGCGAGCCCTTAGCTCTCAATCCACGCGGCCGGCTCAAGATCCGTTGTGTAATTAGGCACCTTCTGAGGGTCTTTGAAGTCCTTTGGCATGTGCTCTTGCGAAGAGCAAAAGATAAACACGGGACCCTAACGGTCCTACCACTTGACTCGCAATGCGTAGGCGTTGGCAGGGTATAAGTCGGAACCACCTGAGCCGGCGGCGCATTTGGTTCCGCGTGACGAGCGGCACGTGTCGCGTTTACGAGCGCGTGGGCATTTGACATCGGGGGCCCGGGCGGGTGAACTTGAGTCTACTGTCAGTGACTGCTTCCACTTGCTCAACAATTAGCAATTGTCTTGCAATGGCCCACCTGCGTGTGGGATCGCGGCAGTTTTCGAGGGTAGAGTATTCAACCCAAATTTGTTGGTTCGACACGATGGGAGTGAAAGGATATTCTCCAGTATGAGCAGTTGAGTTGTCGGCTCAACCACACCTGAAAGATTAGTATCTACAAGCAGGGTATAAGCAGCAAAGGTAGTATGATAGCAACGGTGCTAGGAAAGAATCTGTTGACGGCAGATTATTCCTAACTGAAGTATTAATGGCGCCAGATAAGTATTGTAGCAGGTAGTAGCAGAGTAACGAGTAACAGCAGTGGCAAGGAACAACAGTAGTGACATCAGTATCAAGTAGCAACAGTAGCAAGTAACAACAGTAGCAAGTAAGAGTAGTAGCAACAGTAGTGGCAGCAGCAGCAGGACAAACCGAGTAACAGTGGAAGTGGGAGAAACTCGTAGGCAATGGATCGGTGATTTGTCGGATGACATTCATCATGCAACAGTTATAACACGGAGAGATATGTGGCTAGCTCCCGTTCGTCAATGTGATGTAGGCATGCATTCCGTGTGTAGTCATACGTGCTTAGGGAAAAGAACGTGCATGACATCTATCGTCCATCCCTCCCGTGGCAGCGGGGTCCAAATGGATACTACGGGATATTAAGGTTGTCCTTTTAATAAAGAACCGGACCAACGCATTAGCACTTGGTGAACACATGAACTCCTCAAACTATGGTCATCACCGGGAGTGGTTCCGGTTATTGTCACTCCAGGGTTGCCGGATCATAACACATAGTAGGTAACTACAACTTGCAAGATCGGATCTAAAACACACATATATTGATGACACCATAATAATTTCAGATCTGAATTCATGGCACTCGGGCCCTAGTGACAAGCATTAAGCATGGCAAAGTAGTAGCAACATCAATCTCGGAACATAGTGGATACTAGGGATCAATCCCCGTCAAAACTAACTCGATTACATGATAGATCTCATCCTACTCATCACCGCCCAGCGAGCCTACGAATAGATTACTCACGAACGATGAAGAGCTTAATGGAATTGGAAAGGGAAGAAGGTTGATGATGACGATGGCGACGATCTCCTTGATCCGGAGCTCAAAACGGACTCCAGATCTGCCCTCCAGGGCAAGAACGGGATGTGGCGGCGCCTCTGGATTGTGAAACGCGATGAACTCTTCTCTCCTGATTTTTTCCGGGACGAAAGGGAATAAATAGCGCTGGAATTGGGGGCGGCAGATCCACGTGGGCCCCACAAGCCTGGTAGCCGCGACCAGGGGGGAGGCCTCGGCTACAGGGCTTGTGGCCCACTGGCCCGTCCCCTCCGATGGATCTTTGCGCAGGTATTTTTCACATTTTCTAGAAATATTCTCCGCAAATTTTCAGGACGTTCCGAGAACTTTCATTTCTGCACAAAAACAACACCATGGCAATTCTGCTGAAAACAGCGTCAGTCCGGGTTAGTTCCATTCAAATCATGCAAATTAGAGTCCAAAACAAGGGCAAAAGAGTTTGGAAAAGTAGATACGAAGGAGACGTATCAGTGACCGCTGCTGGAAAATGTCGGAGACTCCTCATGGAGACTTTTGGAGCAGCTAGCATGCGGCGTGGAGTGCAACCGATCACGGCTGTAAGAAAATTGCGCTTGTTGAACCACTGCGGTCATCAACATCTCGATGGCGTTCCTCGCCTCCACCTCGACCGGGGTGTTTCCATGGATACGGAGTGACTCCATGTTACGTGTGGCAGCCAACATATTATCAACAGGATTGGAGAAGCGTCCCTGCGGCCGGAACCGCTGAGTCAAGGACGTTGCCGGTGGAGGCTGTGCCGGCTCAACCTATCGGTTTGTACGTCAGCGCGGTCCCGCTCCACGCCCGGCGTTTGTGGGACGTCAAACAAGCAAGACAAGTCAAGATTGGCCGGAGGTTGAGTATGATGTCTCCTCTGGTGTACCACATCAGAGGCGTTTCAACTACAGTCCAGCTCCCATGCCTCAACCTTCAAGCACTCCGACTCATCATTGATTCAAGCCGGCAGTTCTGCCGTCCGGGAGTTTTCGACGTCAATCTCCCATTCTACTTTAGCCATCTCCTCATGAAGCTTTGTTAACTTTACGTTGACCTCCTCCTAATTTTTGGCGGTAACTGGGGTTGTCACGAGTTTTGTCATGTCCTGCATCAAATCCATCATGGCTTGAGCTGGCATCTTGCCAGACCCATTGGCTCCATTGACGGTGGCTGCTCCTGGCAGATCCCGAGCCGACGCGCCCCCTGCCATGTAGATGGTGACCTCGCGAGGCGGATCTTGCGGTTCTTTGAAGATTTCCACCTCAGCGAAGCCCCCATGCCTCCCATCATATAGAGGGAAGATCGAATCCGTGTCTCCCATGGATGACTCGCCATGAGAGTTAACAGGGGTGTCTCCACCGGCCGCCAACTGATCCGGGAGGCTGATCCCTTGCGTGAAGCCGACAAAGACGCGGCACCACTTGATTTGATGCTGGGCGGGTTGAGTGAGACAAGTCGGCTCGACGATGTCGGTGCAGATGTCCGGCTCGGGGATAAACGCGCTGATTTTCTTGATGAAGATGTGAATCTTGTTGAAGGGGACTCGGTAACCAGACTCGATTGAATCGGCCTCGGGACCCTAGCTCAAATTATCGATGTAGCGCTTTCCATGGTGGCTCTTGGTCATCAGACCAACCGCGTAGCTCCCAAACCCTGTAAGGGCACCCTTTGAGAACTCAACTCCACCGTGCATAGACCACACGGTGGGCGCCAGCCATCGTGGTTTTTTCATGACAGATGTCCTTGTGAAAGGACTTAGTGATGAGGCCATCACAACTATGTGGCGACTCAAAGGGGTTGATCGGGAACAAGAGACGAGTTTACACAAGTTCGGGCCCTCCGATGGAGGTAAAAGCCTATGTCCCGCTTTGTGTGTATTGATGATGAAATCGATTACAAGGGTGCGGATTCGCTTGACCTAGCTCTTGATGGAGTGTAACTTAACCCTATCAACCTCAGGGGCTTGCCTTTATATACAGGTCAAGACCCCGGATTTTACAAGAGACTGGGTCATGCTATGATTCATGACCCGGAACATCTCTAATTCGCCTTTCCTTTCAAGCAAGGATATCTTATGCCAACCTTCTACCTTATGGGCCTTGTTCCACCATCTTCGTAATAGATAGCCGCCACGCGGCTTACTGGAACACACCCCTTGCAATTTTGGTCTTGTATGCCCAGGCCCATCTTGAGTACAATCATAAGCCGACATAATCATGACCCGGCCCCATAGGGTCGGTTATACAGTGGGGTAATATGCCCAACATCTGTCTTTCCTGATCAACCCCTTCGAGTCACCACACATCAACGATGGGCTCACACCTAAGTCCTTTCAAGAGGACATCTTCCATGACAAAACCATGACAGTTGCCGCCCACCATGGGGCTATCGCAATGTGGAGTTGAGTTCTCGGAGGGAGCTCTTCTGGGTTTAGGGAGCTATGTGGTGGGGTGTATGACCAAGAGACACTGAGGCAAGATCTACATCGAGGATTCAAGTTGGGGGGCCGACGCCGACTCAATCGAGTATAGTATCGGGTCCCCTTCAGGAAGATCCACATCTTCATCGGCAAGATCAATGAAACGATGCCCGAGTCAGACATCTGCAGCAACATCATCGAGCTGGCTCATCGCGTTCGACCCGGCCGGCGTGGGACCGAACGAAGCCGTGAGTTCGTGGAGAACACAAGATTAGTCTGTCCTCTTGAAGGTGGGAACACTGAAGGCCAAGGCAACAAGCGGAAGTAGCCTAAAGGCGTGTCAGAATCTGTTGTCAGTACCAACACGAGTTTCAAAAACCAGCGTCCGAGCGTTCGTCCTGGAAAGATTTATCAGGCGAAGAGGACGAGAAACTATGAGGGTGTGCTCAAAGCACCTTGTCCCAAGCACAATACTCAGGGGAAGCGAGCAAACGATTCATGGGAAAACTATTATATCATGTAGGATTTCCAGAACCGGTGTTAGGGCATATTTCTCGTAAGTGGTTTTAGTGGTTGATGACAATACCTGTGCAGACTAATAATGTGCATTGAGCATTTCAAATAATTCATATCTACGCACAAGACGATTCGATGCCCCTCAGAATCTCTCGAAGACGATTACTTTCCGCATTTCTCTTTGGTGGTTTTGAGTTGGCGGAAAGCCGTACTATTAAGAGGGGGTCCGCGTCGGAAAGGTTTGAGTGGAATCATCTCGTACATACTTAGTGCACCACCTTTCTTTTGGCTACAATGGAGCTCCATACCCATATTCATTGTCTATGCAAAAAGGCCATCGATAGTACCGCTGTTGTTAGCGCTAGTACCGCTCTCAGAGCGGTAGTAATTTTTTACTGCCTCCCCAAGAGCGGTACTACCGCCCTCACTGCGGTAGTAATTTTTTACTACCGCACCAAGGGCGGTACTACCGCCCTCAGTGCGGTAGTAATTTTTTACTACCACTCCGTCGGACTTTTTCGCATACTTTCCCCCCGCGGTAGTAATCACGGTAGTATTTTAGTACTACCATGGTTGGTGAGATGCAGAGCGGTAGTACCGCTCATAGCAGCGGTAGTACCGCTCCTGGAGCGGTAGTACCGCTTGTCTATTATTGTGGTGGGTGGGTAACGGTTGGATCTGAGCCCCCCACTATATAAAGGCATCTTCTTCCTCAAGGAGCTCGCCTTCAACCTCTCTAAGCTCCATTGTTGCTCCACAAGGTTACTTTCGCCCGATCTCTCTCCCTAGCCAATCAAGCTTGTTGATTTTCTAGGGATTGCTTGAGAGGGCCTTGATCTACACTTTCACCAAAGGATATTTGATTCCCCCCACCAATCCCTTGAGGATCTTGTTACTCTTGGGTGTTTGAGCACCCTAGAATGTTGAGGTCACCTCGGAGCCACATGCCATTGTGGTGAAGCTTCGTGGTCTAGTTGGGAGCCTCCAAGCTTTGTGTGGAGATAGCCCCAACCTTGTTTGTAAAGGTCATGTCACCGCCTTCAAGGGCACGAATAGTGGAATCACGACACCTCGCATTGTGTGAGGGCGTGAGGAAAATACGGTGGCCCTAGTGGCTTCTTGGGGAGCATTGGGCCTCCACACCGCTCCAATGGAGACGTACTTCCTATCAAAGGGAAGGAACTTCGATAACAGATCCTCACCTCCATCGGTTCCACTTGCGGTTATCTCCCACCTTTACTTTATACTTGTTGTTGTTATGATGTATTCGTTGCATGCAATTGTTATCGTTGAAGTTACCATCATATAGATTGCTCATCCTGTCATTCATGTACAAAACCTTTTGTTGTTAATTTTTTGTTAAGACAAGCTGAAAATTAGTAGTTGCCTATTCACCCCCTCCCTCTAGTCAACCATATCGATCCTTTCAATTGGTATCAGAGCTACGTCTCTTTATTAAGGGTTTCACCACCCAAAGAGTATGGTTGACGATGGTGAGGTTCGGCGTAAAGGGTCCAAGGCCGTGTGTAACGACTACGATGCGGCCCTTTCCTATTTTGGGGGCGAGGCCTCAAAAGGGAAAGGGGCGCATCTAAACGTTTCGCAAGCGAGATAATCATAACATTACATAACTGAAAGAGTGACAAGTAGGGCATGCACTTGCCATCTGATAAGAGTATAGCATATAGCTTACACACACACACATTATTCAGAGCATAGCTTAGTCCATCTACGGACAACATGAAAACAAGTAAAACTATGAAATCTCGCTTACTGGCCCCACGATCACGACCACGGCCTCAGTCCTCCGGGTAATTCACGTACATTCTGCCAGAGTCCTCATCGAACTCCCACTTCAGCTGGCTGTCATCAGGATCTCCTGCGTCAGGCGTACCTGTACCTGTTGGTGTTTGGTAGTAACATGTGAGCCACGGGGACTCAACAATCGAATGACCTTGGTATCGAATCTAGCCAAGTTAATGGGTAAGGAAGCTTAAGTGTATGAGTTTGCAGCAACCTAATCATATATAGTGGCTACCTTACGATGATCAGAGTAACATATGGTGGTCTACACGAGCGGTTGAAGACTAGGTTGATCACTAAGTGATCCTGAACACCTACTTACGTCACGCATAACCCCACCATGTTCTTGACCAGAGAACGATCTCCGAAAGAGACAGTCACGGTTACGCACACAGTTGGCAGTTTTATTAGAATTACTTTAAGTTGTCTAGAACCGGATGATAACAAAATATCCACATTTTCCACATAACCGCGGGCACGGCTTTCCGAAAGATTAAACCCTGCAGGGGTGCTCCAACTAGTCCATTACAAATTACCACAGGCCACATAGTAATCCTCTATCACGAAACTCGTGATCTCGTCGGATTTCTAAGAGGAAAACCTCAACTTTGAGGAGACCCAAAGTTTCACCGGAATTCCAATGCGCAAGATATATCGCTAAGGTAAGACAAAACTGGCAAGACCTCCCGGTGTGTCGACGAACCAAATAGGAACTGCGTATCTCGTTCTCAGGACATAACCGTCTATGCTCAAGGGACGATAACCAAACGACTCGGGTTGCCCCGAGGTGGCACTGTCGACTACTAGGTGGGTGTACCAACACTCATGAGGAGCACTGGCCCGGGGGGTTGATTAGATTCCTCGGGGTAGCTATTCCCTATGCATTTAATTATTAAGTTGTTAGCAGATTAAAACCAATGTTGGGTCCTGCCAGATAAGCCTTAACACTACACAATTTATCAAGGGGGTCCCCATAACAACCCCGAACGTGTTAGGAGCGATCAGTTATGGAATCAAACACCAGTAGCCGAAACTAAGGCGGCAACAACGGAACAAATCACCAGGAAAAAGGCAAGGCCTTCCGTTATTTACCAAGTATATAGGTGCTTTAATTAAATAGTAGTTGACATAATGATATCAAAATGCCCATGTTATCACATGGGCCAACTGGCATCTACAACTAGCAAAGCTATTCATTAGAGGTTGAGCAAGCCTACTAGCAAAACAATATTTGCTAGGACAGGGAAGTGTTTGGGGTTCATGGCAAAGACAGGTGGCATTTACATCAAGTAGTAGGCAGAGAGCTTGTAACGAAGGAAACGTGATTCTAAGCATAACAAAGCTAGAAACGGTGTCAAGGTCACGGTCATCTTGCCTGTGATTTCTTCAGCCTGGAACTGCTCTAGTTCTTCCTGCACGTACTCCCCAGAATCCACGTACTCGCTCTCTGTTCCTGATGCTACCCAAGATAAGATAACAGCCAATGAACGCCGACAAAACATAATGCAACAACCAATATGATGCATGTGTGAAGAAGTAAGCATGCATCACTATTCTAGTCACTTTAATATGCATTAGTTGAGTTAATTGAATCCTCGACAGAACCTCATATTAACTTATCTTGACATGCATGAATATGGCATGAACATGTGCATCGCAATAAAACGATGCAAAAACATATAAAGAACGTAATGAATGGAGTCACGGATTAACCGGAAACTACAAAACAAGTTATAAGGCCTACGGTTCAAAACAGACACAAACACAAACATATGGGCACTCCATGGTGTAACCAGGTTGCCACATGATCAAGCAACAAAATACAAGTGGAATGGTGCTTGGGATCACACCACACCAACAACCAATACCCACACAAGCTCTAAAACCACATGAGCATACAATCTATTTTCAACAGCAACATAGCAGTTTGTCTACAAGATCTTCAGTAGCTACAGCCCTCTAAATGAATCAAACAAGGTATTAAACTGAAACCATCCAAAAGAATTACAACCCTGGACACAAAGCTAAGGCAAAAGAATCACTCATGAGCAGATCTAAAGCCACTAACTTCGCCAAAAATTCTTACAGATTGGGACTTAGTGAAAATTACAGATTTTCACCAGCTACTTATGCTCTGAACCATTTTGGCAGCCTCCAAAATGATATCCACAGGAGGTGTATAAGCATGAAATTTTACAAGGATCTAGACAAACATAACGGCTAAAAAACATTAGTTTGTTACATGGGCTAATTCCCAACACGGGGGCTAATTCACACAAGACAACAGAGGAAGAAAATAACTCTAGATTCCCAGACTTAGTGAAATTCTCAGGGTTTCACAAATCTGACAGATTCAACCAAGTGTCCACTTTGACAGGGCACAATAGGTGCATTCAAAAACCTAAGAACAAAATGAAAGTCCCAAGCTGTAGAGGGGTTCCCCCACTACCATTCCATCAAGGACTCATCCACAAAGGATCAAAGCACCACCTAATGTAAAGCACTAAACATGGCATCAGATCAGAAAATAACAGTTTTATGAAGTTGCTCTAAAGTGGAATCTGATTGCACCAATGGATTCCTGAGATGATTCTACCACAAAACTCTTATTCACACATAGGTACTTGCATGATACATCAATGCACATAGCTAGCTCGAAAATATCACAAGGATTCCTATAAGCTATAAGTGACTTATTGTCACATGTAGAAGCCACCATATTTGGCAATATCTACATATGGACACTTAATAGGGAAATATTTAAACTAACTAGGCATAGCATAACATCATCAACAAGGTTATCCTATCATGAGGGGGATGTGTTCATCCACACACACACACATGCCCAAATATATATGTGTCCACACATGCAGATGTATATGTGGACTCACACCACACACACCTACATATACACATGCATCCCCACACAAGGACTACTCACACACACACACTCACATAGTAGAAGCACCCATCACACTATATGTGGATATGCACACATACATGATTATCCCTACTAGCTCAAGTGTATGTGCAAACACATGCACACATACACTCCACACCTACATCTACATCACACACACACACACACATTGAACAAGCCCTAGTGCAACAGGAGAGTAAGAATCATCAAACAAGGGCCCTAGGTAAATAAAACAAAACAAAAATAAAATAAAAGGAAAAGGGGGGATGTGGGATTCGAACCCACAACCTACTAGTTGCACCCCCTAGTCCAGCACCACTGCGCTAGTCGATCGGAGCTTAACACAGAGGGGGAGTTCCTCTTTTGAGCAGCCCCCTCTGCTCTACCTGGATCGAGGCGACCGAAACAGAGGACAACGCCGACGGCTCTCCGGCGATGCTGCGGTGACCTACTCGGCATGGCGACCCTTGGCGCTAGACGCGGGGTCCCTGGGGAAACCATTCCCCGGCTCAGATCGACGGGAGGGAGCCCGCAATGATGGATGGACGACGCGGCACTTCCTTGCCACGACGACGACAGCAAAGCGGCGAGCTCGCATACGACGCGACTACAGGAGAAGGAAGAGGGGGAGGAGATTGTGTGCTCACCCTGGAGTTAAACGTAGTCGATGCATGGGAGAAGAAGTTGGGGAAGGCTCGCCGGAGTTGAAGCAGGACGCCCCCACGCGGAGCAGGACGATGGTGATGCAGATGAGGAAGTAGCTGTCGCCGTGGAGGATCTCCGAGGCTCCTAGCGCCGGGAATGGAACGTGGGGTACCACCCCGAGCTCCTGGACATGATCGCCGACGCCGGGGATGACGGCAGCACGGAGGTAGACAGCGGCAAGCTCCTCTCTATCTCGAGTCTGCTCTCTTTCTCTATCTACAGAAACTTACCTCGGGGAGAGATGGAGAAGGAGGAGGAGAGGGTGGCGACGCTAGGGGGGAAACCCTAGGCACGGACGCCCACGTGCTTATAAAGGGGAAGGATAGGGAGGAATGGCGCACGGCAGAGACATGTGCTCGCACGACCAGAGGAGAGGGACGGCGGGAGGAAAAAGGTGGCGGGGAGGTTCTACATCAATAAAAGTCGTTCCCGGGCAGCGGTGCCAGAGATCCTTCTATCGTCTCTTGAGCTTGCGTTGGTTTTTCCCTTGAAGAGGAAAGGGTGATGGAGCACAGGAGCAGTAAGTATTTCCCTCAATTTGAGAACCAAGGTATCGATCCAGTAGGAGGGTCTCGTCAAGCCCAGAGTACGTGCGCAAACACAAACGAGCTTGCACCCAATGCTTCAAAGGGGTTGTCAATCCCTTCAAGATTGTTTGCAAAGAGAGATCTGAAGGCGCAAAGTGCAACGAAGTAAAAAGTGTAAGGCTGAAAATATGGTGTGGAGTAGATCCGGGGGCCATAGTGTTCACTAGAGGCTTCTCTCATAATAGCAAATATCACGGTGGGTGAACAAATTACTGTCGAGCAATTGATAGAACCGCGCAAAGTCATGACGATATCTAAGGCAATGATCATACATATAGGCATCACGTCCGAGACAAGTAGACCGATACTTTCTGCATCTACTACTATTACTCCACAAATCGACCGCTATCCAGCATGCATCTAGTGTATTGAGTTCATGACGAACAGAGTAACGCCTTAAGCAAGATGACATGATGTAGAGGGATAATCTCAAACCAATAATGAATACCCCATCTTTTTACCCTTGATGGCAACAACATGATGTGTGCCGCGCTACCCCTTCTATCACTGGGTGAGGTCACCACACGGTATGAACCCAAAACCAAGCAATTCTCCCATTGCAATAATCATAGATCTAGTTGGCCAAACAAAACCCACAACTCGAAGAGAATTACAAGGATATGAAATCATGCATAAGAGAGATCAGAAGAAACTCAAATAAGATTCATAGATAATTTGATCATAAATCCACAATTCATCGGATCTCGACAAACACACCGCGAAAGAATATTACATCGGATAGATCTCCATGAAGATCATGGAGAACTTTGTATTGAAGATCCAAGAGAGAGAAGAAGCCATATAGTTACTAGCTATGGACCCGTAGGTCTATGGTGAACTACTCACGCATCATCGGAGAGGTCATGGTGTTGATGAAGAAGCCCTCTGTATCTGAATCCCCCCTCCGGCAGGGCACCAGAACGTGCCCCAGATGGGATCTTCCGGAGAAAGAAGCTTGCGGCGGCAGAGAAGTACTTTCGATGATCTCCTAATTTTTTGTAGAATTTTTGGGGATATATAGTCGCAAAACCTAGGGCAAAGGGTGTCCAGGGGGGCCACAAGCTTAAGGGCCGCGGCCTCCCCCCTCGCCGCGGGGTGGGGTCTTGTGGGGCACCTGGGACCCCGTGCCTTGGCTCTCAAGTCTCGTGATCTTCATCCGTTATGGAAAAAAATTTGTTCGAAGATTTTATTCTTTTTGGACTCCGTTTCAAAATCTCCTCTGAAAGGGGTCAAAAACATGGAAAAAACAGGAACTGGCACTTGGCACTAAGTTAATAAGTTAGTCCCAAAAAATATATAAAAGGCATGCAAAACATCCAAAGTTTGACAAGATAATAGCATGAAACCATTAAAAATTATAGATACATTGGAGACGTATCAAGCATCCCCAAGCTTAACTCCTGTTCATCCTCGAGTAGGGAAGTGATAAAGAATGAATTTTTGATGTGGAATGCCACCTAGCATAGTTGTCCTTTGCAACTTCTTTCACGTGACATGAATGTTCAAATCCGTAAGATTCGAAACAATAGTTTAGTATTGACATGAAAACAATAATACTTCAAGCAAACTAGCAAGGTAGTCATGAACTTTCAAAATAACAAGGCCAATGAAAGTTATCCCTACAAAATCATATAGTCTAGCTATGCTCCATCATCCTCACACAACTAATGTAAATCACGCACAGCCCCGATATTGGCCAAGTAATTGTTTTCGCACTCTTACTTTCTCAAACTTTTTACAACTATCACACAATATATTTAGCGTGAGCCATGGATATAGCACTATAGGTGGAATAGAGTGTGGTGGTGGTTGTGAGACAAAAAGGAGGAGATGGTCACATTGACTCGCGTATCAAAGGGCTATGGAGATGCCCATTAATATATATCAATGTGAATGAGTAGGGATTGCCATACAAGAGATGCACTAGACTTATAAGTATGTGAAAGCTCAAAAGGAAAACTAGTGGGTGTGCATCCAACTTGCTTGCTCACGAAGAGCTAGGGCAATTTGAGGAAGCCCATCATTGGAATATACAAGCCAAGTTATATAATGAAGATTCCCACTAGCATACGGTAGTGACAAAGCAAGAAGCTCTCAATCATGAAGAACATGGTGCTATTATGAAGCACAAGTGTGGAAAAAGATAGTAGCATTGTCCCTTCTCTCTTTTTCTCTCTTTTATCTTTTTTTTGGGCTCTTAGGCCTCTTTTTTTTCTTTTTTTCTCTTTTCTTTTGTTTTTGGGCTCTTTGGCCTCTTTTTTAATTTCCTCACATGGGACAATGCTCTAATAATGATGATGATCACACTTTTATTTACTCACAACTCAAAGCTCACAATGATGATGACTCTATAGAAAATGCCTCCGACAGTGTACCGGGATGTGCAACGATCTAGCATGGCGTATGACGTTGGAAACATCTCGCTAGCTATCTTACGATCATGTAATGGCAATATGAGAGTGAGGGCACAAGTCATGAGACGGAACGGTGGGAGTTGCATGGCAATATATCTTGGAATGGCTATGAAAATGCCATAGTAGGTAGGTATGGTGGCTGTTTTGAGGAAGGCATATGGTGGGTTTGTGCACCGGCGAGAATTGCGCGGCACTAGAGAGGCTAGCAATGGTGGAAGGTGAAAGTGCATCTATACCATGGACTCACATTAGTCATGAAGAACTCACATACTTGTTGGGAAAGTTTTTTATTATTAATCAAAACAAAGTGCTAAACGCATACTCCGAGGGGAAGGGTTGGTAGGTGTTTAACCATCCCGCGATCCCGACCTCAACACAAAGGATGACAATCAATAGATCAATTATACTCCGACTTCCTAACATAGTCGTTCACCATACGTGCATGGTACGGGAATCACTAACTTCAACACAAGTATCTCTAGATTCACAACACCCTTCTAACATAACTCTTAATATTACCAAATCCACGTCTCAAAACTAATTGAGAGGAATCAAGACTTCTCTTTCTACTCAATGCACATGAAGATGGAGGTTTTTGCATTCTCTTTGGGTACCTATCACATTTGGGACTACTTTGATAGCATAAGCCAACTACCAAGTCACGCACCGCCGTGCTCTAAAAGATATAAGTGAAGCACATAGAGCAAAAGTATCTAGCTCAAAAGATATAAGTGAAGCAGTATGAGCATTCTAGCAAAATCACGATGAGTGCATGTCTCTCTCTCTCAAAAAGGCGTGCAGCAAGGATGATTGTGACACAACAAAAAGAAAAGACTCCTAAGATACAAGACGCTCCAAGCAAAACACATATCATGTGGTGAATAAAAATATACCTCCAAGTAATGTTACTGATGGATTGAAGACGAAAGAGGGGATGCCTTCCCGGGGCATCCCCAAGATTAGGCTTTTTGGTGTCCTTGAATTTGGCTTGGGATGCCTTGGTCATCCCCAAGCTTGAGCTCTTTCCACTCCTTACCTCATCGTCCATGAGAACATCACCCAAAACTTGAAAACTTCACACACAAAACTTAAACAGAAACTCGTGATAACATTAGCACAAGAAAACAAACTACCACTTCTTTTGGTACTATAGCAAACTTGAATTCTATCTATATTGGTGTTGGGCTACTATATTCTCAATTTTCCATGGCTAGTACCCCCCGATACTAACCATAGTTTCATCAAAACAAGCAACCAACACAACAAAAATAGAATATGTCAAAAACAGACCAGTCTATAGCAATCTGTATACTTCGTATACTTCTGGTACCTCAAAAACTCTGAACAATTACGACTGTCTGGGCAAAAGGCATATCAACCAGCAGCAAAAATAATCAACTCAAAAGCTCTTTCTGAATAAAAATGAAAAATCATCTCGTGAGCAAAAAGTTTCTGTCTTTTTCCAGCAGGATAAAACAACCATTACCAAGACTAGTCATAAAGGTTTTGCTTGGCTCAAACACAAAAAGAAACACAAAAAACACAATCGCAACAGAATTATGATGGTGTGGACGCAACAAAACAGAAAGAAAAAAGATAAATTCATTTGGGTTGCCTCCCAACAAGCGTTATTGTTTAACGCCCTTAGCTAGGCATTGATAAATCAATGATGCTCACACAAAAGACAAGAATTGAAGCACAACGAGAGCATCATAAAGCATGTGAAAATCATATCTAAGTCTAACATACTTCCTATGCATAGGCATTTTATAGGAAAATAGATTGTCAAAACAACCAATAGTTATCAGATGCAAGGAAGAAGAAAGAGACAATAGCGATCTCCACATAACGAGAGGTAATTTGGTAACATGAAAGTTTCTACCACAATATTTTCCTCTCACGTAGAAATTACATGTGGGATCATAATCAAATTCAACAAAATAGCTGTCACAAAGGATATTCTTTTCATCATCCACATGCATGCAAAGCTGACGCTCTTCAAAATAGTGGGATTATCATAAACTGAATTCATGACTTCTCCAAACCCACTTTCAATATTATTGCAAATATCATTGCAACAAGTAGTGGACATAGCAAAACTAGCATCCCCAAGCTTAGGGTTTTGCATATTTTTAGCATGATTGTCACTAATAGGATTTATAGTGAACCCATTGCAATCATGCTTTTCATTCAAGGAGCCCTCGTGAATCACTTCATAAATTTCTTCATCACGGTTTTCAGATTCACGCATCTCAAGCAAAACTCCATAAAGATAATCAAGTGCACTCAACTCAGTAGCAATTGGATCAACATAATTGGATCTCTTAAAGAGATTAGCAAGTGGATGAGGATCCATATAAATAGATTTTCATTAAGCGAAGATGCAAGCATATTGAAGGCACATAGCACACAAGCGAACAAAAAGGAAGCGAGAGAAAAAGGAAAACGAAAAAGGCAAATTAGTGAAGTGGGGGAGAGGAAAACGAGAGGCAACTTGCAAACAAATTAAATGCAAGAGATGAGTTTGCAACACCTACTTGGATGAGTTCTTGACTTGATCTTCCTCCCCGGCAATGGCGCCAGAAATCCTTCTGCTACGTCAACAAAAGTCGTTCCCCGATAGTCGTGCTAGAGATCCTTCTATCGTCTCTTGAGCTTGCGTTGGTTTTTCCCTTGAAGAAGAAAGGGTGATGCAGCACAGGAGCAGTAAGTATTTCCTTCAGTTTGAGAACCAAGGTGTCGATCCAGTAGAAGGGTCTCTTCAACTCCAGAGTAACTGCGCAAACACAAACAAGCTTGCACCCAACGCTTCAAAGGGGTTGTCAATCCCTTCAAGATTGTTTGCAAAGTGAAATCTGAAGACGGAAAGTGTAACGAAGTTAAAAGTGTAAGGCTGAAAATCTGGTGTGGAGTAGACCCGGGGGCCATAGTGTTCACTAGAGGCTTCTCTCAAAATAGCAAATATCACGCTGGGTGAACAAATTACTGTCGAGCAATTGATAGAACTGCGCAAAGTCATTACAATATCTAAGGCAATGATCATACATATAGGCATCACGTCCGAGACAAGTAGACCGATACTTTCTGCATTTACTACTATTACTCCACACATCGACCGCTATCCAGCATGCATCTAGTGTATTGAGTTCATGACGAACGGAGTAACGCCTTAAGAAAGATGACATGATGTAGAGGGATAATCTCAAACCAATGACGAAAACCCTATCTTTTTACCCGTGATGGCAACAACACGATGCGTGCCTCGCTACCCCTTCTGTCACTGGGTGAAGTCACCGCACGGTATGAACCCAAAACCAAGCACTTCTCCCATTGCAAGAATCATAGATCTAGTTGGCCAAACAAAACCCACAACTCGAAGAGAAGTACAAGGATATGAAATCATGCATGAGAGGGATCAGAAGAAACTCAAATAAGATTCATAGATAATCTGATCATAAATCCACAACTCATCGGATCTCGACAAACACACCGCAAAATAAGATTACATCGGATAGATCTCCATGAAGATCATGGAGAACTTTGTATTGAAAATCCAAGAGAGAGAAGAAGCCATATAGTTACTAGCTATGCACCCGTAGGTCTATGGTGAACTACTCACGCATCATCGGAGAGGTCATGGTGTTGATGAAGAAGCCCTCCGTATCCGAATCCCCCCTCCGGCAGGGCACCAGAACGTGCCCCAGATGGGATCTTCTGGAGAAAGAAGCTTGCGGCGGCGGAAAAGTACTTTCGATGATCTCCTGATTTTTTGTGGAATTTTTGGAGATATATAGACGCAAAACCTAGGGCAAAGGGTGTCGAGGGGGCCCACAAGCCTGAGGGCCGCGGCCTCCGCCCTGGCCGCGGGGTGGGGGCTTGTGGGGCACCTGGGACCCCCTGCCTTGGCTCTCAAGTCTCCTGATCTTCTTCCGTTATGGAAAAAAAATCTGTTCGAAGATTTTATTCTTTTTGGACTCCATTTCAAAATCTCCTCTGAAAGGGGAAAAAATATGCAGGAACTGGCACTTGGCACTAAGTTAATAAGTCAGTCCCAAAAAATATATAAAAGGCATGCAAAACATCCAAAGTTTGACAAGATAATAGCATGAAACCAGCAAAAATTATGGATACGTTGGAGACGTATCACGAGGATCCACTGACGAGCGGGCCCCTGGCTGCTGCGCTGGAAAGGAAGAAGAAGCGCGGCCTCTCTCTTGTGTCGCTAGACCATGGGCCAAGCCCACTGATCTCCCATGTACAGCGGAAAAAAACTGGGAAGGAAGGTTTTCTTTTTAAATAAAGTTTCAAACCTAAACAGTTCAAATAGAGGCAAGCAAAGGGATTTAAAAAAAATACAAATAGATAGAGCATGAGGGAATTATGCCCTATTTAAAAAAAATAGATACCAGATTTTTAAGACAAAATAATTCACACCTAGAACAGAAAATAAATGTTGTTTTGATTTAAAACCCTCATCAAACTAAAGTCTAATAAAACAATGAGAGATACCCCCTCATCCACAAATAAATCCCCTAAAGCATTAACATTTTAAAACAGGAGCAAGCAAAGTTAAAAACACAAGTTACATAATTAATAGGGTGAGGGTTTTGCAAGTGTTGAAAATACCACATACAACCCAAACACTCCTAATCACACTAGCACTTCCAAGATGAGCCAAACTTTAGCAACACAAGAATGGGATTGCCATAATGCAAATGAATGTCATGATGCAAATGATGACATAACATGATGCCACATGAAATGATAACCTTTATATAGCATCCATACATGATTCATCCAAGTCTCCACCAATAAGGAAAAGAGTACAAATATGGAAAGGGAAACATCTGGGCTGTTACACCGTGGAGGTGGCTTCGGTCACACGAGACGATTTGAATGAGGCCATGGCTTTACTCAAAGTGTCTGTGATGATCGAAGTCAAATCCATGCTTAAAGAATTACTTGAGGGGATGAAGAATTCTCCCGACCCGTTGCTTGTGGTCAAACCCACCTCATCGGTGTCGGAGGCCAATTCTAACAAGGAAGCGGCTAAAGGTACTCAAACTTCCACCCCTCATGACAAGAATGGGACGGGGACATTTGCCTCGGTTCCCCCTCCCTCAGAATATCGAGGAGCCGTTCCTACCCCGCATATTAATAACCTAGGACCTCCTCCAAAGCTTGTTAAAACTGATTTTGCTAATTGGGTTTTCTCCATAAAGTCTCACTTGAATGACAACTCAATAAAACTTTGCAGAATCATCGAGCAAGGTTATTACCCTCATGACCCAATGAACCTTACTCCAAGAGAAGAGGCGGACAACCAATACAATCATTCTTCATTGTTCATCCTTCAATGTGCAGTCCCACCAGAAGATCTCACACATTTGCGCCCTTCCACTCGTGCAAAGGATTGTTGGGAGACCATCATGGTTCTGTATAAGGGGAGCTCAAGCATTCAACAGTCTAACTTTGAAGTGGTCCTTGATCAGGCTGATGAGTTTGTGATGCTAGAAGATGAGGATCCCCGTGATCTCTATCGAAGGGTGACTGCCCTCGCTGTTGCTCTTCAAGACCACGGGAACAAAGATATGGATTACACATGGATCAAGCGCAAGTTTCAAGGCCATCATGCCTTTCAACAAAGCCATGTCTTCCGTCATTCAGCAAAGACCATATTTTCACTCCTTGGCCTCACGCGAAGTGTTGGATGAGTTCATTGCTATGGATATTATGAACAAGACCGCCTATAATGCACTTGCTCATGTTCGGTCAAAAACAGCATCACCCAACCTTGCCATAAAGACCAAGGCATTGTTGATGAAGAAGAAGAGGAAGAAGATGGCTGCCCCGAAGAGACAAAATAGGCATATCATGAGCACATGGCTCTTGCTTCAAGGTAGTTTTGGGGAAACAAAAGGAACTCAAGACCAAACTTCTCCAAGGACAACTCAACTGGGCCCATGAACAAACAACTGGTACAGTCATGCTACAAGTGTGGCAATGTGAGTCACTTTGTTGCAGGTTGTCCTTATGAGAACAGGGAGGACAACGGGGGCAAGCTCATTTGCAAGGATAGGCCCAAGTCCTTCCCTGGCAAGAACACCTTCACCAATAAGACTCATCCAAGGGGCTTGGTGGCCCATGAAGAGTACACCGCCGATGATGATGAAGACGATATAGGTCGTGAGGGGATGGCAACGACCACTGTTGCCATTGCCACTTCCTCCTCTTAGGTATCGCTCTTCGGCGCCACCAACAAGAACCATATCGCCAAGTGCCTGATGGACAAAGGTATCAATAAGGTAACCCCTAGCATCAAGACCACTCACACTACATATCCTTCCTTGCTAGATTGTGTTGATAATAGTGAGGTAGTGGAACTTGGTGAAAATGAATTTGATAACTTCTTGTGTAAGATCAAGGGTGAAACCAAAAGACACTTTGTTGCTCTTTTGTAACAACTTGGTGAAGCCAATGATCTCATTGAGACTCATGAGGATATTATCTCCAAGATGCAAGAACATAGTCATGATTACACCGATGAGATAGCAGAACTATCCATTGCTCTAGAAGAAGAGTGTGGTCTTCGTTTGGCTCTTGAGGAGTCAGTCAACGTTGATCATGCTAAACTACAACAGGATCTTGATCATTCTAGAGCTCTTACTCGTGTGCTTAAATCTGAGAAAGTTGCACTTGGGGTTGGCCACAATAGACTCAAGGAAGTATTTGACATACTTGACAAGGCCCACAAGGCATTGAAAAGTGCTCATTTATCCCTTAAGGAGTGTCATGATCAACTCCAACTAAAACTAACAAAGGAGATTTCAACTTGTCCTCCTTTTGTTTTAATTGATAATGCTTTTTCCACTAACCCTTGTTGTGAGCATGTGCATCTTACGTGCATCCAAGGCGAGAAAAATCTAAATGATCTTTTGAGTAATCAAAAGGAAGTTGCAAGAAAGAACGGACTTGGGTTTGCAGCCAAGTCTAAGAAGAAAAAGAAAAACAAGACCAAGCCATCACCCTCTCTCAAGGAAATCTTTGTCAAAGAGGGTGAGAGTACTCATAAGAAGATGAAGAACAAGGAAGGGGGTGACAATGTCAACATGGGCAAAACCACTCCGACCAACACCGCAGGCGATTTTAACCACTCTTATATTTCATGTCATGCTAGTGATGGGCATGTTTATGCCAAATTTGTTGGTTCTTATTATGAGTACATTGAGTGGGCTATTTGGGTTCCTAAGACCCTTGTTTCTAACATCAAAGGACCCATTCAAAAATGGGTACCTAAATCCAAGCATTGATCTCGTGCAGGAGTTTTCTTCCGGTGGGGTGTCGTGGTTGCTCGATAGTGGACCAACAAATCATATGACCGGGAGCAAGGACTTGATGGTGGATGTGCATCCAATTCCATCTATGCCCACCCATGTCCAATTTGCTGATGCCTCAACATCTAAGGTAATGGGATTTGGTAAGGTGGTCATCTCTCAAGATTTATATATAGAGAAGGTCATGTTTGTTGAGTCCCTTGCATACAATTTGCTTTCCGTTTGACAGCTTGCAGTTATGGGCTTTGCCACATTATTTAATCTTGATACCGTGGCCCTTTTGTGGAGCAAGACTCTTAAAGTAGCTTTTGTTGGATATGTCGAGAATGGTCTCTATGTAGTAAACTTTTCGGAGCGACCTACTAAGACCGTGACTTGTCTAATGGGTAAAGTTGATGTTGGTTGGCTATGGCATAGCCGACTATCCCATGTCAATATGAGATCTTTGCAAAGTCTCCTCAAAGGGGACCATGTTCGTGGATTAACAAATGTGAGCTTTGCTAGAGACCGTGCTTGCAGTGCTTTTATTGAAGGAAAGCTTCATGAAATAGCTCACCGTCCCACATCTGTCATTTACTCTAAAAGGCCTTTAGAGATCCTTCACATGGATCTCTTTGGACCTCCCTCTTTTGATAGTCTTGGGGGAAGAAAGTATTGCTTGGTGATTGTGGATGACTACTCAAGATACACTTGGGTTTATTTATTCAAAAAGAAGAGTGAGACTCAGCAAACTATCATCGACTTTGGTAATGAAGATCAACGTCAACATGAAGCAAAGATTTTGATGATTAAAAGTGACAACGACACCGAGTTCAAGAACCACACCTTAAATGAGTTTCTTAGTGATAAGGGGATCAAGCATCAATACTCAGCACCCTATACCCCTCAACAGTATAATGTTGCAGAAAGGAAGAACCAGACTTTGATGGACATGACAAGAACCATGATGGCAGAATTCAAATCTCCGTACAACTTCTGGGCTGAAGCCATTAGTACCGCATGTCATGCATCCAATCGGCTCTACCTCCGCAAAGGGTTGAACAAGACTCCGTATGAGATCCTTACAGGAAACAAGGCCAACCTCAAGTACTTCCGGGTGTTCGGTTGTGAGTGTTTCATACTCAAGAAAAATGTTCGTTTGTCTAAATTTGAAGCTAGAGATCAAGAGGGCATATTTGTTGGTTATGCTACAAACTCCCATGCTTACCGTGTTCTCAACAAGTCCACTAGACTCATTGAGGAGACGTGTAACATAGAGTTTGATGAGAATAATGGCTCCAGAGTGGAGCAAACTGGTCTTTGTGATGTAGGTGATGAAATTCCTCCTCAAGCCATAAGAAGAATGGGGATTGGTCAAATACTCCCCATTGAGGAACCCCTTGTGGACGAAGGAGAAGGGCAATGCTCTACTCAGTTGGAGCCATCACCCTCACTAGACCCACACGCTTCCGAAGAACAAAATGAAGACCCTCAACCCGATGAACCTGATCAAGGACAAGATCAACCTCATGGAGATGGTGCCACACCAAATTATGTCCAATATCATGCTCCAGGTTCTGAGCCAACCCAACATCAAGTGCAACCAAATGATCAAGGGCAATCTAGTGAGCAAGCTCAAGACGGTGCTCAAAGCGTTCAAGAAGAATCCCCTACATTATCAAGTAGGGAAATTATGAAGCGTCGTGCTGCCAAGATAGCCAACAAACTCCGTGTTTGACAAAACATCTTCAAGAATGTGCTTGGTAGCTTCAATAAAGGGGTAACCAGTCGTCAACAGTTATCAAAATTTTGTATGCATCACGCGTTTGTTTCGTGTGTTGAACCCCTAAAGGTAGACGATGCGCTTGATGATGAGGATTGGCTTGAAGCTATGCATGATGAACTTAACAACTTCGAGCGCAATCAAGTTTGGGAATTAGAGCCAAGACCGTCGGGGGAACATAATGTCATTGGAACCAAATGGATCTTAAAGAACAAGCAGGATGCAAATGGTGTGGTCGTTCGAAACAAAGCAAGACTGGTGGCACAAGGCTACTCCCAAGTCGAGGGTATCGACTACGGTGAAACCTCTGCTCTTGTCCCTCGTCTTGAATCTATTCGCATGTTACTTGCTTTTTCTTCTCATCATGATTTTAAATTACAACAAATGGATGTGAAGAGTGCTTTTCTAAATAGTCCTTTAAATGAGTTGGTATATGTCAAATAACCCCTGAGATTCGAGGATCCCAAGTTCCCCACTCATGTATACAAACTCAGGAAGGCACTCTACGGTCTTAAACAAGCCCCACGTGTGTGGTATGAGTACCTTACTGAGTTGTTGCAAGACCGTGGGTTTGAGATTGGGAAAATTGATCCCACACTTTTTACCAAGAAGGTCAAAGGGGAGTTGTTCATATGCCAACTATATGTTTATGATATTATATTTGGTTCTCCTAACAAATCTTTCAATGAAGAATTTGCTGCACTAATGACCGAGAAGTTTGAGATGTCAATGATGGGAGAGTTGAAGTTCTTTCTCAGATTTGAAATCAAACAAGGAAGAGAAGGAACATTCATCAAACAATCCAAGTACACTCAAGACATGCTCATGAAGTTCGAGCTCGAGGACGGCAAGCCAGTCAAATTTCCCATGCCAACCAAATGCAAGCTCGACAGTGATCCCAATGGTAAAGCCGTGGATCAGAAGGTATATCGCTCCATGATTGGATCCTTGCTTTACCTTTGTGCATCTAGACCCGATATCATGCTGAGTGTGGGAATCTGTGCACGGTTTAAATCCGCACCAAAGGAAAGCCACTATGCGGCAGTCAAACGAATCTTTCGTTATTTGGCTCATACCCCCAAACTTTGGTTTATTGTACCCCAAAGGAGCAAGCTTCAGTTTAGTAGGTAACTTTGACTCGGATTGGGCTGGAGACTATGTTGGAAGGAAGTCAACCTCCGGAGGATGCCAATTCCTTGGTCGGTCCTTCGTAAGTTGGTCTTCGAAGAAGCAAAACTGTGTGTCACTTTCTTCCACTGAAGCTGAGTATGTAGCTGCTGCAAGTTGTGACCAAGTGCCTCTTCTGTGTGACAATGAGCGTGCCATCAAGATATCTCTTAATCCGGTGCAACATAGCAAGACCAAGCATATTGATATACGTCATCATTTCATTCGAGATCATATCAAGCAAGGAGATATTGAGGTCCTCTTAATCAACACTCTAGAGCAACTTGCAGATATTTTCACCAAACCTCTAGATGAAGCAAGGTTTCGCGAGTTAAGGCATGATCTAAGTATCATTGATTCAAGCAATGTAGATTGAAACTAGGCACACCACACCTCACTCATCATTATATTTGGCTCTAGATGTAGGCATGGACTTAGGGGTAGTGTTGTTCTCTCAATGAACCTATGCTCCCCCTATTATGCACAAATTGATCAAATATTTCACATTAGCCATTGTTGATGGCACTTGTGCTTCAAAGACGAGCTATGGTCATGAACCCAAGGATAATTCTTCGTGTTGTCATACAATTTGTCTCAAACATAGGTGGCTTCGGCCACCGCCCTCTCCATCACGAGATTCAGTGTTGCTTCTTATTTTTTAGGTCTTCTTGTTTTTTTCTTGATTCACTAGCATTGTTCAAGTTCTTTCTATTATCGAGGGGGGTAGAGCTATTTTTTGGGCTGTTTTTATTGAAAAGTGCAGTGTACTACCGCCCCAGCATGGTAGTAAAATTTTACTACCGCTCGGAGAGCGGTACTACCGCCCCCAGCACGATAGTAAATTTTTACTGCCGCTGGGAGAGCGGTACTACCGCGATCACAGCGGTACTACCGTGCCGCCACGAAGTCAGGGGTATTTAAAGGGCAGGAGAGGCAGATTTTTTCCTCTGCCCATTCACCCCGAGTTCTTCTTATTTTTCTATTTCTCCTCTCTCCAAGTGCTGCCCAAAGGGATCGACGGATCTCCATCTCCGGCCATCCTTCTCCCATTCCAACCGGTGGGATCCTCTCCCACGTGCCATGGACCTCGGTACTGCACCTCTTCCCCGTTATATTTGCTTGGTTTTTGATTAAATCTAGGGTTGGGGGATGTCTTCGTTTCGTTTTCTCATGGCACCCTATCCTCCGGGGATTGGGGATTGGGGAGTTCTTGGGTAGTATGATATCATGCAGTAAGGGTTCTTGTGTGTAGGGATGTTCAGGAGTTCTAGATCTGACGTTTTTTTTCATAGGATTCGAGGATTTTGGTTGCATACAACTGTCAGATCTGGGATTCTGCTTCCCGTGCGGTACTACCACCCCTCCTGGAGCGGTATTACCGCTGGGCAGCGGTACTACACTGTTAGAGAAGTAGTAAAATTTTACTACCGCTCGAGCAGCGCTACTACCGCTCTCATTGCGGTACTACCGCTGCAAGAGCGGTAGTAAAATTTTACTACCGCTCCAATGGCAGTACTACCGCTCCCACTATTGCACACACATTACTCTCTCTTTTTTTGGGTTATTCCGATCATTCTTGATCTCTGTCTTGACGTTTTCTGTCCTTCGTGTTGTGCTTGCTTTTTGCGTATCATAGGTGGTGGTTACAGGTGCTTTGACCCTCCTCGGGGTGCCATCTCCAAGCGTCCCTCCTCAGATGTTCCCAAAGGTTCTAAATCACCCAAGCGCAACTTCAAGAAGACTGTTCAGAAGCCCAGGAACATAGTTAACTGGAACACCATGCCACATGCTGAGTTTCAGCAGCGTCGCAAGGTCAATCCCTATGAAAATAATAGGGAACAGTTCCCTGGATGTGACTGTTATGGAACAAAGACCAATTTCTTATCTTTGAATATGTCATCAAAACGAACAAGAATATGTATGTTCCTGTGAAGTGGATTGATCTCAATCATCTCAAGAAAGACCTTGCTTGCTTTGGGGAGGCTCTATCCATAGTGGACCAGCTTCAGATTGAGGAGCTCATCACCTTTCAGCAAGACTTTAATTATCATGTAGTGGCACACTTCTTCGCTACTGTGCACTTTCACACTGATGATGACCGCACCATGACCTGGCTGACAAATGGGGAAGTGATGTCTGCTAAGTGGAAGGATTTCATGGAACTTCTGCATGTCCGAGATGAGGGGCTTAACCACCCAGTTTGCTTGCGCCCACATGTCAACCCTACTGCTCTTGCCAAGGAGAAGTTGCTGGCATACTATATTGTGAAGCATACCCCATCTGGTGAGGTCTCCTATGTTATGAACCATTTTCTGGATGTGATGCACCGAATTTTCCGCAACATCCTATTTCCTACAGTTGGCAACAAGGACCAGGTTCACTCTTACCTTGTAGATATGCTCCTCATGTGTCAGAAGGGGTGGTCTCATCCTTCTGAACCACTAGATGTCTCTCATGTTCTATGGAGCGAGCTGTACTCCGCGGTCTTCCACCGTAAGGTCCCAATCTATGGTCCTTACTTGTTCTACTTCATCAAGATGACTTGGGTCAAGGCATTTCCAGGTGTTGAGCTTCCTGCTAACTGTATTCGCCATGAGCCCATAAAACTGCGTCAGAAGGACAAATGGACCAACACCTCCACTACACCTATTGTCGCTAGGGATTCAGATGAGGATGTGGCTGCTGCTGAGGATGAGGCTGCTCTAGAGTCACGTATGCCTTCCTCTGCTTAGCCGTCATGGGACAAAAAGCTCACCGACAGGATAAAAACCTTGTTCTGCATGCAGGACAAGGGACAGTACAAGACCCATGTCGCTCAGAAGGAGAGTCGCCAGCGTGACAAGATGATCATGAGGAAGCTTGATCTGCACATCTCTAGTGGATCTGAGCGCGAGATCACCCCAAAGGCTGAGTGGATGGAGAAGCACCAGCTGAAGTTGGCTGCGTCTGAGGAGGAGACCGACGATGACTTATATGAGGAGTATGTTCAAGAGGAGACCGAAGACTGATGACTACATTCTCTCTAGTTCGAGCTACCACCTATGTCGTAGGTGTCCTCTCTGCCTTTTTGCTGTTCCGATGCCAAAGGGGGAGAGGGTGTCCAATTTGCTCGTTTTCTCGCTTTCGTGGTTATTTTGTTTGTTGAACTTTAGTTGCTTTCGCTGTTTGCCTTTGCTTTATGGGTGAGACTATGAGACATTGATACGTCTCCAACGTATCTATAATTTTTTATGGTTCCATGCTATTATCTCGTCAAACTTTGGATGTTTTGTATGCCTTTTATATCTTTTTTGGGACTAACTTATTAACTCAGTGCCAAGTGCCAGTTCCTGTTTTTTCCGTGTTTTTGATCCTTTTCAGAGGAGGATTTTAAACGGAGTCCAAACGGAACAAAACTTCCAAAAAGATTTTTTCCGAAACAGAAGAAGATCAGGGAGCCTGAGAACCAGGGCAGGGGGCCACTAGGGACCCCACAAGCCCCCTAGCCGCAGCCAGGGGGCCCGCGCCTCCCAGGCGTGTGGGCTCCCTGGGCCACCTCTGCCCTAGGTCTTTCGCCTATATATTCCCAAAAATTCCAGAAACAATCAGGAGATCATCGAAAGTACTTTTCCGCCACCGCAAGCTTCTGTCTCCGCAAGATCCCATGTGCGGCACGTTCTGGTGCCCTGCCGGAGGGGATTCAGATACGGAGGGCTTCTTCATCAACACCATGACCTCTCCAATGATGTGTGAGTAGTTCACCATAGACCTACGGGTCCATACCTAGTAGCTAGATGGCTTCTTCTCTCTCTTGGATCTTCAATACAAAGTTCTCCATGATCTTCATGGAGATCTATCTGATGTAATCTTCTTTTGCGGTGCATTTGTCGAGATCCGATGAATTCTGGATTTATGATCAAATTATCTATGAATCTTATTTGAGTTTCTTCTGATCTCTTATATGCATGATTTCATATCCTTGTAATTCTCTTCGAGTTGTGGGTTTTGTTTGGCCAACTAGATATATGATCCTTGCAATGGGAGAAGTGCTTGGTTTTGGGTTCATACCGTACGGTGACCTCACCCAGTGACAGAAGGGGTAGCGAGGCACGCATCATGTTGTTGCCATAAAGGGTAAAAAGATGGGGTTTTCATCATTGGTTTGAGTTTGTCCCTCTACATCATGTCATCTTTGTTAAGGCGTTACTCTGTTTGTCATGAACTCAATACACTAGATGCATGCTAGATAGTGGTTGATGTGTGGAGTAATAGTAGTAGATGCAGAAAGTATCGGTCTACTTGTTTCGGACGTGATGCCTATATGTATGATCATTGCCTTAGATATCGTCATGACTTTGCGCGGTTCTATCCATTGCTCGACAGTAATTTGTTCACCCACCGTATTATTTGTTATTTTGAGAGAAGCCTCTAGTGGACACTATGGCCCCCCGGGTCTACTTCACACCATATTTTCATCCTTACTCTTTTACTTCGTTGCACTTTTCTCCTTCAGATCTCACTTTGCAATCAATCTTGAAGGGATTGACAACCCCTTTATAGCGTTGGGTGCAAGCTCGTTTGTGTTTGCGTAGGTACTCTGGACTTGACGAGATTCTCCTACTGGATTGATACCTTGGTTCTCAAACTGAGGGAAATACTTACTGCTCGTGTGCTGCACCACCCTTTCCTCTTCAAGGGAAAAACCAACGCAAGCCCAGCCTCCGTCAACGTGTCAATCTCTAGCACTGTTGTCTGTTGCCGCGGTAGAAGAATTTCTGGCGCCGTTTCCGGGGACGATCAAGTCAAGAACTCATCCAAGTAAGTGCCGCAAACTCATCTCTTGCATTTACTTTTTTGCCTCTCGTTTTCCTCTCCCCCACTTCTGAAAAAAGAAATTTACAAAAAATATTTTCCTTTTTCCTTTGCCTTTTCGTTCGCCATTTTCTCCCGCTTGCTCTCTGTTCGCTTGTGTGCTTGCTTTCTTGCTAAAGTCACCATGATTGAAAACACCAAACTTTGTGACTTCTCGAATACTAATAATAATGACTTTATTAGTACTCCGATTGCTCCCGCCACTAGTGCGGAGTCATACGAAATCAATGTCGCTTTGCTGAATCTTGTTATGAAAGAGCAATTCTCCGGCCTTCCTAGTGAAGATGCCGCATCCCATCTTAATACGTTCATTGAGCTTTGCGATATGCAAAAGAAGAAAGATGTGGATAATGATGTGATTAAATTGAAGCTTTTTCCTTTCTCATTGCGAGATCGAGCAAAAACTTGGTTTTCGTCTTTGCCCAAAAATAGTATCGATTCTTGGGATAAGTGCAAAGATGCTTATATATCCAAGTATTTTCCGCCAGCTAAGATTATCTCTCTCCGTAATGATATCATGAATTTTAAGCAACTTGATCATGAACATGTTGCACAATCTTGGGAGAGAATAAATTGATGATTAGAAATTGTCCTGCTCATGGCTTGAGTCTTTGGATGATCATACAAATCTTCTACGCTGGCTTGAATTTCGCTTCTAGAAATATCATGGACTCCACCTCAGGTGGAATGTTCATGTAAATAACGTTAGGAGAAGCCACAAAACTCCTAGACAATATCATGACGAACTACTATCAGTGGCACACTGAAAGGTCACCTACTAGTAAGAAGGTATATGCTATAGAAGAAATTAACTCGTTGAGTGCTAAGATGGATGAGTTAATGAATTTGGTTGCTAGTAGAAGTGCCCCTTTAGATCCTAATGATATGCCCTTGTCTTCCTTGATTGAGAGTAGCAACACTAGCTTGGACGTTAATTTTGTTGGTAGGAATAATTTTGGCAACAACAATGCTTTTAGAGGAAACTATGTTCCTAGGCCTTTTCCTAGTAACCCCTCTAATAACTTTGGCAACTCCTACAACAATACTCATGGAAATTACAATAGATTACACTTTGATCTAGAGAGTAATATCAAAGAGTTTAGCAACTCGCAAAAGATTTTCAATGCGTCCATAGAGGAAAAACTACTCAAAATTGAGGATTTCGCTAAGAGTGTTGATAGAATGTCTAGTGATATTGATGCTTTGAAAGTTAGATGTGCTCCTCCCAAGATCAATAGGGATGAAACTTTGAAAGCTATGCGTGTTTCCATGAGTGAGAGCAAAGAAAGAACCGCCCAAATTCGTGCTAGACATGAATGGCTTAAAAGGGCGTGTTCTCGTGATAAGAATCACGAAGATCTTAAAGTGCTTGGTGTGACTCCCATTGAATCTTTGTTTTCCTGTGTCAAACCTAATGATGATGGGGCTGGATATGAATCCACTTTGGTTGAAAAACGCCCCAATGATTCAGAGTCCATCTATCTTGATGCTAAAGGAATTACTACTTTGGATTTCAAGGAATTCAATTATGATAGTTGCTCCTTGATTGAGTGCATTTCCTTGATGCAATCCATGCTAAACTCTCCACACGCTTATACCCAAAACAAGGCCTTTACCGATCGAAGCTATGATAAAATCTCTTGAAGAGAAACTTGAATTGGAAGTCTCTATCCCTATAAAGCTTCATGATGAGTGGGAACCTACTATCAAAATCAAAATCAAAAACTATGAATGCAATGCTTTGTGTGATTTGGGTGCTAGTGTTTCCGCGATTCCAAAGTCCTTATGTGATGTTCTGGGTTTTAATGAGATTGAAGAGTGTTCTCTTAATTTGAATCTTGCGGATTCTACTGTCAAGAAACCCATGGGAAGGATCAATGATGTTCTTATTATTGAAAATAGGAACTATGTACCCGTGGATTTATTGTGCTTGACATGGATTGCAATCCTACATGCCCTATTATTCTTGGTAGACCTTTCCTAAGGACTATCAGTGCTATCATCGACATGAAGGAAGGGAATATTAGATTTCAATTTCCTTTAAAGAAGGGCATGGAGCACTTTCCTACAAAGAAAATAAGATTGCCTTATGAATCCATGATGAGGGCTACCTATGGTTTGAGCACCAAAGACGACGATACGTGATTCTATCGCCTTATGCCTAGCTAAGGGCGTTAAACAATAGCGCTTGTTGGGAGGAAACCCAGTGAATTTATTTCTTTTTCTTTCTGTTTTGTTGCATCCACACTATCATAACTCTTTTATGATTGTGTCTTTTGTGTTTGTTTTTGTGTTTGAGCCAATCAAAACCTGTATGACTAGTCTCGGTGATGGTTGTTTGATCTTGCTGGAAAAAGACAGAAACTTTTCGCTCACGAGATGATTTTTCATGTTTATTCAGAAAGAGCTTTTGGTTTGATTCTTTTTGCTTCTCGTTGATATACCTTTTTCCCAGGGAGTCGTAAGTTTTCAGAATTTTTGAGGTACCAGAAGTGTACAAAGTATACAGATTGCTACACACTGGTCTGTTTTTGACAGATTATGTTTTTGTTGAGTTGGTTGCTTGTTTTGATGAAACTATGGATAGTATCGGGGGGTACTAGTCATGTAAAAGTGCGAATACAATAGCCTAACACCAATATAAATATAAATCAAGATTGCTAAAGTACCTAAAGAGGTGGTAGTTTGTTTTCTTGTGCTAATGTTATCACGAGTTTCTGTTTAAGTTTTGTGTTGTGAAGTTTTCAAGTTTTGGGTGATGTTCTCATGGACAAAGAGATAAGGAGTGGAAAGAGCTCAAGCTTGGAGATGCCCAAGGCATCCCAAGCCAAATTTAAGGAGACCAAAAAGCCTAAGCTTGGGGATGCGTTGGGAAGGCATCCCATCTTTCTTCTTCAATCCATGGTAACATCACTGGGAGCTATATTTTTATTCACCACATGATATGTGTTTTGCTTGGAGCGTATTGTATCGTAGGAGTCTTTTATTTTTGTTGTGTCACAATCATCCTTGCTGCACACCATTTGAGAGAGACATGCACTCATCGTGATTGTGCTAGAATGCTCATCGTGCTTCACTTATATCTTTTGAGCTAGGTAGTTTTTCTCTATGTGCTTCACTTAGATCTTTTAGAGCACGGTGGTGCGTGACGTGGTAGTTGGCTTGTTCTATGAAAGTAGTCCCAAAGGTGATAGGTACCCAAAGAGGATATAAAAACATCCATCTTCATGTGCATTGAGTAGAAAGAAAAGTTTGATTCCTCTCAATTAGTTTTGAGACATGGATTTGGTAATATTAAGAGTTATGTTAGTAGGGCGTTGTGAATCTAGAAATACTTGTGTTGAAGTTAGTGATTCTCGTAACAGGCACGTATGGTGAACCGCTTTGTTAGGAAGTCGGAGCATAATTGATCTATTGATTGTCATCCTTTGTGTTGAGGTCGGGATCGCGCGATGGTTAACACCTACCAACCCTTCCCCTAGGAGTATGCGTTTAGCACTTTGTTTTGATTACTAATAAAAACCTTCACAACAAGTATGTGAGTTCTTCTTGACTAATGTGAGTCCATGTTATAGATGCAATTTCACCTTCCACCATTGCTAGCCTCTCTAGTGCCGTGCAATTTTCACCGGTACACAAACCCACCATATGCCTTCCTCAAAACAGCCACCATATCTACCTACTATGGCATTTTCATAGCCATTCCGACATAAATTGCCATGCAACTCCCACCGTTCCGTCTCATGACTTGTGTTGTCACTCTCATATTGCCATTGCATGATCGTAAGATATCTAGCGAGATGTTTCAACGTCATACGCCAAGCTAGATCGTTGCACATCCTGGTATACTGCCGGAGGCATTTCCTATAGAGTCATCATCGTTTTGAGCTTCGAGCTGTGAGTAAATAAAAGTGTGATGATCATCATTGTTAGAGCATCGTCCCATGTGAGGAAATAAAAAAAAAGAGGCCAAAGAGCAAGGTTGTCAGAATCGCGATTATGAATCGGATCGGAGCTCCGTTGGTAGGATCGTGACTCGTAGAATCATAACTAGTAGGGCCGTAGAAACTTAGATTCCATGAGCAAAATCATAGAATCGGAGGGGCTAGTTTGGATCGTAAAGTCGTAAGATTCTAAGACTTGAGTCACAATTCTGACAACTTTGCCAAAGATCCCAAGTAAAAAAAATAAAAAAGAGGCTCAAGTGCCCAAATAAAAAAAGAGAAGAGATAAAAAGAGAGAAGGGACAATGCAACTATCATTCTCCACACTTGTGCTTCATAATAGCACCATGTTCTTCATGATTGAGAGCCTCTCGTTTTGTCACCACCATATACTAGTGGGAATCTTTATTATATAACTTGGCTTGTATATTCCAATGATGGGCTTCCTCAAAATTTCCCTAGGTCTTCATGAGCAAGCAAGTTGGATGCACACCCACTAGTCAAACTATGCTAGGTAGCATTCCACATAAAAAAATTCAGTCTTTATCACTTCCCTACTCGAGGACGAGAATGAGTTAAGATTGGGGATGCTTGACACGTCTCCAACGTATCTATAATTTTTTATGGTTTCATGCTATTATCTTGTCAAACTTTGGATGTTTTGTATGTCGTTTATATCTTTTTTGGGACTAACTTATTAACTCAGTGCCAAGTGCCAGTTCTGGTATTTCCGTGTTTTTGACCCTTTTCAGAGGAGGATTTTAAACGGAGTCCAAACGGAAGGAAACTTCCCAAAAGATTTTTTCCGAAACAAAAGAAGATCGGGGAGCCTGAGAACCATGGCAGGGGGCCACCAGGGACCCCACAAGCCCCCTAGCCCCGGCCAGGGGGCCCGCGCCTCCTAGACTTGTGGGCTCCCTAGGCCACCTCTGCCCTAGGTCTTTCGTCTATATATTCCCAAAAATTCCAGAAAAAATCAGGAGATCATCGAAAGTACTTTTCCACCGCCGCAAGCTTCTGCCTCCGCAAGATACCATCTGGGGCACGTTCTGGTGCCCTGCCGGAGGGGGGATTCGGATACGGAGGGCTTCTTCATCAACACCATGACCTCTCCGATGATGCGTGAGTAGTTCACCATAGACCTACGGGTCCATAGCTAGTAGCTAGATGGCTTCTTCTCTCTCATGGATCTTCAATACAAAGTTCTCCATGATCTTCATGGAGATCTATCCGATGTAATCTTCTTTTGCGGTGTGTTTGTCGAGATCCGATGAATTGTGGATTTATGATCAGATTATCTACGAATCTTATTTGAGTTTCTTCTAATCTCTTATATGCATGATTTCATATCCTTGTAATTCTCTTCGAGTTGTGGGTTCTGTTTGGCCAACTAGATCTATGATTCTTGCAATGGGAGAAGTGCTTGGTTTTGGGTTCATACCGTGCGGTGACCTCACCCAGTGATAGAAGGGGTAGCGAGGCACGCATCATGTTGTTACCATCAAGGGTAAAAATATGGGGTTTTCATCATTAGTTTGAGTTTATCCCTCTACATCATGTCATCTTGCTTAAGGCGTTACTCTATTTGTCATGAACTCAATACACTAGATGCATGTTGGATAGCGGTCGATGTGTGGTGTAATAGTAGTAGATGCAGAAAGTATCGGTCTACTTGTTTCGGACATGATGCCTATATGTATGATCGTTGCCTTAGATATCATCATGACTTTGCGCGGTTCTATCAATTGCTCGACAGTAATTTGTTCACCCACCGTATTATTTCCTATTTTGAGAGAAGCCTCTAGTGAACACTATGGCCCCCGGGTCTACTTCACACCATATTTTCAGCCTTACTCTTTTACTTCGTTGCACTTTCCTCCTTCAGATCTCACTTTGCAATCAATCTTGAAGGGATTGACAACCCCTTTATAGCGTTGGGTGCAAGCTCGTTTGTGTTTGCGCATGTACTCTGGACTTGACAAGATTCTCCTACTGGATTGATACCTTGGTTCTCAAACTGAGGGAAATACTTACTGCTCGTGTGCTACACCACCCTTTCCTCTTCAAGGGAAAAACCAACGCAAGCCCAGCCTCCGTCAACGTGTCGATCTCTGGCACTGTTGTCTGTTGCCACACCAGACATTAGACTTTATCATATGGTGTGAGAAATATGCTATATCTTCCCTATCCTTTGTGTCATTATTATCTATCTTATTAATAGCTTGTGATTCATATTATCTTTGGTCCTATATCCTCATACTCACATGCTATGCCTTGCTCCCATTTATATTTATCTACTCGTTTATGTAGCAAGGATGGCTTAGTCTATAAAATCTAGGGGTATTTTCTCCTTGGTTGTGTGTTGGTATGAACACACCGACGGGAGCTAGTCTCTAGTTAGTAGATTTTGGAGTTTGCATGTGCCTTATCTATACCCTTATCTACAAATCCTGCATTGTCATCAATCCACCAAAAAGGGGGAGATTGTTAGGGCATATTTCTCCTAAGTGGTTTTAGAGGTTGATGACAATACATATGCAGACTAATCATGTGCATTGAGCATTTCAGATAATTCATATCTAGGAACAAGACGATGCAATGCCCCTCGGAATCTCTCGAAGGCGGTTACTTTCTACATTTCTCTTTGGTGGTTTTGAGTCATAGGAAAGCCGTACTATTAAGACGGGGTCCGCGTCGGAAAGGTTTGGTTGGCATCATCTCATACACACTTAGTGCACCACCTTTCTTTTGGCTACAATGGAGCTCCATACCCATATTCATTGTCTATGCAAAAAGGCCAGCGGTAGTACCGCTGGTGTCAGCGGTAGTACCGCTGCCACACGGTAGTACCGCTCTCAGAGCGGTAGTAATTTTCTACTACCGCTCCAAGAGCGGTACTACCGCCCTCAGTGCGGTAGTAATTTTTTACTACCGCTCCAAGGGCGGTACTACCACCCTCAGTGCGGTAGTAATTTTTTACTACCGCTCCATCAGACTTTTTCGCATACTTTTCCCCCGCAGTAGTAGGCACGGTAGTATTTTAGTACTACCGTGGTTGGTGAGATGCAGAGCGGTAGTACCGCTCATAGCAGCGGTAGTACCGCTCATAGCAGCGGTAGTACCGCTCCTGGAGTGGTAGTACCGCTTGTCTATTATTATGGTGGGTGGGTAACGGTTGGATCTGAGCCCCCCATTATATAAAGGCATCTTCTTCCTCAAGGAGCTCACCTTCAACCTCTCTAAGCTCCATTATTTCTCCACAAGGTTACTTTCGCCCGATCTCTCTCCCTAGCCAATCAAACTTGTTGATTTTCTAGGGATTGCTTGAGAGGGCCTTGATCTACACTTTCACCGAAGGATATTTGATTCCCCCCCCCCACCAATCCCTTGCGAATCTTGTTATTCTTGGGTGTTTGAGCACCCTAGACTGTTGAGGTCACCTTGGAGCCACATGCCATTGTGGTGAAGCTTCGTGGCCTAGTTGGGAGCCTCCAAGCTTTGTGTGGAGATAGCATCAACCTTGTTTGTAAAGGTCCGGTCACCGCCTTCAAGGGCACGAATAGTGGAATCACATCACCTCGAATTCTGTGAGGGCGTGAGGAGAATACGGTGGCCCTAGTGGCTTCTTGGGGAGCATTGTGCCCCCACACCGCTCCAACGGAGACGTACTTCGTGTCAAAGGGAAGGAACTTCGGTAACACATCCTCGTCTCCACCGGTTCCACTTGCGGTTATCTCTCACCTTTACTTTATACTTGTTGTTGTTATGATGTATTCGTTGCTTGCACTTGTTATCGTTAAAGTTTGGATCATATAGGTTGCTCATCCTGTCATTCATATAGAGAACCTTTTTTGTTAATGTTAATTTGTTAAGACAAGCTAAAAATTAGTAGTTTCCTATTCACCCCCTCTAGTCAACCATATTGATCCTTTCAACCGGGTTCTCGAGAAACGCCAAGGGGGACATCCGGATTAGTATGCCCCTAGCGGATCATCTGGGGATCTCAAGCTGCCAAGTAGTGGTCAGTACCATGTATTAACCATCAACGCTAACAAACAAGAAAGTAAAGTTAGAAAGAGAGCTATTAGCATGGCTGAGCCGACGTTTCTAGAATATCTCCGTTGGTCTGAGCAGTCGATCACCTAGAGCCGGGAGGATCACCCCTCCGGGGTTGACAACCCTGGAGATCTGGCCTTTGTGGTAGCACCCCAGGTGGGTGATTATACCCTCACAAAGGTCCTCATGGATTGGGGAAGCAGCATCAACATACTGTATTATGACACTTTTCAGCAGATGAACCTCCCTCGAAGTAGCTTGGAAACTTCAACCACCATTTTTCATGGCATCGTCCCCAGAAAGTCAACATACCCGGTTGGGCAGACTAGGCTTAATGTGGCCTTTGGTGATGAGCGTAACTACAGGGTCGAGCCTTTTAACTTTGAAGTGTTGAAGATACGTAGCCCTTATGCGCGCTTCATGGCTCGCCCTTGTTATGTCTACCTCAAGCTCAAGAAGTCGGGTCCCAATGGCACTATAACGATGAGAGGTGATAGGAAGAGGAGGAGGGTGACGAAGGGGACGCGACCTACATTGAGTCGGCGTGTGCCGCCGAGGAGCTAAAGTTCCACATGAATAATGTTGACCGGCTGACATGATTTCTCTCAAGAAGCCAACTACTGAGTATGAAGAACCTCTCAAGTTCAAGCCTGCCGAAGATACCAAGCAGGTTGACTTCGTTCCAGGCGACTGATCCAAGCAGTTCACCATTGGTATCGATCTGGATCCCAAATAGGAAACCATGCTCATCGAGTTCATCCATGAGAATCGGGACATCTTTGCGTGGAAGCCTTCTGACATGCCTCGAGTATCGAGGGAACTCACTGAGCACCATCCTAACGTGGATCCAAAGATGAAACCATTACGGTAGTACCTCCGTCATTTTAACAAGGAGATATGCAAGGCTATTGGAGAAGAGGTTGCCTGGCTCCTAACTGCCGAGTTTGTCATCAGAAATTTTCACCCCGAATGGCTGGCTAACCCAGTGCTTGTCTTGAAGAAAAACGGCACCTAGCGCATGTGTGTTGATTACACAGATCTCAACAAAGCTTGTCTGAAAGATCCTTTTGCTCTCCTGCGTATAGTCCATATCATTGACTATGGCGGGTTGCGATGGCTTATGCTTCCTGGATGCATACTCATGTTATCACCAAATTAAAATGGTGAAGGAGGATCAGGAGAAGATGGCTTTTATAAAACCCTTTGGTGCCATCTGCTATGTCTCTATGCCTTTCGGGCTTAAGAGCGTAGGGGCAACCTAACAACAATGTGTGCAGAATTGCCTTCAACCGCAGACCGGGCGCAATGCTCATGCTTATGTTGATCACATCATGGTGATATCTCAGAAGAAGGAGACACTCTTGGACGATCTGAGGGAGACGTTTGATAACCTTCAAGTGTACCAGATGAAATTTAACCACGCGAAGTGTGTTTTGGGGGTCCTCGCGGGGAAGCTGATGGGCTTCCTAGTCTCCGAACGAGGTATCGAAGCTAACCATGACAAGATCAAGGCGGTGACTTCATTGGGTAAACCAGCTAATATAAACTAGGTCCAATGCCTGGCGGGCCATATCACATCATTGGGACGCTTATGAGCCGTGTGGGGGAGAAGGCAAACCCTGCCTATCAATTGCTAAAGAAGACAAACAATTTTGTTTGGACTGATGTAGCCGACAAAGCTTTTGAAGCCCTCAAGAAGCAGTTGGCTGAGGTGCGTGTTTTAGCTGCCCCGACCGACAAAGAGCCCATGCTCCTATACATCATTGCCAATTCAAAGGCGGTAAGTGTTCTAGTTGTTGTTGAACGGAAGGAGGGAGGAAAGGAATATCTGGTTCAGCGGCCAGTCTATTTCGTCAGCGGAGTATTGACATTATCCAAGCAACGATATCCACATTGTCAGAAACTGGTCTTTGGATTCTTTATGGAAAGTCGGAAGTTAAAACACTACTTTCAGGTGCATCCAATCAATGTGGTTTGTTCAGCACCCCTTGGCCAGATCATACAAAATCGAGAGGCCACTCATCGAATCGCTAAGTGGGCAATCGAGCTCGGCCCACATCAGGTGAAATACATGCCCCGAACAACCATTAAGTCCCAAGCATTGGTAGATTTCATCAATGACTGGACAGAGCTACAAATTCAAGAAGACAGACGAGATAACATGTCTTGGACCTTGCACTTTGATTGGTCCACGCAATTAGAAGGATCTATGTTTGGGGTCGTGTTAACTTCTCCACGAGATGACAAGTTCTCCTATGTTTTATGGCTCATGTTTCCATGTAATAACAATGCAACTGACTATGAGGCCATTTTACACGGGATAAGGATGGCTAAGGAAATGAACCTCGGTCGGGTCAGGTGTTTGAACGACTCAGATTTGGTGGCACAACAAGTTTCAGGGACCTTGTATTCTAAAGATCCCTTGATGGCGGCTTATCATCGAGCAGTTACTGACGTGGCGAGTACTTCCATGGATATCAAGCCAACCACACAGTTCACCTGCTCAATGAGGCGACAGATGCCTTATTGTGACTTGGTTCTCAACGGAAGCTGGTCCCTCCCAATGTCTTTTGGGATATCCTTCACAACCCCTCTGTGAAATTACCGTGTGAAGAGGATATAGCTATTCTTGACCCAGAATCATAGATGGTGGCGGTTCTTCATGCTACCCTTGACTGGACGGTACCATATTTGTCTTATCTCACTCGAGGAGAGCTCTCAGCTGAGGAATTAGAGGACCGCCAAATATTTCGGCAATCCAAGTCTATGACCATTATCAAGGGCGAATTACATCGGCGGAGCAACACTAGTGTGTTTCAATGCTGTGTATCCCCTCGGGAAGGGCAATAAATTCTCAATGAAATCCACACCGGTGATTCTGGACATCATGTTAGCTCAAGATCTTTGGTGGAAAAGGCCTTTCGACATGGGTTTTATTGGCTAATGGCTCATGCAGATGCAGAAGACCTCGTACGCAAGTGCGACGGATGCCAAAAGTTTTCTTGAGAGGATCGTGTGTTGGCTCAAGAGTTACGCATGATCCCAATTACATGGCTTTTGTAGTCTGGGGGCTTGATATGGTTGGTTCATTCAAAATGTCTCCGGATAAAAATACCCACCTGTTAGTGGCGGTTGATAAGTTCACCAAATGGGTTGAGGGAGAACCTATCACCAACTACGATGCGGAAACAGCGGTCAAATTCTTGAAGAAGTTAATCTATCATTTTGGCTATCCTCATAGTATTATCCCGTACAATGGTACCAGCTTATCCAAAGGAGCTATGGAGCAATTTTTACAGAAAGAACACATCTGGCTTGACCTCGCAGTAGTAGAGCATCTCCAATCTAATGGGCAAGCTGAAAGAGAAGATCAGGAGATTCGGAGAGGGATCAAACCCCGGCACATGGTTTCATTAAAACATACCCTGGGTTGTTGGGTTGAGCTCCCCTCAGTTCTGTGGAGTATCAATAAAACTCGAAACGGGTCCACTGGATACACGCCTTTCTTTCTAGTCTATGATGTTGAGGCGGTATTACCAAGTGATATCTGATAACCCACAAGTGTAGGGGATCATAACAGTTTTCGAGGGTAGAGTATTCAACCCAAATTTCTTGATTCGACACAAGGGGAAGCCAAAGAATATTCTCGAGTATTAGCAGTTGACTTGTCAATTAAACCACACCTTAAAGACTTAGTATCTGCAGCAAAGTATCAGTATCAAAGTAGTGTGATAGCAACAGTAGCAGCAGTTACAGCAGCAACGGTAACAGTAGCAGTATTGACAACAGTAGTGGTAGTGACAACAGTAGCAGTAACAGTAGCAACAGCAAACTAACGTAGCAAGGACCAGTAGGAAAAAACTCGTAGGCATTGGATCGGTGATGTATAATTATGTCGGATGACATTCATCATGCAAGAGTTATAACATGGAGAGATATGTAACTAGCTCCAGTTCGTCAATGTAATGTAGGCATGCATTCTGTATATAGTCATACGTGCTTAGGGAAAAGAACTTGTATGACATCTATTGTCCACCCCTCTCGTGGAAGCGGGGTCCTAATGGAAACTACGGGGTATTAAGGTTCTCCTTTTAATAGAGAACCAGAACAAAGCATTAGCACTTAGTGAATACATGAACTCCTCATACTCTGGTCATCTCCGGGAGTGGTTCCGGCTATTGTCACTCCGGGGTTGCCGGGTCATAACACATAGTAGGTGACTACAAATTGCAAGATAGGATCAAGAACACACATATATTGACGAGAACATAATAGGTTCAGATCTGAAATCATGGCACTCGGGCCCTAGTGACAAGCATTAAGCATGGCAAAGTAGTAGCAACATCAATCTCAGAACATAGAGGATACTAGGGATCAATCCCCATCAAAACTAACTCGATTACATGATAGATCTCATCCAACCCATCACCGTCCAGCAAGCCTACGATGGGATTTCTCACGAACGATGAAGAGCATCATGGAATTGGCGATGAAGGAAGGTTGGCGATGACGATGGCGACGATCTCCCCTCTCCGGAGCCCAGAACAAACTCCAGATATGCCCTCTAGAGGAAGAACAGGTGGTGGCGGCGCCTCCGTATCGTAAAACGCGATGAACTCTCATCCTTGATTTTTTTCGGACGAAAGGGACTAATAGAGCTGGAGTTGGAGGCGGTGGAGCTACGTGGGCCCCAAAAGCCTGCTAGTCGCGGCTAGGGGCCCCGCGCCTTGTGGGCTTGTGGGCTCCTTGCTCCACTCCTCCGGTTGATTCTTGCGCCAGTATTTTTTATATATTCCACAAAAAATCCTCGTAAATTTCCAGGTCATTCCGAGAACTTCTATTTCTGCGCAAAAACAACACCATGGCAATTCTGCTGAAAACAGCGTTAGTCCGAGTTAGTTCCATTCAAATCATGCAAGTTAGAGTCCAAAACAAGGGCAAAAGAGTTTGTAAAAGTAGATACGATGGAGACGTATCAACTCCCCCAAGCTTAAAGCCTTGCTTGTCCTCAAGCAATTCAGTTGACAAACTGAAAGAGACAAAAGAAAAAGTTTTACGAACTATGTTTGATCTTGTTGTTGCAATTATGTCTAACTCATATCCAGATTTTCAGCAAGATCATAAGCTAACCACATAAGCAATGACATCTAGGTCTCATGGAAAACTCATATCAATGGCATAATCAACTAGCGAGCAATAATAATGAGTTTCAAACGTAAACACTTCAATCAAAACAATCATGATGTAATATGAACAAATGGTATCTCACTAGCTCTTTCTGAGACCGCAAAACATAAATGCATAGCACCTTCAAAGACCAAGGGCTGACTGAACATTGTAATTCATGGCAAAGAAGATCCAGTCACAGTCATACTCAATATCAATTAAAAGCAAAGCATAAAAACTACAGAGGTGCTCTCTAATTGGTGCTTTTATAAGAAGAGGATGACTCAACAGAAACATAAATAGATAGGCCCTTCGCAGAGGGAAGCATTGATTTGCAGAGGTGCCAGAGCTCAAGCTTTGAAGACAGAGATAAATAATTTTGGGTGACTCAACGCAATGACCAAGAGTTTTCACCATCTTCCATGATACACATACTATAGGCAGTTCCCAAACAGAAAAGTAAAGTTTTAACTCCCCACCACCGATCAATCACACTCCACGACTAGCCGAATCCTCGGGTGCCGTCCATACCAACAACAATCTAGGGGGAGTTTTGTTTGCAATTATATTTTTGATTTGAGCATGGAACTGGGCATTCCAATTACCGTCCCCTTTCTCGTGAGTGATAGTGAATAAACACATATCGAGGATAACACGCCTAGCATGGAAGATACAGATCGCCCCTTGTCACCACATGAGCGGTTCGGGCATGCAAAATAGATTATTTCTTGAAGGTTTAGAGAGTGGCACATGCAAATTTACATGGAATGGCTGGTAGATACCGCATATAGGTAGGTATGGTGTACTCATATGGAAGAACTTTGGGTTTATGGAAGTGGATGCACAAGCAGTATTCCCGCTTAGTACAAGTGAAGGCTAGCAAAAGACTGGGAAGCGACCAACTAGAGAGCGACAATAGTCATCAAAATGCATTGAGATTAACCAACATTGAGTGCAAGCATGAGTAGGACATAAATCACCATAAACATGAATATCATAGAGGTTATGTTGATTTTATTTCAACTACATGCGTAAACATGCGCCAAGTCAAGCCACTTGAATCATTCAAAGGAGGATACCATCCTATCATACTACATCATAATCATCTCGAGATTCATGTTGGCATCCAAGACAAACCATTATAAGCTCCTAGCTAATTAAGCATGGCATCAAAAACGATGATCTCTAAGTTGTCATTGCAAACATGTTTCTCTCACAACAAAGCTGAATTAGGAACGATGAGCTAGTCATATTTACGAAAACAAAATAGATCGAGTTCATACCAGCGTTTCCACGCTCAGTCACTTCATCATATATCGTCATTATTGCCTCTCACTTGCACAACCGAATGATGTGAAAAATAATAAGAGTGTTCGTGCATTGGACTAAGCTGGAATCTGCAAGCAAACACAAAGGAGAAGACAAAGTAATATGGATCTTCGACAGATAAACAGATATGCATGCGAGAGCCACTAAACGTTGTAACCATGGTCTTCTACCTTGACCCAAAGAAAAAGAAAACTATTTACACGGGAAAGCTCCAAACAAGCAAAAGAAGAACGAGAAATCTTTTTGGGGGTTTCTCAAACTAGACAAACACACGAGAAGAAAGCGAGAAAAAGATATAAACTAGCATGGATGATACAGTGGCAAAGTGTGAACACCGACTATCAAAGTGAAAGCATGAATATAAAGTCAGTGAGAAACACGTATTCCCCCAAGCTTAGGCTTTTGGCCTAAGTTGGTCTACTCCCAAGGAGGGAAGTAACCGTCTCTGGGGTACTCTGGAGTGGACTGAGGGTGCCACTGCTAGGTGAGCTCCTCTGGCTCCCACTGATAAATTGGCGTCTGGTACTCGCCTGGTAGCTCGGGCATGGGCGCCTGTGGTGGCTCTATGCACCAATATGCGTAGATGTTCGAGGGCATAATAATGTACCTGCCTAGATGAAGACTGAACAAAGAAGGAGCAGGCAAGGTAATAGTCTCACGAGCACCCTCACTAAATACCAGGTTATAAATCATCCTCTTATTTATATCTTTATCCAGAAAGTCATGGCGAACCATGCTATCATAATCTAGATATCTCTCAGGAAGAAGCATCTCTTCTTCCTCGTGCAGTCTAATAGGTATCTCAAAATGTCTAGCAAGATGGGTAGCATAGATACCTCCATAAACAACGCCTTTAGAACGGTTCGTGTTCAACCGTTGAGCTACTATAGCGCCCAAGCTATAAGTTTTATCATTATAAAGGGCTTCGTGCAAAACCGCAAGATCTGGGGAGCTAAGGGCTCCAGCTTTCCCACGGCCAATCAAACATTTTCCCACGAATAATGAGAAGTACCAAAGTACGGGAAAATGTATGCTAGCAGCTCTAGCGCAAGACACTCCTCTCTCCTCTCCTACAGCAATAGTATCTATGAAAGCCTCCAAGTCCCGTGGACGAGGTTCATGAATATCCCCAACATAAGGTAATTTGCAAAAATTGCAAAAATCCTGAAGTTACATGCGCTGGGGGATATCATATAACTTGAACTCAACCATAGGAGGGTTCTTCCTTGGATAGAAGTTAAAGCTTTGCACGAAAATATTAGTGAGGAGGAGGTATTGTGGACACTTATCTTCAACGAAGGCGGTAAGGCATGCGTTCTCCACCAAGTAGTAAAAGTCCTCATAAAGTCCGGCGGCACGTAAGAACACATCGCTTGGCCACTCGCACGCTCGAAATTCTGCAACTCGAGGGACCGGATACTTGGGTTTCTTCTTCTCATTTTCATCTTCCTTGGGGTCACGGCTTGAAGAGCCTCTTACGAACCTCCTCATCTTTTCCTTTTTCTTTCTCTGAAAATTTCTGAAATTTTTAGTGACTCAAAGGAAAAGTGAACAAGTCTCAACGAAACTCATAGCAACTACTCCAACAAGTTCCTAGAGGCCATATCACGCATCAAAACCACTTGGGACCAGCTAAAATTAGCATGCAAAGCTCAAGAACAGGGTCACCAAGGCAGCAATAATACGCGACATATAAGGCACTAGAGCAAAAACTAATTGGACCAATGGAGGAGTCACATACCAAGGAGCAATTTCCCCAAAATAGTTTGGTGAATAGGGCTTTCCACAAGGAGATAGAAAATCGCAGCAAGAAGAGCAAGAACACGGGTTTGAGCTATGAAATGATTTTTTTTGGAGGTAGGAGAAGGAGATGGGAGTTGGAATAAGTGGAGGGGGGACATGTGGGCCCCACAAGCCTGGTAGGCGTGGCGAGGGGGGTGCCAGCGCCTCCTGGGCTTGTGGCCCACTGGTGCATCCCCCTGACTAGCTCTCCTTCTTAGACTTCTTCAAAAATTCCAGAAAAAATCATACTTGATTTTCAGGGCATTTGAAGAACTTTTATTTTCGGGACACTTTTCTACGGGATGCAAAAAGTAGAAAACAGGGAAAACTAAAGCTAAATCTATCATTTTTCTTCTAAGGAACCGAAGGTGAAAGCTTGGAACAGAGGGTTGTGACTCCTCGATTCATCCATCCCATGGTCATCGAAAGAAATCCGTTAATGAGGTTGATCAAGTCTCCTTGACAAACTTTTTCGAGTCGCATAAAAATGGAGAATTTTCAAATAGTCACTAGGTTACCTCAATGGGGATGTGCATATCCCCAACAAGAAAATTATATTTCATCTTGACAGTAGGTATAGGGCATTCAAAGCTCCCAATAAGAATCGATGAAGTTTTTTCAATAGCATTGATGCAATGTACTCGATATTGTTTGTTTGGAAAGTGCACCGTATGCTCATTACCATTGACATGGAAAGTGGCATTGCCTTTGTTGCAATCAATAACAGCCTCTGCAGTGTTTAAAAAGGGTCTTCCAAGAATGACCGCCATGGCATCATCCTTGGGAATATCCAGAATAACAAAGTCTGTTAAGATAGTAACATTGGTAACCACAACAAGCACATCCTCGCAAATGCCGATAGGGGAAGGAGTTGATTTGTCGACCATTTGCAAGGAGATTTCAGTGGGTGTCAACTTGTCCAATTCAAGTCTACGATAAAGAGAGAGAGGCATAACACTAACACTGGCTCCAATGTCGCATAAAGCAGTTCTAACGTAGTTGCCTTTAATGGAGCGAGGTATAGTGGGCACTCCGGGATCACCTAGTTTCTTAGGAGTTCCACCCTTGAAGGTGTAGTTGGAAAGCATGGTGGAAATCTCAACCTCAGGTATCCTCCTCTTATTAGCCACAATATCCTTCATGTACTTAGCATCAGGAGACATTTTGAGCATATCTGTCAAATGCATTTGCAGAAAGACAGGTCTAATCATTTCAACAAAGCGCTCAAAATCCTCATCATCTTTTTTCTTGTATGTTTTGGGAGGAAAGGGCATGGGTTTCTGGACCCATGGTTCCTTTTCTCTACCTTGCTTCCTAGCAATGAAGTCATTCTTATCGTATATCCTATTCTTAGGTTGTGGGTTATCAAGATCAACTGGTTCAACCCCCACATCCTTATCATTGCTAGGCTGAGCATCATCATGAACACCACTATCGATATTATCATTAGGCTCATGTTCATCACCAGATTGTGTTTCGGCATGAGAAACAGAGACATCGTTCGGATTCTCGGGTGTAACAGCAGCAGGTTGGCTAGCATGCAAGTTCCTATCATCTTTCTTTTTCTTTCTAGGATGACTAGGTGCATCAGTGCTAACTCCTTGAGAATCTTGTTCAATTCTCTTAGGATGACCCTCAGGATACAAAGGTTCATGGGTCATTCTACCTCCTCTAGTGACGACTTTAACAGGATTGTCATTCAACTCATTGAGCAAGTCATTATGAGTCTTAAGTACTTGTTCTACTTGAGTAGTAACCATAGAGGCATGTTTACCCAAGAGCTTAAGATCATTGACATTTCTATCCAAACAAGCACTTAAATGACTAAGCATACGAGCATTCTGTTCCAATTGTCTGCTAACATAATCATTGAAACTTTGTTGTTTGGCAACAAAGTTATCAAATTCATCTAAGCATAAGCTAGCAGGTTGATCAAAAGGAATATCACTCTCATTGAATCTACGAAGAGAATTTACCTCTACTACCTGTGTCGGGTTATCAAGACCATGGATCTCTTCCATAGGTGGTAGATTTTTTACATCTTCAAATTTAATGCCTTTCTCTTTCATAGATTTCTTAGCTTCTTGCATATCTTCAGGACTGAGGAATAGGATACCTCTTTTCTTTGGAGTTGGCTTTGGAGGTGGTTCGGGAGTAGTCCAAGCATTCTCATTGCACAAGATATTATTCAATAGAATCTCAGCTTGTTCCACAGTTTGTTCCCTGAAAACACAACCAGCACAATTATCTAGGTGGTCCCTAGAAGCATCTGTCAGTCCATTATAGAAGATATCAAGTATTTCATTTTTCTCAAGAGGGTGATCAGGCAAAGCATTCCGCAGCTGGACAAGCCTCCCCCAAGCTTGTGCGAGACTCTCTTCTTCAACTTGCACAAAGTTGTATATTTCATGCAAGGTAGCTTGCTTCTTATGGGCAGGAAAATATTTCTCAGAGAAGTAGTAGATCATATCCTGGGGACTACGCACACAACCAGGAGCAAGAGAAGTGAGCCAAGTCTTAGCATCATCCTTTAGCGAGAAAGGACACAACTTAAGGATATAGTAGTGGCGGATCTTTTCCTCACTCGTGAATAGGGTGGCTATATCGTGCAGCTTAGTAAGATGTGCTACAACCGATTCAGACTCATAACCATGAAAAGGATCAGATTCGACCAAAGTGATTAACTCAGGGTCGACAGAAAATTCATAATCCTTATCGGTCACAAAGATAGGCGAAGTAGCAAACTTCGGGTTGTATTTCATCCTAGCGTTCATATCTAGGAGATTTTTCTTTCCACTTGCGCAGTAAATTCTCAACATCATAGCTATCCTTACAAGCAAGAAAGTCCTGAGCTATCTCTCCCTCCATAACATAACCCTGAGGTAAATCAGGCAATTCATATCTAGGAGAGATAGTTCTAACGGGTGAAATAGCAGGTTCTACTTCAATAATCTCAGCAGTCTCAGAAGTATCATCACATTCAGCAGCAACTCTAGCAATTTGTGCATCAAGGAATGCACCTAGTGGCAAAGCAGTATCAAGCAAAGCATCATCACAAGCATCATGGATAGCAGAAGTAGCATCATCAAGCACAGGCGACACATCAAAATTTCTAGCAGGAGGTGGTGTCGCAAACTTACTCATAAATGAAGGTGAATCAAGTGCAGAGCTAGATGGCAGTTCCTTGCCTGTCCTCGTAGTTGAGGGCAAGACTTTAGTTTTTGGATCTCTCGGATTCCTCATAGTGATCAGCAGACGTAAATCCCAAGTGACTTAGAGAATAGAGCTATGCCTCCTCGGCAACAGCGCCAGAAAATAGTCTTGATAACTCCTACTTCTCAAACAACAGCGCCAGAAGTTGACACGTTGACGGGGACTTGCTTGCGTTGGTTTTTCCCTTGAAGAGGAAAGGGTGATGCATCACAGGAGCAGTAAGTATTTCCCTCAGTTTGAGAACCAAGGTATCAATCCAGTAGGAGAATCTCGTCAAGTCCAGAGTACCTGCGCAAACACAAAAGAGCTTCCACCCAACGCTATAAAGGGGTTGTCAATCCCTTCAAGATTGATTGCAAAGTGAGATCTCAAGGCAGAAAATGCAACGAAGTAAAGTGTAAGGCTAAAAATATGGTGTGAAGTAGACCCGGGGGCCATAGTGTTCACTGGAGGCTTCTCTCAAAATAGCAAATAATATGGTGGGTGAAAAAATTAGTGTCGAGCAATGGATAGAACCGCGCAAAGTCATGACGATATCTAAGGCAATGATCATACATATAGGCATCACGTCCAAGACAAGTAGACTTATACTTTCTGAATCTACTACTATTACTCCACACATCGACCGCTATCCAGCATGCATCTAGTGTATTGAGTTCATGACGAACAGAGTAACGCCTTAAGCAAGATGACATGATGTAGAGGGATAAACTCAAACTAATGATGAAAACCCCATCTTTTTACCCTTGATGGTAACAACATGATGCGTGCCTCGCTACCCCTTCTATCACTGGGTGAGGTCACTGCACGGTATGAACCCAAAACCAAGCACTTCTCCCATTGCAAAAATCATAGATCTAGTTGGCCAAACAAAACCCACAACTCGAAGAGAATTACAAGGATATGAAATCATGCATAAGAGAGATCAGAAGAAACTCAAATAAGATTCATAGATAATCTGATCATAAATCCACAATTCATCGGATCTCGACAAACACACCACAAAGAAGATTAGATCGGATAGATCTCCATGAAGATCACGGAGAACTTTGTATTGAAGATCCAAGAGAGAGAAGAAGCCATCTAGCTACTAGCTATGGACCCATAGGTATATGGTGAACTACTCACGCATCATCGGAGAGGTCATGGTGTTGATGAAGAAGCCCTCCGTATCCGAATCCCCCCTCCGGCAGGGCACCAGAATATGCCCCAGATGGGATCTTACGGAGATAGAAGCTTGCGGCGCTGGAAAAGTGTTTTCGTGGCTCCCCTGATTTCTTTGGGATTTTAGGGAATTTATAGGCGAAGGAGCTAGGGCAGGGAAGGCCGAGGGAGCCCACAAACCTGGGAGGCGTGGGCCCCCCCTGGCCGTGCCATGGGGGCTTGTGGCCTCCCCCGGAACTCCATGCCTTGGTTCCCAAGCATTCTGCGTATCTTCTGTTCCGGAAAAAATCTTTTCGGAAGTTTTATTCCGTTTGGACTTCGTTTAAAATCCTCCTTCGAAAAGGGTCAAAAACACGGAAAAAACAGGAACTGGCACTTGGCACTGAGTTAATAAGTTAGTCCCAAAAAATATATAAAAGGCATACAAAACATCCAAAGTTTGACAAGATAATAGCATGAAACCATAAAAAATTATAGGTACGGTGGAGACGTATCAAGCATCCCCAAGCTTAACTCCTCCTCGTCCTCGAGTAGGGAAGTGATAAAGACTGAAGTTTTGATGTGGAATGCTACCTAGCATAGTTGTCCTTTGTAACTTCTTTCATGTGACATGAATGTTCAGATCCGTAAAATTCAAAACAATAGTTTGCTATTGACATGACAACAATAATACTTTAAGAAAACTAGCAAGGTAATCATGAACTTTCGAAATAACAAGGCCAAAGAAATTTATCCCTACAAAATCATATAGTCTGGCTATGCTCCATCATCCCCACACAACTAATTTAAATCATGCACAACCCCAGTATTGGCCAACTAATTGTTTTCGCACTCTTACTTTCTCAAACCTTTTTCAACTATCACGCAATACATGAGCGTGAGCCATGGATATAGCACTATAGGTGGAATAGAGTGTGGTGGTGGTTGTGAGACAAAAAGGAGGAGATGGTCACATTGACTCGGCGTATCAAAGGGTTATGGAGATGCCCATTAATAGATATCAATGTGAATGAGTAGGGATTGCCATACAAAGGATGCACTAGAGCTATAAGTATGTGAAAACTCAAAAGGAGAACTAGTGGCACTACAAGAAAATCTACCTGTAGAGACGTCATATTCCATAGCTAGAGACGTGATATTTCATCTCTAGGCAATTATAGAGTCGACTTAGCAAAGCGTCTTTGGAGCGTCTCCACACAGGCCGTCTCAAAACATGTAGACACGCTCGCTAAGCGTCTATACATGGCATGAGATGCTATATTGGGACGTCCAAAGGCGTATGTAGATATGACACGCTATGTTTGGACGTTCAAAAGCGTCCCTAAATATGTAGGGTCGTTCTGTTAGGTGCGTTCGTATCACGTCTCTACTAACAGGGCCATTTCATTCATCATAGGCCCTAGGCCCATTCCTATACATGCTATGTATAGACGTTATTTTCGTGTCTAAATACATAAAAGCTTGTATGTAATCAATCATATTTTTCTTTTATAATATTTGATTTATTCTAAATTGTACTTCGCCATTTCAAATCCAGTAACTTTATCGTACCATATGTTTGAGCAGAATGATAAACAAATATTTTATATAAAAGCTTCATTCGTATCACCAATCACATTCATAAGCAACAAATATTATTATATGACACTCATATCACCAATTGTATCCACAATCATCACATTCGCACAATTTCATTTAGTAGGGCCAAACACCTTAGGTTCACAACTAAATCAAAGCAGATCTTCATATGAAATATACAAATAACTAAGAAGAGATCGTACAAACTAGAACTAAGTTTCCCTATGAAACTAAAATCTGTATATATACATAACTAATATTTGTCCATGTAAAGATTAATTCTTCTATAGTTGCTCTTGGCTCCTCCAATGCACTCCTTTTTGTAAATCTTGAGCTACCCTGAGAAAGAAAGAAAACGGAGAAATTTTAGAACATAGCTTTAAGGCTAGTGTGAGAAGAAATGTACTTTGATGATGTACCATACCAGTCTTTGGTGGCTTGTTTCGAGGTTGTGCAGAAGTGGTTAATTTTGGTTTTTTTTACCTAAAAACCACAAAGATCCTTCGTAAATAAAAAGCCTTAAGTACGCACATTTGAGCATACAATAATTGCATGGAAGTGTACTTACATGAGATAGAGGCCATGCAATAACATGCCCAATAGCATCCCTTATAGTTTGAAATTTTCCATGTCGTCTAACCAGTGTCTCATCTCCAAGTCTTGATACAGCGCAAATAGAAACTGCTACATATTGTTCTCCAAGCATGTTTCCTCCAACCACGTATGTTTTATCTCTGCTCACTAAAGTTCCTTCGGCCACAAATCTATTTTTGCTTCTCGGGTTCAACGAAACCAACAAGACTTTCATTTTTTCCTATTTTTCAAGAAATGAAACATTCGTTATCACAAACCATGGAAGATTTCACTTTACACAAAACAGGATCAATTGCACATGGAATTAGACAAACTAACTATTATAACCATTGTTATTCAGATATAAATACAATATACCTGCTTAGTGAAGCGAAGAACCTGTTCACTTGGTTCAGGACCACCTTGCTTGGTCGCATTGCTATTTTCAGCATGACCATTCTTTGATAGAGGACCATCATGTGCTTTCTATAGTTGAGGTTCAGTATAGTTGTAAGTAAATTTATAGAAAACATAGACATTATTTGATAACACAACAAATATTTATTGAAAACATACACCCACCTTAGCAACCATGTGTTCATGTGGTGAAGATAAACTGGTGCAGCCCTCTTTGGTTATTGCACAATTTCTAGGATGCAATTCCTGGTCAGTCTTGTCCGGTAAAATTGATTTTGCACAGCCTTGATTGAACGTATCAATTTTTTTAATGTGCGCTTTCTACAATTGAGGTTTCAGTTATAAGTAAATATACACAAAACATAGACATTGTTTGACAATGAAGCAAAAATGTATGCACACGCACACCTTAGCAATCATGTGTGGTAAAGATGAAGGAGTGTAATCCTCTTTGTTTCTCGAAGAGAAGCTAGTATGCAATTCTTGGACAGTGATATGTTTATCGGGCATAGTTGATTCTGCACTTCCTTGATTGTTACAACCCTCTTTGATTGATTCTACATGGCCTTGATTAGCCTTATCAAAGTTTTCAATCCATGCCTTCTACATTTCAGGTTCAGTACAGTGCGATATAAGCATACCCAATAATAGGCATTGTTTGATAATGAAGCCAAAAAGTGTATGCGCACACACCTTAGCAACCATGTGTGGTAAAGATAAACAAGTGAAGTCTTCTTTGGTTCTGACAGAAAAACTAGGATGCAATTCCTGGTTAGTGATCCGCTCGTCGGGTAAAATAGATTCTGCACTTCCTTGATTGGCCGTATCAAACTTTTCAATTTCTGCTCTCTACAATTGAGGTCCAGTTCAGTTGTAAGTAGACTTATACAAAACATAGGCATTCGTAATAATGAAACAGAAATTTATGCACACACACACACCTTAGCAACCATTTTTTCTTGTGGTACTGATAAACCGATGTAACACTCTTTGGCTCTCGCACAATTGCTAGGATGCAGTTCCTGCAACTTATGATGAACAATTGATAAAGCATAAGAATGAACTAGAATATTTATTAGGAAAGAAACTATTACATCACCTGCATAGCACTCAATGGAGCATGTTGTTTAGCTTTTTTATATAATTCATTTGGGAGATCACTGCCAGCAACTCTTTTGTTGAGATCAACCTAAAACAAAAACAAGATAATAGTATATAAATGCTTCCATATCTATCTTGCTAGAAAGAGATGTGTTTTAGATACTAACTTCATCACTTCCCGTGGTTACATGTTCATTTCTGAAATCCTGTGTGGGGAATTTTCGCTTCAGGAAAGAACGGATCATAGCCAAGTCATCTGTCACGTTTTCTACATTATCTCCTAGTGTCCGAAGTACGAATTGAACATTTCCTTCTTCCTCAGGATGTTGAACAAAAGTCAGTCCCTGAGAAACTTTTATTTCGCTCCAATACCTATCACCATAATACCCTCGAAGGTTTTTCACCTCTTCCCCATGAACACTTTTAAATACTTCTGTATAATCACTGAATGAAAGGAACCCATTTTTATCTTTCGTTCTTTCTTCCAGTTTCTCCTAATGAAATAAATATAAACATCTCATTACTAACTAGTATTGAATTAAAGCCTTTACTTTAATCACAAATAGAAGTATATATACCATCACTATCTTTGTTTTGACATTTTTGTATTCACCGTCCTTCTGCTTATGAGCTTCATCCCATAGTTCAATCTTGCTAACCTTTCGACCGCTTTTGATTTCTTGTTCAACAAAGTAAATTAGAATGTTTGTTAGTCTTTCTGTTAGAACATATTCAAGTTTATTCACTAAAAAAACAATTATGAGCCATCTTTAGAAATAAAAGCATTCACCATCACTTTTCTGAGCCTAGCATGGCTTTTTCTCCCAGTTGTATGTGGATTCTTCTGCTTCTTTGCACACTCGGTGTTCTTTTCACATAATTTCTGGTGAAAGAACAAATCTAGTCAATATTAATGTCAGCAAGCTAGTTATGTACAGCAGATTAAGTATGAGAAAAGAACACATAACCATGTGTGAATCCTGGCACCAAAACCCAACAAGAGTATCCCATTGATGTTCATTAACACCTTTGGGAACACCTGCTATAATTTCAGCTAAAGAGGTCTTGTCACGCCTGAAATATTTACTCTTCAAACGGGACTTATATGCTCTCCATTTTTTGTTAATAGTCAATAGGATCCAGTCTCTTGTAAGTTGTCTAGTCTCATTGGGGTAGATAAATTTCTCCTTCAAAAATTAAAATTGGCAATCAACAATGTGAAATTAAGAGTCTTGAACAGTGTTATCAAAAGAACAGTACTATGAAAATCTTACCTCCACATCTGTGATCATCTGCCCATGTTTTTGTAGAAACAATTCATTATCCCATCTCGGAATATGCAATGGTGGAAATGTTGAGTTTTCTACAAGCCATGTAAGATGTTGACTGAGAATGGCAGCCGACCTTTCATTTGGAATTACATTTCCATCAGTCTCCACAATTATCTTCCCCCCATGTAATTCCGACAAATTTTTACCGCAGAATTCACCTATAATCTGTCGCACATCTCCATTTGGCCCTGCATGCAAGATTATCATAGTTTTATATAACTAGACCCTATACAGCACACTAGATCTGTGTTTGGAAAAGAAACTTGAGCTTACAAATTATTTTACTTTGGCTACTAGAATCATGAGGCTTTTTTGCTATTAGATCATCAATCTCTGGAGGGCTTTCTAAATTTTCTTCATCTTGATGTACACTTTCAGAATCTTCCTCTGGGATGTTTAGGCTTCGAAGCCGTCGAGGTATCCTCGACATGATATCTGTACCAAACAATGTTAAATCACATGTTAAGGTCAAGCACAAAAGCATATGTCAAGGTCATGCATATGATTTCACATATTTCTTGGAACCAAACAGCCTTCCACACAAACCAAAGACTCAAAATTACTGCATTATGTGTATTGTTCATTGGTTACTGTAATTTGGTTTCAGATAAAACAAAAGCGGAGGACCACACAGGGGCGAAGGGAACTACAGATGCTTCATCCTTTTTCTTCTAGACTGGATTCAACACCTGATTATGATATGTGCTGTGAGAGTTTGAGAACAAAATAATATGAACAACATAACCAAGACTAAGATTCAGGAACCTGTGTCTGCAATATTACGAGAGTCTGGACTAGTATATATCATGAAAACAATTATCTTGTTCTACACCCCTTATGAGAACAAAGTTATCTTCCCCTAAAAGTTATCTTCCCCTTCCACACAAAGTCTGCTTGTTGTTTTTAGGCAAGCAAGAAATTCAACAAACACTTACAGTGCATTGCCTACATGACGGAAGGAAGAACACGAAGGAGAAAAGGATCAGGATTTCAGATGCATATAAATGAAGGATCCCACTTCGGCTGATCTAATGGAAACCTGTAGGGCCTATGGGATTCAAGGAATTACCTGCTTGGTAGAGGCTGAAGATTGGATGGAGGCGATAGCTGCTTGCGGGCTGTGTACAGACCTGCGTGGATCCGGCTTTGTGATGGTGAGGACGACGTCGGGAGGAGGAGCACGGCTTTGCGATGACGGGGCGATGTACACTGCGTAGCTCCAATTACCGATCTCGTCGATGGTGGAAAAAGGAAATCGGCCGGCGCACGAGGTGGCGATCTCGCGCCAGATGCAGGAGCGGGCGGCGCTTGAGGGTGAGGCTCCGCGCCAGATGCAGGAACAGGCAGCGCTTGAGGGTGATGCTCCGCGCCAGATCGATGCAGGAACGGGCGACGCAAGGGATGGCGATCACGACGCGGTTGGATAAATGAGGAGGTGCGGCGAGGGAAAAATGAGGAATGCGGGAAGTATATGCGCGCTAAAGAACTGTAGCACCAAAAAAATTGGGAGCCCTAAATAATTAATTTTTGAGGTGTATTTTTATTAGATAAATAAATCCTTATTATTTTTTTAAAATCAAACTTTATTGAGTAATATTTTTTATTAGATAAATAAATCCTTATTTTTTTATTAGATAAATAAATCCTTATTAGATAAATAAATCCTTATTATGTTTTTAAGATCTAGTGGTTGGGGCGCTTCGGCTGTTGGGCGCGCTAGGTGCCTGGGGTCCCCTACCTTCGTGGGGGAGCTGCGTCATGGAGTGTCTGTTCTGGTCGCGTGGGCGGTAGAGTCGTCGGCTCGGATGGAGTGTGGCCTCGGGGCCAGTGGGTAAGTCGGAGCGAGGGACTCCGAGGAACAACCGGTGTTGTGGGGTGTCGGATCTGGCCGCGTGGCACAGTCGTCGGCTCGTGTGGAGTGCGGCCTCGGGGCCGACGTGTGTGTGTTGTTGAGGTTTGTATGTCGGAGTCGCGGCTCCAGGTCTGGTGGTATGCTGGCCACTCTAGCCGTTTGGGCGGCAGGGTAGTCGGCTCGTTAGGTGCGCAGCCTCGGGTCAATTCTCTTCTTCTTAAAGCAATGGTAGAGCTCTTGCCGGTTTCTCAAACAAAAGATCAAAATTGGCCTTCCCCCTCTACCACGCTCTGCCCGTGTCGACCGTGAGCGCCGCCCGACATGCCCTACATTCCTGGGGTCCCCTACCTTCGCGGGGGGAGCTGCGTCATGGAGTGTCAGTTCTGGTCGCGTGGGCGGCAGAGTCGTCGGCTCGGATGGAGTGTGGACTCGGGGCCAGTGGGTAAGTCAGAGCGAGGGACTCCGAGGAACACCCGGTGTTGTGGAGTGTCGGATCTGGCCGCGTGGCAGAGTCGTCGGCTCGTGTGGAATGCGGCCTCGGGGCCGACGTGTGTGTGTTGTTGAGGTTTGTATGTCTGAGTCGCGGCTCCAGGTCTTGTGGTACGCTGGCCACTCTAGCCGTTTGGGCGGCAGGGTAGTCGGCTCGTTAGGTGCGCAGCCTCAGGTCAATTCTCTTCTTCTTAACGCAATGGTAGAGCTCTTGCCGGTTTCTCAAAAAAAAGATCAAAATTGGCCTTCCCACTCTACCACGCTCTGCCCGTGTCGACCGTGAGCGCCGCCCGACATGCCCTACATGCCTAGGGTCCCCTACCTTCGCGGGGGGAGCTGCGTCATGGAGTGTCGGTTCTCGTCACGTGGGCGGCAGAGTCGTCGGCTCGGATGGAGTGTGGACTCGGGGCCAGTGGGTAAGTCGGAGCGAGGGACTCCGAGGAACACCCGGTGTTGTGGAGTGTCGGATCTGGCCGCGTGGCAGAGTTGTCGGCTCGTGTGGAGTGCGGCCTCGGGGCCGACGTGTGTGTGTTGTTGAGGTTTGTATGTCGGAGTCGCGGCTCCACGTCTTGTGGTACACTGGCCACTCTAGCCGTTTGGGCGGCAGGGTAGTCTGCTCGTTAGGTGCGCAGCCTCAGGTCAATTCTCTTCTTCTTAAAGCAATGGTAGAGCTCTTGCCGGTTTCTCAAAAAAAAGATCAAAATTGGCCTTCCCCCTCTACCACGCTCTGCCCGTGTCGACCGTGAGCACCGCCCGACATGCCCTACATGCCTGGGGTCCCCTACCTTCGCGGGGGGAGCTGCGTCATGGAGTGTCAGTTCTGGTCGCGTGGGCGGCAGAGTCGTCGGCTCGGATGGAGTGTAGACTCGGGGCCAGTGGGTAAGTCGGAGCGAGGGACTCCGAGGAACACCCGGTGTTGTGGAGTGTCGGATCTGGCCGCGTGGCAGAGTCGTCGGCTCGTGTGGAATGCGGCCTCGGGGCCGACGTGTGTGTGTTGTTGAGGTTTGTATGTCGGAGTCGCGGCTCCAGTTCTTGTGGTACGCTGGCCACTCTAGCCGTTTGGGCGGCGGGGTAGTCGGCTCGTTAGGTGCGCATCCTCGGGTCAATTCTCTTCTTCTTAAAGCAATGGTAGAGCTCTTGCCGGTTTCTCAAAAAAAAAGATCAAAATTGGCCTTCCCCCTCTACCACGCTCTGCCCGTGTCGACCGTGAGCCCCGCCCGACATGCCCTACATGCCTGGGGTCCCCTACCTTCGCGGGGGGAGCTGCGTCATGGAGTGTCGGTTCTCGTCGCGTGGGCGGCAGAGTCGTCGGCTCGGATGTAGTGTGGACTCGGGGCCAGTGGGTAAGTCGGACCGAGGGACTCCGAGGAACACCCAGTGTTTTGGAGTGTCGGATTTCGCCGCGTGGCAGAGTCGTCGGCTCGTGTGGAGTGCGGCCTCGGGGCCGACGTGTGTGTGTTGTTGAGGTTTTGTATGTCGGAGTGGTGGCTCCAGGTCTTGTGGTAGGGTGGCAACTCTAGCCGTTTGGGTGGCAGGGTAGTCGGCTCGTTAGGTGCACAGCCTCAGGTCAATTCTCTTCTTCTTAAAGCAATGGCAGAGCTCTTGCCGGTTGCTCAAAAAAAGATCAAAATTGGCCTTCCCCCTCTACCATGCTCTGCCCGCGTCGACCGTGAACGCCGCCCGACATGCCATCTCTTCACATAGCCCATGTTGGCGATGGGGCGGCGGCGCGCAGCGACTCCTTCAAACCGATCTTAACCATATGGTCACTGATGCGGTGTCAACGTCTCCACGTGGTCGATGTCCGATGTCACGAACGTGGCACGACATTGCGTCGCTTCTAATTTGTGAACTATTTAAATTCCCTATCTTTTTAAATCCGTGAATATTTTCTTCAAACCGTGAAATTTTGAAAAATTCACAATAAATTCAAGCTCGCAATCATTTCTTGAATTTACAAATTGTTTCCTAATTCATGAACTTTTAGAATTTGTTCCAAAAAAAATTTGAGCATTTTTAAATTCATTTTTCTGAGTTTGTTAATATATTTCTTTGAATTGGTGAGATTCTTTGAAAATTCATTAACAATTTTAGAAGCCATGAACTTTTTTCAAATTCATGTTTTTTTTCAAGATCGCAAACATTTTTTGTTTCCGCCCAAAATTGTGAACTTTTTGTAAAAGTCAACGGCCATATGTGCTTCATACTAAAAATAATATGCGTACATAGTGGGAAATAGGGAATATCAACTGTGTATTTATCTTCTAGTATGTGAAAACATATGCTCTATGAAAATTTAATGTGTTTATTTGCAAAAATTCCAGGTGCCGTATTTGGATCACCTACTCCTTGCAGGCAAACTATGAGGAAATCTCTGAAAGTTCTTAACTCTGCTGCACAACTACTGGAACGAGCGTCGCCTCTTAGAGTAACACATTACAGAGTAATCTCTGGGAGTATATCTTAAAACTGACTGAAAAATAATCTGCATAGGATCATTCATTACATAGTAACACATTACAGAGCAACACAGGGAACAATAATCTTGGAACAAAAGGCAACATACGCATCAAAAAAATACCATAGGATCATTCATTATAGAGTAACACAGGGAACAATACATTCTGAAGATAACAACCTATATCTTAGTTGCCGATAACAAGCTGAAAGCCCAAAGACTAATCTGTTTCTTCTGAAGATGGTTCTTCACCCATGTCAAATATATCACGAGGTTTGAGTTTTACCATGGTATTCCAATTCTCACTTCTCGGATGCTGGATATAAAAGACATGATCGACTTGGGAAGAAAATACAAAAGGATCATCCTCTAAATTCATCCCTGTATGTATTTTTCAGGAGAAGTTCACATGAGTGAATCCAAACTCATCTTTTATAACACCATATTTGTGATGAACATCATACCAATCACATTTGAAGAACACCACCTTGTAATCTCTGTATGACAATTCGAAGATGTCAGATAACCGGCCATAATACGACACACCATTTTCAGCAAGGTTCACAACACCACTATTTTGTGTCACGCGTCCTGTCTCGCGATTGATAGTATGAAACCTGAAACCATTAATTATATAGCAACTGTAGCGCACCCCGCATTTGCTTGGTTTTGCAGCTAATGCTCTTATTTTTCTGTGATATCCGGTCCATCGTTTAGTATAACCTCTATGTAAGAGTGGTTACATTGAGTTCATATGGAACTACAATAAAGGAATATGCTAAAGGTGAACTATACCTTTTGTTCGAACCAGTCAGCAAAGTGTCCACTAATCAATCCCTCATTGTCATCATCCGTCAAATTTAAGTTACCCGGTTCCTCTTCTCTTGATCCAGAAATTCTCTGTAATAATAAGACAAATAACATCATTATTCTTTCCAACTTATGAAAAACAAAAGAAATACAAGATAGCACTGAACCACACCTACGGAGACCATCAAGCTCATCAGAGTGTCGCAAGACATATCAATGTTCTTGAACAAGAAGTTGATCGTCCAACTGACCACTGACAACCTTTCCAATTGGCTCACCAACACTATCGAACATGTATACACCCTTTGTATTATCTAAAGGATCGGGGTTCCTAGCAGTTCTTGTGAAACGTGTGGTTCCTTCTAGAAATCTTGAACAAAAGGTCAAGCATTCTTCAACAATATATCCTTCAGCAATAGAACCTTCAGGATAAGCTCTATTGCGCACAAGTGACTTTAGCCAAACAAATGATCTGAACATCATAAAACAATGATGTTATATGCGTCACAGGAAATGATAAATCAAATCATATACTTAGATGCATTGTGGAAAATAACAAATCAAATCAAATCAGCATACCTCTCTAGATGGTACATCCACCTGTAATGCACCGGGCCACCAAGTTTAGCTTCTTCGACTAAGTGCACCATTAAATGTACCATGACAGTAAAAAACGATGGAAGAAAGACTTTTTCCATATTACAAAGTGTCTTCACAATACTCTCTTGCAGTTTCTCAAGCTCAGAGACATCTAACACTTTGGAGCATAGCTTCTTGAAGAAATTAGCCATCTCAACCACTATTATCATGACATCTTTACTGGGATAACAGTGTAAAAGTGCCACGGGAAGGATGTCTTCTAGAATAACATGACAGTTATGGCTTTTGAGGCCAGCCAATGTTAATTCTTTCATGTTCACACACCTCGAAAAGTTTGATGCACAACCATCAGGAGTCCTACAATTCTTAATCATTGTACAAAACATCTCCTTCGTTTCTTTATCCATATTAAAAGGTGTGTGCGGCAATTTAGTTTTACCTGTATCATCTTCATCGGGTTGAAGGTTAGGTCGAATTCCAATTTCTCCCAAGTCAAGCGGTGCATTAAGGCCATCCTTTGTTTTAGAATCAATATCCAATAAGGTACCAATTAAATTTTCAAAGACGTTTTTCTCAATATGCATTACATCTAGATTGTGCCTTAACTTGTTGTGCTCCGAGTATTCCAAATCAAAGAATATTTACTTCTTTTTGAAACAATCCTCGGGCTCCTTTTCAGGTTTATGTGAGATGTTATCCGATTTCTTTTTAGGCGCTCTTTTACGCTTCTGTTTTTCACTCCCTTCAGTTGCTTTTTCACTGGTTTTGCCCTTCATTTTCCCTTTCCCTTTGTTTGCTGCAACAACTTTTTTCCTAAGACAAACACTCTGCCCTGCAACATTCTCAACGCTGAGCTACCACTCATAGTTGTAGGTGCAAGTTCCATCTCTTCGGTGTTATCAAACTCCTTCTTTCGTCTTCGAAATACATGATCCCGTGGTAGCCATCGACGATGACCCATATAACAAAATTTCTTACTCTTTTTTAGCCAATATGATCTTGTGAAAGGACCACAGGATGGACAAGCATATCTACCACTCATGCTCGATCCATACAGGTAAGCTAATGCTGGAAAATCATTCAAAGTCCATAATAGTGCAGCTCGAAGAGGAAATTTCTCCTGAGTACATGAGTCAAAAGTGTCCACACCCTTCCAAAGTTGTAACAGCTCATCCATCAATGGCTGCAGGTATACATCAATGTCATTGCCAGGGGAACTTGGTCCAGGAATAATCATTGATAAAATTAGAGATGTTTGCTTCATGCATATCCAAGGTGGTAGGTTGTATGGAATAAGCATGACTCGCCAAGTACTATGTTTTGCACTCATGAGTCGGAAAGGGTTAAACCCATGAGACCCAAGGCCTAGTCGTATATTACGGGGATCCTCAGCGAATTTAGGATATCTGGCATCAAGATCTTTCCATGCCTCTGCATCAGCTGGACATCGCAGCAATCCATCTTTTGTACGACCTTCATCATGCCAACGCATGTCAGTTGATGTCTTCTTAGTTGCAAATAACCTCTGGAGCCTTGGAATCAATGGGAAATATCGCAACACCTTGGTTGGTTTCTTCTTATTTTTAGATTCAGCTGTTGAATCTTTCTTCTCATTTTCATTGGTAACCCAACGAGAGGCACCACACACATGGCAAGACTCCTGGTTACCTCTTTCACCTCTAAAGAGCATGCAATCTCTTGGGCACGCATGAATTTTCTCATAATCCAGCCCTAATCCGCGTATGATTTTTTTCGCCTCATAATATTTCTTCGGCAGGCTTATCTAAGGAAATGCAACCGATAATACACCAAGTAGCTGTGTGAACGACTCCTGTGACCACCCACGCAAGACTTTCCTGTGATATAAAGTGACAAGAAATGACAACCTCGAATATGCTGTACATCCAGCGTATAAATCTGTGTCTGCTTGCTTCAAGAAACTAGTGTATATGTCTTGTTCTCTCATTTTATCATCATCGGCAAATGATGTACTCACATTCTCACCCACACCAGGATCCAAGTCAACTAATTCAGACTGAACACCATGTAGTTCCCCATCCAATGATCTTGATAGTGATTGGAAGCTGTCGGTCATGGGGAAAATAGCACTTAAGAGTCCAGGAATGTCATGCAATCTTGTATTACTGCCTTCTACATCAGAATTGATTGGAAAAGCAGGAATATGAAAATTGTTGTTGTTATTTGACATGGGAGCAAATGCAAATGACGGTGAATCATACTCTTCTCCATGGCAAACCCATTTTGTATAACCCTGAATAATACCATCACATCTTAGGTGGGTTTTCACTTCGTCATAATTTTGTGTTGCTTTATTTGCACAGTTTACACAGGGACAAAGGATTTTATCACCAAGTGGAACATCACGGAAGGCAAAAGATATAAATTGCTCAACGCCGTCTTTATATGCAGTAGTCGATCTTGGTCTACTCATCCAACCTCGATCCATCCTTTTCCAGCTGTAGTACTAAAAGCAAAATAGATCAGTTTATAATTTTCCATATGTTGTTATACATTAAGTACAACAAAAGATAGTTGACGAATAAATGGGATAAACTAAAAAGTGCAAAAATATTGGCATCCCGGTCACCATCGGCACCTGGCTGCACCTTGCTACTTGGTGCCCCCTCCTCCCTACGATATGCATGGGTCTGCCTCTCAACCTCAGGTACGGTTGTTCCCCTGTCTTCCCTTCTTTCTTATTACTTCACAGTTTTTATGAACAACCATGGTTGCAGTATCTAGGGGGTATTCAGTGAACAGAATACACTGTGGTGCAGGGGCACCATTTTGTCCTATCAAAAAATTGAACTGCAGAAAGCACCCCAGAATCTATCTGAAGGAATTGACACAACAATTGTGACGTTACCAGCCCTAAAAGGCTACAACCCAGCGATATTATGGTATTGCATTTTTGTAATCATGGATGCCAATATTTTAGCCTTTTAAGCAGTCAGAACAATCATACATGTAATATCCAAAATATTGTTGCCTGTTGTGTAAATATGTGTGGGTCCCTTTTGAACTAAGCACTTCCGCCTGTAAACTTTTAAACTAGGTCGTTCCAGTTGGTAATAATATTCATATGCCTATGTCACATGTTACCTTATTCATTGTTTATCTTTTACTCCCTGGGTCAATAAATATAAGGGAGTTTAGATCACTACTTTAGTGATCTAAACGTTCTTAACATAGAATTGTTTTTTTACAGAGGGAGTACATTCTTTGTTTTCTATTAAACCGTTCCAAAGAATTCTGGTTGTATGTATTTATAGATCGAAATCAAGGGATGTGAGTGTATTAACATAGAAACATGGTTTTAAGTAGATAGACAACAAAATGTAAGTCTGCTAATTGAACAATCTTGGCTACTAACTACTAAGGATATAACAGATGAATGAGATAATCATTCCGCACTTGCCAAAATTAGGGCATGAACCTATCCGAGTAAAGAACAACTCGACCAGAACTGAAGTTTGCAATGGAATGAACAATTTTGATCAAAAAACATCCACACTGTCACCTCTATTCCAAGCAAACTATTTAAATTTTCTTCCATAAAAGAAAATGAGAAAGACAATATCCTGCTAATTTATTTCAAAAGACAGCTTGAATTAGCCCATACATGTCTCCTGTTAATACCTCAACTCAACAAGTACATTTGGACTACAGTACAACAAGTACGTCCTACTCTTCTCCCCTAATTCAGTAGCTACTCTAATACAGTAGCTCCCGGCTGTTGAATCAAGAAGATGCTTACCTGATCTGTTGTTCAAAAGCTGTCGGTTGGGACCGATGATATTGTCACTTCTGTGATTCTGTCCATGAATATGAAATCTCCCGAGTCCATGTGGTAGGACGAAGCAGCGGGGAGGCCGGCGGTGGATTGCCCCTGAGATTGCGGCGACTATGGAGCTTGGGCTGGGGGGAGACCGATGTCTTGGTGGCAGGAGAGTTGGGCTAGGGGGAGACCAGCGTCGACTGGGGAGCTTCGGCTATTGGAAACCTGTGTCCGGCGGCTGTGGAACTTGCCTGGAAGGAGCGGCGGGGGGCAGTGGGGTAGCTCTGGCCAAAGGCACCGTCGTCGAGCGTCGGGGGGCAGAGTGAGGAGAAGTGGGAGTTCAGGTTGGGGGCAAGTGGTGGTGGCGCGAGATCTATGCAAGGGGCGACTGTCGACGGCTTGAGGGATCTGTGGGGCAAACGGCGGTGGCTGGGTCGGAGGCGCCGAGCGGCAGCGCTGCTAAGGATGAGCGGCTGCGCTAAGGGTCAACGGGGCGGTCTATTTAGTACTACTAGTAGTACATATCAACCTAAAAAAAGATAACATATCCGATTACATATCAGATTGCAAAAATATCAACCTAAAAAAAAGATTGCAAAAATATCAAAGGGTATATAGGTCATTCCACCTAGATTTATCAAGTCAAAATAAATTAAAATAATATGAAAACAGCAATCAAAGCAATTTATCAAGAAATTATTTTAAAATATATATAAGTCTAAATAAAATGTGGCAAATCATCAGCTGTCAAACATAAACAGGATAAAAAATCATCAAATCCCTTGTATCTTTGGGATGATTAAGGATTTTTTTTCGAGGGAGGGATGATTAAGATTTTTGTTTTAACACGAGAATATTACAAAGGTAATATTATTTTACTTAGGATAATAATACGGATGTGATTATTAAGGTGACAATCAAATAACAAAATGCCCCTTAATCAGTTTTTCGTGCAATTACTCGGATCATCTATTGGAATTTTAACACACCTATAATTTTAGTAGCCTTTTGAGTAAAAGATATGATTTATTAATAGAGTCGCATACTAAAACGTCTCCTAAATCGTCTCTAAGGTAATTAAAATTATATACTATTTTCTAAATGGCCAATTATAAGCATAAATTTGTGACGCTATATAAACGTCTTAAGAAGCGTCTTTAGCTTGATATTGTTCATGTATGTAGAGGCGAATACAAATAGCGTCTCAGAAAAAGCGACCATACAAGTCAATTTTGTTGTAGTGTGGGTGTGCATCCAGCTGGCTTGCTCACGAAGACCTGGGGCAATTTGAGGAAGCCCATCCTTGGAATATACAAGCCAAGTTATATAATAAAGATTCCCACTAGTATATGGTGGTGACAAAGCAAGAAGCTCTCAATCATGAAGAACATGGTGCTATTATGAAGCACAAGTGTGGAAAAAGATAGTAGCATTGTCCCTTCTCTCTTTTTCTCTCTTTTTTTTTGTTTGGGCTCTTTGGCCTCTTTTTTTTATTTCCTCACATGGGACAATGCTCTAATAATGATGATCATCACACTTTTATTTACTCACAGCTCAAAGCTTAGAATGATGATGACTTTATAGGAAATGCCTCGGGCAGTGTACCAGGATGTGCAACGATCTAGCTTGGCGTATGACATTGAAACATCTCGCTAGCTATCTTACAATCATGCAATGGCAATATGAGAGTGACGGCACAAGTCATGATATGGAACGTTGGGAGTTGCATGGCAATATATCTCGGAATGGCTATGAAAATGCCATAGTAGGTAGGTATGGTGGCTGTTTTGAGGAAGGCATATGATGGGTTTGTGCACAGGCGAAAATTGCGCGGTACTAGAGAGGCTAGCAATGGTGGAAGGTGAAAGTGCATCTATACCATGGACTCACATTAGTCATGAAGAACTCACATACTTATTGCGAAAAAAATTATTAGTAGTCGAAACAAAGTGCTAAACGCATACTCCTAGGGGAAGGTTTGGTAGGTGTAAACCATCGCGCGATCCCGACCGCAACACAAAGGATGACAATCAATAGAGGTTCACCATACGTGCATGTTACGGGAATCACTAACTTCAACACAAGTATTTCTAGATTCACAACACCCTACTAACATAACTCTTAATATTACCAAATCCACGTCTCAAAACTAATTGAGAGGAATCAAATTTCTCTTTCTACTCAACGCACAAGAAGATGGAAGTTTTTGTATCCTCTTTGGGTACCTATCACCTTTGGGACTACTTTCATAGCACAAACCAACTACCAAGTCACGCACCGCCGTTCTCTAAAAGATCTAAGTGAAGCACATAGAGCAAAATGGTCTAGCTCAAAAGATATAAGTGAAGCACAATGAGCATTCTAGCAAAATCACGATGAGTGCATTTCTCTCTCAAAAGGTGTGTAGAAATGATGATTGTGACACAGCACAAAGAAAAGACTCCTACGATACAAGACGCTCCAAGCAAGACACATATTATGTGGTGAATAAAAATATAGCTCCAAGTAATGTTACCGATGGATTGAAGACGAAAGAGGGGATGCCTTCCAGGGGCATCCCCAAGCTTAGGATTTTTGGTGTCCTTGAATTTTGCTTGTGATGCCTTGGGCATCCCTAAGCTTGAGCTCTTTCCACTCTTTATCCCTTTGTCCATGAGAACATCACCCAAAACTTGAAAACTTCACAACACAAAACTTAAACAGAAACTCATGATATCATTAGCACAAGAAAACAAACTACCACCTCTTTAGGTACTGTAGCAATCTTGATTTCTACTTATATTGGTGTAAGATTACTGTATTCTCACTTTTCCATGGCTAGTAGCCCCCGATACTATCCATAGTTTCATCAAAACAACCAACCAACTCAACAAAAACAGAATCTGTCAAAAACAGACCAGTCTGTAGAAATTTGTATACTTCGTATACTTCTGGTACCTAAAACATTCTGAAACATTACGACTTCCTGGGAAAAATGCACATCAACCATAAGAAAAAAGAATCAACTCAAAAGATCTTCCTGAGTAAAAATGAAAAATAATCTCGTGAGCGAAAAGTTTATGTATTTTTCCAGCAGGGTCAAACAACCATCACCAAGACTAGTCATAAAGGTTTTGCTTGGCTCAAACACAAAAAGAAACAAAAAATACACTATCATAAGAGAATTATGATGGCGTGGACGCAACAAAATGGAAACAAAAATATAAATTCATTGGGTTGCCACCCAACAAGAGCTATTGTTTAACGCCCTTAGCTAGGCATAAAGCGATAGAATCACGTATCGTCGTCTTTGGTGCTCAAACCATAAGTAGCCCTCATCATGGATTCATAAGGCAATCTTATTTTCTTCCTAGGAAAATGCTCCATGCCCTTCTTTAAAGGAAATTGAAAGCTAATATTCCCCTCCTTCATATCGATCATAACACCGATAGTCCTTAGGAAAGGTCTACCAAGAATGATAGGTGTTGAGGCATAGTTTATGCCTAAGTAATTTTGGTGATTGATGACAGTACCGTACAGGACTAATCGTGTGTGTCAAGGTTTCAGGCAACACTCGTCAACGGCACAAGACGACACGACTCCTCTCTTCTGGAACGGAAGCACGGCGCCCTCCTAGATTCTCTTTATTTGAGTCATAGGAAAGCCGTACTATTAAGAGGGGATCCGTAGTGGAAAGGTTTGGGTGGAATCTATCTTTGCACACGCACACCTCTCTTTCTCCCTTTCCTTTATCTTTGGAGCGGCCCTCGCCGGTTTGTTCTTAGCTTCTCTGCAAAATGGTCCCCAGCGGTAGTACCGCTGGTCCCAACGGTAGTACCGCTGGACTGCCAGCGGTAGTACCGCTGCAGCCAGCGGTAGTACCGCTGGCTGGTGGTAGTACCGCCCTTGGTCAGCGGTAGTACCGCTGGCTGGCGGTAGTACCTCCCCTGGTCAGCGGTAGTACCGCTGGCTAGCGGTAGTACCGCCCCAGGTCAGCGGTAGTACCGCTCCAGGTGCCCTGTTCCACCTACCTAGCGGTAGTTCGTGGACGGACCCTTTTGCGAAGACTTTCTCGGCGGTAGTAGTGCTTTTGCACTACCAAGGGCCAGCGGTAGTACCGCTGGTGCCAGCGGTAGTACCGCTGGAAGCCCCAGCAGTAGTACCGCTACTCCCAGCGGTAGTACCGCCAGGCAGTGGTATTACTGCTCCTTCCCAGCGGTAGTACCGCTGGATCTCGGGTAGAGAGTGGGAAAACAGTCTGAATTTTCCCCCCACTATATAAAGTGTTCTTCTAGCTGAGGAACCTCATCTCTTACCTCTCTAAGCTCCATTGTTGCTCCACAAGCTTAAAAGTGCCCGATCTCTCTCCCTAGCCAATCAAACTTGTTGATTCTTTAGGGATTGGTTGAGAAGGCCTAGATCCACACTTCCACCAAGAGAAAAGTTGATTCCCCCACCTATCCCTTGCGGATCTTGTTACTCTTGGGTGTTTGAGCATCCTAGACGGTTGAGGTCACCTCGAAGCCATATTCCATTGTGGTGAAGCTTCGTGGTCTTGTTGGGAGCCTCCAAGCTTTGTGTGGAGTTTCCCCAACCTTGTTTGTAAAGGTTCGGTCGCCGCCTTCAAGGGCACCTATAGTGGAATCACGGTACCTTGCATCGTGCGAGGGCGTGAGGAGAATACGGTGGCCTTAGTGGCTTTTTGGGGAGCATTGTGCCTCCACACCGCTCCAACGGAGACGTACTTCCTGTCAAAGGGAAGGAACTTCGGTAACACATCCTCGTCTCCATCGGTTCCACTTGTGGTTATCTCTAACCTTTACTTTGTATTTGCTTTTACTTGTGACTATATCTTACTTGTCTTAATAGGTCTTGTTGATAGCTTCTATAGGGGTCACCTCTTTGTCATATTATTTGTGAACCCGTATAGTGTTTACCTTAACTTGTTAAGATTAATTAAAAAGTGGTCGTTGTCTATTCACCCCCCCTTCTAGCCAACCATATCGATCCTTTCAATTGGTATCAGAGCCACGTCTCTTTATTAAGGGTTTAACCACCCGAAGAGTATGGAAGGCGAAGAGGAAGTGAACCATGGGCAACCCGAGGGCATGGACTTGACTTCGGTCACAAGGGACGACTTGAATACGGCTATGGCAGCCCTCAAGACGTCCTTGACGAGCAAAGTCAAAACCATGCTTAAGGAATTAATTGATGGTCTTAAAAGTTCACCCGAACCGGCTTTAGTGGTTAAACCCACCATTTCCGATTCGGAGGCCAACTCCTCTAAGGAAGCGGCTAAAGGTATGCAACCTGCTTCACCTCACGAAAAGGATGGGACTGGAACACATGCCTCTGTTCCACCTCCCATGACTTATGGAGGACCCGTTCTCGCACCTCGTCTTAATCCTGTTGGTCCTCCTCCTAAACTTGTGAAAGGTGACTTTGCTAACTGGGTATTTTCTATTAAGCCTCATTTGAATCACAGCTCAACAAACTTGTGGAGAATTATCGAGCAAGGATATTACCCCCATGACCCAAGCAACCTCACTCCAAGAGAAGATGCAGACAATCAATATAATCACTCTGCGCTGTTTATCCTTCAGTCTGCTGTGCCACCTGAAGATCTTCCCCACTTACGTCCCTTTACATTGGCCAAGGATTGTTGGGAGCATATTATGGTGTTGTATAAGGGAAGCTCAAGTATTCAACGATCCAACTATGAAGTGATACTTGATCAGGCCGATGAGTTTGTGATGAAGGAAGAAGAGGACCCTCGTGATCTCTATCGGAGGGTGACTGCTATTGCTGTGGCACTAAAGGATCATGGAAGTAAGGATGTGGATGACACTTGGGTCAAACGCAAGTTTCTCAAAGCCATCATGCCTTTCAACAAAGCCATGTCATCTGTCATTCGTCAGCGGCCAGACTTTCACTCTTTGTCTTCCAGTGAAGTGTTGGATGAGTTCATTGCAATGTCAATCATGAACAAAACAGCCGACAATGCACTTGCTCGTGTCCGATCAAAAACCACTTCACCCAAACTTGCGTTGAAAGCAAGAGTAATGCTTGAAGAAGAAGAAGAAGATGAGGAAGAGGAGAGCTGCCCGGAAGACACAAAGTATGCCTATCATGAGCACATGGCTCTTGCATCAAGGCAATTCTAGGGAAATAAAAGGAACTCAAGACCAACCTTCAACAAGAACAACTCAAGTGGTTTCAAACCCAAACAACGAGTAAGGACATGTTATAACTGTGGCAACGTGAGTCACTTCGTGGCAGAATGTCCATATGAGAAGAGAGAAGACAATGGAGGCAAGCTCATTCGCAAAGACAAAACCAAATCTTTTCCAATCAAGAACAACTTTGTGAAGAAACCTCACCCAAAAGGAATGGTGGCCCTGGAGGAGTATCCTTTTGATGATGATGATGATGATGATGATACAGTGGCAACGGCAACTGTTGCTATAGCCACTACCCCTTCCCAGAAGATGTCTCTCTTCAACGCCCCCAACGAGAACCACATCACCAAGTGCCTCATGGCAAAAGGTACCAATCAGGTAACTTCTATCATTAAGACCAACATTACTTCTGCTCCTTCATTGTTAAATTGTGTAGAAGATAGTGATGTTGGAGAACTTAATGAGCATGATCTTGATAAGTTTCTATGCACTATTAAGGGAGAAACCAAGAAGCATTTTGTTGCTCTCTTGGAACAACTGGGTGAGGCCACTGACCTTATTGTGTCTCATGAGGAGACCATCTCCGAGCTTCATGGACATAGTCGTGACTATGCCGATGAAATTGCCGAATTATCTAGTACTCTAGAAGAAGAGAGCACTCTTCGTTTGGCTCTTGAGGAGTCATATAACGATGACTGCACTAAAATTCAAAAGAAACTAGATCATGATGTTGTTCTTACTCGCATGCTTAAATCTGAAAAGTATGCTCTTGAGGTTGGCCGTGACAGACTCAAAGAAGAATTTGACATACTTGACAAGGCCCACAAAGCCTTGAAAGGTGCTCATTTCGCTCTGAAAGAGTCTCATGATCAACTCCAAGCAAAGCTTACCAAGGAGATCTCTACTTGTCCTCCCTTTGTGCTAATTGATAATACTTGTGCAACTAACCCCTGTTGTGAGCATGTTCATCTTGTGGAAGAAAATGCCAAGTTAAAGGAGAAACTTGAGAAGGGCCTTGTGTCATGCAGACAAGGTGAGAAGAGTCTGAACGACCTCTTGAGCACTCAAAAGGGTGTTGTAGGAAAGGAAGGACTTGGACTTACCTCCAAGTCAAAAGGTAAAAGAAAGAACAAGAGCAAACAATCTCTCACCCTCATGGACATCTTTGTCAAGGAGGGTGAGGGGACTCAGAAGGTGAACAGGAACAAGGTGGACTATGGGAACCTCAAGAAGGGCAAAGCCGCTACTACTAACACAGCCGGCAAACTCAATTCCTCTTATGTGTTATGTTGTGCTAGTGATGGGCATGTTTATGCCAGATTTATTGGTTCCTACGATGAAGATATTGAATGGGCTATCTGGGTTCCTAAGACCCTTGTCTCTAACATGAAAGGACCCATTAAAAAATGGGTACCTAAAACCAAGCCTTGATCTATTGCAGGAGTTTGCTTCCGGTGGGGTGTCATGGTTGCTCGATAGTGGAGCAACAAATCATATGACCGGAAGCAAGGACTTAGTGGTGGATGTGCATCCTTCTCCATCTATGCCCACCCATGTCCAATTCGCTGATGCATCCTCGTCAAAGGTATTGGGATTTGGTAAGGTGGTCGTCTCTCAAGATTTGTCTATTGAGAAGGTCATGCTTGTTGAGTCTCTTTCCTACAATTTACTTTCCGTTCGTCAACTTGCAATCATGGGTTTTTCCACATTCTTTAATATTGACACTGTGGTCCTCCTAAGGAGCAAGACTCTTAAAGTAGCCTATGTTGGACATGTCGAAAATGGTCTCTATGTGGTAAACTTTTCAAAGCGACCCACTAAGACTGCGACATGTCTAATGGCTAAAGTTGACGTGGGTTGGCTTTGGCATCGCCGTTTACCTCATGTCAATATGAGGTCTTTGCAAAGTCTTCTGACAGGGGACCATGTTCGTGGACTAACAAATGTGAGCTTTGCTAAAGATCGTGTTTGCAGTGCTTGCATTGAAGGAAAGATTCATGAAACTGCTCATCGTCCAATAACTCTTATCTACACTAAAAGGCCATTGGAACTTCTTCACATGGATCTGTTTGGTCCTCCAACATTTGATAGTCTTGGAGGCAGAAAGTATTGCTTAGTCATTGTTGACGATTACTCAAGATATACCTGGGTATATTTCTTCAAAAGGAAGAGTGAAACTCAACAAACGGTCATCAACTTTGCCAATGAAGGGCAACGTCAACATGAAGCAAAGATCTTGATGATTAGGAGTGACAACGGCACCGAGTTCAAGAACTATACCCTAGATGAGTTTCTAGGTCATGAGGGAATAAAGCACCAATATTCTGCACCATATACCCCTCAGCAAAACGGCGTGGCAGAAAGGAAGAACCGGACCTTGATAGACGCTGCAAGAACAATGATGGCAGAATTCAAATCTCCATACAACTTCTGGGCAGAGGCCATCAACACAGCATGTCATGCGTCCAATTGGCTCTACATCCGCAAAGGCTTGAACAAGACTCCGTATGAGATTCTAACTGGAAACAAACCCAACCTCAAGTACTTCCGGGTATTCGGTTGTAAGTGTTTCATTCTTAAAAAGGGAGCTCGGTTAGCTAAATTTGATTCTAGAGCACATGAGGGTATCTTTGTTGGTTATGCTACAAACTCTCATGCTTACCGTGTCCTCAACAAGTCCATCGGACTAATTGAGGAGACGTGTAACGTGGAGTTTGACGAAAATAATGGCTCCCAAGTGGAGCAAAGTGGTCTTTGTGATATAGGTGATGAAATTCCTCCCGAAGCCATAAGAAGAATGGGGATTGGTCAAATACTCCCCATTGAGGAACCCCTTGTGGCCGAAGGAGAAGGACAATGCTCTACTCGAGTGGAGCCATCACCCCCACAAGCCCCACACACTTCCGACGAACAAAGAGAAGACTCTCAACAAGTTGATCAAGCTCTCGGTCAAGATCAATTGCCTAACAATGGTGATATGCCCACTCAAGCACTACCCCAAGACCTTGAACCAACACGAGATCAAGATCAAGAGCAACCACTAATACAAGATCAAACCAGTGATCTTGCTCAAGTCGAAGGACAAGATGATCAGGAAACTGCCTCACAATTCCCGTCTGGAGCTCCAACAACCGGCTCAAGACGCAAGAACAAACAAGCAAAACAAGGCGACGCACCTCCATTATCTAATGAAGAACTCTTGGAGCGTCGAGCAGCCAAGAATGCGAACAAGCTGAGAGTCAAATCACATCTTATGAAGAATGTTCTTGGCAGTTTAAAAGGGGGAGTATCTACTCGTCAACAGCTTTGGAATTATTGTGAGCATCACGCGTTTGTCTCGTATTGTGAACCTCAACAGGTACAGGAAGCGCTCGATGATGAGGATTGGCTTATGGCCATGCACGAAGAACTTAACAACTTCGACCGCAACCAAGTATGGGATTTAGTGCCACGACCAACGAAGGAACATAATGTCATTGGGACCAAATGGATATTTAAGAATAAGCAAGATACAAATGGAATTGTGATTCGAAACAAGGCAAGATTGGTGGCTCAAGGCTACTCCCAAGTCGAGGGTATCGACTACGGTGAAACCTTTGCCCCTGTTGCTCGTCTAGAATCTATTCGCATGCTACTTGCTTTTGCTTCTCATCATAACTTCAAACTACAACAAATGGATGTGAAAAGTGCATTTCTTAATGGTCCTTTAAATGAGTTGGTATATGTCAAACAACCCCCGGGATTCGAACATCCCAAGCTCCCCAATCATGTGTACAAACTCAATAAGGCACTCTATGGTCTTAAACAAGCCCCACGCGCGTGGTATGAGTACCTTACTGAGTTGTTACAAGATTGTGGGTTTGAAATTGGGAAGATTGATCCCACTCTTTTTACTAAGAGGGTTAAAGGGGATTTGTTCATATGCCAACTATATGTTGATGATATTATCTTTGGCTCTCCTAACATTTCATTCAATGAAGAATTTGCTGCGCTAATGACTGAGAAGTTTGAGATGTCCATGATGGGAGAGTTGAAGTTTTTCCTCGGATTCGAGATTAAACAAGGTCTAGAAGGGACATTCATCAAACAAGCCAAGTACACTCAAGACATGCTCAAACGGTTCGAGCTCGAAGATGTCAAACCGGTCAAGTTTCCCATGCCAACCAGATGCAAGCTTGACAGTGATCCCAATGGTAAAGCAGTGGATCAAAAGGTATACCGCTCCATGATTGGATCCCTCCTTTACCTTTGTGCATCTAGACCGGATATTATGTTGAGTGTAGGGATATGTGCACGGTTTCAATCTGCACCAAAAGAAAGTCATTACATGGCTGTCAAACGAATCTTTCGATATTTGGCTCATACCCCAAACTTTGGCCTCTGGTATCTCAAAGGAGCAAACTTCAATATAGTTGGCTATTCTAACTCAGATTGGGCTGGAGATTGTGTGGAGAGGAAGTCAACATCTGGAGGGTGCCAATTCCTTGGTCGCTCTTTGCTAAGTTGGTCTTCAAAGAAGCAGAACCGTGTCTCCTTATCATCCACCGAAGCTGAGTATGTGGCAGCTGCAAGTTGTTGTGCACAATTGCTATGGATGAGGCAAACTTTAAAGGATTATGGTGTCACTTGTGACAAAGTGCCTCTTCTATGTGACAATCAAAGCGCCATCAAGATTTCCCTCAACCCAGTGCAACATAGCAAAACCAAACATATTAATATTCGTCATCACTTCATCCGTGAACATATCAAGCTAGGTGATATTGAGGTTCACTTCATTCACACTGAAGAGCAACTTGCAGATATTTTCACCAAGCCACTTGATGAAGCAAGGTTCCGGGAGTTAAGGCATGAGCTAAATATCATTGATTCAAGTAATGTGGATTGAAACTAGGCATATTGCACCTCACTTCACATTCCATCTTGGTCTAGATGTAGGCATGGACATAGGGGGAGTGTTGTTCTCTCAATAAACTCTCCCTCCCCCTATTATGCGTAAATCAATCTAGTCTTTCACTTTAGCCATTGTCAAATGGTACTTGTGCTTCAAAGACGAGCATTGGTCATGAACCCAAGGATAATTCTTCGCGGTGTCATACCATTGTCTCAAACATAGGTGGCCATGGCCACCGCCCCTCCATCCTCTCGTGCGTATAAAGGAGAGGATATACAATGACAAGTCAGTACATTTTCTTGGAAGTCATCCCTTCTTACTCACTTGTCATATGCCCAAGTCCCTCTCTTTTCTTAAAGCCGCGCTGCGACATTTGCAGCGGTACTACCGCCAGGGTAGCGGTACTACCGCCAGGACCCCAGCGGTACTACCGCCAGGGGTAGCGGTACTACCGCCAGGACCCCAGCGGTACTACCGCCAGTGGTAGCGGTACTACCGCCAGAGCTCAAAATCTAACTCGGCCGGCTGGAATATTTCTAGGGTTTCGAGGGGGAGCGGTACTACCGCCAGGGGGAGCGGTACTACCGCCAGGACCCCAGCGGTACTACCGCTGCACTCTAGTGGTACTACCGCCAGGTCAGCGGTACTACCGCTGCACCCCAGCGGTACTACCGCTGTCCGTACCCCTTGGGCTATATAAAGGGAGGGGGAGCCCGATTTTCAATCTGTTTCTTCTTCCTCGCGGCTCCTCCCTCCCCTACCCCGAAAACCCCCCGATTGGATCTCACTTCGTGGAGCTCTTTCTCCCCGTTGGTGTGGAAAGGCTGCTTCACTTCTTCTTCCTCCTCCAAAGCCATGAATCCCGGTAACAAAAGCTCCTCCCTTCTTCTATTTGGTTGTTCTTCATGTTCTAGGGTTAGGAGCATTGGGGATTGGATTCATCTTGTTGATCCTATGGTTAGTTATTGGATGGCATGAAGGAAATTTTTGAGGGGAGTATAGGTCCAATGGTTGTTGTTATGATTGCTGCCATGGTTTAGGATTTCACCGTCTTAGATCGAATATTTGAACTTTTGGATTAGATCTGAAACGTGCTCTCTCTTGCCTAGGCATGTTTGTACCTCGTATTACTATGTGTTCCTCTTGTCATTAGGGCTGGGGTGTACGCCTTAATGTTCATATTCAGTCCATGCCCTCGAAAACGAGTTTTATATGTGTAGATCTGAAAGTCAAACCCCCAGCGGTACTACCGCCAAGGGTAGCGGTACTACCGCTATGACCCCCAGCGGTACTACCGCCAGGGCTGGCGGTACTACCGCTAGGCCCCAGCGGTACTACCGCCAGGGTGGCGGTACTACCGCCAGAAGCATTCACGTTGTATTTCTCTTTTGCTTAGCAATGCATGTTTTCGTTTTCTGCTCTTTCAAGATCCATTGCCTTGACTTTTCTTGTCGCCTCTTTTTCGCTTTGTGGTCTGTGTCACAGGTGGCTCTGCTCGCCGTTCGAACCCCCCACGGGACACGGCATCCAAACAGTTTCGCAACACAGAGGCGCCCGAGGGGTCTGCCACGTCTGGTCTCCCCCCTAAGAAGAAGTCCTTCAAGAAGGTCGCTCATAAGGACAAGAGGGTGAATATCCGCACAATGTCTCCCAAGGACTTTCTGCAATTTCGCACCAAGAACCACTATCTCCAGGAGAGGGAGAAGATCGATGGTGTTGAAAATGTCTGGGTTAAGGACCATTGCCGGATATATCGAGATGTCATTGCAAACTTCAAGAAGAACTATGTCTCTGTCCAGTGGATTGATCTGGCACACCTTCAGCGGCACACAGAGTACTTTGGTGATGCCCTTGCTTTGATTGACAAGATGGGCCTCAAAAACATCATCACCTTCAGGACGGATTTTGATCCTACGGCAGTTTCTCAGTTCTATGTCACTGTTCACTTCTCCCATGATGAACAGCGCTCCATGATATGGATGACTGGGTCAAAGAAGATGACTGGTTCCTGGACAGAGTTGATGCAGTTCCTGCACGTTGATTTTCAGGGTGCTGACACCCCTCTTAGGCTGCGTCCTCACGCTCCAGTCCCCTCTGATAAGGGCCTCGCAAAGGACAGACTGCAGACACTATATCTGAGGAAGGGGGTGCTTCCCAAGCACCTGGACATCATGCACCGCATCTTTCGGAACACCCTCTTCCCTCGGAGTGGTAACTTCGATGAGGTCCATGGCTCCTTGGCTGAGATGTTGTTACTGTGTGAGGAGGCTATGTCTGCGGAGTCTGCTCAACTGGATATTGCAGATGTGATGTTCACAGAACTATGGAACTGCATCATCAACCGTAAGGTCCCTATCTACGGGCCTTACCTGTTTGCATACATCTGCCATAAGTGGCAACAGGCGTTTCCAGATGAGGTTCTCTACGCACAGTCTGACTACATTGTGCATGACCCAATCAAGCTACGCGTCAAGGACAGGTGGGCCAACCCATCCTCATCTTCTCAGCACATGGACACTGATACAGAGACAGCTGCTGGTAGAGGACCTGCCTCTCAGTCCCGCTCGTCTGCCATGCCATCTTGGGCTATCAAGTTGCAGGACAAGATGAAGACTCTCTTCTGTATGCAGGCCAAGGGTCAGTATCAGACACACGTGGCTCAGAAGCAGAGCCGCCAGAGGCATAAGCGTGTTCTCAGGACCTTGGATATGGACATCTCCAGTGGCTCAGAGGACGACATCATGCCTGAGGCCACTTGGATGCAGGCTCAGGGGTACCAGTGGTCGGGTGATGAGGCGCAAGAGGAGGAGGAGACTGACCAGGAGGGGACCAACGAGTCTGGTGATCCTGAAGATGAGGAGTAGCTACCTGTGGCATTAGGTGTGCCCCCTTTTTGGTGTCTTGTGCCAAAGGGGGAGAGAGTCTAGGGATTTGATTTCATTCGAACTTTGCATTGCTTTGCTTTATCTTGTTTGATTTGCTTTGAACTTGGTGTGCTTCGTTTGCTATCTTGTGTGAGACATGATCTTTCTTATGTGAGATTAGATTTATTTCCACCATATGCTGTGAGTCATATGTCATATATCTCTATCTTTGTACTCTCATATTATTATCCATGCAAATCCGGTATTGTCAGCAATCCACCAAAAAGGGGGAGATTGTTGAGGCATAGTTTATGCCTAAGTAATTTTGGTGATTGATGACAGTACCGTACAGGACTAATCGTGTGTGTCAAGGTTTCAGGCAACACTCGTCAACGGCACAAGACGACACGACTCCTCTCTTCTGGAACGGAAGCACGGCGCCCTCCTAGATTCTCTTTATTTGAGTCATAGGAAAGCCGTACTATTAAGAGGGGATCCGTAGTGGAAAGGTTTGGGTGGAATCTATCTTTGCACACGCACACCTCTCTTTCTCCCTTTCCTTTATCTTTGGAGCGGCCCTCGCCGGTTTGTTCTTAGCTTCTCTGCAAAATGGTCCCCCAGCGGTAGTACCGCTGGACTGCCAGCGGTAGTACCGCCCTTGGTCAGCGGTAGTACCGCTGGCTGGCGGTAGTACCGCCCCTGGTCAGCAGTAGTACCGCTGGCTAGCGGTAGTACCGCCCCAGGTTAGCGGTAGTACCGCTCCAGGTGCCCTGTTCCACCTACCTAGCGGTAGTTCGTGGACGGACCCTTTTGCGAAGACTTTCTCGGCGGTAGTAGTGCTTTTGGACTACCAAGGGCCAGCGGTAGTACCGCTGCTCCCAGCGGTAGTACCGCCAGGCAGCGGTAGTACCGCTCCTTCCCAGCGGTAGTACCGCTGGATCTCGGGCAGAGAGTGGGAAAACGGTCTGAATTTTCCCCCCACTATATAAAGTGTTCTTCTAGCTGAGGAACCTCATCTCTTACCTCTCTAAGCTCCATTGTTGCTCCACAAGCTTAAAAGTGCCCGATCTCTCTCCCTAGCCAATCAAACTTGTTGATTCTTTAGGGATTGGTTGAGAAGGCCTAGATCCACACTTCCACCAAGAGAAAAGTTGATTCCCCCACCTATCCCTTGCGGATCTTGTTACTCTTGGGTGTTTGAGCATCCTAGACGGTTGAGGTCACCTCGAAGCCATATTCCATTGTGGTGAAGCTTCGTGGTCTTGTTGGGAGCCTCCAAGCTTTGTGTGGAGTTGCCCCAACCTTGTTTGTAAAGGTTCGGTCGCCGCCTTCAAGGGCACCTATAGTGGAATCACGGTACCTTGCATCGTGCGAGGGCGTGAGGAGAATACGGTGGCCTTAGTGGCTTTTTGGGGAGCATTGTGCCTCCACACCGCTCCAACGGAGACGTACTTCCTGTCAAAGGGAAGGAACTTCGGTAACACATCCTCGTCTCCATCGGTTCCACTTGTGGTTATCTCTAACCTTTACTTTGTATTTGCTTTTATTGTGACTATATCTTACTTGTCTTAATAGGTCTTGTTGATAGCTTCTATAGGGGTCACCTCTTTGTCATATTATTTGTGAACCCGTATAGTGTTTACCTTAACTTGTTAAGATTAATTAAAAAGTGGTCGTTGTCTATTCACCCCCCCCCCCCTCTAGCCAACCATATCAATCCTTTCAATAGGGCATGTAGGATTGCAATCAATGTCAAGCACAATGAAATCCACGGTAAATAGTTCCTATTTGCAATAATAAGAACATCAGTGATCCTTCCCATGGGTTTCTTGACAGTAGAATCCGCAAGATGCAAATTAAGAGAACACTCCTCAATCTCACTAAAACCCAGAACATCACATAAAGACTTTGGAATCGCGGAAACACTAGCACCCAAATCACACAAAGCATTGCATTCATATTTTTTGATTTTGATTTTGATAGTAGGTTCCCACTCATCATGAAGCTTTCTAGGGATAGAAACTTTCAATTCAAGTTTCTCTTCAAGATATTTTATCATAGCTTCGACGATATGATCGGTTAAGGCCTTTTTTGTGTAACGCCCCGGACAGACCCGCCGGTGGTCGTTACTCCTCGCGGGATCTAGACTGGCCCCACATATCAATACTAGTATTTTCTGCGCACTTTGTCCTCACTCATGCGCACCCGGGATGAACTTCCCGGTCGGTCACCCATCCTAGAACTACTTCAAGCAGAGCACGCTTAACCTGGGAGTTCTGTTCAAGTGGGCTCCCGGAACGTCATGAGCAACATCACTGTGCACCTGTCCGCAAACATCCGTGTAACCGCGAGGGTCGGCTCTGATACCAAACTTATAACGCCCCGGACACACCCGCCGGTGGTCGTTACTCCTGGCGGGATCTAGACTGGAACCACATATCAATACTAGTCTTTTCTGCACACTTTGTCCTCACTCATGCGCACCCGGGATGAACTTCCCGGTCGGTCACCCATCCTAGAACTACTCCAAGTCGAGCATGCTTAACCTAGGAGTTCTGTTCGAATGGGCTCCCGCAAAAGAAAGAATTCCTTATTGATATGAGTAGTCTATCATCCCTTATAAGCCAGGTGATCTGCAATCTCTAGCGTTAGCTAGACGAATGCTTATGACAACAAACCTTCTCCTGGAACGGCACCGAAGAATGCTGCTAGCACTCCCCGGCAATGAAACTAGAAGAATGTTGTTGATGGCCCTTTTTCTTAGTGTGGGCGGCTTTATGTTTTCTAGCTGGGACTTTCCTTTTCTTCTTCTAGAGAGAAGAAGATGCCTGCGACGTCTGGTTGATTTGAGTAATACAGAAAAATATTCGAATTTTGGAAAGGTTTCACAAAGATGATCAAAAGATGGTTGGATAGTTTCTTACTGGAGGAGCCGGGTTGAGAGCATTGAAGGGCTTCAAGCCAATTTGGTCACACATGCTTGAGTTTCCCCCAACAGTCTCTTCACAATCTTATTTATGTTATCTTCAACCAAAACCATTTTACTATATCTTTGTGGATCATCCACATGGGCAAAATAGTTGCACATCAGATCATTTGAGTGGCTCATTGGGAGGATCATCCATGATACGCAACACCAGGTCAAGTCCACTCCGGTTAAACCCCGAGACTATAGAGCCGCCAATTTTGGAAATAAAAAAGCAAACTTATCACGTTCTTCTTGAGAAGCCCGACCAGGAAGTTCAAACTCCACAGGAAGGTTGTCTGATCTATAACACATCAGGGGGTTCTTGTTCGCCGAGGCAGTGTTCCAATAATAAATCCAAGTTTTAGCCCACCCTTTGGGGTGACTTGGCAGAATAGCAGAAGGAAAGCTGGCATCTCTACGTCTTTGAAGTGAAATTCCACCTAGCAATTGGCTAGGACCATCTGTGCACTCAGTCTGGCAGTTCAAATAGGAGAACTCCACAAAAAGTGGAATAGCGGGTTCCATTTCCATGTACACCTCACATAAGACTTGAAATTGGTAGAGGTCAAATATGGACTCTCTGGCCAAATCTTGCGGATGAAGGTGAAGGAAGTTGAGTGCATCCCGGGAGAACTTTGACCCAGGAGGATAAAATGAAAGCACAATTGCTCCCTAGGGTTGTTTTGATAATTGATCACAACATATGCATCATTGGACTAATATGTTTATCCAAGTATATTTCAAAAAAGTTCAAAAGATGTATTGGCTAAAGGCTTATGTGGAGATGCCCCTTGATGCAAGAAAGGAATAATATTGGCCCACGCTTTAAGCTAGAAGACTCTGCATTTTATATTTGTGAGAAATCACTTATGAGTCCATAGGAAAGCAATACTATTAAAAGGGGTGAGGTATTAAAATGAACTGGTTGCTCAAGTTCTCAAAGATAGCCACCAAAAATACTCAATCATTTTCCCACATAACCATTCTGTCCAAAGCCTCATACACAAAATCGTTGCCACCAAGTTTCTCTATTCGGCCCTACCGATTTTCATCTCACACAGAACCCTAGCCAAATCCACCAAATTGGTGCAACCGAAATTGTGTTGGTGCTAACGAGTTTAGGTGACCAACTTTCTGTTGCCTCGGTACACAAAATCAGAACTTCCAAGTTTGGGTATCGGTGTCACCGAGTTGTGTCATCTGACCATTAGACACCTTTTCGGTGTCACCGAGTTGTATATATCAATTCCACCGAGATTCAAAAGTTGCTACCTTTAGTGCAAGTCGGTACCACCAAGTTCAAGACTTTGGTGTCACCGAGTTGGTCACTTTAGGTGTAACGGTTGGATTTTGGGGACAACCTATATATACCCCTCCACCCATCTCTCATTATAGATAGAAGCACTTAGAACACACACTTCATTCCCACATCCATTTTTTTGAGAGAGAGCCACCTAATCATGTGTTGAGACCAAGATATTCCAATCCAATCATTTGAAACTTGATCTCTAGCCTCCCCAAGCTGCTTTCCACCAAATAAATTTCTCCTACCCACGACTATTCTGTGAGAGAGTGGTTGTGTGTTGAGGAGACTATCTTTAGAAGCACAAGAGCAAGGAGATCACCATTCTACCACATCTCTTACCTTTTGGAGGGTGGTGCCTCCTAGATTGGTTAGGTGTCGCTTGGGAGCCTCCTACTTCGTGTTGTGGAATTGAACCCAGATGTTTTTAAGGGCAAGGAGATTGCCTACTTCGTGAAGATCTACCGTGAGTAAGGCTAGTCCTTCATGGGCGAAAGCCATGGTGGAATAGACAAGGCCGCTTCTTCATGGACACATTGCGGGTGGATCCCTCCATGGACTCTCGCAGCCATTACCCTCCGTGGGTTGAAGTCTCCACTAACATGGACGTACGATAGCGCCACCTATTGGAACCATTCCAAAAATCACCATGTCAACCTCATGCATTTGATCTCCCTGCCTTACTCCTTTACTTTACACTTGCATGTTTTACATTCCTCTGCTATACTCTTAGAACTCCATGTGTAGGGTGTACTTGACTTGCCATAATTGCTAAAACTAGCCCACAACTAAAGTTGGGAAAAGGTAAAGTTTTATCTTGTCAAGTAGTCTAATCAACCCCTAGAAATACTTTCGATCCTACAGAAAAGCCTCTAAAAAGGTGATCTATAAAAACTACAACTTCCCCTTCGTTGGGATTTGGGTGTGCCACTCCCTGACGAGCCCGCCAGCCAATTGCCTCTTTGGAAGGAAACAAACCTTGGTCTACATAATCGTTGAGTACCTCTTCTGAAACTTGTGAAGGAACCCAATTACACATGGAATTCTTTGACATAATGAAACACCTAGACACAAGCAAAGGAGTTGCAAAAACACTCGTGTTATAATCAAGTATAAGACAGTACAAATGTCTATAGCATAAGAGGCGCCCCAAAGATAAGTCAGTACCCAAAAATTCACAATATCTACATATGGCGGATTATGGTAATATGGACAAAATGACAATTATAAAGGCGCCTTACACCAAGTGGAAGGTTTCTAATTTTTCAAAGTGCGGGACAAACATGTTCCTACCAATTTGGCTATAATCATGGATCTACAAAAGGTTCAAAAAAAGAAGCGGTTGTAAACCTAAAGCATGAAAGCGGTAGTGGTCTGTGTTGCATGTTCCTAGGAGGGATCTGACCATACTACATCTAAAATGGAACCGCTACTTCCACCGCTTTGTTTTTACAAGAAATGGAGATTAGAAGCATGCAGGAAGCGACAATGGCAATGAACAATCAGGAGTGCTTTGGTTTCTCCAACGAACTTCGAACAAATAGAGTCAATATCTAAAAAGAAATAGAGATGGGGTACCTCGCAGGTCATCGGAGCCACCTAAAGCAATTGGATGAATCTCGGAGGAGATTGAGTGTTGCTGGTCGCCGAAGAAGGAAGATGCGAAGCAACAATGGAGCGACCAGCGGAAAAAGAAGAAGAGAAGGTGAGGTAAAGATGAAAAGAGGGGCCCTCCACCAATATTTATAAAGAAATACCCAATGTGCAGACTGCTAGGCACGGGAGGAGAGGAGTCGTAGTAAATTTTAGAGAAGGTGATGTGTCGATTCTCGGAATAAAGATAAACACAGAAATCTATTCTGATGTCACTGTGTCTGGCCTAAATTCTGGCGGGTGATGTCATAGGTAGACGGCGCAGGGAAAAATGCAAAGTCTAACGGTGCCATAAGCTGGCGTGTGGGGAAACTCAGAGGACAAAAAATACAAGGCAAAAGCTAACTCGCCTAATGGGAGTAAGGAAGATTGACATGAACAAGTTCAAATGACCCGGGGCCTAATGTCGGGGATATGACCACGCCGTATAACCCGTCGTTTTGGTCGGGTTAGACCATTGGCGGCTTAGGAAGCGTATATTCGACGGATCATAGAGATGACAGAGGCAAGCGAGAAGACATATGAAATGAAACGCCTGGTGGCCCAGTACCTAAAGATGACGACTCAAGGCCCATGAGGTGGAAGACTCTAGAAGCTTTCCTAACTTGGGAAACAAGACAAGGTAGAATTGTAATAGGTCATGAGTGTTTATTTGACCCGGACTCCATTGTAAACTCGATGCATTCACCTATATATAAAGGGGAGCCCTCGAGCCAAAAAGATCAAGCAAGAAACCCTCGAAAGCTAGGTTAGCTATTACGCATCCTTGTAATCGAGATCACCATCAATATAGACACAAAAGCGGGATCTAGGCCTTTACCATGTAACAAGATCACCATCTCTGTTCCCGATCAACCCCTTCGAGTTGCCATGTAGCGACAATGGCATCACACCTAAGTCCTTTCACGAGGACATCTGTCGTGACAAAACCACGACAGGTAGATTATTTTCCCATAACATTCCCTTGTCTCAAAACAAAAGTTTTAGAATCCAGATTACCAGAATGTCCAATTGCAGGATTCCTACCATCATCTGTTTCTGCTATACCAACGTCACTCATGATGATGACAAGCAACGAAAGATCTAATGATAAAAGGCAAAATAGAGGAAGGCAAATAAAAAACAAATTTTCTAAAGTGGGGGAGAGGAAAACAAGAGGCAAATGGAAAATAATGTAATTGCAAGAAGATGAGATTCTATGTGTAGGAATGACATAGATCTTGACTCGATCTTCCCCGGTAACGGCGCCAGAAATCTTGACTCCCCGCTAATAACCCACAAGTGTAGGGGATCGCAACATATGTAGAGGGTAGAGTATTCAACCCAAATTTATTGATTCGACTCAAGGGGAAGCAAAATAATATTCTCAAGTATTAGCAGCTGAGTTGTCAATTCAACCACACCTGAAAGATTAGTGTCTGCAAGCAAAGTATCAGTAGCAAACTAGTATGATAGGAACGGTGCCAGAAAAGGGTTTATTGACGGCAGACTATTCCTAACTAGTTGTATCAATGGCGCTAGTAAAATAGCACGTTGATAGGGGATTATTCTTGAGAATAATGCTTCCCCGGCTACAGCTCCAGAAAAGTCTTGCAACAAGTAACAGCAAAGTAGCACATAACAGCAGAGTAACAGCAGTAGCAAGGAACATCAGTAGTGACGAAAGCAGCAAGTAACAGCAGTAGTGACAGTAGTAGCAGCAAAGTAACGTAGAAAGGACCAGTAGTAAAAGACTCGTAGGCAGTGGATCGGTGATGGATGAGTATGCCGGATGTGATTCATCATGTAACAGCTATAACACGGAGATATAAGTAACTAGCTCCCGTTCGTCAATCTAATGTAGGCATGTATTCCGTATGTAGTCATACGTGCATAGGGAAAAGAAGTTGCATGACATCTATTGTCCATCCCTCCCGTGGCAGCGGGGTCCTAATGGAAACTACGGGATATTAAGGTTCTCCTTTTAATAAAGAACCGGACCAACGCATTAACACTTGGTGAATACATGAACTCCTCATACTATGGTCATCTCCGTGAGTGGTTCCGCCTATTGTCACTCCGGGGTTGCCGGGTCATAACACATAGTAGGTGACTACAACTTGCAATATAAGATCTAAAACACACATATGTTGGCGACAACATAATAGGTTCAGATCTGAAATCATGGCACTCGGGCCCTAGTGACAAGCATTAAGCATCACAAAGTAGTAGCAACATCAATCTCAGAACATAGTGGATACTAGGGATCAATCCCCGTCAAAACTAACTCGATTACATGATAGATCTCATCCAACTCATCACCTTCCAGCAAGCCTACGATGATATTACTCACGAACGGTGAAGAGCATTATGGAATTTGCGATGGAGGAAGGTTGATGATGACGATGACGACGATTTCCCCTCTCCGGAGCCCAGAACGGACTTCAGATCTTCCCTTCAAATGAAGAACAGGAGGTGGCGGCGCCTCCGTATCGTAAAACACGATGAATCCTTCTCTCTGATTTTTTTCCGGGCAAAACGGAATATATAGAGCTGAGTTTGGAGGCGGTGGAGCCTCGTGGGCCCCACAAGCCCTCACGGCGCGGCCTGGGGGTGGCTGCGGCCAGTGGGCCAACCCCCTCCAGTGGATCTTTGCGCAGGTATTTTTCTTTAATTCCAGAAAAAAATCTCCGTAAATTTTCAGGTCATTTCGAGAACTTTTATTTCTGCACAAAAACAACACCATGGCAATTCTGGTGAAAACAATGTTATTCCGGGTTAGTTCCATTCAAATCATGCAAATTAGAGTCCAAAACAAGGGCAAAAGAGTTCGGAAAAGTAAATACGACGGAGACGTATCAACTCCCCCAAGCTTAAAGTCTTGCTTGTCCTCAAGCAATTCAGTTGACAAACTGAAAGAGACAAAAGAAAAACTTTGACGAACTCTGTTTGATCTTGTTCTTGCAACTATGTCTAACTCATAACCAGAATTTCAGCAAGATCACAAGCAAACCACATAAGCTAATGACATCTAGGTCTCACGGTAAATTCATATCGATGGCATAATCAACTAGCGAGCAAATAATAATAAGTCTCAAACGTCAACACTTCAATCAAAACAATCATGAAGCAGTACGAATAGGTGGTATCTCGCTAGCTCTTTCTGAGACCGCAAAACATAAATGCAGAGCACCTTCAAAGACCAAGGGCTGACTAAACATTGTAATTCATGGCAAAGAAGATCAAGTCACAGTCATACTCAACACAGTTAAAAGCAAAGTATAAAAATGACAGAGGTGCTCTCTAATTGGTGCTTTTATAAGAGGAGGATGACTCAACAGGAACATAAATAGACATGCCCTTTGCAGAGGGAAGCATTGAATTGCAGAGGTGCCAGAGCTCAAGCTTTGAAAACAGAGATAATAATTTTGGGTGGCATGCTTTTCATTGTCAACGCAATGACTAAGAGTTCTCAACATCTTCCACGCTACACATGCTATAGGCGGTTCCCAAACAGAAAAGTAAAGTTTTGACTCCCCCACCACCAATCAATCACACTCCACGGCTAGCCGAATCCTCGGGTATCGTCCATACCAACATCAATCCTGGGGGAGTTTTGTTTGCAATTATCTTTTCGATTTGAGCATGGAACTAGGAATTCATATTACCGGCCCCTTTCTCGTGAATGATAGTGAATAAACACATATCGAGGATAACACGCCTAGCATGGAAGATACCAATAGCCCCTTGTCACCACATGAGCGGTTCGGGCATGCAAAACAGATTATTTCTTGAAGGTTTAGAGAGTGGCGCATGCAAATTTACTTGGAACGGCAGGTAGATACCGCAAATAGGTAGGTATGGTGGACTCATATGGAACAACTTTGGGTTTATGGGAGTGGATGCACAAGCAGTATTCACGCTTAGTACAAGTGAGGGCTAGCAAAAGACTGGGAAGCGACCAACTAGAGAGCGACAACAATCATCAAAATGCATTGAGATTAACTAACATTGAGTGCAAGCATGAGTAGGACATAAATCACCATGAACATGAACATCATAGAGGCTATGTTGATTTTGTTTCAACTACATGCGTGAACATGCGCCAAGGCAAGCCACTTGAAACATTCAAAGGAAGATACCATCCTATCATACTAGAACACAGTCATTTCAAAATTCATGTGGGCATCCAAGACAAACCATTATAAGCTCCTAGCTAAGTAAGCATGGCATAAGCAACTATGATCTCTAAGTTGTCATTGCAAACATGTTTCTCTCACAACAAAGCTGAATCAGGCACGATGAGCTAGTCACATTTACAAAACAAAATAGATCGAGTTCATACCAGCTTTTCCAGGCTCAGTCACTTCATCATATACCGTCATTATTGCCTTTCACTTGCACGACTGAATGATGTGAACAATAATAAGCGTGCTCGTGCATTGGACTAAAGCTGGAATCTACACGCAAACACAAAGGAGAAGACAAAGTAATATGGCTCTTTGAAAGCTAAACAGGTATGCATGCAAGAGCCACTAAACATTGTAACCAATATCTTCTACCTTGACCGAAAGAAAAAGAAAACTATTTACACGGGAAAACTCCCAACTAGCAAAAGAAGAAAAAGAAAATCTTTTTGGTTTTTTCTCAAACTAGACAGACTCACGAAAAGGAAACGAGAAAAAGAAAATAAACTAGCATGGATGATACAGTGGCAAAGTGTGAACACCAGCTAACAAAGTGAAAGCATAAGCAAGAATGTAAAGTCGATGAGAACACGTACTCCCCCAAGCTTAGGCTTTTGGCCTAAGTTGGTCTACTCCCAAGGATGGTCCTGGCGAAACCCAAAATCATAATGGGGGTTATACGGGAGCGCTACAGCCACTGCCTGAATAGCTGCCTCATGGAGACGAGCGGCCTTTGCCTCCCTCTCATACTCCTCTACCTCTCCTCTGGTTATGTAATATCTCCGTTTTACCTGAAAGTCAAAGAAAGCAGAAGCAGGAAGGGTAATATGGAAAACACGCTGCCGGTTAAATATCAAACGGTATAGGAGGGATTCGTCATCCCTCTCAAGGAACTGGTAGCGTGTCAAAGCGCCACGGTCAAGGAAAGTTGTATGGAGCGGGGGTTGCCCGCACCGTCAGGGCTTGTGGCCCACTCGTGCAGCCCTCAGACAAGCTCTTCGTCTCAGTATTTTTCAAAAATTCCAGAAAAAATCATACTTGATTTTCACGACATTCGGAGAACTTTTATTTGCGTTGTACTTTTCTACCGGACGCTAAAACAGAAAACAGGGAAAACTAAACTAAACCTATCATTTTTCTTCTAAGCAACCTAAAGTGAAAGCTTGGAACAGAGGTTTGTGACTCCTCGATTCATCCATCTCATGGTCATCGAAAGAAAATTCGTCAATGCGGTTGATCAAGTCTCCTCGACAAACCATTTCGAATCGCAAAAGAGAACGGAGAATTTTCGAATAGTCACTAGGTCACCTCAATGGGGATGTGTATCTCCCCAACAAGCAAATCATACTTCATCTTGACACGAGGAATAGGGCATTCAAAGCTCCCAATAAGAACCGATGAAGTTTTTTCGATAGCATTGATGCAATGTACTCGATATTGTTTCTTCGGAAAGTGCACCGTATGCTCATTACCGTTGACATGGAAAGTGACATTGCCTTTGTTGCAATCTATAACAGCCCCTGCGGTTTTTAAAAAGGGTCTTCCGAGGATGACCGCCATGGCACCATCCTCAGGAATATCCAGAATAACAAAGTCTGTTAAGATAGTGACGTTAGCAACCACAACAGGCACATCCTCGCAAATGCAGATAGGGAAAGTAGTTGATTTGTCGGCAATTTGCAGAGAGATTTCAGTGGGTGTCAACTTATCCAGTTCAAGTCAACGATAAATAGGGAGAGGCATAACACTAACACCGGCTCCAAGATCGCATAACGCAGTTCTAACGTAGTTGCCTTTAATGGAGCAAGGTATAGTGGGCACACCGGGATCACCTAGTTTCTTAGGAGTTCCACCCTTGAAGGTATAGTTAGCAAGCATGGTGGAAATCTCAACCTCAGGTATCCTCCTCTTATTAGTCACAATATCTTTCATGTACTTAGCATACGGAGACATCTTGAGTATATCTGTCAAACGCATTTGCAGAAAGACAGGTCTGATCATTTCAACAAATCGCTCAAAATCCTCATCATCCTTTTTCTTGGATGGGTTGGAGGAAAGGGCATGGGTTTCTGAACCCATGGTTCCCTTTATTTACCATGCTTCCTAGCAGCGAAGTCTTTCTTATGGTATCTTCTATTCTTAGGTTGTGGGTTATCAAGATCAACAGGTTCAATCTCCACATCCTTATCATTTCTAGGTTGAGCATCTTCATGAACATCACCATTGATATTATCATTAGGCTCATGTTCATCATGAGATTGTGTTTCAGCATCAGAGACAGAGACATCGTTTGGACTCTCAGGGGTAGCAGCTACAGGGTTGCTAGCGTGCAGGTTCCTATCATCTTTCTTCTTCTTTCTAGGATGACTAGGTGCATCAGTGCTAACTCCTTGAGAATCTTGTTCGATTCTCTTTGGATGACCCTCAGGATACAAAGGTTCCTAGGCCATTCTACTGCCTCTAGTAACGACTCTAACGGAATTGTCACTCAACTCATTGAGCAAGTCATTCTGAGTTTTAAGTACTTGTTCTACCTAAGTAGTAACCATAGAGGCATGTTTACTCAGAAGCTTAAGATCATTCACGTTGTTGTCCACACAAGCACTTAAATGACTAAGCATACGAGCATTCTGTTCCAATTGTCTGCTAACATAATCATTGAAACTCTGTTGTTTGGCAAAAAAAGTTATCAATTCATCCATGCATAAGCTAGCAGGTTTATCAAAAGGAATATCACTCTCATCAAACCTACGTAGAGAATTTACTTCTACTGCCTGTATCGGGTTATCCAGACCATGGATCTCTTCGATAGGTGGTAGATTTTTGACATCTTCAGATTTAATGCCTTTCTCTCACAGAGATTTCTTGGCTTCTAGCATATCTTCAGGACTGAGGAATAGAATACCTCTTTTCTTCGGAGTTGGCTTAGGAGGTGTGTTTGGGAATAGTCCAAGCATTCTCATTGCACAAAGTGTTATTCAGTAGAATCTCAGCTTGATCTACAATTCGTTCCCTAAAAACACAACCGGCACAACTATCTAGGTGCTCTTTGGAAGCATCGGCAAGTCCATTATAGAAGATATCAAGTATTTCATTCTTCTCAAGAGGGTGATCAGGCAAAGCATTCAGTAGCTGGATGAGCCTCCCCCAAGCTTGTGGGAGGCTCTCTTCCTCAGCTTGATTAAAGTCGTGTATTTCCTACAAGGCAGCTTGCTTCTTATGGGCAGGGAAATATTTTTGAGAGAAGTAGTAGACCATATCCTGGGGGCTACGCGCACAACCAGGAGCAAGAGAAGTGAACCAGGTCTTAGCATCATCCTTTAGCGAGAAAGGAAACAACTTGAGGATATAGTAGTGGCGAATCTTTTCCTCACTAGTGAATAGGGTGGCTATATCGTGCAGTTTGGTAAGATGGGCTACAACCGTTTCAGACTCATAACCGTGAAAAGGATCAGATTCGACCAGAGTGATTAACCCAGGGTCGACAAAGAATTCACAATCCTTATCGGTCACAAAGATAGGCGAAGTAGCAAACTTCGGGTCGTATTTCATCCTAGCATTTAGAGATTTTTGTTTCCACTTGCGCAGTAATTTCTCAACATCATAGCTATCCTTACACGCAAGAAAGTCCTCAGCTATCTCTCCCTCCATAACATAGCACTCAGGCATAACAGGCAATTCAGGCATAGTAGTAGGTTCTACTTCAATAGTATCAGCGGTTTCAGAAGTATCATCACATCTAGCAGCAACTCTAGCAATTTGTGCATCAAGGAATGCACCTAGTGGCAAACCAGTATCAAGCATAGCATCACCAGGCATAGTATCAAGCATAGCATCATCAGGCATAGTTTCAAGCATAGCATCATCAGGCATAGTATCAAGCATAGCACCATCATAAGCATCATGGGCAGCAGAAGTAGCATCATCAAGCACAGGCGACATATCAAGGTTTCTAGCAGGAGGCGATGTCGCAAACTTACTCATAACTGAAGGTGAATCAAGTGCAGAGCTAGATGGCAGTTCCTTACCTGTCCTCATAGTTGAGGGCAAGACTTTGGTTTTTGGATCTCTTAGATTCTACATAGTGACCAGTAGACGTCAATCCCAAGTGACTCGGAGAATATAGCAGTGCCTCCCCGGCAATGGCGCCAGAAAATAGTCTTGATCACCCACAAGTGTAGGGGATCGCAATAGTTTTCGAGGGTAGAGTATTCAACCCAAATTTATAGATTCGACTCAAGGGGAAGCGAAAGAATATTCTCAAGTATTAGAAGCTGAGTTGTAAATTAAACCACACCTGAAAGATTAGTGTCTGCAAGCAAAGTATCAGTAGCAAACTGGTATGATAGCAATGGTGCCAGAAAAGGGTCTATTGACGGCAGACTATTCCTAACTAGTTGTATCAATGGCGCCAGTAAAATAGCACATTGACGGGGGATTATTCTTGAGAATAATGCTTCCCCGGCTACGGCTCCAAAAAAGTCTTGCAACAGGTAACAGCAAAGTAGCAAGTAACAACAGAGCAACAACAGTAGCAAGGAATAGCAGTAGTGACAGCAGCAGCAAGTAATAGCAGTAGTGACAGTACTAGCAGCAAAGTAACGTAGCAAGGACCAGTAGTAAAAGACTCGTAGGCAGTGGATTCGTGATGGATGAGTATGCCGGATGTGATTCATCATGTAACATCTATAACACGGAGAGATAAGTAACTAGCCCCCGTTCGTCAATCTAATGTAGGCATGTATTCCGTATGTAATCATACGTGCTTAGGGAAAAGAACTTGCATGACATCTATTGTCCATCCCTCCCGTGGCAGAGGGGTCCTAATGGAAATTACGGGATATTGAGGTTCTCCTTTTAACAAAGAACCGGACCAACGCATTAACACTTGGTTAATACATGAACTCCTCATACTATGGTCATCTCCGGGAGTCGTTCCGGCTATTGTCACTCCAGGGTTGCCGGGTCATAACACATAGTAGGTGACTACAACTTGTAAGATAGGACCTCAAACACTCATATATTGGCGACAACATAATAGGTTCAGATCAGGAATCATGGTACTCGGGCCCTAGTGACAAGCATTAAGCATGGCAAAGTAGTGGCAACATCAATCTCAGAACATAGTGGATACTAGGGATCAATCCCCGTCAAAACTAACTCGATTACATGATAGATATCATCCAACTCATCACCGTCCAACAAGCCTACGATGAGATTACTCATGAATGGTGAAGAGCATCATGGAATTGGCGATGGAGGAAGGTTGATGATGACGATGGCGACGATTTCCCCTCTCTGGAGCGCAGAACGGACTCCAGATCTGCCCTCCTGATGAAGAACAGGAGGTGGCGGCGCCTCCGTATCGTAAAACGCGATGAATCCTTCTCTCTGATTTTTTTTCGGGTGAAACGGAATATATAGAGCTGAGTTTGGAGGCGGTTGGGCCTCGTGGGCCCCACAAGCTCTCAGGGCGCGGCCTGGGGGTGGCCGCGGCCAGTGGTCTTGTGGCCCACTGGTTCACCCCCTCCGCTGGATCTTTGCGCAGGTATTTTTCTTTAATTCCAGAAAAATTCTCCGTAAATTTTCATGTCATTCCGAGAACTTTTATTTCTGCACAAAAACAACAACATGGCAATTCTGCTGAAAACAGCGTTAGTCCGGGTTAGTTCCATTCAAATCATGCAAATTAGATTCCAAAACAAGGGCAAAAGAGTTCGAAAAAGTAGATACGACGAAGACGTATCACCCGCTAATTTGCATTGGTTTCCCTCCAAGCTTAAAGGGTGATGTAGCACATCAAGGGCAAGTATTTCCCTCATTTATGAAACCAAGTTATAAATCCAATAGGAAGATCCACAAGACTACGTAAGCAAATACTTGCACACAAAAAACAAATCCTCGCAACCAAACACGTGGAGGGGTTGTCAATCCCTCATTCGTACAGTAATATGATAGATTGATAGATGCAAATAAAGTGATAGGAAAATAAATGAAGCAAGGTATTTTTGGGTGTTTTGATAATAAATATCTGAAAATAAAATAGAGAATAAAATGGAAACGCGAATAGCAAAGTAGAGATTGCAAATAGATGATGTGAAATAGACCCGGGGGCCGTAGGTTTCACTAGTGGCTTCTCTCGGGAAAATAGTAAACGGTGGGTAGACAAATTACTATTGGTCAATTGATAGAAGATTAAATAATTATGATGATATCCAATACAATCATCCTGTATATAGGCATCACGTCCAAGACAAGTAGACTGATTTCTGCCTGCATCCACTTCTATTACTCCACACATCGACCGCTATTGAGCATGCATCTAGTGTATTACGTTCATGGAGAAATGGAGTGATGCTTTAACAATGATGACATGATGTAGACAAGATCTATTCATGTAGGAATACACCCCATCTTTTTATCCAGAATAGCAACAATACATGCATGGCATGTCTCTTTCTGTCATTGAGATTGAGCACCGCAAGATCGAACCCATCACAAAGCGCATCTTCCCATTGCAAGATAAAAGATCAACCTTGCTAGACAAAAACCAAATATCAGAGAAAAATACGAGGGTATAATAATCAAGAATGGATATAATTTCGTAGATCTCATCATAACTCACAGTTCATCGGATCCCAACAAACACACTGCAAAAGAATGAGTTACATCAAATAGATCTCCAAGAGACCATTTTATTGAGAAGAAAAATGAGAGAGAGAGAGCCATCTAGCTACTACCTACGGACCCGTAGGTCTGATATGAACTACTCACGCATCATCGGAGGAGCACCAATGAGGATGATGAACCCCTTCGTGATAGTGTTCCTCTCCGGAACGAGCTCTAGATTGGATTTCATGGCTTCTGAAACTTGTGTCGTCTGAAACTATTTTTCACCGAGTCCTCTAGGGTTTCTGGAATATTGGGGTATTTACAGAGCTCAGAGGCGGTGGAGGAGGTGCTTGAGGCCTCCACTACCCACCAGGCCACGTGTGGTGCCTGGTGGGCCACGTGGGCCTCCTTTGGTGATCATCCTTGGTCCTCAAGTTTCCTTGTGGTCCAAAAAATCTCCAAAAGGTTTTGTGGCATTTGGACGTCCTCTAGTATTGATTTTCTATGACAGAAATAAACAACAAAAAATAGCAACTAGCACTGTGCACTATGTCAATAGGTTAGTCCCAAAAGATGATATAAAGTTGCTATAAAATGATCTTAAAACATCCCAGAATGACAATATAACGCATGGAACAATCAAAAATTATAGATACGTTGGAGACTTATCATGCCACACCATACTTTGACACCTCCTCAGATCCTTCCTCTTCATCACATTCCTCAGATTCTTCCTCAGAATCCATTTCCTTGCAAATGAGAGCCAGAGCCTTTTTCAAATTGTTCTTCTTGTGCAATGAGGACTTTGATGATGAGGATTTTGAATATTTGTTCTTTTTCTTCGAGTCATCAAAATTGTCATCCTTGTACTTGTTCTTCTTTGACTGCTTTACCCAGCAAGGACAATCAGCAATGTAGTGACCAGACTTCTTGCATTTGTGGCAGGTTCTTTTCTTGTAGTCCTCAAATGAAGTTTCTGATTTCTTCACATCTCTTCTTGAAGATTTTCCGAACTCACCTTGTCTAGAGAACTTTTGGAATTTCCTCACAAGCATAGAAATTTCTGACCAAGTTCTTCAGGATCACCAAGACTGCAATCAGATTCTTCTTAGATGAGGAAACAGCCTTTGACTTCACCGCACGAGATATTCTATGGACCAAGCTATAGAAGATCTCGTGCACTGAAGGCAAAGGTTGTTTCCTCATCCGAAGAATAAGAATATGATAGCAGTCTTGGTGATCCCAAAGAATTTGGTCAGGAACTTGTTATGCCTGTGAGGAAATTCCAAAAGTTCTCCAGACGAGGTTAGTTCAGAAAATATCCAAGAAGAGATGTGAGGAAATCAAAATCTTCATGTGAGGACTACAAGAAAAGAACCTACCATAAATGCAAGGAGTCTGGTCACTACATTGTTGATTGTCCTCACTGGGTAAAGGGATCAAAGAAGAAGAAGTACAAGGATGACAGTTCTGATGACTCAGGATGAAAGATTATAAATCTTCAAAAACCTCATCATCAAAGTCCTCATCGCATGAGAAGAACAGTTTCAGGAAGGCTCGGGCTCTTATTGGCAAGGAAATGGATTCTGAGGAAGAATCTAGGGAATGTGATGAAGAGCAAGGATCTAAGGAGGAGTGAGTGTCTGGTGTGGAAAGTCTAGCCCTTTCTACCACATTCGTCAGCAAGACCATCTTTAACCTTGAAGAAAATGACAACGTCAACAACACTCATGACTATGACGACGACTTTGCTCCAACCTATTGCTTCATGGCATAAGGTGCCACGGTACCCAAACACACTTCCTCTTCTGAATCAAGAGATAGTGAACCTGGTGATTATCAAAAAACCCATTTATGAACTTGTTAATATTGCAACTAAGCAACAAACAACTCTTGAAAAGCTTCATAAATAGCTAGACAAAAGTGATGACCCGTTGAACAAGGAAATGGATCAGACTCAAACCCTGAATGATGATGTTAAAAGTCTTCAGTCTAAGTTTGATAGTCTTCAAGAATGTCATGACTCTCTATTGGCAGAAGATGAGAAACTTTCTTATAAATTTCTTCAAAGAAAGAAATATCTTGAAAAACTAAGAGCATCACATGATGATCTTCGAAGAGAAAATGATTCTTTTCTCACTCAATAGATCAGTTCTGTTGAGGAAGAATTCATTCCACCATGCATGAAATGCATCGAACGTGAATCTGCTAATTCTTCACCTAAAAGTTCAAATGCTCATATTGCTACAAATTCTTCAAGTGTATCTCTAGTCACAAATTCCTCACTTGAGGAACCCATAAATGTCACTAACGAAAATGCGGGGTTGAAGGAATTGTATGTGACTGGCATATGCAAAAGTCTCAAAGGGCATCAAACCCTTTGCAATGTGCTCAAAAGGAAGATTGTAAACTGAAACCCTAGGAAAGAGGGTATTGCATTTGGGAGGAAAATGAATGTTGATGGATCATACTGGAAACCTGAGCAGTATCCCAAAACCTCATGGGTTGCTGCAAAAGGACCTCATGTTGACCCATCTACATTATCACGCTTTGCATGTGAAACTTCATATTCCTGTGATGAGTCATTTGACTCCAACTATAATTGTTCAAAAATCACAAAGGTGAAGTATTTGCTAGATATGTTGGAACTAATTGCAGGAATGGACCACCCTTGAGGAAAATCTGGGTTCCCAGAAGTAGCTTCGAAAGTCATCAGGTGCATGTCCTCATGACACCGCCCGTGAAAACAGGAACCCCAGATCAAATTCCTTAAGTGGACCAAAGTCTTCACTAGGATCAAATTCCTCATATGGTCAAAATTCTGCTCATACTCGTTCTAATGCTTCTACTATGAAGGGAAACTACAAGGGTCGTGAATATGTGCGCTATTCCTCAAACCATTATGTTCATAAGTCCTCCTGTGAAACGAATTGTAGATTCAATGCCAAAATTCTCATATGGTACTCGCAGGATGATGAAGTCTTTGCCACCCTTTTAGATGTGGGTGCTGAAGAAATTGAACTAACCACTTTTGCAGGTCAGGTCTCCACATGAACATAATCATGTGAAGAATTTGCTGGAGACCTGAGGAAATGCTTGAAAGGATGCAAGCTAATCATGATGAAATGATAATCATTTCACATGTCCTCATATTATAATAACTATACTCTATGTGATGAAATTCAAGTTCGATGAATTTGATATCATATTCTTCACTCTGAAGCATATCACCTACATAGACAAAGAAAAAAATCAACGGTATTGGATCTTGGTATGGTGGCTATATCCAAGGACTGACACATGGACAAAGTCATGTTTGTCGAATCACTTGGTTTTAACCTCATGTAAGTCTCAATGCTTTGTGATCTTGATATGATTCTCATATATGGAAAATATCATTTCATGGTCATCATGGAATTTGAACAATCCAAAGTCTTCGAAGGCTTTAAGAGAGGAGACTTGTACATTGTTGATTTCTCTACAGGTCCACGGTCGGCCACGTGTCTACTTGCAAAAGCCTGAGAGGGTTGGCTATGGCATCGGCGACTTGATTATGTAGGCATGAGGAATCTACACACTCTTGCAAATAGGAAGCATGTCATAGGCATCGAGGGTGTCAAATTCCTCAAGGATCATTTGTGCGGGGCTTGTGAGTTTGGAAACATGGTCAGAGCCAAGCACCCCTCAAAGACTATCATGACCATCACTCGTTCTTATGAATTGCTTCACATGGAACTCTTTGGACCTCCTCATGCTACACTAACCAATGCAACATCACTATATGGCTTTGTCATTGTTGATGATTATTCACGTTACACTTGGGTGCATATTATCCATTACAAAACTGAAGTGCATGAAGTCTTCAAACGATTTTCCTCAAGAGCCTCAACGAACTTCGGTGTCAAGATCAAGCACATCGGGAGTGACAATGGGACAGAGTTCGAAAACCCTGGTCTTGACGATTATCTTGATGTACTTGGTATTACTCATGAGCTATCTGCCCCATATACTCCTCAACAGAATGGCGTCGTGGAGCGCTAGAACAAGAATCTTATTGAGATGGCTTGCACTATGCTTGAAGAATATCAGACTCCTCATTGCTTTTGGCCTGAGGCAATCAACACAACCTGCCACATCATCAACATGGTAGATCCTTACAAATTCCTCAAGAAGACCTCACATGAACTCCTCACTGACAAGAAACCCAATGTAAGTTATTTCAATATCTTCGGTGCAAGATGCTGGATACGAGATCCTCACCATAGTTCAAAATTTGAACTAAAAGCACATGAGGGGTTTATGCATGGTTACGGAAAGGACCCGCATACCTACAAAGTCTTCAACAACTACCACAACAAAGTTGTTGAAACTGTAGATGTGCGGTTAGATGAAACTAATGGTTGCAAAGAGAGCAACTGCCTCCTGTGCTAGATGAAATTCCTCTTGAGTAATCCATTAGGTTCAAGGCTACTTAAGATATCATCCCCATTGAAGAAACTTTACCTGTTGAAGAACCCATCCCAAATAACAAAGAAATTTGGACTGGTGCACCTCAGGAAATTGCTGCTGATCAAATTCGCAACCCGAACAAAGTCTTCAACCTGCGCATCCAAGGGTTGCAAATAAAGTGCAAATTGACAAGATCCTCGATTGCATAAATGCACCAGGTCCAATCACTCACTCAAAAGCTTCACATTTAATTAAATTTTGTGGGCACTCTTCCTTTGTGTATATCACATAACCCCCGAAAGTTAATGAAGCTTTCATGGAGCCTGAGTGGATTCAAGCAATACAAGAAGAACTTCATCAATTCAAGCTGAATAATGTGTGGGAACTTGTCGAGCGGCCTGATACTCTCAAGCACAATATCATCGGTACCAAGTGGATCTACCAAAATAGGCAATATGAAATGGTCAGCTACTGAGGAATAAGGCTTGACTGGTAGCATAAGGCTACACACAGGTTGAAGGAATTGACTTTGATGAAACTTTTGCAGTTGTTGCTAGACTTGAAGCTATTTGTATATTGCTTTCTTATGTTAACCATCACAGTATCACCTTATATCAAATGGATGTGAAAAAGTGCATTCCTCAATGGTAAGCTTGAGGAAGAAGAATGTATTGCACAGACCGCGGGTTTTGAAGACTCAAAGCATCCTGACAAAGTCTTCAGACTCAACAAGGCTCTCTATATCCTCAAGAACGCCCCTCGGGCATGGTATGAGAATTGAAGGAATTCCACATGAAGAAAGGCTTCAAACCCAGTTCACTTGTTCCAACTCTTTTCACAAAATCATATGGCAATGAACTATTCATGTGCCAAATATATGTTGACGACATTATCTTTGGTTGTATTAACAAATGTTACAGTGACGAATTTGCCTACATGATGGGTGAAGAATATAAAATGTCCATGATGGGGGAGTTGAAATTCTTCCTAGGACTACAAATCTGTCAACAACGCAATGGCATCTTGATATCTCAAGAGAAATAGCCCAAGTATGTCAAGAAGTAATTCGGCATGCAAGACTGCAAAGGTGTCAAAATTCCAATGCCTACCAACAGCCACCTCTGCACTGATGAAAATGGTAAATATTTCGATCATAAGGTATATCGCTCCATGATTGGCTCTTTATTGTACCTATGTGCATCTAGGACAGATATTATGCTTAGTGTTTGCAAGTGTGCCCATTTCCAAGCAACACCAAAGGAATCACGCCATAAGGTTGTGAAGCATATTCTTTGATATCTAGCTCACACACCAATGCTTGGACCATGGTACGCCAATGGCTAAAATCTTCATCTCATTGGATATACTGACTCTGAATATGTTGGTGACCATATGGATTGCAACTTAACGTCGGGCACATGCAATTTCCTCGGGAAATACTTAGTGTGTTGGTCCTCGAAGAAACAGAACTGCATGTCACTTTCCACTACTGAAGCTGGGTATATTGTTGTTGGTTCGTGTTGTGCTCAACTAATGTGGATGAAGCAAACCCTGAAGGACTATGACATCAATGTGAACAATGTGCCACTCTACTGCGACAACGAGAGTGCAAACAATCCAGTACAACACTCGAAGACCGAGCAAATTCAGATTCGTCATCATTTTCTTCATGATCATGTACTCAAGGGAAATATCTTCCTCGACCACGTGAAGATTGAAGAACAACTGACAGATATCTTCCCTAAGCCCTTGGATGAAAATAGATTTTGCAAGTTGTGGTGTGAGCTAAATATCTTAGAAACTTTGAAAGTTCTACCAAAGGACACACATCCTAACACTTAGGCAAAATTGATGACTTAGATGTGCGACACACGAAGTAACATTTGTCTTCAATCAATGAATACTAGCCCACTAAGTGTGAAGAAATTAATGAAGAATTTGATTCTCAGGACCCTACGACAATTGTACGGGTGTGTGAAATGATCATTCTTATATGGTGGTTTACGCCACCAACCAATGTTGAAATTCTTCAAAGTTGAGATTTTTGCAAATTCTTCAAATCTTCAACTTCTTGAAATTTCAAATTCCTCAAGATAGCAAATTCCTCAAAAGTTTAAATTCTTCAAACTTTTCAACATGTGTTCTTCATTGACTATATACTTATGTGTGAGCTTTCAATGTCCTCAACGACATTCACTTATAGCTAAGTCTTCGTGTTGGTATTTCTTCTAAGTGAATGTGATCCGCCCCATTTACCCTCTATACTAAGCTCAACCCAGTCTGTTCTCAAGTTCTTCATATGTGATCTATTGAAACCCGTTCAAAGTCTTCACTGAGTCTTTCTCAGCTGAAGAATTTGCGAACAAAATCTTCAAAAACATTTTATCAAAAATTTCGGTCGTTGCCTCCCAAACTGGTCCCACTACCCACGTCTGGATAACCATGATATCCCACTAACACCACATCTTAATACATGGGTGACACTTGTCAAGCGAAGAGTAAGAGTCAGGTGCGGTTTGGTCCGAAATCATTGGGTCGGACCTTTTTCACCTCGGCTATAGATAACCCTTCACTCCCCTAGTTACTATCTCTTCCTCTCGATCTCACTTCTCACTGCTCGAAGCATAAACCTAGCATCAGAGCTGGAAATCATCGTCATTGGAGACGAAGAGCTTCACTGCCTCGACCTCCTCATCGACATACTCGTGCCGGCCATAGAAATATCCGCTCAGTCGCTCCCGTAGGTGTCTTCTACCGACAAGTTAGGGCGCAGAAGATATAACCCGACGAACTTATACCCCATTTCTTTGTGTTCGCTGTGTTCTTCGGCAAGGGTAATTAAAATCCAATTTTACTGCCCTTGTTGATTTTTTTTATTTCCATAAAATCTTCAAAATGTATTATTCCTCAACAACTTCATCATATGAACACTTCCTACGCTTAGATCACTTGATCAATTTCACTAAGTTCTATTATTCTTCAAAAGATTCCCCAATTGTGTGAATTTTTAGATCTGCACAACTCTGAAACCAAAGTTCATAACACTTAGCGAAATTCTTCAAGACATAATTGGTCAAATTCATCAACTTGAGTTACTTTTCGAAATCTTCTGAGAATGCATATGACCTCTGTAAATTCTTCGCACCTATACTCTGTTCACAGGTACAAAATGTTTGCTAATGAATCTCTAGGTTCCCATCAACTTAACTCATTTGCAGCATTTCTTCAAGAAAAATTGAACGCATCCTCAGAATCCTCAAATGTTCAAATTCCTTAAGTGAAGAAAATGGATCAAGGAAAGAGACAATAGAAGGGTGGAAAGAAGCCAGGGGTAAACACTGCCTTTGAAATCCCTAAGGACATATATGATGAATACTACACACTAGATGATGAAATATATGGCAAGGAAACCAAAGAGAAACGCAAGACGCGCATACAAAAAATTGAAAGTAGATGGGCCAAAGAATGGAAGGAGTACAGATAGGTGACTCGCAATACATGAAGAAATTCGCACTGAAACCTCCTGGCCTAAGACCTCGTGTTGCTGAAGGCCAAGTCACTGATCCCACTAGCCTTGTCACTGGTGAGGAATTTCCTGTCGAATAGGCTAAACATCAGGAAAAAATGCAGAAGATCGCAAAAGATGTCATGAGGAGATTCAATTTAGAGACTCGTGCTGCCACCTCCTCTGCTGCTAATGCTTCTGGGACAGAAATAGCTCCAAAGCAAGTTGTGACGAAGAAATCAGATGTGAGGACAAAATCTTCAACTTTACATTCCTCATAGCAAAATCCTTAACCACCTCCAACTATGTGTGCAGTCTCCTGAGTGACCGCCACAAAGTCCTCAATGCCAATGCAACTGGAAACAAGTCAGCAAAAAATGGGAAATGCAATTCCCTCGGGACCCTCTACTTCTGGCTCTCCACACACTTCTTCAAGTGCAACGCTGATGCCGGGACCCCAGTCCTAAGTCATAAGAACCCAACATGTAACACATCACATCACTTTGCGGCCTCACGCACGGTAAACTCCACGGCTGCCACCTTACCTTGGCCGGGACCGTTTGCGTCTTTTGTCTCCCGTATATGAATGTGTTGCTAGCATTCAAACGACCAAGAACCCGGGTCGACATGACTAGTTATAAACCCAAGTGGTACATGCGTACAGGGACAGGCATACATAACCCAGCAAAGCAGGTGTCGGTCATCAGCGTGTGTAGAAGAGTTGTAGCAAGCTACAAGGACTCCACTTCACCGCGTGACATTTCCCCGAAGGGACAGACACAACAACAAAGAAGGATACATGCCGGTCAATCAATGTGTCCGGAGCAGTAGCAAGCTACCAAAGCTCGATGGAAGCACAAAGAGGCATTTCCACGTAAAGAGTACTAGTAAAGGCACACAACTAGGTGTCGAATCCCACACATATAATGCATTTCATAACATACACGCAATATGCACGATATGTGTAGATACAACATGGCATCACAACATAACTCTATGACTCAAGCTTTTATTGAAGACTCACAAGAATCTACATAATATGATATTACAAATAGGGGTCTCGTGACCCGACACTCAAATCATACAAACACCAACCGGAAGCATAACATGTCTGGGTACAGACCTCTGCTAAAAGTGGCTGGAGGAGCTTGAAAAGCTATAACGACCCTTCCAAAGGAACCAGACCTCTATCTGGGATTCCCATGCTATTTCAATCAACATTGAACACATCACATAGAAACCTTTAATGAGACTAAAATATTCTCTAGAAAACATAAATAAAGCAACCATGAGTACAAAGGTACTCAGCAAGACTTACATCAGAACTATCTACATATGCATCAGTATCAATGAAAGGATTGTGGGGTTTGATTGCAGCAAGCCAACTTTGACTCCTGGCTAACCTATATTACGACTACAAGTTGTTTCTTTGAGGTGGGATAGCGCACATGAGTCCACATACTCACCAATCAATACACTACTATGGACCCACTCTCGTCTCTCTACGAGAAGGCCATCCATAGCACCCACACTTCTCTTGCATGTTTTAGAGTATCCATTTAAATTGTCTATGTACCACATAATGTTTCTAAGTAGTCCATATCCGGGGACGCGGCTATTCAAACAGATTAATTCACCCTGCAGCGGTATACTTATTCACACATGCACCACTTAGCACCATATGCACGTCATGCATCTCGGCAACCTTCAAGCAGAAGCATTGGCGTGGGTGTCGGTCACGACCGTTAACCACACAAGACCCTAGTCCAGGTTTATCGCCTATTTGAGAGTGAACCCGCAAGGATTTCCGACCAAGGTTTCCTCTACGGCCCCAAACGATGTGTGCAGGGTTCCCAAGCCCAACATCCGGGTGACACTTGATACACCGTGCCACTGTGTATCTACCACACTGAAGCCTACCCCGTCGGGCAGAGCTAAACACGGCCACCAACACTTTTCCTACAGACACCAGAAACTAATTGCAACTCCAGGACACAGATCTAGGAGATTAATAAGCCGAGCGGGGTCATATTTCAGAGCCCAATGCATGGTAGTATCTTGTCTTGGATAACATACACAGAACTCAGTTCTTAAGGATGGTCCCAATGACACAACCCACCATGTACTCCTACATGGCCTCTCATCGCTACCTTTACCAAATCGGATTCACACCTTTACTCTCACACTATAGAACATGAACACAACCATTTCAATTCATCACCCAAATGGATCAGACCTGACACAACTCTAAGCATAGCAGGCACAGTAATCAAGCATGGATGAGTAAGCACAACAAGGCTCAAGCACTTGCTACTCATGCTAAGTGGTTTCAACAATTTACTGTGAGAAAAATAGGTCATGCAGAGGAATGGGTTCCACTACCGAGAACATTTAACACTTGAATCGTGTTTGTTCTAATGCAATAAAAGATGGAAGGAGAGAGAGAGTGGGTTTATATGAATATGCTCAAGGGGGTTTGCTTGCCTGGCGGTTCTGAAGATAGCCATGAGTCTTCATCAGTGTCAACGATCACATCGTCGGAACCGTCGTCTACCAAGGGGGAACAACACCGGCAAACAAGAAAGAACAATATTTACTTCATGGAAATGCAACACTATGATGCATGATCATGACATGAAAATGAAATGTGGCATGGCTAATCTAGCTACCATTTCTTAAGTTGAAGCTGGTTTGAATCAAAATTCAAATATCACTTCAAACAAGTTATTTTTCACATACCCTTTTAATTGATTCAACTTGATGCTCAGGCATAACTTGTTTTATCATGCATGAAGATGGCGTATTGAGGTACTGAGTTTTCTAGCTCAATGTTTGGTCTTATTGATTGAAGTCGAATTCAAATGTATACCAAATTCCAACTCCAAACTAGTTATTAAATTTACACTAATCATCATTTTTCCTACTTGGTGATGTTAACTTTCTCAAACATGCATGAAAATGCCATAATTAGATTCCTTGATTTTTCTGATCAATTTTCATATATTATTTATTTATTTTGGAGTTATATTTTATTTTCTATGATTTTTCAAAGTTTACACCATTTTCTGGAATTATTTTATAACAGAAAATACTATTATTGCATCAGCACTGACGTTAGCAGGTCAACTCGGTCGTTGCTAGTCAAACCTGACTAGTGGGACCCACTGGTTAGTGACCTGAGCTAATCCCCGAGTTGACCCACCATTATTGGGGTTTGACCCACGCGTGGGGCCCTCTATCAATGGCTATTAGTTGTGCTAACCACGGGAGGTTAGTCCCTAATGACGTCCACGTCGCACGTCGCCGGAGTTTGGTCGGCGGTGACCAAACTGACGGCTGCTTCGCGCCAGAATCACGAGAACGACGGTGGTTGGACGCGCGGAGTCCACCAGAAGGTAGCCCACACTGGGCCGCATCTAGCTGGAGGGGTAGGTGGCCGCGGGGTTGCACGAATCGTCGCCGGCCACAGGCCTATGCGGCGGTGGGGTTCGTCCGTGGCGGGGAGCAGGGCTACGGGGCATCGGAGAGCGTGGAAAGAGAGGGGAAATGATGGTGAGCTCATGGCGGTTCCATTTGCAGTGACGGGGAGGTCGGGGTTATCCTCCAGTCGGCGAATAGGCGCTGGAAAGCTCTGGTGGTCGGAGAAGAAAACGGCAGTGGTGGCGGTGCTCCGAGGCTCCCGGGCTTGATTCCTTCAGTGTGGAGCTTCATAGCATCAAGGCAGAGCTTCTGGTCGGGTCAAAGGGGTGAGGCGATGGCGGGAGCTAGCTGACGACGAGGGCTTTCTCGAGCAGGCTCGTCCATGGTGAGGGGAAAGAGAGCAGAGGGAGGGAGAGGAACTAGAGACGGGTGGAGAAGAGAGAGGGGGCTCTGGGGCATCTCCAGGCGAGGAGATAAGCTCACGGGAAGGCGAGCACGAGGTGGAAGCAGGAGGTGGCCGCGGGTGAGCGCGCATGCGCTACACCTCTGCCTACTGGCGAGAGGTGGAAGAAGACCCCTTCGCCCCTGGTGGGCTGGGCCATCTCCTTCCTGGGCCAGGTAAGCAGGTAAGGTTTTTTCTCTCTTTTATTTTTGTTGTTATTTCCTGTTTTCTAATTTCAGACATTTGTATAGATTTGTTTCAAATACCAAATCACTTAATAAAATTCCGAAAATTTATATGTGGCCTCTTATAATATATTCAGAACCACTCACCAATTTCCAGAATTATTGGGTCTATAAAATTATTTATAGCATTTATAAATCCAATGCGAATAGGGTTGAATTAATTCAAATGCCCAATATGAAATGATTCTGTGATCCAATAATATTGGTTGACATTTTTATATCAGTCCAATATTTTATTGGAAAATCAGGAACATTTCCTTGTAGCTGTTTGAAGTAACTTTTATCTTAGTCATTTGACAAAATTCTTTATGAAACTTGATCATATCTCAATTCAAATCATTTTGAATTTAGAATGCATGCATGAGTATGCAATGGCAAGCAATGCTAAGCTAGGGCTGTGACAACTCACCCCCACTAAACAAGAATCTCGTCCCGAGATTCAAGCGTAGGATAGGAGTAACAGGGGATACTAGCTATCACAATCTTCATGATCCAATTGCCCTTCTCGAAGATGTTGATTCATTGCATCAGGTTTATCTTGACATCTTCGTCTCTGAGGTCTTCATCTAGCACGACAACAAAAGAACAGGAAGACTCTATCAGATTCGATCTCCTCAAGATCGAGCAACTCATGATCAACTCATAAAATGAGACATAGGAATGTCCCTTGAGCTGAGACACAACACACATATCAGAAATGAGGAAATGAAGCATGTGACAAAGGTTCAATTGGTAGGTAACAATTCCATGCTTAAAAGAGATGGGGACGAGGTTTCAAAGTAGCGAGGAGTTAAGTTGCCCATCAAACCATATCGGGGCACCTTAGAAGATGACTCGCAGAGTTATTCCCTTAAGTGGCAAAAAGAATTACTTTTGATCTAAAGATCATTGAAACTCTTCATACCAGGGTAAGGCAATTCACAACTAATCGTTTGAAGGAATTTGAAAGAATGGCATACTCGGTTTGGAAAGAAACTAGAGTTATAGAGCAACTCGGCAAAGAGAAGGCACATTCCAATTGATACCAAGGATATAACCTAGTGTATGAGCGTACTCTCAAGAACTTGAGCATTTCCATATTCATCAAGGTTTACCAACATCCGTGCCAAGCATCCTGGTAACACATCATACTACCATGATGAATAGTGATGGAGAATGCACATGCAAAGGAAGACAACACTTTCTCAGATTTCACCTTAGCTATGCGAAGGGAATGAAATCTGATTAATCGACCGAGAGACCTTTAGCACTCCACTTCTAATGTTCTCCTTGATGTACTAGCAAACCCCAATTATAGGTCATGCTTGATATTTAGCACATCAAGTATAGGTCCGACTTCAGGGCTAAAAGGGGGTCCATGAGGAACAACTTCCAAAATAAGTCATACAAGGTCCTCACGGGGAGATGGCTAAGGTTGTTGATGCGAGATATTATAATATTAAGTCTTCCGGCTAGGTGTGTTAGTCACGACATCACTTTACCGAGTTACATAGAGACCAATATTATAATTCTTGGAAAATATTCCAACCATCATATCTGCCTGAGATTTAGATCTGGTTGGTGACATGATGTTTCAGACTCAGCATGTGTGAAAAGAAAGTTTGCAACACAAATCGACGAGATAACGTTGCGAGACTCTCAGAAAATGAACTACGGAAGACAACTTCAAAACATGAGCTGGATTGCAAGACCCACGTGAATACAGGGTCCAAGACAAATGTGAACACATATAAATCTTACAACAAAACACTACCGAGTTCTGGGTGGGAACCATCATTGCGGATGTTAAGTCCTTACATAAGTCTGGATTAGCTCTTATGAAGGAACCTCTTTTCCTTATACAAATCAATTAGTGGCTTGGTGTGCTAGGAGATACATATGGAATGAAGATGATCAGTCTATCAAACCATAGAATACTTCACACGTGCATGACTGACTTGGGATGACTCCGAAGAAAACAAATTAACTTTTCTCTAATTCATGGCGGCAACTTTCACCAATACACATGAATTAGAGGAAGTCACTTCTTACACCTAACATATACCTCGTGCTAGAGACACAAAGACAATGTCTACAAAGTTTCCAGCACTAGCTTAATGTCCAACATAATTCACGGAACAAATGAAAATGCTGCCGATGGACTCAACAACAATTCATCGAGATATCCATATAAATGGATTTCCATAACTATGTAAGCAAGATAATAGCATTGGTCAGACCAAAGAATATAATGGTGTATGCTCACGGAAATCCACGAGTAGGACACCGTTACGAAAATCTTTGGTTCTGAGTTTTATTTGACGATGCCCACACTCAAATCAAAAATTGGACAAGATAATATATGCAACAGTTGATCACACGAATCAACCGATGAGAATATCATCTTTCTTCACAACTCACACAACAGAAAAGATATCCCTATAAAATAAACTAAGTTTGGCAAATCTTTTATCTTCCAACTCTCCAAGTTGTTTTTTAGCTTAACTAACTAGTTTCAGGGGTATCCAACACGGATTCTTGGAGAAGGGTGGCTTATAGGGAAACCAACTTGATCACGAGCTCTATAATAACAGTCAGGAAACAACCTGGTAATACTTCCGAGAAGATATTCGGAAAATCACGAACCACCGTGTTATTAAGCTCGGAACAATCTCGCTTTTCAGGGAAAGATGATATGATCAAAGAGCGAAGGATCGACAGAATCCTAACCCATTGATCGAAAAGTGCACCATGAAACATGGACTAGGTAGCACGGTCAATCCTAGGATGACGATTCAATCACCATCACCATAAGAGTGAAATTATTGTCCATTAACTACTAAGCAATGGCATTGCTAGGAGTATTGATTTCACACATCATGGTTCACTTGTCGATATTCTGGTTACAACCAACACGGAAACCAAGGATGAACAATGATAGCGAAAAGTATCACTATATCAAGGGTTCATAAGGGATGGTGCAATTTGCATGACATTCTTGACAAAAGAAGGTAATACTCCAAGATAGAACAAAACAAAAGCTGGATTGGTATTTTGATCTGCGGAATACAACTACTTTGACCCAATCCAAGAAATGGATGAGTACTGGAGTTTGCTTCTCCGAGTCATTCAAAAATAGAACTACTTGACAGACCACAGGAATAAAAGACATCGATGACATGAATGCACAACTATTCTTGACTATCCTCTCATAAATGAAGGTCAGAATACAACTAAAGAGGGGCCACTCAAGAGCACATGATTTTTCGGAGTTGTGGATGCATAGATTAGCATGTCGAACGAGTTCAACATAATTCTTCCAGATAACCCATGCAAAAGGGCGGAGTTGGCAGAATCACAATATGGAATAGAGAACTCATCACGAGCACTCTTATTATGATCTTTAGTTCACGAAGAACTTCTGTCAGAGATGACCCATGGTGTTCGAAGAATGATATACCATGAACCTTGGAAACTACAACAAGGTTACTAATCATTCTAAAGGAACTAGCAACACTATCAACAGAAGTGAGAAAAATGATCCTTGGGTTTAAGAACCCAGAAATAGAATACCTACTAGCTAAATAACATCACGGGATGTTTTCGAAAATGATGGAAAGAATTATCACACTGGGAACCAAAACACATCTAGACTATTGGGTGGTTTTCGGAGGTAACATGGTTTCCTAACACTTTAATAAATATGTCGAGGCAATAGAGTACCTCAACACAATGATTAGTGTGCTTTGTCTGGCCAAAAAGACATTAACTCAGAATGAGAGGATTTGCATTTGCATCAGATTATTTAGAAACCTTGGAAAACTCGGACAGCATAACGGTTGCACAGGCATGAAATATGAGGCAACCTACAAGCAAACTAACAACATAACAATTGAATTCTTATGGAAACACTGATCCAGGAAGACAACAACTTTTTTATAAGTCTCCAGCATAGTAACTCGTCGTCCTAATGAATAGATGACAAAACCTAATTCTTAAACCTCGTAGAATAAGGAAGAGGGTGATTCAGAATAATTGACACAAGGAAAGGAGTAAAAAGATCCTCACGTTCCCTTCCACAAACAATTCCCTTATATAAATAAAGAGTTGCTAGACTCAACATCGACCAATTTGGCTTGGTTATCCTACAGGCGGTCAAGCTCTGATAATAAAGCTGTCGGGACCCCGACCCTAAGTCATAAGAAATCATCATGTAACACATCACATCACTTTGCGGCCTCATGCACGGTGAACTCCATGGCTGCCACCTTACCTTGCCCGGGACCGTTTGTGTCTTTTGGCTCACGTATATGAATGTGTCGCTAGCATTCAAACGACAAAGAATCCGGGTCGACATGACTAGTTATAAACACAAGTGGTACATGCGTACAGGACACGCATACATAACCCACCAAAGCAGGAGTCGGTCATCAGCGTGTGTAGACGAGTCGTAGCAAGCTACAAGGACTCCACTACACTGCATCACATTTCCCTGAAGGGATAGACACAACAGCAAACAAGGATACATGCCGGTCAATCAATGTGTTCAGAGCAGTAGCAAGCTACCAAAGCTCGGTGGAAGCACAAAGAGGCATTTCCCCGTAAAGAGTACTACTAAAGACACACAACTAGGTGTCGAATCCCACACATATAATGCATTTCATAACATACACACAATATGCACGATATGTGTAGATACAACATGGCATCACAACATAACTCTATGACTCAAGATTTTATTAAAGACTCATAAGAATCTACATAGTATGATATTACAAAGAGGGGTCTCGTGACCCGACACTCAAGTCATACAAACATCAAGCGGAATCATAACATGTCTGGGTACAGACATCTACTAAAAGTGGTTGGAGGAGCCTGAAAAGCTAGAATGACCCTACCAAAGGAACCAGGCCTCTATCTGGGATTCCCATGCTATTCCGGTCAACATTGAACACATCGCGTAGAAACCTTTAATGAGACCAAAATCTTCTCTAGAAAACATAAATAAAGCAACCATGAGTACAAAGGAACTCAGCAAGACTTACATCAGAACTATCACCATATGGATCAGTATCAATGAAATGATTGTGGGGTTTGATTGCAGCAAGCCAGCTTTGACTCTTGGCTGACCTATATTACGACTACAAGTTCTTTCTTTGAGGTGGGATAGCGCACACGAGTCCACATACTCACCAATAAATACACCACTATGGACCCACTCTCGTCTCCCTGCGAGAAGGCCATCCATAGCAGTCACACTTATCTTGCATGTTTTGGAGTATCCATTTAAATTGTTTATGTACCACGCAATGTTTCCAAGTAGTCAATATTCGGGGACGCGACTATTTAAACAGATTAATTCACCCTAAAGGGGTATACTTCTTCACACATGCTCTCACCACTTAGGACCATATGGACGTCATGCATCTCGGCAACCTTCAAGCAGAAGCACTGGCGTGGGTGTCGGCCACGACCGTTAACCAGACAAGACCCTAGTCCAGGTTTATCACCTATTTGAGACTGAACCCGCAAGGTTGTCCGGCCGAGGTTTCCTCTACGGCTCCAAATGATGTGCGCAGGGTTCCCAAGCCCACCATCCGGGTGACACTTGGTACACCGTGCCACTGTGTATCTACCACGCTGAAGCCTACCCCGTCGGGCAGAGCTAAACACGGACGCCAATACTTTCCTACAAACACCAGAAACTAATTGCAACTCCTAGATAGAGATCTAGGCGATTAATAAGCCGAGCGGGGTCATATTTCAGGGCCCAATGCATGGTAGTATCTTGGTTTGGATAACATACACAGAACTCAGTTCTTAAGGACGGTCCCAATGAGACAACCCACCATGTACTCCTACATGGCCTCTCATCGCTTCCTTTACCAAATCGGATTCACACCTTTACTGTCACACTATAGAACATGAACACAACCATTTCGATTCATCGCCCAGATGGATCAGACCTGACACAACTCTAATCATAGCAGGCAAAGTAATCAAGCATAGATGAGTAAGCACGACAAGGCTCAAGCACTTGCTACTCATGCTAAGTGGTTTCAACTATTTACTGTGACAAAAACAGGTCATGCAGAGGAATGGGTTCAACTACCGAGAACATGTAACACTTGAATCATGTTTGTCCTAATGCAATAAAAGATGGCAGGACCGAGAGAGTGGGTTTATATCAATATGCTCAAGGGGGTTTGCTTGCCTGACAGTTCTAAAGATAGCCATGAGTCTTCATCAGTGTCAATGATCACACCGTCGGAACAATCGTCTATCGAGGGGGAACAACACCGGCAAACAAGAAAGAACAATATTTACTTCACGAAAATGCAACACTATGATGCATGATCATGACATGAAAATGAAATGTGGCATGGCTAATGTAGCTACTACTTCTTATGTTGAAGCTGGTTTGAATCAAAATTCAAATATCACTTCAAACAAGGTATTTTTCAGATACCCTTTTAATTGATTCGACCTGATGCTTAGCCATAACTTGTTTTATCATGCATGAAGATGGCATATTGAGGTACTGAGTTTCCTAGATCAATGTTTGGTCTTATTGATTGAAGTGGAATTCAAATGTATACCAAATTCCAACTCCAAACTATTTATTAAATTTACCCTAATCATCATTTTTCCTACTTGGTGATGTTAACTTTATAAAAATGCATGAAAATGCCATAATCAGATTCCTTGAATTTTTCTGATCATTTTTCATATATTATTTATTTAATTTGGAGTTATATTTTATTTTCTATGATTTTTCAAAGTTTCAGAATTTTCTGGAATTATATATAACAGAAAATACTATTATTGCATCAACACCGACGTCAGCAGGTCAACTAGGCCGTTGCTGGTCAAACCTGACTAGTGGGACCCACTGGTCAGTGACCTGAGCTAATCCCCAAGTAGACCCACCCTAATTGGGGTTTGATCCACGTGTTGGGCCCTTTATCAATGGCTATTAGTCATGCTAACCACGGGAGGTTAGTCCTTAATGACGTCCACGTCACACGTCGCCGGAATTTGGTGCGGCGACCAAACCGACGGCGGCTTCGTGCCGGAATCACGAGAACGGCAGAGGTTGGACGCGCGGAGACCACCAGAAGGTAGCCCACGTTGGGCCGCATCTAGCTGGAGGGGTAGGTGGCCGCGGGGTTACTGGAATCATCGCCGGTGACAGGCCTATGTGGCGGCGGGGTTCGGCCGTGGCAGAGAGCGGGGCTACGGGGCACGGGAGAGCGTGGAAAGAGAGGTGAAATGGCGGTGAGCTCACGGTGGTTCCATTTGCGGTGACGGGGAGGTCGGGGTCGTCCTCTAGCCGGCGAATCGACGCCGGAAGCTCTGGTGGCGAGAGAAGAAAACGGCGGCGGGTAGGGCTGGGCGTTTGGTTTGTATGGTTAATACGGTTCGGTTTATTCGGTTCTATATAATTTCGGTTTCGGAGGAGTAGAAACCGAAATAATCATTCAAAATTTAGAAAACGAACCATATTAACCATAATATATCGGTTCGGTTTGTTTGGTTAACCGAAAAACCAAAATTCATGCACTTGTCAGTATAAGTGTAATGACTCGAGAGCACTGATTTGAATTGTATAATATGCAAAAAGTGTTGGAATTATGCCCTAGAGGCAATGATAAATATAGTTATTATTATAATTCCTGTATCAAGATAATCGTTTATTATCCATGCTATAATTGTATTGAATGAAGACTCATTTACATGTGTGGATACATAGACAAAACACTATCTCTAGCAAGCCTCTAGTTGGCTAGCCAGTTGATCAGAGATAGTCAGTGTCTTCTGATTATGAACAAGGTGTTGTTGCTTGATAACTGGATCACGTCATTAGGAGAATCACGTGATGGACTAGACCCAAACTAATAAGACGTAGCATGTGATCGTGTCATTTTGTTGCTACTGTTTTCTGCGTGTCAAGTATTTGTTCCTATGACCATGAGATCATATAACTCACTAACACCGGAGGAATACTTTGTGTGTATCAAACGTCGCAACGTAACTGGGTGACTATAAAGATGCTCTACAGGTATCTCCGAAGGTGTTCGTTGAGTTAGTATGGATCAAGACTGGGATTTGTCACTCCGTGTGACGGAGAGGTATCTCGGGGCCCACTCAGTAATACAACATCACACACAAGCCTTGCAAGCAATGTGACTTAGTGTAAGTTACGGGATCTTGTATTACGGAACGAGTAAAGAGACTTGTCGGTAAACGAGATTGAAATAGGTATGCGGATACTGACGATCGAATCTCGGGCAAGTAACATACCGAAGGACAAAGGGAATGACATACGGGATTATATGAATCCTTGGCACTGAGGTTCAAACGATAAGATCTTCGTAGAATATGTAGGATCCAATATGGGCATCCAGGTCCCGCTATTGGATATTGACCGAGGAGTCTCTCGGGTCATGTCTACATAGTTCTCGAACCCGCAGGGTCTGCACACTTAAGGTTCAACGTTGTTTTATGCGTATTTGAGTTATATGGTTGGTTACCGAATGTTGTTCGGAGTCCCGGATGAGATCACGGACGTCACGAGGGTTTCCGGAATGGTCCGGAAACGAAGATTGATATATAGGATGACCTCATTTGATTACCGGAAGGTTTTTGGAGTTACTGGGAATGTACCGGGAATGACGAATGGGTTCCGGGAGTTCACCGGGGGGGCAACCCACCCTGGGGAAGCCCATAGGCCTTGAGGGTGGCGCACCAGCCCTTAGTGGGCTGGTGGGACAGCCCAAAAGGGCCCTATGCGCATTGGAAGAAAAATCAAAGAGAAAAGAAAAAAAAGGAGGAGGTGGGAAAGGGAAGAAGGACTCCACCTTCCAAACCAAGTAGGACTCGATTTGGGAGGGGGAGACCTTCCCCCTTGGTTCGGCCGACCCCCTTGGGGCTCCTTGAGCCCCAAGGCAAGGCTCCCCCTCTCCCACCTATATATACGGAGGTTTTAGGGCTGATTTGAGACGACTTTTCCACGGCAGCCCGACCACATACCTCCACGGTTTTTCCTCTAGATCGCGTTTCTGCGGAGCTCGGGCGGAGCCCTGCTGAGACAAGATCATCACCAACCTCCGGAGCGCCGTCATGCTGCCGGATAACTCTTCTACCTCTCCGTCTCTCTTGTTGGATCAAGAAGGCCGAGATCATCGTCAAGCTGTACGTGTGCTGAACGCGGAGGTGCCGTCCGTTCGGCACTAGATCGTGGGACTGATCGCGGGACTATTCGCGGGGCGGATCGAGGGACGTGAGGACGTTCCACTACATCAACCGCGTTCACTAACGCTTCTGCTGTACGGTCTACAAGGGTACGTAGATCACTCATCCCCTCACATAGATGGACATCACCATGATAGGTCTTCGTGCGCGTAGGAAAATTTTTGTTTCCCATGCGACGTTCTCCAACAGTGGTATCAGAGCTAGGTTCATGCGTAGATGTCTTCTCGAGTAGAACACAAAAGTTTTTGTGGGCGGTGATGTGCGTTTTTCTGCCCTCCTTAGTCTTTTCTTGATTCCGCGGTATTGTTGGATTGAAGCGGCTTGGACCGACATTACTCGTACGCTTACGAGAGACTGGTTTCATCGCTACGAGTAACCCCGTTGCTCAAAGATGACTGGCAAGTGCCAGTTTCTCCAACTTTAGTTTAATCGGATTTTACCGAGGAGGTCCTTGGATGAGGTTAAATAGCAACTCATATATCTCTGTTGTGGTGTTTGCGTAAGTAAGATGCGATCCTACTGGATACCCATGGTCACCACGTAAAACATGCAACAACAAAATTAGAGGACGTCTAACTTGTTTTTGCAGGGTATGCTTGTGATGTGATATGGCCAATGATGTGATGTGATATATTGGATGTATGAGATGATCATGTTGTAATACTTAATATCGACTTGCAGGTCGATGGTACGGCAACCGGCCGGAGCCATAGGGTTGTCTTTATACTAACGTTTGTGCTTGCAGATGCGTTTACTATTTTGCTAGGATGTAGCTTTAGTAGTAATAGCATGAGTAGCACGACAACCCCGATGGCGACACGTTGATGGAGATCATGGTGTGGCGCCGGTGACAAGAAGATCGTGCCGGTGCTTTGGTGATGGAGATCAAGGAGCACGTGATGATGGCCAGATCATGTCACTTATGAATTGCATGTGATGTTAATCCTTTGATGCACCTTATTTTGCTTAGAACGACGGTAGCATTATGAGGTGATCTCTCACTAAAATTTCAAGACGAAATTGTGTTCTCCCCGACTGTGCACCGTTGCTACAGTTCGTCGTTTCGAGACACCACGTGATGATCGGGTGTGATAGACTCAACGTTCACATACAATGGGTGCAAAACAGTTGCGCACGCGGAACACTCGGGTTAAGCTTGACGAGCCTAGCATGTGCAGACATGGCCTCGGAACACATGAGACCGAAAGGTCGATCATGAATCGTATAGATGATATGATTAGCATAGGGATGCTTACCACTGAAACTATGCTCAACTCACGTGATGATCGGACTTGAGCTAGTGTAAGTGGATCATGAACCACTCAAATGACTAGAGAGATGTACTTTTTGAGTGGGAGTTTAGCGAATAATTTGATTAAGTTAAACTCTAATTATCTTGAACATAGTCTAAGTCCACTTTGAATATATTTGTGTTGTAGATCATGGCTCACGCGACAGTCACCCTGAATTTTAATTCGTTCCTATAGAAAGCTAAGTTGAAAGATGATGGAAGCAACTTTGTAGACTGGGCTCGTAATCTTAAGCTAATCTTACAAGCTGGGAAGAAGGATTATGTCCTTAATGCTGCCTAGGAGATGAACCACCCGCTACGGCTGATCAGGATGTTAAGAACGCTTGGTTAGCACGTAAGGAGGACTACTCAGTAGTTCAATGTGCAGTCTTATATGGCTTAGAACCGGGACTTCAACGTCGCTTTGAGCGTCATGGAGCATTTGAGATGTTCCAGGAGTTGAAGTTTATCTTTCAGAAGAACGCCCGGATCGAGAGGTATGAGACCTCCGATAAATTCTATACTTGCAAGATGGAGGAGAACTCGTCTGTCAGTGAACATGTGCTCAAAATGTCTGGGTACTCAAACCGTCTAGCTGAGCTGGGGATTGAACTCCCGCAAGAGGCTATCACTGACAGAATCCTTCAATCACTGCCGCCAATCTATAAAGGCTTTGTGTTGAACTACAACATGCAAGGGATGAACAAGTCTCCCGGCGAGTTGTTTGCGATGCTGAAAGTCGCAGAGTCTGAACTCCGTAAAGAGCATCAAGTGTTGATGGTGAATAAGACCACTAGTTTCAAGAGAAACGGCAAAGGCAAGAAGGGTAATTCAAAAAAGAGCGGCAAGCCTGTTGCCAATCCGACGAAGAAACCCAAAGCTGGACCTAAGCCTGAAACAGAGTGTTACTATTGCAAGGGTATGGGTCACTGGAAGCGCAATTGCCCCAAGTATCTGGCAAATAAGAAGGCGGGCAAAGAAAAATCAGGTATATTTGATATACATGTTATTGATGTGTACTTAACCGGCTCTCGTAGTAGTGCCTGGGTATTCGATACCGGTTATGTTGCTCATATTTGCAACTCGAAACAGGAACTGCGGAATAGACGAAGGCTGGCGAAAGATGAAGTGACGATGCGCCTAGGAAATGGTTCCAAGGTTGATGCAATCGCCGTCGGCACAGTTTCACTTCAGTTACCATCAGGATTAGTTATGAACTTGAATCATTGTTATTTAGTGCCTGCGTTGAGCATGAACATTATATCTGGATCTTGTTTATTGCGAGACGGTTACTCTTTTAAGTCAGAGAATAATGGTTGTTATATTTCTATGAGTAACATCTTTTATGATCATGCACCCAATGTGAGAGGATTGTTCATATTGAATCTTGATAGCGATACACACATACATAACATTGAGACCAAAAGAGTTAGAGTTAACAATGATAGCGCCATATTTTTGTGGCACTGCCGCTTAGGTCATATTGGTGTAAAGCGCATGAAGAAACTCCATGCCGATGGACTTTTGGAGTCACTTGACTTTGATTCACTTGACACGTGCGAACCATGCCTCATGGGCAAGATGACTAAAACTCCATTCTCCGGAACAATGGAGCGTGCAAGTGACTTGTTGGAAATCATACATACCGATGTGTGTGGTCCGATGAGCATAGAGGCACGCGGCGGATATCGTTATTTTCTCACCTTCACTAACGATTTGAGTAGATATGGTTATGTATACCTGATGAAGCACAAGTCTGAAACATTTGAAAAGTTCAAGCAATTTCAGAGTAAAGTTGAAAATCATCGTAACAAGAAGATCAAGTTCCTACGGTCTGATCGTGGGGGTGAATATCTGAGTTTCGAGTTTGGTGCTCACTTAAGACAATGTGGAATTGTTTCACAGTTGACACCGCCTGGAACACCACAGCGTAATGGTGTGTCCGAACGTCGTAATCGTACTTTATTAGAGATGGTGCGATCTATGATTTCTCTTACTGATTTGCCGTTATCGTTTTGGGGTTATGCATTAAAAATAGCTGCATTCACTTTAAATAGGGCACCATCAAAATCCGTTGAGACGACACCATACGAACTGTGGTATGGCAAAAGGCCAAAGTTGTCCTTTCTTAAAGTTTGGGGATGTGATGCTTATGTCAAAAAGCTTCAGCCTGAAAAGCTGGAACCCAAAGCGGAAAAGTGTGTCTTCATAGGTTACCCAAAAGAGACAATTGGGAACACCTTCTATCTCAAATCCGAGGGCAAAGTGTTTGTTGCTAAAAACGAAGCTTTTCTCGAGAAGGAGTTTCTCTCGAGATAATTGAGTGGGAGGAAGATAGAACTTGACGAGGTTGTCGAACCTCTCATCCCTCTGGATGGTGGCGTAGGGCAAGGGGAAACCTCTGTCGTTGCGACGCCGGTTGAGGAGGAAGTTAATGATAATGATCATGAAACTCCGGTTCAAGTTTCTGTCGAACCACGCAGGTCGACGAGACCACGTGCTGCTCCAGAGTGGTACGGTAATCCCGTCCTATCAATCATGTTGTTGGACAACAATGAACCTGCAAACTATGAAGAAGCAATGGTGGGCCCAGATTCCAAAAAATGGCTAGAAGCCATGAAGTCCGAGATAGGATCCATGTATGAGAACAAAGTGTGGACTTTGGAGGAACTGCCTGAGGGCCGCAAGGCTATTCAGAACAAATGGATCTTTAAGAGGAAGACGGACGCTGACGGCAATGTGACCGTTTATAAAGCTCGACTTGTGGCAAAGGGTTTTTCACAAGTTCAAGGAGTTGACTACGATGAGACATTCTCACCCGTAGCGATGCTTAAGTCCGTCAGAATCATGTTAGCAATAGCTGCATTTTTCGATTATGAAATCTGGCAGATGGATGTCAAAACGGCGTTCCTTAACGGTTTCCTTAGGGAAGAATTGTATATGATGCAACCCGAAGGTTTTGTCGATCCTAAGAATGCTAACAATGTGTGCAAGCTCCAGCGATCCATTTATGGACTGGTGCAAGCATCTCGGAGTTGGAACAAACGCTTTGATGAGGTGATCAAAGCTTTTGGGTTTATACAAGTGGTTGGAGAATCTTGTATTTACAAGAAAGTGAGTGGGAGCTCTGTGGCGTTTCTAATATTATATGTGGATGACATATTGCTGATTGGAAACAACGTAGAGTTTTTGGAGAGCATAAAGGATTACTTGAATAAAAGTTTCTCTATGAAGGACCTAGGAGAAGTTGCTTACATTCTAGGCATTAAGATCTATAGGGATAGATCAAAACGCCTGATAGGACTTTCACAAAGCACATACCTTGATAAAGTTTTGAAGAGGTTCAAAATGGAACAGTCCAAGAAAGGGTTCTTGCCAGTTTTACAAGGTACGAGATTGAGTAAGACTCAGTGCCCAGCAACTGATGAGGATAGAGAGCATATGCGCTCCGTCCCCTATGCTTCAGCCATAGGTTCTATCATGTATGCAATGTTGTGCACTAGACCGGACGTTAGCGTGGCCATAAGTATGGCAGGTAGGTTCCAGAGTAATCCAGGAGTGGATCACTGGACGGCGGTCAAGAATATCCTGAAGTACCTGAAAAGGACTAAGGAGATGTTTCTCGTGTATGGAGGTGACGAAGAGCTCACCGTAAAAGGTTACGTCGATGCAAGCTTTGACACAGATCCGGACGACTCTAAGTCGCAAACCGGATACGTATTTATTCTTAATGGGGTTGCGGTAAGCTGGTGCAGTTCCAAGCAAAGCGTCGTAGCAGATTCTACATGTGAAGCGGAGTACATGGCTGCCTCGGAGGCGGCTAAGGAGGGTGTCTGGATGAAGCAATTCATGACGGATCTTGGAGTGATGCCAAGCGCACTGAATACAATAACCTTGTTCTGTGACAACACGGGTGCCATTGCCTTAGCAAAGGAACCACGGTTTCACAAGAAGTCCAGACACATCAAACGACGCTTCAACCTCATCCGCGACTACGTCGAAGGAGAGGACGTAAATATATGCAAAGTGCACACGGATCTGAATGTAGCAGACCCGCTGACTAAACCTCTTCCACGGCCAAAGCATGATCAACACCAGAACTGTATGGGTGTTAAATTTATTACAATGTAATTCGCATGATGATGTGAGGGCTAGATTATTGACTCTAGTGCAAGTGGGAGACTGTTGGAATTATGCCCTAGAGGCAATGATAAATATAGTTATCTCCGAAGGTGTTCGTTGAGTTAGTATGGATCAAGACTAGGATTTGTCACTCCCTGTGACGGAAAGGTATCTTGGGGCCCACTCGGTAATACAACATCACACACAAGCCTTGCAAGCAATGTGACTTAGTGTAAGTTACGGGATCTTGTATTACGGAACGAGTAAAGAGACTTGTCGGTAAACGAGATTGAAATAGGTATGCGGATACTGACGATCGAATCTCGGGCAAGTAACATACCGAAGGACAAAGGGAATGACATACGGGATTATATGAATCCTTGGCACTGAGGTTCAAACGATAAGATCTTCGTAGAATATGTAGATCCAATATGAGCATCCAGGTCCCGCTATTGGATATTGACCGAGGAGTCTCTCGGGTCATGTCTACATAGTTCTCGAACCCGCAGGGTCTGCACACTTAAGGTTCGACGTTGTTTTATGCGTATTTGAGTTATATGGTTGGTTACCGAATGTTGTTCGGAGTCCCGGATGAGATCATGGACGTCACGAGAGTTTCCGGAATGGTCCGGAAACGAAGATTGATATATAGGATGACCTCATTTGATTACCAGAAGGTTTTCGGAGTTACCGGGAATGTACCGGGAATGACGAATGGGTTCTGGGAGTTCACCGGGGGGCAACCCACCCTGGGGAAGCCCATAGGCCTTGAGGGTGGCGCACCAGCCCTTAGTGGGATGGTGGGACAGCCCAAAAGGGCCCTATGCGCATTAGAAGAAAAATCAAAGAGAAAAGAAAAAAAAGGAGGAGGTGGGAAAGGGAAGAAGGACTCCACCTTCCAAACCAAGTAGGACTAGGTTTGGGAGGGGGAGACCTTCCCCCTTGGTTCGGCCGACCCCCTTGGGGCTCCTTGAGCCCCAAGGCAAGGCTCCCCCTCTCCCACCTATATATACGGAGGTTTTAGGGCTGATTTGAGACGACTTTTCCTCTAGATCGCGTTTCTGCGGAGCTCGGGCGGAGCCCTGCTGAGACAAGATCATCACCAACGTCCGGAGCGCCGTCACGCTGCCGGAGAACTCTTCTACCTCTCCATCTCTCTTGCTGGATCAAGAAGGCCGAGATCATCGTCGAGCTGTACGTGTGCTGAACGCGGAGGTGCCGTCCGTTCGGCACTAGATCGTGGGACTGATCGCGGGACTGTTCGCGGGACGGATCGAGGGACGTGAGGACGTTCCACTACATCAACCGCGTTCACTAACGCTTCTGCTGTACGGTCTACAAGGGTACGTAGATCACTCATCCCCTCACGTAGATGGACATCACCATGATAGGTCTTCGTGCGCGTAGGAAAATTTTTGTTTCCCATGCGACGTTCTCCAACAAAAAGATAATCACAAGTTCTAGCAACCTTAATATCATTCTATGGTTTATTCGGTCAGGCAAAGTAGTAACCATAATTAAGTATAAAAGGCACATGGAACGTGAAATATATTATGTGCGGAGAAATGCGTGATGCCTCCATACTATTGCACTTTCAGAAACAAGGTATTACACGGTTATCCCACATATCGGTTTGTTCGGTCTATTCGGTTTCTGGGAACCAAAAACCGAACAAAAACAAAACACCGAACAACCTTAAAATTTTCCACCAAACCAAGAACCAAACCACCAAATAAACCAACAAATCGGTTAATAAAGTTCGGTTCGATTTGGTTTTTCGGTTTTCGATTTTATAGTTCCCACCCCTAGCGGCGGGGGCGACGCTCCGAGGCTCCCAGTCTTGATTCCTTCGGCGTGGAGCTTCATAGCATCGAGGCAAAGCTTCTGGTCGGGTCAGAGGGGTGAGGCGATGGCGGGAGCTAGCTGACGACGGGGGCTTTCTCGAGCAGGCTCAGTCATGGCGAGGGGAAAGAGAGCAGAGGGAGAGAGAGGAACCAGAGAGGGGTGGAGAAGAGAGAGGGGGCTCTCTGGAATCTCCAATCGAGGAGATAAGCTCAGGGGAAGGCGTGCAGGAGGTGGAAGCAGGAGGTGGCCACGGCTGAGCGCGCGTGCGCCACGCCTGTGCCTAGTGGCGAGAGGTGGAAGAAGACCCCTTCGCCCTTGGTGGGCTGGTCCATTTCCAGAATTATTGGATCTATAAAATTATTTATAGCATTTATAAATCCAATGAAAATATGGTTGAATTAATTCAAATGCCCAATATGAAATGATTCTGTGATCTAATAATATTGGTTGACATTTTTATCTTAGTCCAATATTTTATTGGAAAATCAGGAACATTTCCCTGTAGTTGTTTGAAGTAACTTTTATCTTGCTCATTTGACAAAATTCTTTATGAAACTTGATCATATCTCAATTCAAATCCTTTTGAATTTATAATGCATGCATGAGTATGTAATGGCAAGCAATGCTAAGCTAGGGCTGTGACACATGAAGAAAATGATGGCAGTTGGGCGAGGAAAAGACCAAGCCTAGGAAGGTGGTCTTCAACATCCCGTGTGGATCTAAGGAAGAAGAGGCTGATGATGAAGAATTAGCCCAAATCTTCAAAAATAAACAAGAGAGGGTTGCTCAAGCCAAAGGCACAAATATTCCTCTCATGTTGGATCCCAGGGTGGTGTTAGACTTCATCGACCCCTGGTATCAAAATCCTCAGACTCTGATTGATGATTTGCAGCTTCCACGTGGGACAAGCCATGTGTTAGCGACATTTATTGCTCAAGAGAAATGGAAACTTGAGAAGGACAAGAGGGCCAGAAAGGAGCAAACTTAGAAGGAGAGGTTTCTGAAGAACAACATCCTCTCTTTGACCGTTGAACAACTTGTTTCAACATAGACTGAGATCAAAAACCTCTGTGAAGAATACAGTCGCTATCATGTCGACTTGAAAGGAGCAAAGGTCAAATTCGTCAATGTGGCAACCAAGGCCATCATAGATCATAAACCTAAGGTTGCAGCCCCACCACAACCACAAATTCCTCATGCGAGCTCCTCCACACAGCCGGCTGAATAAATTGTCAGGACTGAAGAAATTCAAGCGCGTGAAGAAATTGCACATGAAGAACCTGCGAAGACAGCTGAAGAATCTGTTGCACGTGAAGAAAATGCTCCTGCAAGGATGACTGCATCAGTCGTGCCTAAAGAATGTTCTTTGACAACAAAATCTTCAAGAGTGAAGAACCTGATACTTGCGTGTGCATCATATGTGAAGAAAACAAATGTTGCTTAAGAGGAAGCCACTAAGAAGCGAAAAGCATCAGCGAGCACAAATTCCTCAGAAGCCAAACTCTTGACGACTTTGTCAAGTTCCTCAAGTGCACCAATTGATGCTACTCCAGTCAGCACGGTACCCTCTTGCGAGGTGGTGCCATTTGGTGCAGAACATGCCACCTAGAAGGGGATGAAGAAGTTGAAGATAATTGATTTGTTGCTTCCACACAGCAGATTGATGAAGAAATTGAAGTGGAACCAAATATTTCAATTCCTCAAGCATCATCACCTCCGCCTCATCAGAGAACAGAGGCGGGATTGGAAGAAGTGGATGAAGACGTGGATATTGGCTGCAACACACTTCTTATCAACGATGACTATTGGGAAGAAGCTCATCCCAAATCACCACTGGACACTCCACTTCCTCAAAATCCTTAGTCCCCAGTTGTTACTCAAGAAATTCATACAGGGTCTGATGACAGACACACTCTGATGAAATCAATTCCAGAGGAAGAAATAGATGCATCAGCTGCAGAAATTGTGAATCAAACCGCCACTAAGGATATTGTTGCACCTCTCATTGATGAATTTGTGAAGCATATTCCCCACTCTAAAGAAATTGTGGCTAAATAAATTGCTCCTCAAGGTGAGGTTACTACTGATGAGCCTCATGTTCAAAATCCTCAGTCGGTAGTAGTTGTGGCTCAAGTTCCTCAAACTGAAGAAGAACTCCGAAGACTTGTGGGAAGATATAAGCCAAATGTTCAACACAAGACACTTGAGCCTTTCAGAGGTACAAATAGACCCAAATTTATCAAGAAGATCTTTTAAGAACATAATTTCTTCATCGCTGCAAATCCGGATTGAGATTATGAAATTCATGAGGACCAGATCTTTTTGATGAACTTCATTTCTTCATCGCTGCAATAGACCCAAATTTATCAAGGGCCTTATCCTTGCAGAGTCATCAAGGGTCACAACTCTTAAGAAGAAGACGTGGTGGGAATCATGAAGAATTTGTTATTCAATATCATTCATGAGATTCCCATAAATCTTCACGATTTCTTCATGACGACTTTGGCCAATATTGTTGTCACCTTTTGAACTGAAGCCCTATGCACTATGGATTATCAAATTCATGAGGACCAGATCCTCAATACCTTACAAAGCTGATTTCCAGAATCACTTCAGCTATCTACCCCCACTCGAAGTCATCAAGAAATCCTTCGAGCTGAGTGAAGGCAAAGTCAAATATATTATTGGTGAAGGATCTCATCCCCTTCATGGACAATTTCGCAAAACAACATCCTACTCAACCAATGATGACAGTGCATCACAAGCCTCAACTGCAAAATCCTGAGCAAAAATTCCTCGTGAGTCTGCCCCGCACGTGATGACTGACCATGAACTTTTGCTAAGTCTTCATCAAAAGGATGATCGCAATCACAAGTGAGTAAAGCGTCAGTTTGGTTCCATTGTGCGTGATATGACTGTGATGCATAATGCGGTGAGGAATAATCATTACTATCTTCATGAAATCATCGATTGCACATGGGCCATTCTATCTCATCTCACGACTCCTGAAGAACTCAAGGAGATGGAATTTCAGCAAGACTTTGATTGGTCGTGGCCGCCCAAGAATAAATTCAGGAAAGTTAAAGTTCCTCTATATATGACTAGTTCATTTTCTTCATCGCGCTCTACGAATGAAGCTGAGGATCTTGACGACACTCTTGTTAGCCCTTCAACGACAAAGGATCCCAACAATGATGGCGCTCCTCCTCCACCAACAAGTTGAAATTCTTGAGGGCCGTTAGTCCTCAGTTTCATCCCTTTTTTGCCACTAGATGACAAAGGGGGAGAAATCTGAGTTATTCTTCACGCGAATCTACCTTATGGGCCATATTTTTGTTATGTTGCAACTCTCGTCCTTCTGAAGTGTTTGACTATATGAGTTGTAAACTTAAGTTCGGTGGTGGTCTCACACTTTTGAACCGTTTTGTTCGCATGCCTATTCCTCATATTAATTAATGCACACATGTTGAAATTCATCAGACACCACTTTCCATCCTGAATTTGAATTTCCTCGTGATATATGTTAAATGCATGCATGGATTACAAGATATAGGGGGATATCTCCATGGTATAAACCTACAATGTGCTTTTGCAGTCCAAAGCAAATTATTGAAATATGAAAATCTTCATGGGGAGTTTCTCTATATCTTGCAACCAAATTCCTCAAACTCTGTACTTACACTTCATACATTTATCCCCGTTGAAAACTTAACCTATTTGTCATCAATCACCATAAAGGGGGAGATTGTAAGAGCATCTAGTTCCCCTTAGTGATTTTGGTGTATTGAAGACTTACAGGTACACATGTTGTATAACTCGCTGAGGAGTTTGAGTTATTCGAAGAATATCGACCCCAAAAATGAATGTTCTTGGCTAAAGACTTTGCTAATTCCTCGAAGACTTTGAAAGTGAGGAAATTGGTGTGTCCTTGAAGATATTGATATGATGACTTTGAAGCATGAAGACTTTTGTTTTCGTAGTTTCATTTCCTTTCTTTTGAGTCATAGGGACACCATACTATTAAAGGGGGTCGAGGTAAAACTAAGGAAAAGTTTCAAAGTGATGCTCATCTCAAATCCTACACATAACAAATCCTTTGAGTGAAGCCTTTAGAAATCTCTTACAGTTTAGTCAATTTCTTCACTGAGAGAGACGAAGATCTTTTGGTCTCTGAGGAAATTTATCTAACTGAGGAGTTAGGATTTTGCCACTTCGAATTACCTACAAGTGAGGAATTTGAGAGACGTAAGGACTTTCACAGCTTGAAACTTCTGACCATTGTTGCGCCGTGCGCCGCCTGTCCCCAAACTATATGTACATAACGGTCATATCATTGGGGCATTTATGTCAAATCATGTAGGATTGCTCCCTAGCTATAAACAGCCACCCCCATAACCACTAGTTGTTGCCTTCTCCATGAGAAAAACTGGCACTTGTCATTTGAGAGCAACACATTCCTCAAATATTTTGAGAGAAAATCATTAGTGAGGAAAAACCCCAAACACCCAAACCAAAACTAAAACCTGAAGTGATTGATCATCACTGAAAAGATTGTTCCTGTGGGGAACCGACGCTTGTTACCTTTGAAGTTTGTGCATCTTCCAAACGGTTAGGCGTCACTGGTCTAGAGCATCTAGCAGTAAATTGTGGATTGTCGTGTGACCGAGTTTGTGAGTGTTGGGAAGTCTACCCTGAAGACTTACTAATGGGGTTATAGTCCCAGGGTAGGGTCATAGGCCTGCCCTATAGGTCCTACCCAAGGACTACCCTTCATAGAAGACAAGGCCCTTAGACAGTTCCGACTGAACTAAGGACGCCCCCATCATCCAGTCGGCGACAATCCACTCGGAGCATATTTAACGTACCGACTGGAATCCACTCTGTACATCGTAACCTCCCGGGAGGGCAACGGTCATACGTTTCCATACACCATTATTAGCATTCAAAGCTTACGTTACCTGTAACGTAAGCATTTACTCGCCACTATTCCACCCCTGTCCACTTGGCCATTATGAAGGGCAGCGCACTCTATATAAGCCGCCCTTCACCACTGGTACGGGGGTTGGCACTTGCTGTAATCCTATAATCCACTCGACACTAAGCTCCCAAGAGCACTGAGACGTAGGGCTTTTACCTCCACCGTAGAGGGGCCTGAACTCATACATCCTCGCCGTAGCTAAGGCTCTGCCCATCCTTTCGTACCCCATACTTCTACTGTCAGACTTATACCCACGACAGTTGGCGCCCACCGTGGGGCAAGCGTCTAAGCGACTTCCGGCGAGTTTGCGATTTCATACTTTCATCATGTCGTCCGGTGGAGATCTGTGCATGGGTCATCAGATCCTCTTCGGTGCCCTCTCCTTCATCGCCGACGATTCGGCATGACTTCGGGATGCGCCCTTGGACGTCGAGGCTCTTCCCAGCGTGGGGCTACGCACTTCCGTGCCAGTTCCCGCGGTGTTCTTCTTTTCCAGCCATCGACCCCGGTGTCGATCTTCGCCCCCGTCACGCGCCGCAACAAGCGATCCCGTCGTCCGCGGCTCCAGCGTTGGGTGCGACACGCCCAGGAGCGACAAAGCGCGTCCTCTCAAGTGGCGGCGCTCGAATCGGTTGTGGTCCCGCCGCCATCCCAGTGCTTGGACTCAGTTCCGACTGAGCTACCTTCCGAGTACCCGGGTCGCGGGCCTGCAGCCGAAGTTCTCATGGCCGATTCCCATGAAAATCCCCTCCACACTGGTCGAAACGAGCATGAGTTCGGAGAATCATCCGGCGCTCGTCGTCAACACCATCGTTCTTCCAGTCGACGCACTCGCCAGAGCAACGTCGAGGTGTTCCGCACACCCATCCTCAAATTGGCTGCGGCTGCCAGGATAGTCGATTCTCTCCAGCCGACTGATTCAGAGGCTGGTAGAGGAATCGAGCAGATCCGTGCCCTATTGCATACGGCGCAATAGCAAAATTCGGCGGTCTCCCAGTCGCACAACAGGATCCACAACAGTTTTGTTCACGTGAACACGCATCGGTCAGTTTTCAGTCCCGACTCTCATCAGCGACGCAGAGGGGGCAGCCGTTCCAGGGACCCGAGTCGGAATCCGCTTCCCATTCGGTGTCATCCCGAAGATCGTCGCCGTTCGCGTACTCCTCCGCGGGGAGGGCCTTACGAGCCCCGGCATCACGATGATCGTTGTTCGGGCGGTGACGCGCATGATCCAAGGCCTGATGCAAGAGGGTACATCACCCAGAAGAAGGTCGACAGAAGTCGAGCCCACCGTGATGGTCACGATAGAGACCGTCCGAGTGGAAGCAGGACCGTTGTCTCTGGTCCCGAGTGCTTCAGTCGGGCCATCCGCTCAGATGACATCCCTCCCAACTTCCGATTGGTGACGGGAATCAGCAAGTTCACAGGAGAGTCCAAACAAGAAACTTGGTTGGACGACTATAGAGTGGTGGTCCAGATCGGTGGCGGAGATGACCATGTCGCCATGAAACATCTCCCCCTGAGGCTCGACAGCTTGGCGCGAGCTTGGCTAAACCAGTTAGCTCCGTCAAGCATCTACAGCTGGGCGGATCTGCCCCGAGTCTTCATCAAGACCTTCGAGGGTACGTGCAAACGCCCTGCTGGTCTCGTAGAGCTCCAGCACAGTGTCCAGAAGTAGAACGAGCCCTTGCGTGATTTCGTCCAGCGCTGGACGATCCTCTACCACACAGCGGAGAATGTCAGAGAGCACCAAGCAGTCTGCGCCTTCAAGGCAGGCGTGCGGTACAGAGATCTGTACCTGAAGTTTGGTCGGACAGGCGACATCTCCATGAGCAAGATGATGGAGATAGCCGCGCGCTATGCAAATGGCGAAGAAGAGGACCGCATACGTAGCGGCAAGCATAAGGCAGTCGCCGATGGAGATGGGAACAGCAATCGCAAGGAGAATCTGAAAGCTCAATCCACTCCGCAGGCAGAGGCAGCAGCCGTTATGAATGCCAAGTTCAAAGGCAAGGGGAAAGCTAAGTACACCCCCAAGAAGAGGCAGTCAGGAAATTCCATCCTGGATCAACCGTGTCCAATCCATACGAAGATGGATGAAAAAGGCAATGCCATATTGCCGAAACATACCACTCTGCAGTGTCGCCTCCTGATCCAAGGATTCGGTGAAGGGCGGCCGAGTGAGAAGGACACCGAGCAGGATGATGAGGACAAGGAGGATCCGTTCCCCCAAGTTCATGCAACGTTGATGATTTTTGCTGATGTGGAAAGCAAAAGTCGACTGAAGCTGTAAACATGGCAACCCCATCCACTCCCACGTTCCTCAAGTGGTCACAGATTGCGATCACCTTTGATCAGTCAGACCATCCAGCACACGACCCACCCCAGGGAGGCAAGCTCTGGTCGTCGACCCGGTGGTGGAAGGAGTTAGGCTGCGCAAAGTCCTCATGGACGGCGGTAGCGGCTTGAACATCATGTATGCCGACACTCTCAAGGGAATGGGCATTCCGATGTCCAAACTTAGCGAGAGCAGTATGCAGTTCCACGGAGTCGTCCCAGGAAGAAAGGCCAAATCACTCAGCCAGATTGCGTTGGATGTCGTCTTCGGCTCTGACAAGAACTTCCGCAAGGAGAAGCTGACATTCGAGGTGGTGGACTTCCAGAGTGCATACCATGCGATTCTGGGCCGCCGGGCATATGCACGTTTCATGGCCCGTCCATGTTAAGTCTATTTGAAGATGAAGATGCCAGGTCCCAAAGGTGTGATTACGGTCACAGGCAATCGGCAGCGGGCCGAGGAGTGTCTGTAGCAGGGGTCGAGGATTGCTGATCAGCAGATGGCTATTCTCGAGCTCGATGAGTACAAGAATACCGCCGGCCCCGCTGACCTGACACGTTCAAAGAAGCCAGCTTCCGAGTCCGCATTCCAGTCGGCGGGAGACATGAAGAAAGTCAGCATCCACCTAACGTACGACACCGCTGCCCCGACAAACCTCTCCACCACCCTTGATCCAAAATAGGAAGTCGGGCTCATCCAATTCCTCCGTGAGAACTGGGACATTTTTGCATGGAAGCCTGCTAACATGCCAGGTGTACCCAGGGAGTTGGCTGAGCACCGACTGCATATGGATCCTGCTGCTCGGCCCGTCGGAGAACGCCTGCGTCGGTCCGCCGCGCATAAGAGGAAGGCAATCGGAGAGGAGGTGGCTAAACTTTTGGCAGCCAACTTCATTCGCGAGGTACACTACTCCGAGTGGCTCGCTAATGTTGTCATGGTGCCCAAGAAGGACAAGTCTCTTCGTATGTGCATTGATTTCAAGCATCTCAACAAGGTATGTCCGAAAGATCACTTCCCACTCCCCCGCATTGATCAAATTGTCGATTCGACTGCGGGTTGCGAGCGCTTATCCTTCCTTGATGCCTATTCGGGCTATCATCATATCCGTTTGTATGGTCCAGATGAATTAAAAACAGCCTTCATCACCCCATTCCGGTGTTTCTGTTACATCACTATGCCATTCGGTTTGAAGAATGCAAGAGCAACTTTTATGCGCATGATCCAAAAATGCCTCCTAGACCAGATCGGTCGAAATGTGGAGGCATATATGGATGATATCGTCGTCAAGTCACGCAAAGGTTCCGACCTGCTGACTGACTTGGCAGAAACATTCGCCAACCTACGTAGGTACGATATCAAGCTCAACCCAGCCAAGTGTTCATTCGGCGTTCCCAGCGGGAAGTTACTCGGTTTCTTCTTTTCCGAACGAGGGATCGATGTCAACCCCGAAAAGATCGGGACCATTGTCCGAATGAAGCGGCCGGTAAGAGTACATGATGTTCCAAGGCTCACAGGTTGCCTAGCGGCTTTGAGCAGGTTTATCGCTCGACTCGGCGAGAAGGTGTTACCTCTGTACCGACTCATGAAGAAGCCAGATACCTTCGAGTGGACAGACGAAGCCCAAATTGCATTCGACGACCTCAAAGCCCTGCTTTCCACCCAGCCGGTTCTTACTGCCCCGCTCAGTAAAGAACCCCTTCTTCTGTACATCGCAGCTACAAATCAAGTCATCAGCACCGTTCTGACAGTCGAACGCGAGGAAGAAGGCAAAGTGTACAAGGTTCAGCGGCCAGTATATTATGTTTTCGAAGTCCTGACTCCTTCCAAGCAGAGGTATCCCCATTATCAGAAGCTTATTTATGGGATCTACATGACTGCAAAGAAGGTGGCTCATTATTTCCATGACCACTCGGTGTCTGTCATATCTGATGCTCCGTTGTCGGAAATTCTCCACAATCGGGATGCATCAGGCCGAGTGGCAAAGTGGGCAATGGAGATGCTATACTGCGACATCAAGTTCGAGGCCAAGAAAGCTATAAAGTCTCAAGCTCTTGCTGACTTCATAGCAGAATGGGTAGAACAACAGCAACCGACTCACATCTACTCGGCTCATTGGACCATGTTCTTCGATGTGTCCAAGATGTTGAATGGCTCCGGCGTAGTGCTCATATCCCCAAAAGGTGATAAACTCAAGTATGTGTTGCAGATCCATTTTGATTCTTCCAACAACGAAGCAGAGTACGAAGCTCTCCTTTACGGGTTGCGCATGGCCATCACACTCGGCGTCCGTCGCCTGATGGTCTATGGCGACTCAGATCTGGTGGTTAATCAAGTAATGAAGGAATGGGATGTAAGGAACCCCACCATGACTGCATACTGCAACGCAGTAAGGAAGCTCGAGAAGAACTTCAAAGGTTTGGAACTTCACCATGTTCCCCGACTGAAAAACCAAGCAGCAGATGAATTGGCAAAACTTGGATCCACTCGGAGACCGGTCCCGAGTGATGTCTGCCTCGAGCACCTACACCTTCCCTCAGTAAAAGAAAACGCTTTTACAGAGGAACCAGTACAACCGAAGAGCTCAACAGATCAGACTGAAGTCGAGGTCCCCACTGGGTGTACGGTGTTGACGACTTGATTTGTAGCCGCGATGTATAGAAGAAGGGGTTCTTTACTGAGCGGGGCAGTAAGAACCGGCTGGTGCTCCGAGTGGATCAGCAGAGACCACACAAGTTGGCTCCCGCCTGGGAAGGACCGTTCATCATCTCTAAGGTGCTGAACAACGGAGCATATCGACTCTACAACCTCGACAGGGAAACGGACGAGCCGCGAGCATGAAATGGAGATCTACCGAAGCGCTTCTACACATAACCGCCGACGGAGACAATGTAAAGAACAAGTATCATTGAAGTAATACAAAGCAGATTGATTTCTTGCCGATTCAAAATTCTTCCGCGTTTGCAGACTCCGGTCTAAAAAACTAACTCCGAGTGTGCACTAAAAGTCGCACTCGGGGACTTAGCTGCGACCCAGAATCGCCTAAGTACAAACTCGCTCCCAGTGTGCACTAAAAGTCACACTCGGGGACTTAGCTGCGACCCAGAGTCGCCTAAGTACAAACTCGCTCAGAGTGTGCACTAAAAGTCACACTCGGGGACTTAGCTGCGACCCAGAGTCGCCTAAGTAAAAACTCGCTCCCAGTGTGCACTAAAAGTCACACTCGGAGACTTAGCTGCGAACCAGAGTCGCCTAAGTACAAACTCGCTCCGAGTGTGCACTAAAAGTCTCACTCGGGAACTTAGCTGCGACCCAGAGTCGCCTAAGTAAAAAACTAACTCTGAGTGTGCACTAAAAGACGCACTCGGGGACTTAGCTGCGACCCAGGATCGCCTAAGTACAAACTCGCTCCGAGTGTGCACTAAAAGTCACACTCGGGGACTTAGCTGCGACCCAGAGTCGCCTAAGTACAAACTCGCTCCGATTGTCCACTAAAAGTCACACTCGGGGACTTAGCTGCGACCCAGAGTCGCCTAAGTAAAAAACTCGCTCCGAGTGTGCACAAAAAGTCACACTCGGAGACTTAGCTGCGACCCAGAGTTGCCTAAGTACAAACTCGCTCCGAGTCTGCACTAAAAGTCACACTTGGGGACTTAGCTACGACCCAGAGTCGCCTAAGTAAAAACTCGCTCCGAGTGTGCACTAAAAGTCACACTCGGAGACTTAGCTGCGACCCAGAGTCGCCTAAGTACAATCTCCCTCCGAGTGTGCACTAAAAATCACACTCGGAAACTTAGCTGCGACCCAGAGTCCCCTAAGTACAAACTCACTCCGAGTGTGCACGAAAAGTCACACTCAGGGACTTAGCTGCGACTCAGAGTCGCCTAAGTAAAAATCTTCCTCCGAGTGTATACTTGAGATACACTCGGAGGCTTCGCACACCCTCATTGAGGCTCATGTGGATGTGAAGACAACTGACAACTACATGAGTAGCAACTCGCTCCGAGTGTGCACTAACAGTCACACTCAGAGACTTAGCTGCGACCCAGAGTCGCCTAAGTACAAACTCACTCCGAGTGTGCACGAAAAGTCACACTCGGGGACTTAGCTACGACTCGGAGTCGCCTAAGTAAAAAAGCTTCCTCCGTGTGTATACTCGAGATACACTCGGAGGCTTAGCAGACCCTCATTGAGGCTCATGCGGATGTGAAGACAACTGACAACTACATAAGTAACAACTCGCTCCGAGTGCGCACTAACAGTCACACTCAGAGACTTAGCCGCAACCCAGAGTCGCCTAAGTAAAAACTCGCTCCGAGTGTGCACCAAAAGTCACACTCGGAGACTTAGCTTTGAACCAGAGTCGCCTAAGTAAAAAAGCTTCCTCCGAGTAGGCACTAGAGATACACTCGGAGGCTTAGCAGACCCTCATTGAGGCTCATGTGGATGTGAAGACAACTGACAACTACATGCTCCGCATGTTTGCCATTGGCTTCACCAAGAGACGCCAAACAAAAACCACGAGCGAAAGTCGTGTCAAAGAAAAAAGTCAGCGAAAGAAGAGCAAAAGATCCGACTCGAATTCAAGTTGGATCTACGATCAGTCGGCTCGGTGTGAATCAAGTTTATCCACACCGAACCACGAATGTGATGGCCAACAGCAGTGGCCAAAGTTTAATACAGATTCCACTCGGCATACCGAGGTAAATGTGCGTTCACCATAAAGTTTTTTTCAAGCGTCGCCGGGACTGGCAGGCTCCACAAAGGTGTCGAGGTCGATTCCGTCTGCAATGCGAGTGGATGTGTCGAGGAAGGTCTCCATGAAATCTTCGAATCGAAGCTTCTTGGTGTTGGCGACTTGCAACGTCTTCAGCTTGTCTTCGCGGGCTTCCTTGCAGTGCACTCGGACCAGAGACAGCGCCACGTCCGCACCACACCGAGCGGCAGACTTCTTCCGTGTCTGCACTCTGCTTGGGAGGTCCTCCAGTCGAGTCATCAACCCCTCTATCTCGTTCCGGGAGTCATCTTCAGGCCACAGCTCCTTGTCGATTCGGCTGACAACTCTTCTCAGGCGGCCAATGAAAGGGCCCACCCTGTTAAGGCGAGAATGCACTCAGAACATGTCCCGGTTAGCTTCATCGCCGAGTGGAACATTCGGAACAAGCGACCGTTCAATTTCGGTTGTTTCAGCCTCAACGTCCCGACAAAAGTCTACAAAGAAAAGACAAGCAGAAAATAAGCGCGGAGTGAACTCCAAAGTCAAGAAGCACTCGGCAGCAACTTACCACCAAGCAGTGCGACCATCTTCCTCGCCCAGTCGCCGACGTAGTTCTCCTGCGCTATGCACCGAGTGTTCATTACCTTCAGCTGTCCCATCCATTCGGATCTCTCCCTCTTCATTTTTTCTACTTCGGATAGCAATGCCTTGTTGGTCTCCCGAGACTCCTCCAAAGATTTCTCTCGGTCAGCAAGAGCCTTCTTCACGTGAGCCAGGTCATTCACAGCCACCTCCAAGTCCACAGCAAGTTGGGTGTTCTCAGCCTTCCGAGCATTATAAGCCGATCCCATTTCACAAGTCTTCTATCAAAGAGACACAAACGGAGGATCAGCTACATTCAACAAGGAAAAAGTCTCCACTTATATGGCAAAACAATCAAAGATCAAAATTCTTCAGACCCCTGCCGATGCAAGCAATCGACAGCGGTCTCGGGGACAACACCTAGTGGGTTCACTGAGAGTGACCCCACTGGTATGAAGCTCGAACAGGTCAGCCCTATTGAGCTCCATAGCAAACCAACAACACTATGAGATTACTATTACTCGACCTGAGTAACACTACTCTCGGGGACTACACCCAGTGGGTTCACTCGGAGTGCCACCACTGGTACCATTCGGGCAGATCAGCTCTGATCTGTTCAGATTACGGAAAATACATATAAAGACAACTGCCGGTGCAAGCACTCGGCAGAAGTCTCGGGGACTACACCCACTGGGTTCACTCGGAGTGAACCCACTGCAAAATCATCCTACTGTATCCGAGTGTATCGCTGAAACCCCCAATGGGTACCAAGAGGAATGTAAACACTTACTAGCGCACTTACTCAGATATCGTCCCGAAGCTCCAAGCTCTTCTTGTACAGAGACGCGATGGAGTCGTACGCTCCCTTGGCGTCGCCCACCATCAGCTCCACCTGCACCATGGCGTCCTTGGCGGCTCCTACCTGGTCTTCCGGGAGGCGTCGGGCGTCATATTGAACAGTCGACGGACCCGGCGTGGCAGAAGACTCCCTCGGCATCCCGAGCTCTGCTCCAGTCGGTTCCGTTGTGAGGGCCACCGTCTCAGCCGGTGGCACCGTCTCAGTAGGCGGTACGTTCATGGTGGGATTGGCAGCAGATGGGATAACCCCAGGGACAGGCACCAAAGTTGGCTCCGACCTCCTTTGGTCGTCGTCGTCCAGATGGATCACCTCCGAAGGAAGCCCGACTGAACAAAATAGAATTACAGAAAAAGGTCAAGATCAAAGACAGCACTCGCGAAACAGTAATATAGCTCTCGGAGTCGTGACAACGTACCTTGCTGGGACGTGGCGGCGTTATCCGTGTCCATGGGATCAGCGTCCTGGCGGGGCAGAGAGGTGGCCGAGGTAGGAGCTCTGTTGAGTGAAATCCACTCGACGGTTAAACATGAGTTCCCAAAAAGAGGAGTTCAATCGGACACTGAAGGAAGATGGAAGAGTAAAGATACTTACACTGAGGCAACCGGAACAGAGATCCTCATCCGGGGCAAGGCTTTCCGAGGTTTAGGCCCACTAGGTTTAGCCATCTTGGACGGCTGGTTCGCGGGCTCGGCAGAAGCACCCCTAGTTCTCTTCACACTCCGAGCACTTGGAGCCATGGGAGGAGCTGGCGGAGCACTCGGGGCCGCGGGAGGAGCCGGCGGAGCAGCGGGGTCATGATGGCGCTTGGTTCGGTGCTCTGGTGGTGAGGGTGGCGAGCTCTCCTCTCCACTCTCCTCCTCCTCCTCTTCCGTCTCCTCCTCCGTCTCCCCACTGTCGGAGACGTACTCGGCGCTATCCGCGCTGCCCTCCTGGCTGCCCTACTCTTCCTCGGCTGTATTCCCGTTCGAGACTGCGGAATGCCAGTTTGTCCACTCCTGCACAAAACACAGTCGGCAACGTCAGTCAGAGAGACAAGAAAAGCAATAAAGCTGGGAAGGTTAAAAGCACTCGACAACATGTACTCACCTCATTCGGAGGAGGATTTTCGGCGCGGAAGGGCTTCACCCGCCGGGTTCCCACGGGGTTATCACACGCGCCTGTGATGCTGCGGACCCACGCACTCATAGTCTCCCCGCTCACGTCCTCTGGATGAGACCGAATGGAATCCGAAGGCCCCGCGTAATGCCACATGGCGTGGTCTCGGGCCTGCAGCGGCTAGACGCGCCGATCCAGAAAAGTCTCCAGCAGGTCCATGTCGGTGACTCCCCTCCGGACGACGGCTATCAGCACGTCGACCAAAGGTTGGATCTGGGTTCTTTCTCCCTTAGAGAGCGCAAGCTTCCTGGGAGGGCCCGGACGGTCTAAACTGAAAGGTGGCAACCCACTCGAAGCATTCGGACAAGCAATGTCCTGGCAATAGAACCAGGACGATTGCCAGTTCCTAACTGACTGGGATAGCTGGAGAGAGGGGTAGCTACTCTTTGTTTTCTTCTCGAAGCCTAAACCCCCGCAGAGCTGGAGGATGTGCGTCTTATCATCCGACTGGTTAAGCTTTTTAACAGTTTGGGATCTAGCAGAGAAGACATACTTAAAGAGCCCCCAGTGGGGAGGACATCGAATGAAGAACTCGCAGAGGGTGACGAATGCAGAAAGGTGAGCTATTGCGTTCGGAGGAAAGTGATGGAGCTGCGCCCCGAAGTAATTCTTGATACCTCGGAAGAAGGGATGGGGAGGCAAGGAGAAACCTCTGGCCACATAGCTGAGCAGCAGAACGCGCTCCCCCTCCTTCGGTGTCGGCTCCGTCTCGCCTGCCGATAGCCTCCACGACTTGTTGACGACCATGCCATGCTCCACCAGCTCCAGCACGTCGTTCTCCGTCACCGAGGAGGGGAGGAAATCCCCCTGGATCTAACCCGCCGGCAGCGCCCGCTGCCGCCGCTGAGTAGGGGCCGCCCCCTTCTTCTTCTTCTTCTTCTGTGACTCGAGCTTGCTGGTCTGCCCCTTCGTCATGGCGAGGGCGACGGATCCGCAGAGGAGGATGGGAAGGAGGTGGCTTGAGGTGTGCAGAGAGCTGCGGGAGGAGCGAGATTAACGAGAGGAGGATGAGCAGCGCAACAGGAAATCCCGCCGGGGAGGCTTAAATAGGCTTCCGACTGGGTCACTAACAGGTGGACCCAAGATCTTATCCCCCCAACCGCCCGCTGCAAGATTAGTGGAGAATATAACGGCGCGGTAATCGAGGAGGCAAAACCTACTCGATGGCGATGTCGTCATCCCCGCTGAGCGCGCGGCAACCGAAATTTGAGGATCCCCGAAATCCGGCGCTGTCAGTTTGACCAGTCACGTCGTAAGATTCCGCAGAAGCACTCGGTCCCTGACGGTTCGTTTCACTGGTATATTCACTTGGATCACTGGTTGAAAGGATAAAATGGATCGAGGCAAACAACGCTAAAGTCACCTCCATACCAGTTGGTTCCATACTCCAAACATCACTTCATCGTTCCAACCTCGATCCATTCAGGGACTAATGATGGGGTTATAGTCCCAGGGTAGGGTCATAGGCCTGCCCTATAGGTCCTACCCAAGGACTACCCTTCATAGAAGACAAGGCCCTTAGACAGTTCCGACTGAACTAAGGACGCCCCCATCATCCAGTCGGTGACGATCCACTCGGAGCATATTTAACGTACCGACTGGAATCCACTCTGTACATCGTAACCTCCCAGGAGGGCAACGGTCATACATTTTCATACACCATTATTAGCATTTAAAGCTTACGTTACCTGTAGCATAAGCATTTACTCGCCACTATTCCACCCCTGTCCACCGGGCCATTATGAAGGGCAGCGCACTCTATATAAGCCGCCCTTCACCACTGGTACGGGGGTTGGCACTTGATGTAATCCTATAATCCACTCGACACTAAGCTCCCAAGAGCACTGAGACGTAGGGCTTTTACCTCCACCGTAGAGGGGCCAGAACTCATACATCCTCGCCGTAGCTAAGGCTCTGCCCATCCTTTCATACCCCATACTTCTACTGTCAGACTTATACCCACGACACTTACCACGAGTGTTGGGCGAGGATTGTGTGTCCTTAGCTCAAGGAGAATACAGTAAGGACTTAGTGCCCACAGACTGTGTGTCCTTTGGTTTAAATACCAAGACGCTCCAAACCAGATGTACGACTGTCACAATAGTTGGAATTGGGTCATCAAATCATTGTCTTCACCGAGTACCTGGTTCTATTTCCTCAACCCCTCTATTTCCTCATTTATGTGTTGATGAAATTGATAGTTACTGTTTGAAGAATTTGACTCAAGACTTTCTCAATTTCCTCATATCAAATTCTTCACATCACCTGTTCCTCACCTACTTATCCTAATCACGCTACTCGTGCTAAGTGTGTGTTTCATTTCATCATGATGACTATGCTTTTGTTGTGTAGCGCTTACGCTTGAGTACTTGTTCCGCTGTAAGCTTTTCGTCACTAAGTAGTTTCCTCACAAGGAAATACCTCAATGTCAAATTCATAAAAATCATCTATTCACCCCCCCCCCCCTCTAGTCGATATAATGCATATTCAGAAATACTTAAGAAAGCCATAATTTCTGCACCTATTATTCAACCACCTGACTGGAACCTACCCATTGAAATTATGTGTGATGCTAGTGATTATGTTCTTGGTATTGTTCTAGGGCAAAGAGTAGACAAGAAACCGAATGTTATTCATTATGCTAGTAAGACACTAGACACCGCTCAAAGGAATCATGCTACTACTGAAAAGGAATTTTTAGCACCTGTGTTTTCATGTGATAAGTTTAGACCTTACATTGTTGAGTCTAAAGTAACTATTCACACTTACCATGCTGCTATTAAATACCTTATGTAAAAGAATGATGCTAAACCTAGACTCATTAGATGGGTATTACTACTCCAAGAATTTGATTTGCATATCGTTGATAGGAACGGAGCTGGTAACCCTGTTGCAGATAACTTGTCTAGGATGGAAAATTTTCTTGACGACGCACTTCCTATTGATGATAATTTTCCTGATGAAAAATTTGTTGTTATAACCACTTCACGTAGTACTCCTTGGTATGAGGATTATGATAATTACATTTTTGCTAAATATATTCCACCTAGCTTCACCTATCAACAAAAGAAAAAAAATCTTCTATGATTTATGACATTACTTTTGGGATGACCCACATCTTTATAAAGGAGTATATGGTGTTATTAGACGTTGTATAGCTGAGCATGAGCAGGAGGCCTCGGGAGGATATCTTGTCGGTGACAAAACTGGACACAGTGTATTACTATTCGGTTTCTATTGGCCTACTCTTTTTAAAGATGCTCGTAAGTACGTCCTTTCTTGTGATGAATGCCAAAGAGTTGGTAATGTTGGTAAATGTCAGGAAATTCCTATGAACTATTAACTTCCTATTGAACCATTTGATGTGTGGGGTTTTGACTTTTTGGGACCTTTTCCTTATTCGAATGGATATACTCATATTCTAGTTGCTCTTGATTACGTTACTAAGTGGGAAGAAGATCTACAAGCGAGTAGTGCTGATCATAACACTTCTATTAAAATGTTTAAAGACATTATATTTCCAAGGTTTGATGTTCCTAGATATTTAATGATTGATGGTGGTTCACATTTTATTCCTCGTGCTTTCCATAAACTGCTAGCTAAATATGATGTTAACCATAGAATTTTATCACCTTATCATCCTTAGTCTAGTAGTCAAGCTGAACTGAGCAATCGTGAAATAAAATTAATCTTGGAGAAGACTGATAATAGGTCCAGAAAACATGGTCTAAGAAACTTGATGATGCTTTGTGGGATTATAGGACTGCTTATAAGAATACCATGGGGATGTCCCCATATAAAATTTATATGGAAAAGCTTGTCATCTACCTCTGGAGTTAGCACATAAGGCTTATTGGGCAATTAAAGAACTTAATTATGATTTTAAACTTCTCGATGAGAAGAGGTTATTTGATATTAGCTCACTTGATAAATGGGGGACACAAGCTTATGAAAATGCTAAGTTATTTAAGGAAAAGGTTAAAAGATGGCATGACAAGAGAAATTAAAAACGATAATTCAATGTAGGAAACTTAGTGCTTTTGTACAATTCCTGTTTCAATTCTTTTTTGTAGGGAAACTCCTCTCCAAATGGGAAGAACCTTATGTTGTCGAGGAGGTTTATCGCTCCGGTGCTATAAAAATCAATAAATTCGAAGGTAAAAACCCGAGAGTGGTCAATGGGCAAGGAATCAAGCATTATATTTCAGGTACACCCATTAATGAGGAAAGTAATGTCATCCAAGTCATAACACCGGAGGAGCACATAAAGGAAGTCTTCCGAAACACTCCAAAAACCTACAAAAGGGGCAGGTATGTGCTACGGTAAGTAAACTGACTCCAAAAAATCCAAAAAATATTTTTTAGTGGATTTCGTATTTTAGAAAAAATACAAATAATAAACGGAGTCTAGTGGACCCACGAGGGAGGCACAAGCCAACACGGCACTCCCCCCGGCCGTGCCCTGATTGCTTGTGGGGCCCTCGTGTGGCTCCGTTACTCCGAATTCCTCTCGAGCACGTATTCTCACGTGAAAAAATTCATTATATATACTCCCGTGTGTTTTGACCACTGCATCATGAGATTTTCCTCTGTTCTAGTTTCGAGTAGTTTCTCTGACAAATTTAGATCACCATGACTTCACCAATCCCTTCCAAGGACAAGTTCTTTGAGAAGGTCATCAACCCCTACTTGCCAGAGGTGATGAAGCACCCTCAATCCATTGGTATGCATGAGGGGTGCTCCATATCCGGGATGTTCAAGGTCCGAAGAAGGAGGGAAGCAAGAAGGCGAGGCTTGTAGTTGTGGAACAGGAGATCTTCAAGTGCCAAGGGATGGTGGATCATGGTTTGAGTGCTAAGTACTCCATGATCACGGATTTCATCCGGGAAAACAAGTCGGACACCAAGAATGTGGGGGAGATTCTCCCTAAGCTTGAAGATCGGATCGACCACCTCCAAGATCAAATCAATGAACTCCTAGGTCAAAACTGTGAGTATGAATCTAGGTTTCAGAGGATGAGCTTCGTTGTTGGTTTCAGGACTCCCAAGATAAAAAATTCTTTCTATGTCAGGGATTCTACGCCTTGGAGTACTGACGACATGCCTGCTAAACCACCACCATCACCTAAAGAGGACGCTTGAGTAGATGGGTATGGGCACCACCCTTGGCTTGTTCCAAGCTTGGGGGTGGTTCCCTGATATCGTATCACCATCACTTCTATCATTAACATCTATCTTAGTTTGATCCTTAGTTTCTTCGTGATTTAGAGAAATAAATTTCAGATTTTCTTTGTTTAGGATTTTTTCTTTGAGTTCCATCTATCCTTGTAATCCAGTATGCGAGATATATAATAAATATTAATTGAGTTTTTGTGGTTTACCCGTGGGCTCCTATCATCATAGCATGTGAAGAAAAAAAAGATAGAGATCATATGCTCATCTCATGAGAAGTAATGACTTCACACAAAAAGGGTATAAGTGACATAAGTTGTTAATAGTAAACAAACATAGTATTAGTCATGCCGGCTACATCAACGATGTCAAGAAGCCTCGACGATTCAAGTCGATGAAACCTTTGGACGGTGAGAGAAATCACAGAGCTTCTTCTTGGTACATACTAATAACCCACAAGTGTAGGGGATCGCAACAGTTTTCGAGGGTAGAGTATTCAACCCAAATTTATTGATTCGACACAAGGGGAAGCGAAAGAATATTCTCAAGTATTAGCAGATGAGTTTGTCAGTTTCAACCACACCTGAAAGATTATTGTTTGCAAGCAAAGTATCAGTAGCAAAGTGGTATGATAGCAACGGTGTCAGAAAAAGATCTGTTGACGGCAGACTATTCCTAACTTGTTGTATCAATGGCGCCAGTAAATAGCACGTGGACGGGGGACTACTCTTCCCCGTCAACGGCTCCAGAAAAGTCTTGCAACAAGTAACAGCAAAGTAACAGCAGTAGTGACAGCAGTAGCAAGGAACAGGAGTAGCAACAAAGTAACATAGCAAGGACCAGTAGTAAAAGACCCGTAGGCAGTGGATCGGTGATGGATGAGTATACCGGATGTGATTCATCATATAACAGCTATAACACGGAGAGATAAGTAACTAGCTCCCGTTCGTCAATCTAATGTAGGCATGTATTCTATATGTAGTCATACGTGCTTAGGGAAAAGAACTTGCATGACATCTATTGTCCATCCCTCCCGTGGCAGCGGGGTCCTAATGGAAAGTACAGGATATTAAGGTTCTCCTTTTAATAAACCATTATAAGCTCCTAGCTAAGTAAGCATGGCATAAGCAACTATGATCTCTAAGTTGTCATTGCAAACATGTTTCCCTCACAACAAAGCTGAATTAGGCATGATGAGTTAGTCATATTTACAAAAACGAAATATATCGAGTTCATACCAGCTTTTCCAGGCTCAGTCACTTCATCATATATCGTCATTATTGCCTTTCACTTGCACGACCGAACGATGTGAACAATAATAAGCGTGCTCGTGCATTGGACCAAAGCTGGAATATACAGGCAAACACAAAGGAGAATACAAAGTAATATGGCTCTTTGAAAGCTAAACAGGTATGCAAGCAAGAGCCGCTAAACATTGTAACCAATATCTTCTACCTTGACCCAAAGAAAATAACACTATTTACACGGGAAAGCTCCCAACAAGCAAAAGAAGAACAAGAAAATCTTTTTGGTTTTTCTCAAACTAGACAGACACACGAAAAGAAAACGAGAAAAATAAATAAACTAGCATCGATGATACACTGGCAAAGTGTGAACACCAACGAACAAAGTGAAAGCATAAGCAAAAATGTAAGTCGGTGGGAACAGGTACTCCCCCAAGCTTAGGCTTTTGGCCTAAGTTGGTCTACTCCCAAGGATGGTCCTGGCGAAACCCAAAATCATAATGGGGGTTATACGGGAGCGCCGCAGCCACTGCGTGAATAGTTGCCTCACGGAGACGAGCAGCCTTTGCCTCCCTTTCATACTCCTCTGACTCTCCTCTGGTTATGTAATATCTCCGTTTTACGTGAAAGTCAAAGAAGGCAGGAGCAGGAAGGGTAATATGGAAAAGACGCTACCGGTTAAATATCAAATGGTATAGGAGGGATTCGTCATCCCTCTCAAGGAACTGGTAGCGTGTCAAAGCGACGCGGTCAAGGAAAGCTGCATGGAGCGGGGGATCTCCTTCTCGGATGGGTACTCCAAGAAAATTTGCTATGCGAGTGGCATAGATCCCACCAAAGAAATCCCCTTATTTAGAATTCTTATTCAGCCTCCTTGCTATAATAGATCTCATTTTGAAGCTTTTGTCACCCGTCATTGCGCTCTTAAGGATACTAAGGTCAGGTGCGCAGAGGTGACAATGCTCAATCTTGCCATTAATGCATCTACCTATGAAGAGGGCAAAGTAATGCAAGGCAGGAAAATGAATACTCCCCATGGTAGCTTGCGTAATGTATCTAGTTTCTCCAAAAGTAATACTAGAGCAAAAATCTCTAACCGAAGATTTAGGAGGATCATTGAGGCTACTCCAAATAGGTATTTTGCAAATTCTATTGAAATCCTCTAAATCCATGGTATAGGATTTATCATAGAGATCAAACAGTACCGATGTCTCACGGCCAGCTGAAAATTTGAATATACGAACAAAAGAGGCAGTGAGAGCAACATACTGTTCACATTTATCGGAGATGAATTCTTTGAGTCCGACGTTGTGAACAAGTGCATCAAACTCATCTTTGAAACCTGCCTCAATCATAAATTCATCAGAAGGCCATTCACATGGTTGTACCTGCGCGTCCCTTGGTTGGTAAGGATCAGGCTCCCGAATCGCAACACGGGGACCTCTCTTGCTTGAGGAACCACCATGATAGTTTCTCCTGAACATCTTCCTTTTCTGAAATTTTCAGTGACCCAAAGGAAAAATGAACAAGGCTCAACTAAACTAGTAGCAAATACTCCCACAAGTGCCTAGAGGCCATATTACGCATCAAAACTACTTGGGACCAGCTAAAATTAGCATGCAAAGCTCAACAACATGGTCACCAAGGCAGCAAAAATACACGGAGTATAAGGCACTAGAGCAAAAACTAATTGGACCAATGGAGGAGTCACTTACCAAGGAGTAATTTCCCCAAAACAGTTCGGAGAATGGTGATTTGAGCAAAGAGATCGAAAATCCCAGCAAGAGGAGCAAGAATACGGGTTTGAGCTGCGAAACGATTTTTTCTGGAGGTAGGAGAACCAGATGAGAGCAAGAATGAGTGGAGGGGGTGCCTGTGGGCCCCACAAGCCTGGGTGGCGCGGCTAGGGGGTGCCCGCGCCGTCAGGGCTTGCGGCCCACTGGTACAGCCCCCAGACAAGCTCTTCGTCTCAGTATTTTTCAAAAATTCCAGAAAAAATCATACTTGATTTTCATGACGTTCAGAGAACTTTTATTTTCGGGGTACTTTTCAACCGGACGCTAAAACAGAAAACAGGGAAAACTAAACTAAATATATCATTTTTCTTCTATGCAACCTACAGTGAAATCTTGGAAGAGAGGTTTGTGACTCCTTGATTCATCCATCTCATGGTCATCAAAAGAAATCCGTCAAGTAGGTTGATCAAGTCTCCTCGACAAACCTTTTCGAATCACAAAAGAGAACGGAGAATTTTCGAGTAGTCACTAGGTCACCTCAATGGGGATATGTATCGCCCCAACAAGCACATCATACTTCATCTTAACAAGAGGAATAGGGCATTCAAAGCTCCAAATAAGAATCGATGAAGTTTTTTCGATAGCATTGATGCAATGTACTCGATATTGTTTCTTCGGAAAGTACACCGTATGCTCATTACCGTTGACATGGAAAGTGACATTGCCTTTGTTGCCTTCTATAACAGCCCCTGCAGTGTTCAAAAAGGGTCTTCCGAGGATGACCGACATGGCATCGTCCTCGGGAATATCCAAGATAACAAAGTCTGTTAAGATAGTGACATTAGCAACCACAACAGGCACATCCTCGCGAATGCCGATAGGGAAAGCAGTTGATTTGTCGGCCATTTGCACAGAGATTTCAGTGGGTGTCAACTTATCCAGTTCAAGTCTACGATAAAGAGAGAGAGGCGTAACACTAACACCGGCTCCAAGGTCGCATAACGTAGTTCTAACGTAGTTCCACCCTTGAAGGTATAGTTAGCAAGCATGGTGGAAACCTCAACCTCAGGTATCCTCCTCTTATTAGTCACAATATCCTTCATGTACTTAGCATACGGAGACATTTTGAGCATATCTGTCAAATGCATTTGCAGAAAGACAGGTCGGATCATTTCAACAAATCGCTCAAAATCCTCATCATCCTTTTTCTTGGATGGTTTGGGAGGAAAGGGCATAGGTTTCTGAACCCATGGATCCCTTTCTTTACCATGCTTCCTAATAGTGAAGTCATTCTTATCATATCTCTTATTCTTAGGCTGTGGGTTATCAAGATCAACAGGTTCAATCTCCACATCCTTATCATTGCTAGGTTGAGCGTCATCATGAACATCACTATTGATATTATCATTAGGCTCATGTTCATCACCAGATTGTGTTTCAGCATCAGAGACAGAGACATTGTTTGGACTCTCAGGGGTAGCAGCAACAGGGTTGCTAGCGTGCAGGTTCCTATCATCTTTGTTCTTCTTTCTAGGATGACTAGGTGCATCAGTGCTAACTCCTTGAGAATCATGTTCAACTCTCTTCGGATGACCCTCGGGATACAGAGGTTCCTGGGTCATTCTACCGCCTCTAGTAACGACTCTAACGGAATTGTCATTCAACTCATTGAGCAAGTCATTTTGAGCTTTAAGTATGTGTTCTACTTGAGTAGTAACCATAGAGGCATGTTTACTCAGAAGCTTAAGATCATTGACATTTCTGTCCACAAAAGCACTTAAATGACTAAGCATACGAGCATTCTGTTCCAATTGTCTGCTAACATAATCATTGAAACACTATTGTTTGGCAACAAAGTTATCAAATGCATCCATGCATAAGCTAGCAGGTTTCTCAAAAGGAATATCACTCTCATCAAACCTACGCATAGAATTTACTTCTACTACCTGTATCGTGTTATCAAGACCATGGATCTCTTCAATAGGTGGTAGATTTTTGACATCTTTAGATTTAATGCCTTTCTCTCGCATAGATTTCTTGGCTTCTTGCATATCTTCAGGACTGAGGAATAGAATACCTCTTTCCTTTGGAGTTGGCTTAGGAGGTGGTTCGGGAATAGTCCAAGCATTCTCAATGCACAAGATGTTATTCAGTAGAATCTCAGCTTGTTCTACGGTTCGTTCCCTAAAAACACAACCGGCACAACTATCTTGGTGGTCTTTGGAAGCATCGATAAGTCCATTATAGAAGATATCAAGTATTTCATTCTTCTCAAGAGGGTGATCAGGCAAAGCATTCAGTAGCTGGATGAGCCTCCCCCAAGCTTCTGGGAGACTCTCTTCCTCAGCTTGAGCAAAGTTGTATATTTCCTGCAACACGGCTTGCTTCTTATGGGCAGGGAAATATTTTTTACAGAAGTAGCAAACCATATCCTGGGGACTACGCACACAAACAGGAGAAAGAGAAGTGAACCAGGTCTTAGCATCATCCTTTAGCGAGAAAGGAAACAGCTTGAGGATATAGTAGTGGCGGATCTTTTCCTCACTAGTGAATAGGGTGGCTATATCATGTAGTTTGGTAAGATGGGCTACAACCGTTTTAGACTCATAACCGTGAAAAGGATCAGATTCGACCAGAGTGATTAGCTCAGGGTCGACAGAGAATTCATAATCCTTATCGGTCACAAAGATAGGCGAAGTAGCAAACTTCGGGTCATATTTCATCCTAGCGTTCAGAGATTTTTCTTTCCACTTGCGCAGTAATTTCTCAACATCATAGCTATCCTTACACGCAAGAAATTCCTCAGCTATCTCTCCCTCCATAACATAGCGTTCAGGCATAATAGGAAATTCAGGCATAGTAGCAGGTTCTACTTCAATAGTATCACCAGTTTCAGAAGTATCATCACGTCTAGCAGCAATTCTAGCAATTTGTGCATCAAGGAACGCACCTAGTGGCAAAGTAGTATCAGGCATAGTATCAAGCATAGCATCATCAGGCATAGTATCAAGCATAGCATCATCATAAGCATCATGGGCAGCAGAAGTAGCATCATCCAGCACGGGCGACATATCAAGATTTCTAGCAGGAGGCGATGTCGCAAACTTACTCATAACCGAAGGTGAATCAAGTGCAGAGCTAAGTGGCAGTTCCTTACCTGTCCTCGTAGTGGAAGGCAAGATTTCAGTTCTTGGATCTTTCGGATTCCTCGTAGTGAACAGCAGACGAAAATCCCAAGTGACTGAGAGAATATAGCAGTGCCTCCCCGGCAACGGCGCCAGAAAATAGTCTTGATAACCCATAAGTGTAGGGGATCGCAACAGTTTTCGAGGGTAGAGTATTCAACCCAAATTTATTGATTCGACACAAGGGGAAGCGAAAGAATATTGTCAAGTATTAGCAGCTGAGTTTGTTAGTTTCAACCACACCTGAAAGATTAGTGTCTGCAAGCAAAGTATCAGTAGCAAAGTGGTATGATAGCAACGGTGTCAGAAAAATATCTGTTGACGGCAGACTATTCCTAACTTGTTATATCAATGGCACCAGTAAATAGCACGTGGACGGGGGACTATTCTTCCCCGGCAACGGCTCCAGAAAAGTCTTGCAACAAGTAACAGCAAAGTAACATCAGTAGTGACAGCAGTAGCAAGGAACAGGGGTAGCAGCAAAGTAACGTAGCAAGGACCAGTAGTGAAAGACTCGTAGGCAGTGGATCGGTGATGGATGAGTATACCGGATGTGATTCATCATGTAACAGCTATAACAGAGAGAGATTAGTAACTAGCTCCCATTCGTCAATCTAATGTAGGCATGTATTCCGTATGTAGTCATGCGTGCTTAGGGAAAAGAACTTGCATGACATCTATTGTCCATCCCTCCCGTGGCAGCGGGGTCCTAATGGAAACTACGGGATATTAAGGTTCTCCTTTTAATAAAGAACCGGACCAACGCATTAACACGTGGTGAATACATGAACCCCTCATACTATGGTCATCTCCGGGAGTGGTTCCAGCTATTGTCACTCCGGGGTTGCCGGGTAATAACACATAGTAGGTGACTACAACTTGCAAGATAGGATCTAAAACACACATATATTGGCGACAACATAATAGGTTCAGATCTGAAATCATGGCACTTGGGCCCTAGTGACAAGCATTAAGCATGGCAAAGTAGTAGCAACATCAGTCTCAGAACATAGTGGATACTAGGGATCAATCCCCATCAAAACTAACTCGATTACATGATAGATCTCATCCAACTCATCACCGTCCAGCAAGCCTATGATGAGATTACTCACGAACGGTGAAGATCATCATGGAATTGTCGATGGAGGAAGTTTGATGATGACGATGGCGACGATTTCCCCTCTCCGGAGCCCAGAACGGACTCCAGATCTTCCCTCTAGATGAAGGACATGAGGTGGTGGCGCCTCCGTATCGTAAAACGCGATGAATCCTTCTCCCTGATTTTTTTTCCGGGCGAGATGGAATAAATAGAGCTGAGTTTGGAGGCGGTGGTGCCACGTGGGCCCCACAAGCCCTCACGGCGTGGCCTAGGGGGTGGTCGCGGCCTAGGGGGTGGCCGCGGCCTAGGGGCTTGTGGCCCACTGGCACACCTCTTCCGGTGGATCTTTGCGCGGGTATTTTTCATTAATTCCAAAAAAAATCTCCGTAAATTTTCAGGACATTCCGAGAACTTTTATTTCTGCACAAAAACAACACCATGGCAATTCTGCTGAAAACAGCGTTAGTCCGGGTTAGTTCCATTCAAACCATGCAAGTTAGAGTCCAAAACAAGGGCAAAGGAGTTCGGAAAAGTAGATACGACGGAGACGTATCACATACCAAGGATGAGAGTCCTAATTGGATCATGGTGAAAACCAGCTAAAGGTGATTCACCCGCGTGTCGAACCCGAGACCTTAGGTACTGGATGACGGACCTATATCTTGGGTAGCCAGCTCGTCCATAACCCCTCATGAACCATCCTAGATGGTAGGACCCGTTCTGAACACTGATTATCCGAGCTTAGACTCACGGGCAAGGCCCAACCCAGACCCTTTCACGAGGAGCCTTCGAAGACCCACTGCAACACCATCGAGGATGAAGACCACGTGCCACCATAGCTCGTCTACCTTAAGGGAGTCATGGACTTCCCCATCAGCAGGGAGCAATGTGAAGACCTTGACCCTAATGTTCTAACACGAGACATCTAGATGTCACTAACCGGCATGAGCAACCCCAGGACCAACACCCAGACACGTTATCTTGCCACGTATTCTGACCTTGGGATACACATGCAAGTCAGACACTTCTGAGAACTTAGTGCACCAAGCCCTTGACCCTCAGTCAAGCCTAACTTATTGCCAGAACCCCTCTCACGGTCACACAAGAACGTGTGGATCATTCGAAGTTGTATCATCAAGCACCTCAAGCCCCGCAATAGCAACATGGGGACGCGAAGACTACCTCTAACTTGAAATTTAGTATCCCTCCAACGCCTAGCCTAGAAATCTCGAGGACGAGATTTTCTTAAGGGGGTAAGGTCTGTAACACCCTGTGTTTGACTCTCCTGACTAAATTAACTTATTTTAAAAATTAGGACCAATTAGAATTTTATGAGTGCTTGTGATGCTTGAAGTGATGTTTGTTTGCTTGCTTGCTTGCTTGTGTGCCTATGTTTGACTCTCAATGTTCCTGCTACTCTCTAGACTCACCTCCTTGACAAAAACCTTGCCTAATGACCACACCATGTGTTTATGACCAGAAAATATTTTTACCAAATAATATTTTAACCAAAAAAGCTTTTATTTAATTTAAGCTTTAAAAAACCGAAGTTGGGATTTGTACTACAAGTCCTCAAATTGGGGAAGTTATTTTGCACCAAATATTTTATTTAAATCCCATTATCAAAATTACTTCCCAAAATCACAACATTATTATTTTAAAAGTTATTTTGCTATTCTATTTAAATACCTTTCTCTGAGGCCAGGAATGGTCCCTTATGAAGGAAAGTTACTTTTATTGCTTTCAAAATATTTGAGAAAAATTTAGAAAACTCAGTGGACATATATATTCCATATATAAGAGTTTCAACACATGGTCATTTTCAAAATATTAGGCAGAACCCTTCAAAACCCTTCCTGTCTATTTCAAGCTTTTGGAATATTTCTATAAGAAATATTCTCAATAAATACCTATAAAATCTTAGCATGTCACATATGATATATGTGATGATCTTGCCAAGTTTCATCTCAATCCAAGTTGATTTGATTCACTTAATTATTCTAAAACCATATTTGTCCAGATCCAAATTTGAGAAACTTTACATTGCCAAGTGTCTCCAATTGTGCTCAAATTTGGTGGGCGTGTCGTGATACTTCAATAATGCATCCACACCAAGTGGTGCATCAAAGAGAATGGAAGAACTTGTCCCAAACCCCTCAAAACCTTCTCTATTGATTTCTAACTTTGGAAACTTTACATTATAAAGTTTCTCCAATTCATCCCAAATGTTTTGGGCATGCTTTAATGCTCAAATAATGACACTAAACCAAGTTGTGTATTTACGGGATTTGATTTGCATGTTTCATAAGCAGAAAGGCATTTCTGCCCATTTCATGGGTTTTTCAAGTCTACATTGGAAACTTTCTCCACCAAAACCCAAATTTGGTGCCCAAGGTTTTTTCATCTATTATGTGATCTTGTTAAGTTTCACATCAATTGGAATCCATCTGGTATCTCTAACATCCATCAAACACCTTGTGTGCATTTACCAAAGTTGCTACTTTGACGCTTCCACTTATCTCCTTGAGCTTAAACTTTTACCATAGCTCTATATAGTAAGATTTTACCTCCAATAGCCTTGACATGGCCTCTCGTAAATTATTAGAGGGTGACCCCATGTATCTACCTCTCATTTTTACCTTGGCAGCACCATTTTTACCCCTCTTACTATACTTCTGCTTAAGCCAAAGCCCCCACATTCTTCCAGGGCATCTCTAGCATGCTAATTCATCATTTCGAATCAAAATATAGCATGCTCATGTGGGAAAAATGAGCAGCACATCTGAAACTTAGTTTCTGGCAGAATTGTAGCCTTGAACAACCTGCTAGCTAAACTCATCCCCATGAGCTGAAACTTTACAGTCTTGTAGTCCTTCCATGCCTAAGACTATTAGACATGGTTTCACCCCATTATTTCTCTAGTTCATACCCTCATTTCAAACCTTAAGTTTGCTCTTCCAAACTTAACTACAGTCAAAACCAATTCAAACCAACTCCACTTGGGTCCAAACTTCACCAGTGATTTGTGGCATGCATGCCTTGCATGTTTGACACCTTGGTCTGGCCAAGGGCTGGCCGTGGACACATGTGGCCGTGGTGACGACCTTCCTCGCGTGCAAAAATGGTGCTCTGCACCTTGTCTTCTTCCTCCAGGTCCTGTCCGGATGTTGCAGCATGTCTCAGCGCGACACGGGACCCCCTTTGACCAGTTCAGCCCCTCCCCGACGCAAGCTCGACTCCAAAATGCCCCTGGCACACGTGCTCTCACGTGCCAGAGCACATCCGTGGCTCAGCCGAGCTCCTCCTCGTTTCTCCCTCATTTTGACCGTGTCCCGGGTCTCTGTTGCCTTCTACCTCCTTCCCCCTATGCCTGGAACCCCCTAGAGATCCCCGCTCTCCCCTCCCTTCTCTAGGTGGCCGGAGATTACACCTCCGCGTGTTCCGTCATCGGAGCCGTTGCGGCCGGTGCACGCTCGCCTTGTGCCCTCTCGCGAGGATGAAGCACCCAGGGGGTGCGGCTCGACCCCATGAGCGCCCCAGTGGCCGGGTCGTCGGAAGCAGTGCCTTGTGGCGCCGGCGAGCCTCGTCAGTCCCCCTCTGCCTCCCCGCATCGAGAGGATGAGGACGAACCTCATGGGTGGACCCCGCCCGTTAGCGGCAGCCGACCGGGCCCCTCCTATTAAGTGGAGGCGCAATGCCCTCGGTTCCGCCTCCTTGTTGGTCAGGCACATTTTCGGAAGTGCACTAGCAGCATCTCAGCGCCCCGCGCAGCTGGGCCGGCCGAGTGGCCATTCTGCACCCTGGGCGCCGCATAGCCAGTTGGTGAGCCCTCTTCCCCTTTCTTTTTCTTTTACCATAAACTTCTAAAATACATAGAGAATTTGTATTAGCTCCAAATTAGGTGATTCAAGTTTCTGTAGATTCCTAAGATTTTTGGCAATCGAGATATGTACTTTACGCATTTTTCCAAGGAGTTTTCGTGTATAATTATTGTTCAAATACATATTTGAATATTTAAAACCCTAGCTTATAAAAATCCATGAGGACTCAAATCAATTCCAAATGGAGTGATTCAAATTCTCGGAGACATATTAAGTCATTCCCGAATTTCCTAGCCTAGGTGAAAAAAATTATCTGCCTTGTTTCTGTTGCACTAAATAAATATTGCCTATTCCTATTTATTCCATATTGTAAAATCCCTAGAATATTAATACCCACTCCAAATCAAGTGAAACAACTTCCTAAATGTTTCTAAAATCATGCTCTGTCAAATGAGTGCCTCCACCTATTCCTCCTTTCGTCCATTCAAAAATCCCTGATGATCCAAATCTCCTAGAGCAAGCTTCAGGTATTTTTCTTATGACTAGATAGGTCCAAGAAAAATAAAACTCATATTTATATAGCTCTTTTTATTTCTGCTTGCTGTGTGGCTTACCGTGATTGTTTCCGACGATAGTTGACGAAGTAGACTGGGTACTCGGAGTTGGATCGGAAGACCCCGAAGACTCCAAGGACTTATGTGAGCAAAGGCAAGGAACCCTTTGACCATGTGTGAGAAAATATTTTATGCATGGCATATTGATTACTTTATTCCAATGCATATAGTTAAGATTAATCAATGCACCCCAACATGGTGTTCCCGATTGCTCCTCTAGAGCACTTGCATTGAGCATGACTCTACCATCTATGAGGGTCCCGTTGTTAAATAGTTGACAAGTAGTAGTAGTGCTACGCCTAGGATGAGAATATGCATGATGATGGTCACACAAAGGTGATATCCAAGATTTTACAAAAAAAACCATCGGGTGCCACTAATACCCGAGGGTGATGATGTTGAGCTGGGTGACCACTTGAGAAAGAAGTGGTGTACCGGAAAGGTTTTGTGTGAGTGGTTTCAGAAATGGAATTAGATTTATGATGTGTCGACCGTCCCAACCTTACATGTATGACCACGATGCCCCTTTATGGGATGGGGCTTTGTTGATTACTTTGGTCGGTGCTAGCAAAGAGCCCGCATTACTAGTGGCGGGAGTGATATGCTCACTCTCATGACGGGGTCGTACCAGGTAGGTCGACTATGCCGTGTTTACGTGTTCCAGGCACACCGTTGGTCCCCGCATGGATGATACGGTCTAGAGTTGGTGCTCATAAGACGTACATCATGTGGGCTGGGCACCAATCGAGTGGACTCTTTGTCTAGTGTCGTCAGGGGAAAGGCAATGATCGGGTAATTACCTCGGGTATGTTATATACCGCGTGTGCTGGATGACATGGAAGTTTCCCGGATCTCGTGGGTACATCGTACAACCTCTACAGAGTGTCAAACTATTCGAATAGCCGTGTCCAGAGTCAAGGAAAGTTGGGTGGTGCTTCTTAAACTATGTCCAGTCGTTTCCGCATAAACCAGGTGTGTGTGTGTGTGTGTGTGTGTGTGTGTGTGTGTGTGTGTGTGTGTGTGTTTAAAGGTGTTATCTGAATAAGATGATACGACAAGTCTGGAGACTTGGTACAAAGGTGAACCTGAGGTGTTCACCCTTCAACAGATATATTGATATCGGTAACCTGTTCTTATGATGACCATCTAGCTTATGATGCATATCCATACAAGTAATTGACCATGCACATGTTTCAATTAAAACTTGCTTTGCGCAAAGACTACATATTACTTTATTATCGTACCAACTGCATTATCCAGATCCTGGGCTGTTTGCGAGTACATTCAAAATACTCATTGGCTTGACACTGGTTATTTCATTGACCAGGTATGAGAGAAACAGGAAATGGTGAAGAGTACCTTGGTGACATTCTTGCGAGCTAGGACGCTTCCCAATCAGAATGCCTATAGGTTAAGGCTGATGGCATGGGTTCACACTTTCGACAAATATCTCCGATATGGCTCAAGTTTGGCGTGCTGGCCTTCAAGGCCCTATATTTGTAAGACTTGACCGCAATGGTCATTTATTGTATCAAACGGTATGTATGGATGTAAGACTCTTGTTATCCAGTTTATGTGTGTTTGGTGAGCATTGATCTCTGGGATCACTGAGCACGTTCATTCGGCGATCTCGACTCATAAGTCGGAGTCCCCACATCTGGACCGGGAAACAAAGAAAAAGGCAGAAAAATCAACTTGCTCCAAATGACCTGAAACTTTATAGAGAATTTTTCTGGAATATTTGAGAATTTATGGGCCAAAAATATACTGGGGAGGGGCCACCACCTAGGGACAAGCCAACCGGGCACCCCCTGGTTGCGCCCTCATAGCTTGTGGGGCCCCAGCTGGGCCTCTGGTAGACAACTTCTTCTATATGGTGTATTTTACCCTAGAAAAAATCATAAGTTATCTTTCGGGACGAAACGCCGCCGTCTCGAGGCGGAAACCTGGGCAGAGGCCCTTTTGCTCTCCGGCAAAGAGATTATACCGAGGGAATTCCCCTCTAGGAGTGGGAAATTGATGCCATCGTCAACACTAATGCTTCCTCCTATATGGGAGGGCCAATCTTCATCAACAAATTCACCAGCACCATCTCATTTCAACCCTAGTTTGTCACGTGTATTCAATCTTTGTCTCAAAACCTCACATTGGTACATGTGGGTAGCTAGTAGAGTTTATTACATGTTGTAGTTGATGCTTGTTGGATTACTTAGTGGGACATTACGTTTAGATCATTAATTATTATTATTACACCCCTGAGCTTGAACATTTTAATGTTGTGTGAGTACTAATTATTGTTCAGGAGGACATGGGAGAAGTCTTGTTATAAGTAATCATGTAAAGTTAGTATTCGTTCGATATTTTGATGGTGTGGATGTAGTAACTTCTCTTAGTGGTGTCATGTGAACGTCGACTACATGACACTTCACCGTGTTATGGGCCTAAGGGAAGTCATTTTGGAGTAACAAATAGATGTGGGTTGCGAGAGTGACTGAAGCTTAAACCCCAGTTTATGCTTTGCTTCATGAGGGGCTGATTTGGATCCACATGTTTCATGCTATGGTTAGATTATTCTGAATTCTTATTTCATAGTTGTGGATGCTTACGAGAGGGGGTAATCATAAGTAGGTTGCTGTTTCAAGTAAGAATAGAACCTTAGCACCGGTCCACCGACATATCAAATCATCAAAATAGCAAACGCGAATCAACTTAATATGATGAACATGACTAGAGAGAAATTCCCATGTGTCCTCGGGAGCACTTGATTTATATTAGAGAAATTTTAGGCCTTTCCTTTGCTATAAAAAGGATTGGGCTACCTTGATCCAACTTTGCAACTATTTTTTCTTGTCACTTGTTACGAATTATCTTGCTACAAAACTATCTATCACTGTTACTTACACCACTTACACAGAATTCCTTACCGAAAACTACTTATCATTTCCTTCTCGTCCTCGTTGGGTTCGACACTCTTACTTATGGAAAGGACTACGATTGATCCCCTATACTTGTGGGTTATCACTGCCATACAAACACAATTCAGAAGTCATTCATCCATCTCTGCTTCTCACATAAATCACCATTGCTTCTTCTTCTTATCTATCTCATCCATTCTTGCTTCATCTACCCATCTCTTCCATCAACCTCTCCCCACAAAATCAAACGAGAGGAAGCAGAGCCATGGACGACGCACCTCTGTACAATAGGAAGCGCAAGTACACTAGGGAGCTTCACGATGTCGACCTCCATGAAAACAACAAGCTCCACGTCATCTCCACAAGCAAGGCTCGTGACATGGACAAGATGGTGTGCAAGCTAAGGAGAAAGCTCGCCGCCATGCCAGTCAAGAGAATTGGCATTGATGTCGGGCACACACACTATGAAGACTGGGAAAAGGCAGTGGTACCCCAACTATGTGCAAAATGCGAGTGCCTTGTCTTCCACATCTGTGCAGCGAAAGATAGGTTAGAACGATTTTCCATTTGTACTATTCTTTCTCAATCTGTAGTTTGAATTTATTCATCTCAAAAAGCCCTTTTAGCGTGATGTGGAAAAAAATAAACTTGGATTCTGATTTATTTTTAAGGATGTCATATGATTCACAGAAATTTTTTGGCTGCCTCCATGTAACTCCTATGTTCAGTACTTGATTAATTGGTTTAGGCATTTTACTACCTGAAATAGACAAAAATGTCCTGAAAGCAAAGAAAAAACAAAGTATACATTGACATGCAGAAAATAGTAGCAATAAACTGACATGATCATATGCTACGTTCATAGTTTGGGTCTTGTCCATCACATCATTCTCCTAATTATGTGATCCCATTATCAAGTGATAACACTTGTTTATGGCCAGGAAACCTTGATCATCTTTGATCAACGAGCTAGTCAACTAGAGGCTCACTAGGGACAGTGTGTTGTCTATGTATCCACACATGTATTTGAGTTTCCAATCAATACAATTCTAGCATGGATAATAAATGATTATTATGAACAAGGAAATATAATAATAACCAATTCATTATTGCCTCTAGGGCATATTTCCAACAGATACTTATGTCAAAAATCTTCAGCCAAAAAAGCTCGAACCCAAAGAGGAGAAATGCGTCTTCATAGGATACCCAAAACAGATGGTTGGGTATACCTTCTATCTCGGATCCTTATGTTAAAAAGCTTCAGCCAAAAAAGCTCGAACCCAAAGCGGAGAAATGCGTCTTCATAGGATACCCAAAAGAGATGGTTGGGTATACCTTCTATCTCAAAGCCAAAGGCAAAGTATTTGTATCTAAAATCGGAACATTTCTTGAGAAAGAGTTTATCTGGAAAGAATTGAGTGGGAGGAAGATAGAACTTGATAAGGTTGTCGAACCTTTACTTCAACCAGAGAGTGGTGCAACGCACAAAGCTGTTTATGTGGAGCCTACATTAGTTGAATAGAAGCTAATGATGATGATCATGGAGCTTCGAATCAATTTATTATTCAACCTCGTAGGTCGACAAGGGCACACACTACTCGTGAGTGGTACGGTAACCCTGTCTTAGTGGTCATGTTGTTGGACAACGATGAACCTACAAGCTATGGAGAAGCGATAGTGGGCCAAGATTCCAACAAATGGTTGGAGGCCAAGAAATCTGAGAAAGGATCCATGTAAGAAAACAAAGTGTGGACTTCGGAAGAACTACTTGATTGTCGTAAGGCTATAAAGTACAAATGGATCTTTAAAAGGAAGACATACGATGATGGTAAATGTCACCATTTCGAAAGCTCAGCTTGTCACAAAGAGGTTTCCAACAAGTTCAAGGAGTTGACTACGATAAGACTTTATCGCCCATAGTGATGCTAAAGTCTATTGGAATTATGTTAGCAGTTGCTATAATTTTCAATTATGAAATCTGGCAGATGGATGTCAAAACATTGTTTCCTTAACGGTTTCCTTGAGGAAAGGTTGTATGTGATACAACCAGAAGATTTTGTCAATCCTAAGGATGCTAAAAGGCATGCAAGCTCCAGCGATCCATTTATGTACTCGTGCAAGCATCTTGGAGTTGGAATAAGTGCTTTGATGAGTGATCAAAGCTTTTGGTTTATACAGCGTTTGAAAACACTTGTATTTACAAGAAAGTGAGTGGGAGAACTATATAATTTTTGATAAGTATATGTGGTTGACATATTGTTGATCGGAAATGATGTAGAATTTCTGGAAAGCATACAGGGTTGTTGAAAGGAATTTTTCAAAAGAAAACCTGGATTAAGCTACTTGAACATTGGGCATCAAGATCTATAGAGATAGATCAATACGCTTGATAAAACTTTCAATGAATACATACCTTGATAAGATTTTCAAGGAGTTCAAAATGGATCGGTCAAAGGATGAGTTCTTGCCTATATTGTTAGGTGTGAATTTTAGTAAGACTCAAAGCCTGACCAAGGTAGAAGAAAGAGAAAGGACGAAGGCCATCCCCCATGCCTTAGCCATAGGCTCTATAGTATGTCATGTTGTATACCGCACCTCGTGTGTGCCTTGCCATGAGTCTGTGAAGGGATACAAGAGTAATCCAGGAGTAGAACACTCAACAGTGGTCAAAGTTATCCTTAGTAACTAGAGGACGAAGGAAATGTTTCTCAATTATGGAGGTGATAAAAGAGTTCGTTGTAAAGGGTTATGTTGATGCAAGCTTTGACACCAATCCAGATGACTGTGAGTAGCAAACTGGATTCGTATAATGGAGCAGTCATTTGGAATTGTTCCAAGTGTAGCGTGGTAGCAGTATCTATAGTATGTCATAGAAATTTGTAAAGTATACATGGATCTGAATGTTGCAGACCCGTTGACTAAAACCCCTCTCACAAGCAAAACACGATCAAACCCGAGAACTTATTAGGTGTTAATCACAAGGTGACGTAAACTAGATTATTGACTCTAGTGCAAGTGGGAGACTCTTGGAAAATTACCTAGAGGAAATAATAAATTAGTTATTATCATATTTCCGTGTTCATGATAATCTTTTATTATCAATGCTACAATTGTATTGATTGGAAACTCAGATACATGTGTGGATACATAGGCAAACACAATGTCCCTAGTGAGCTTCTAGTAGACTAGCTCGTCGATCAAAGATTGTCAAGGTTTCCTGGCCATAGACATGAGTTGTCATTTCATAACGGGATCATATCATTAGGAGAATGATGTGATGAACAAGACCGAACCGTAAGCATAGCATATGATCGTGTCAGTTTATTGCTACTATTATATTCATGTCAAGTATGTGTTCCTACGACCATGACATCATGCAACTCACTAACACCAGAGGAATGCCTTGTGTGTATCAAACGTCACAACATAATTGGGTGACTATAAAGGTACTCTACAGGTATCTCTGAGGGTGTGTGTTGAGTTGGCATGGATCGAGACTAGGATTTGTCACTCCGTATGACGGAGAGGTATCTCTGGGCCCACTAGGTAATATGACATCACAAGAAGCTTGCAATCAATGTGACTAAGGAGTTAGTCACAGGATCTTGTATTATGGAATGAGTAAAGAGAATTGACGGTAACGAGATTGAACTAGGTATGGATATACCGACGATCAAATCTCGGGCAAGTAACATACCGATGGAAAAAGGGAACTGCATGCAGTATTGATTGAATCCTTGACATCATGGGTCCACCGGGATTGATTGAATCCTTGACATCGTGGGTTGACCGGAGAGTGTCTCGGTCATGTCTGCATAGTTCACGAACCCGCAAGGTCTGCACACTTAAGGTTCGGTGATGATTAGGTATTGTTGAGTAATGTATGTTGGTAACCAAAGGATGTCAGGAGTCTTGGATGAGATCTCCGACGCCACGAGGACCTCCGGAATGGACCGTAGGTAAAGATTGTTATATGGGAAGTTGGTATTCAAGGTCCGAAAAAGTTCTGGGACATAGCGATTTTGTGATGGGAGTGTCGAAAGTGTTCCGGGGGTCCACCGGGAGGCTCCACCTTCCCCGGAGGGCCCCATGGGCTGTGAGAGGGGGCACACCAGCCCATGGTGGGCTGGCCGCCCCTCCCACCTAGGCCCATGCAGTTGGATGTGGAGGGTTAAGCCCAAAAGGGGTCGGCCACCCCTCGCCTTGGGTGGCAAGGCACCCACTAGGGACACCGCCCCTCCTCTTGGCCCTCCCTAGGGGGGAACCCTAGGGCCACCGGCCCCCTCCTCTCCTCTTATATATATGTGAGGGGAGGGAGGGCTGCAACACCACAAGCCACAGTGCAGCCTCTCCCTCTCCCCTAGATCAGTTTCTACTCTAGTTCATCACGGTAGAGCTTAGCGAAGCCTTGCAGGGACAACTCCACCACCGCCACCGCCATGTCGTCATGTTGCCACGGAACTTATCTACATCTCCACCCTCGCTTGCTGGATCAAGGAGGCGGAGATGTCATTGAGTTGTACGTGTGTTGAACGTGGAGGTGTCGTCTTTTCGGCGCTAGATCGTGATTGGATTGCGGGACTGGTCGTGATTGGATCACAAATACGTTCGACTACATCAACCACGTTTCTTAATGCTTCCTGCTTAGCGATCTACATGGGTATGTGTATCCACTCTCCTTCTCGTAGCTTGTTGATCTCCATAGATGGATCTTGGGTCTTCGTAGGACAAAAAAAAATTCCCATGCAATGTTCTCCAACATCGCGGTGGTGTACATCAATGACTCTGTCATGGTGGAGGACTCCATCAACACTGTGGAGAAGTTGCTTGTTGTGGATAACAAGTACAATGTGGTCGGCTTTGACCTTGCTTACACCAGAGATTGTGCCGAACATGATTATAAGGTTGTCGTCGTCCAGTTGTGCGTGAGCCATCATGTCCTCCTATACCACTATTGCCTGACCATAATGCCTTGCGAGCATTTCACCAGGTTTGTCAACAACCCCGACTACAGGTTCGGTACGGTGGACACAACAACTATCCAAAGGTGCTCAAGACTTCGGGCTTGGCCTGGCAGAAGCTTGTTGATATCCATGACCACTACAAGGTCTGGGAAGCAAGAAGGGCAAGCAATCCCATGTTGACCTCGTTATGGCAATCGTCAACCCCTACTACACGGACATGAAGGTTGAGTGCGACAAGAACGAGCATGTCTAACACATGGCCTGGGTGAAGAGATTGGATGAATATCACCTCCAGACCGCGGCCAAGGAAGCGTACATATGCCACGAGATGTTTAGGCACATCGTTGACATGAGGAAGTACCTCCTACGTGAAGACAACGAGGGAACGAGCCACAAACAGAGCGGTGGCGGCAAGCGTCACATGAAGTAGATGATTTAATGATTGTTTCTCATATAGTTTATCATGCATGTAATAGTTTATTGAGGTGTGCACTGATGTTATATGTGTAGTCACTTATGTATTTGGATGCTTAATTAGATCATGAAATCATGTTGTTGTGTGTATAATTGTTTATCGAGGTATGCCAAAGTTATGTCTGTAGTTTAATACATCCAAAAGACCAAATGTTTTGAAAAAACAAAGCGAGCAATAAAAAGCAAAACTATCTCTCTCTCGAAGCCATATAGATTTATACACTTCTCCCCCTTTGGCAATAAGTCACCAAAAATTTCAAATCTATAGAACTAAGCATCGCTATGGGCTCGATATCCTCGGGTAGCAGTTGATGGAGTCAACAAGAGAGCCGGCAAAGGCGCCGGCTGAAGTGCTCTAAGGTGGACGTGTTGACAAGATGGTCTGGCTTCCGAAGATGACATAGCTGGAGATCTGGCATGAGTCATGAACTAAGTGGTAGTGGGAAGAGACGTATCATCCTCATCATCAGTGCTCGAGTGAGGTGTGTGCACTGCTTCAACTTCATGTTTCAGTTGCTCAATAGTGGTAGTCAACTCCGTCACTTTGATGTCGAGGTCATGGAATTTTTTATCCACAATCCTCTCAAGACTCTTCTGGTTTAGCAAAATGTTTGTAATTTTCTTATCCATCCCTTGGACGATGCTGATAAGATAAGTCATCTCTTCCTCTCTAGTTCTCAACTGTGGAGCTGGAGCTGCTTTGGGTGCCTCTGCCCCTGTTGTTGCATGTGCATGTACACGAGCTGAAGCTGAACCTGGATGGCTAGGGTCCATCAGCACTTCATTGTCTTCAAGTACTTGTGGGGCACTGGATTGTACATATTAGCCATAGAGTTTTCATTCATTTTTGGCTCAAAGTACACATCCAAGTCACCCTCTTGGACCTTTGGAGCACCTATAATGGTTGCCCACTCCTCTACAATTGACTCATACCTCTGACCTTCAGTCATCCATATAATCCTACCATTCGGATAAAAATGTGCAGTGGAGTAGAATTGCATGATCATCTCATCATTCCAAGCAGTCATCACTTTGCCAACAAAATCTTCAATATCAATGGCCCTGAAGTTTTCTCTCACATGAGGGAAGTAGTCCTCATGTTCTTTGATGTAGTCCTAGTCTACATATCTCATATCATACAAGAGGACTCTTATCGAATAGCACATTCTCATAAAAATCTTGTTGCTCCTTGGTATGAAAGCGAGCATCAACAACTTTTCTTCTCCTAACAGCATAGGGATCTGCTACTCTCCATAGTCTCACGCCCATGGTAACAAGCTGACAATCAAACAACCTGACCCTGTGAATAGTTGTAGAAGAGCAAGAGTGGATGAGCATCACAAAACACAAAAGTTTTCAAAAAATTGAACTCAAAGTTTTAGTTTTAAGAATCAACTGTGTATTTCGGTTCAATCGAGATGGAAAAATCGGAGTCTACAAGACTGATCTTCAGCCTTAACAAACACCTCGTCACACTTTCTCGTGGTACCAAAAAGTGAGACTCGGTCTCACCGAGATGGTTTTCAGAAACCCTCATTCTTGAATCGGTGACACCGATCCAATCCATTATGTAACTCTGAGATATAAAAACCGGAGACTTAACCCTAAAAATCTTTGTTCGTCTATGCTATGGGATTTGTTTTGTGGTTGCAGTCATGGCACAGTGTGGCGAGATTTAGGGAAATTCTTATGCGCAAGATTCAGATAAGGAGCTTAAAAAGGGACCACAACTTTACCCTAATTCGATGAAGTCCCGCTACGACGACGACGGCGTTGGAGATTGCCAACGACGACGATGGACTCCAACGTTGAGGACGCGCTGGAGATGTGGAGGAAGTCTGTGGACAAGGGCGGTGGCAGCACATGGGTACGGAAAGCCGAGGAGGTGGAAAAAAATTCAGCCTCGGGTCTGCCAGGTATATATACCCTCTTGCTGTCGGGAACACCAAAGTGGAAATATCGGTGCCACCGAGTTTAATAACTGTCTCGTGACACTGAAACTCGGTGAGGCTGAGATTTACAAATTGGTGGTACCCAGGTCATAAAACCACATCAACCCCATGTTGTAAATATGCCCTAGAGGCAATAATAAAATGGTTATTATCATATTTCCTTGTTCATGATAATCGTCTATTGTTCATGCTATAATTGTATTAACAGGAAACAGTAATGCATGTGTGAATAAATAGATCACAATGTGTCCCTAGCAATCCTCTAGTTGGCTAGCTCGTTGATCAATAGATGATCATGGTTTCCAGATCATGGACATTGGATGTCATTGATAACGGGATCACATCATTAGGAGAATGATGTGATGGACAAGACCCAATCCTAAGCATAGCACTAGATCGTGTTGTTCGTTTGCTAAAGCCTTTCTAATGTCAAGTGTCTTTTCCTTTGACCGTGAGATTGTGCAACTCCCGCATACCGTAGGAGTGATTTGGGTGTATCAAACGTCACAATATAACTGGGTGACTATAAAGGTGCACTACGGGTATCTCCGAAAGTGTCTGTTGGGTTGGTACGAATCGAGACCGGGATTTGTCACTCCGTGTGACGGAGAGGTATCTCTGTGCCCACTCGGTACAACATCATCATGAGCTCAATGAGACTAAGGAGTTAGCCACAGGATGACGTGCTACGGAACGAGTAAAGAGACTTACCGGTAACGAGATTGAACAAGGTATGGGTATACCGACGATCGAATCTCAGACAAGTTCTATACCGACAGACAAAGGGAATTGTATACGGGATTGATTGAATCCTTGACATCGTGGTTCATCCGATGAGATCATCGTGGAACATGTGGGAGCCACCATGGGTATCCAAACCCCGTTGATGGTTATTGGCCGGAGAGGTGTCTCGGTCATGTCTGCATGCCTCCCGAACCCGTAGGGTCTACACACTTAAGGTTCGATGACGCTAGGGTTGTAGGGAATTGTTGTACGAGGTTACCGAGGTAGTTCGGAGTCCTGGATGAGATCCCGGATGTCACGAGGAGCTCTGGAATGGTCCAGAGGTAAATATTGATATATAGGATGGATGGGTTTGCACGCCGGAAATGTTTCGGGCACCACCGGCAAAGTGTCGGGACCACAGGAAGGGTTCTGGAGGCCCACCGGAAGAGGCCACCAGCCCCAGGAGGCTACATGGGCCAAGTGTGAGAGGGAACCAACCCTGGGTGGGCTGGTGCACCCCCCACACACAGCCCATGGCGCCTAAGAGGGGGAAGGGGGGAACCCTAGCGCAGGTGGGCCTAAGGCCCACCACGGGGTGTGCCACCCCCTCCTCCCCTCCTGGCCGCCACCCCTCCCCCCATCTAGGGCTGCCGCACCCCTTAGGGGTGGGAACCCTAAGGGGGGCACCCTCCCTTCCCCATATATATAGCGGGGGTTTTGGCCATTGGAGATAGGCAATTTCATCTCTCTCTCGGCGCAGCCCTGCTCCTCTTCTTCCTCCTCTCCCACGGTGCTTGGCGAAGCCCTGCCGGGAGACCTCGTCGCTCCATCACCACCACGCCGTTGTGCTGCTGGAGCTCTTCCCCAACCTCTCCCTCCTCCTTGCTAGATCAAGGTGCGGGAGATGTCACCGGGTTGTACGTGTGTTGAACGCGGAGGTGCCGTGGTTCGGCACTAGATCGGAATCTCACCGTGATCTGAATCGCCGCGAGTACGACTCCATGAACCGCGTTCTAGCAACGCTTCCGCTTAGCGATCTTCCAAGGTATGAAGATGCACTCACCCCTCTCTCGCTGCTATTCTCTTCATAGGAAGATCTGAATATGGTGTAGGAAAATTTTGAATTTTTGCTACGTTACCCAACAGTGGCATCCGAGCCAGGTTTTCTATGCGTAGATTCTTTGCACGAGTAGAACACAAAAAGGTTGTGGGCACTGATTTTGTCAATTGCTTGCTGCTACTAGTCTTATTCTTTTCCGGCAGTATTGTGGGATGCAGCGGCCCGGACCGACCTTACACGTACGCTTACGTGAGACTGGTTCCACCGGCTAAGATGCACTAGGTGCATAAGGTGGCTAGCGGGTGTCTGTCTCTCCCACTCTAGTCGGATTGGATTTGATGAAAAGGGTCCTTATGAAGGGTAAATAGCTTTGGCATATCATAATTGTGGTTGTCACGTAGGTAAGAAGGCGTTCTTGCTAGAAAACCAAATCAGCCACGTAAAACTTGCAACAACAATTAGAGGACGTCTAACTTGTTTTTGCAGGGTTTGACATGTGATGTGATATGGCCAAAAGTTGTGATGTTACATGTGTGATGTATGAGATGATCATGTTATTGTAATAGGATTCACGACTTGCATGTCGATGAGTATGACAACCGGCAGGAGCCATAGGAGTTGTCTTAATTTATTGTATGAGATGCAACGCCATGTGTTTACTACTTTTACTTCATTGCTAACGGTTAGCTGTAGTAGTAGTAGTTGGCGTGATGACTTCACGGAGACACGATGATGGAGATCAGATGATGGAAATCATGGTGTCACACCGGTGACGATGATGATCATGCGATGCTCGAAGATGGAGATCGAAGGAGCAAAGATGATAATGGGCATATCATGTCACTATATGATTGCATGTGATGTTTATCATGTTTTTCATCTTATTGCTTAGAACGACGGTAGCATAATAAGATGATCCCTCATAAAATTTCAAGAACATATTCCCCTAAGTGTGCACCGTTGCGAAGGATCGTTGTCTCGAAGCACCACGTGATGATCGGGTGTGATAGATTCTAACGTTCGCATACAACGGGTGTAAGCCTGATTTACACACGCGAAACACTTAGGTTGACTCGACGAGCTTAGCATGTACAGACATGACCTCAAATACGAGAGACCGAAAGGTCGAACATGAGTCGTATGGTTGAATACGATCAGCATGAAGTTGCTCACCATGACGACTAGTCCAACTCACGTGATGATCGGACACGGGTTAGTCGGCATGGATCATGTATCACTTAGATGATTGGAGGGATGTCGATTTAAGTGGGAGTTCATACGTAATTTGATTAAATGAACTTAATTATCATGAACTTTGTCTAAAAGTTGAATATTGTAGATCCAATGGCCAACGCACCTATCAACCTCAATATCAACGCGTTCCTAGAGAAAAACAAGTTGAAAGATGATGGTAGCAACTATGTGGACTGGGTCCGCAACTTGAAGCTCATCCTCATTGCATCCAAGAAGGCTTATGTCCTTGATGCGCCTCTAGGTGACTCCCCCTGTTCCCACGGCAGCCCAAGATGTTCAGAAGTCTGGCAAGCGCGGAGTGATGACTACTCCCTGGTTAGGTGTGGCATGTTATACAGTTTAGAACCGGGGATCTAAAGGCGTTTTGAGCAACACGGAGCATATGAGATGTTCCAGGAGCTGAAGCTAGTTTTTCAAGCTCATGCCTGGGTCGACAGATATGAAGTCTCCGACAATTTCTTTAGCTACAAGATAGAGGAGAACAGTTCTGTTAGTGAGCATATTCTCAGAATGTCTTGGTTGCACGGTCGTCTGACTCGGCTCGAGTCGAACTTCCGGATGACGCTGTAATTGACGGAATCCTCTAGTCTCTCCCACCAAGCTACAAGGGTTTTGTGCTGAACTACAACATGCAAGGGATGGAGAAGACCATTCTCGAGTTGTACTCAATGCTGAAATCTACAAAAGTAGAAGTCAAGAAAAAGCATCAAGTGTTGATGGTCAACAAGACCACCAGTTTCAAGAAGGGCAAGGGTAAGAAGAACTTCAAGAAAGACGACAAAGCCATTGCCGCGCCCGGTAAGCCAGATACCGGGAAGAAGAAAAAGAATGGACCCAAGCCTGAGACTGAGTGCTTCTATTGCAAGCGAAAAGGTCAATGGAAGCGGAATTGCCCCAAGTACTTAGCGGACAAGAAGGCCGACAACATTAAAGGTTTATATGATATACATGTTATTGATGTGTACCTTACCAGCGCTCGTAGTAGCTCCTGGGTATTTGATACCGGCGTTGTTGCTCACATTTACAACTCAAACCAGGAACTGCGGAATAAGCGGAGACTGGCCAAGGACGAGGTGACGATGCGCGTCGGGAATGGCTCCAAGGTCGATGTGATCGCCGTCGGCACGCTGCCTCTACATCTACCGTCGAGATTAGTTTTAAACCTTAATAATTGTTATTTAGTACCATCTCTGAGCATGAACATTGTATCAGGGTATTGTTTAATGCGAGACGGCTACTCATTTTAAGTCAGAGAATAATGGTTGTTCTATTTATATGAGTGATATGTTTTATGGTCATGCTCCGCTGGTGAATGGTTTATTCTTGATGAATCTCGATCATGATTTACACATATTCATAGTGTGAATACCAGAAGATGCAAAGTTGATAATGATAGTCCCACATACTTGTGGCACTGCCGCCTTGGTCATATCGGTGTTAAGCGCATGAAGAAACTCCATACTGATGGACTGTTAGAGTCTCTTGACTTTGGATCATTTGACACATGCGAGCCATGCCTCATGGGCAAGATGACTAAGACTCCATTCTCATGAATAATGGAGAGAGCAACAGACTTATTGGAAATAATACATACTGATGTGTGTGGTCCAATGAACGTTGAAGCTTGTGGTGGCTATCGTTATGTTCTCACTCTCACCGATGATTTGAGTAGGTATGGGTATATCTACTTGATGAAGCACAAATCTGAAATGTTTGAAAAGTTCAAGGAATTTCAGAGTGAGGTTGATAATCAACGTGACAGAAAAATAAAGTGTCTACGATCTGATCATGGAGGAGAATATTTGAGTCACGAGTTTGGCACACACCTAAGGAAGTGTGGAATTGTTTCACAACTAACGCCGCCTGGCACACCGCAACGTAACGGAGTGTCTGGACATCGTAATCACACTTTATTAGATATGGTACGATCTATGATGTCTCTTACCGATTTACCGCTATCATTTTGCGGATACGCATGGACACTGCAACATTCACTTTAAATAGGGCACCGTCTAAATCTGTTGAGACGACATCGTATGAACTATGGTTTGGCAAGAAACCTAAGCTGTCGTTTCTAAAAGATTGGGGCTGAGATGCTTATGTGAAGAAACTTCAACCAGAAAAGCTCGAATCCAAAGCGGAGAAATGCGTATTCATAGGATACCCTAAGGAAACTATTGGGTATACCTTCTATCTTAGATCCGAAGGTAAAACCTTTATTGCCAAGAACGTGAGTGGGAGCTCTGTAGCTTTCCTCATACTGTATGTGGATGACATACTATTGATGGGGAATAATATAGAGCTATTAGAGAGCATAAAGGCCTACTTGAACAAGAGTTTTTCAATGAAGGACCTTGGGGAAGCTGCATACATATTAGGCATAAGATCTATAGAGATAGATCGAGACGCCTCATAGGTCTTTCACAAAGTACATACCTTGACAAGATATTGAAGAAGTTCAATATGGAAAACTCAAAGAAGGGGTTCTTGCCAGTTTTGCAATGTAAGAGATTGAGTAAGACTCAGTCACCGACCACGGCAGCAGATAGAGAGAAGATGAGTAATGTCCCCTACACTTCAGCCGTAGGCTCTCTAATGTATGCCATGTTGTGTACCAGACCTGATATAAACCTTGCCATAAGTATGGTAGGGAAGTACCAAAGTGATCCCGGTATAGAACACTGGACAGCGGTCAAGAATATCCTTAAGTACCTGAAAAGGACTAAGGAGATGTTTCTCGTTTATGGAGGTGACGAAGAGCTCGTCGTAAAGGGTTACGCAGATGCTAGCTTCGAAACAGATCCGGATGACTCTAAGTCACAAACCGGATACGTGTATATTTTGAATGGTGGGGCAGTGAGCTGGTGCAGCAGCAAGCAAGACGTCGTGGCAGCATCTACATGTGAAGCGGAGTACATAGCTGCTTCGGAAGCGGCTCATGAAGGGATCTGGATGAAGGAGTTCATCACCGACCTTGGAGTAGTTCCAAGCGCGTCAGGTCCGATGACACTCTTCTGTGATAACACTGGAGCCATTGCCATAGCCAAGGAGCCCAGATTTCACCAGAAGACCAAACACATCCAACGCCGCTACAACTCCATCCAGGACCAGGTCCAAAGAGGAGTCATAGATATTTGTAAAGTACACATGGATCTGAATATTGCAGACCCGTTGACTAAACCTCTTCCACGAGCAAAACATGATCAACACCACAATGTTATGAGTGTTCGATACATCACAATGTAACTAGATTATTGACTCTAGTGCAAGTGGGAGACTGTTGGAAATATGCCCTAGGCAATAATAAAATGGTGATTATCATATTTCCTTGTTCATGATAATCGTCTATTGTTCATGCTATAATTGTATTAACACGAAACAGTAATACATGTGTGAATAAATAGATCACAATGTGTCCCTAGCAAGCCTCTAGTTGGCTAGCTCATTGATCAATAGATGATCATGGTTTCCAGATCATGGACATTGGATGTCATTGATGACGGGATCACATCATTAGGAGAATGATGTGATGGACAAGACCCAATCCTAAGCATAGCACTAGATCGTGTTGTTCGTATGCTAAAGCTTTTCTAATGTCAAGTGTCTTTTCCTTTGACCGTGAGATTGTGCAACTCCCGGATACCGTAGGAGTGCTTTGGGTGTATCAAACATCACAACGTAATTGGGTGACTATAAAGGTGCACTACGGGTATCTCCGAAAGTGTCTGTTGGGTTGGTACGAATCGAGATCGGTATTTGTCACTCCGTGTGACGGAGAGGTATCTCTGGGGCCACTCGGTAGAACATCATCATGAGCTCAGTGAGACTAAGGATTTAGTCACAGGATGACGTGCTACGGAACGAGTAAAGAGACTTACCGGTAACGAGATTGAACAAGGTATGGGTATACCGACGATCGAATCTCAGACAAGTTCTATACCGACAGACAAAGGGAATTGTATACGGGATTGATTGAATCCTTGACATCGTGGTTCATCCGATGAGATCATCATGGAACATGTGGGAGCCACCATGGGTATCCAGACCCCGCTAATGGTTATTGGACGGAGAGGTGTCTCGTTCATGTCTGCATGCCTCCCGAACCCATAGGGTCTACACACTTAAGGTTCGATGACGCTAGGGTTATAGCAAATTGTTGTACGAGGTTACCGAAGGTAGTTCAGAGTCCTGGATGAGATCACGGACGCCACGAGGAGATCTGGAATGGTCCGGAGGTAAAGATTGATATATAGGATGGATGGGTTTGGACGTCGGAAATGTTTCGGGCACCACCGGCAAAGTTCCGGGACCACCGGAAGAGTTTCGGAGGCCCACCGGGAGAGGCCACCAGCCCCAAGAGGCTACATGGGACAAGTGTGAGAGGGAACCAGCCTTTGGGTGGGCTGGTGTACCCCCCACACCTAGCCCATGGCACCTAAGAGGGGGAAGGGGGAACCCTAGCGCAGGTGGGCCTAAGGCCCACCAGGGGGTGCGCCACCCCCTCCTCTCCTCCTAGCCGCCACCCCTCCCCCCATCTAGGGCTGACGCACCCCTTAGGGGTGGGAACCCTAAGGGGGGTCACCCTCCCTTCCCCCTATATGTAGAGGGGGTTTTGGCCGTTGGAAATAGGCAATTTCATCTCTCTCTCAACGCAGCCCTGCTCCTCTTCTTCCTCTTCTCCCACGGTGCTTGGCGAAGCCATGCCGGGAGACCTCGTCGCTCCATCGCCACCACGTCGTCGTTCTGCTGGAGCTCTTCCCCAACCTCTCCCTCTTCCTTGCTGGATCAAGGTGCAGGAGATGTCACCGGGATGTACGTGTGTTGAACACGGAGGTGTCGTGGTTCGGCACTAGATCGAAATCTCACCGCGATCTGAATCGTCGCAAGTATGACTCCATCAATCGTGTTCTAGCAACTCTTCCGCTTAGTTATCTTCAAAGGTATGAAGATGCACTCACCCCTCTCTCATTTTTGGTCTCTTCATAGGAAGATCTGAATATGGCATAGGAAAATTTTGAACTTTTGCTACGTTACCCAACACCCCAGTGCTTCGATGGGACCTATATTTTGGGGTTGGTCACACCGACTCGCACCTGGGAGGTTTTGGAAGTCATCTCTTGTCGAGAGAGACCTCTGAGTGCTCCTCAGAGAGGGTGTCCCTAAAGTTCTTGCTCAATTTTTGTGATGTAGCATGAATAGAATTTGAGACGAGAAAGCATAGGTAGCTAGACAGGGGTACTTAGGCATTATTGTATAACCAATTAGCCAAATAAAAAAGGAAAAGCCAAATAACGACAATTGGATATCCTCTAATGAGCAAAGATATGCATACCAACATGCTCACATGGTAAGATGTCAAATAAAACATGGCAAACATGCACAACCACTCTGGTATCTACCAAGCACATTGACAATGACAATGTCATCTATATATGATTATGTTGACTTTGGAGGCAAGCGAGAATACTTGATCATAGGTGATGACCCACAAGTATAGGGGATCAATCATAGTTATTTCGATGAGTAAGAGTGTCGAACCCAACGAGGAGGAGAAGGCTCTCATAAACGGTTTTCAGCAAGGTAATAACTGCAAGCACTGAAAGTAGCGGTAACAAGTGATGGTGTAGTGAGGTGGAACGTAGCAAGCGAAAAGTAACAAGTAACAAGTAGTAGCAACAGTGCAGCAAGTGTCCCAATCCCTTTTGTAGCAAGGGACAAGCCTGAACAAAGTCTTATAAGAGGAAAAGCGCTCCCGAGGACACACGGGAATTTCTGTCATGCTAGTTTCATCATGTTCATATGATTCGTGTTCGTTACTTTGATAGTTTGATATGTGGGTAGACCGGCGCTTGGGTACTGCCCTTACTTGGACAAGCATCCCACTTATGATTAACCCCTCTCGCAAGCATCCGCAACGACGAAAGAAAAATTAAGACAGTGTCTAACCATAGCATTAAACTAGTGGATCCAAATCAGCCCCTTACGAAGCAATGCATAGACTAGGGTTTAAGCTTCTGTCACTCCAGCAATCCATCATCTACTTACTACTCCCCAATGCCTTCCTCTAGGCCCAAATATGGTGAAGTGTTATGTAGTCGACGTTCACATAACACCACTAGAGGAAAACCAACATACAGCATATCAAAATACCGAACGAATACCAAATTCACATGACTATTATTAGCATGACTTATCCCATGTCCTCAGAAACAAAAGTAACTACTCACAAAGCATAATAATAATCATGATCAGAGGTTTAATGAATAGCATCAAGGATCTAAACATAAAATCTTCCACCAAGTAATCCAACTAGCATCAACTACAAAGAGTAATCAACACTACTAGCAACCTTACAAGTACCAATCGGAGTCGCGAGATGGAGATTGGTTACAAGAGATGAACTAGGGATTGGAGAGGAGATGTTGTTGATGAATATGTAGATGGAGATGCCTTCCCTCCGACGAGAGGAGTGTTGGTGATGACGATGGCGACGATTTCCCCCTCTGGGAGGGAAGTTTCCCCGGCAGGATCGTCCTGCCAGAGCTCTAGATTGGATCTGCTCAAGTTCCACCTCGTGGCGGCGGAGAATCCACGAAAAAGCTCCACCCTGATTTTTTTCCGGACGAAACCCTTCATATAGCAAAAGAGGGGGGCCAGTGGGCCACCAGGGTGCCCACAAGCCCTGTTGCCGCGGCCAGGGGGTAGACCGCGGCAACCAGGCTTGTGGGCCCCTGGTTGCTCCCCTCTCACACTTCTTTCGCCCAGTATTTTTTATAAAATCCAAAAAAAATCCACGTTGATTTTCAGGGCGTTTGGAGTTGCGCAAAATAGAGGACTCAGACTTGCTCCTTTTCCAGTCCATAATTCCAGCTGTCGGTATTCTTCCTCTTCAAATAAACCTTGCAAAATAAGAGAGAAAGGCATAAGTAAGGTTCCACAAAGTATAATAACAGTCCATAAAGCGATAAATATCAACATGAAAGCATGATGCAAAATGGACGTATCAACTCCCCCAAGCTTAGACCTCGCTTGTCCTCAAGCGAAAACCAAGACCCAAAACATGTCCACATGTTTAGGGATGAAGGTGTCGATAAAACATAATACGGACATGAGGGCATCATGATCACACATAGAACAGCAATACATCATAGAGATCCTTATGGGAAAGTAACAATTCCTTCACAAAGCAAAGTATGAAACAAAAACCTTACCGAGAAGTGGCCAACAACCGTCCGAAGTCATTGAAGCAATTGCAATTTATCATATTATCAGAAAGAGTCAAATAAGAGCCTGTAAAGCAAATTCACATACTCAATCATCTTTTTTGTTTTCCACAATTGTTACAACTCACGTGGTACTCATGGTATCAAAGTTTCAGTTGGACACAGAGAAAGATAGGGGCTTATAGTTTGCCTCCCAACCATTTACCTCAAGGGTAAAGTCAACAATAATAAAGCATAAGTACTCAGCTCCAAGTTGATATATGAATATAGATCTTTCCCAAGCATATGACGTTCACCAAGAAAAAGGCTAAATAAGGAATTGGTGAAGATCACCATGACTCTTACAAGGGAAAAAAGTAAAGGTACAAGATAGGCCCTTCGCAGAGGGAAGCAGAGGTTGTCATGCGCTTTTGAGGTTTGGATGCGTGTCCTCTTAGTGCGGAGTAACGTCACTTTATATTGCCTCCTGTGATAAAGAACTTTATTATGCAGTCTGTCGCTTTTATGTCTTCCTCATCACAGGTTCGTACAAAGCTTATTTTCCACACACTAATAGATCATACATACTAGAGAGCAATTTTTATTGCTTGCACCGATGACAACTTACTTGAGGGATCTTATGCAATCCATAGGTAGGTATGGTGGACACTCATGGCAAAACTGGGTTGAAGGTTTGTGGATGCACAAGTAGTATCTCTACTTGGTGCGGGAGTTTTGGCTAATATGAGGTGGAAGCAATCGTCACATGCTAAGGGATCTCTAATCATATAACATTGTTTGGAACCAAGCAACCACAATTCATTATGTTGTCTTCCTTGTCCAACATCTACTTCTAGGCATGTAATAGTTTGGTGAGTGCTCACAATTATAGAAAGTGTCTAAGATGATATATTTATATGTGAACCTCTCTTTCCTTATTACTTCTTATTAATTGCAACAATGACTGAGGTCTATGTTCGTCTACTCTCAACAAGTTTCAATCATCGTACTTGTTATATGTGAAGCTATCACTTTCCATAAGATCATCTCATGATCTTTCATGCTATCGTTCTTTTCATACTTTTGATCACAGCACAAAACAAAGCCCTTGCCTAAGATACTCTTTATTATGTAGCTCGCAAGCTCGAATACATCGGGGGAGACACAAGGCAAAAGACTCAAACCAAAACACTAAAGACTTATTCCACTAAGAGAAGAAATAAAAATTGAAAAGGAAAGAACTAAAACAAAGGTAAAAGAAAAATATATAAAGGTGATACGATACCAGGGCAACTCCCCCAAGCTTGGCAAAAGCCAAGGGGATTGCCCATACCAATGCCTAGTTGTCTTCCTTTGGTGGTGATGGTGGTGGTGTTGTTGAAGTAGTCTGATCCTCCGTCTTCCAAGGCATAGGTGCTCCATCATGGCAGGATGAACGAGTCGCCGGAATCCTCAAATTTGCAGCCAACCGTATTGATTTAAATCTATACTTATACTCACAGTTTTGGTTCTGCAGGTCATAGATCTGGCCCTCGAGTTGATCAACCCTGTCATAGAGCCTGGAGAGGTGCTTCCCAATGTCAATGGCATCCATCTTGTGATTGCTGGTGAACTCCGTGATCATCATGTGGTTGGCGTTGAGTCCAAGCTCCACCATCCCTTAGCACTTGAAGACTTGTTGCTCCATTGCTTCGAGCCTCGTCTCCATGCTTCCGGTATTCTTAGGCCCCTCAACATGACGGATGTGCAACATCCTCTCACTCATCTTAATAGATTGAGGGTGTTTCAGCACTTCCGTGAGGTAGGGATTGATGACCTTTTCGAAGATCTTGTCCTTAGGAGCTTTTGGGGAAGTCATGATGGTCTAGATCTGCGACAGAAACAAGCTCGAAACGAAAACAGAGGAAAACTGCGCGATACGGAGATCAAAACCCTCGGGCGTATATATAATGATTTTTTCTAGACCAGAAGGAGTGCTCCGCAAGAAAACGGAGTCCGGGAGGCACACGAGCTGCCCACAAGCCATGTTGTCGCGGCCAGGGGGGAGGCCGCGGCAACCAAGCTTGTGGCCGCCTCGTGCGCTCTCTGGACTGCTTTTTATTTTTCTAATTTTCCATAAATTCCAAAACGGAGAAAATTTCCTATTGGAAAAGTTTTGGAGTCCAATTACTTAGCGAAAGAGATACCTCTTGGTTTTCAGGGTCTGAAACAGGCTGATAAACATCCCTTATGTACTCCTCTGGAGTTATGATATTGATGATATTGGTCTCCACATTTATGGGAGTACCAGAGATATAATGCTTGATTCTTTGCCCGTTTACCACCCTAGGAAAATTACCTTCTGTGTTATTGATTTTGATGGCACCGGAACGATATACTTCCTCGACAACGTAGGGACCTTCCCATTTAGAGAGAAGCTTGCCTGCAAAGAATCTTAAACGAGAATTGTATAGGAGGACATAATCACCTACATTGAACTCTCATTTTTGTATTCTTTTATCGTGCCTCCTCTTAACCTTTTCCTTGAACAACTTGGCATTCTCATATGCCTGGGGCCTCCATTCATCTAATGAGCTGATATCAAATAAACGCTTCTCACCGGCCAGTTTGAAATCAAAGTTGAGCTCTTTGATTGCCCAATAAGCTTTGTGTTCCAGTTCAAGAGGTAAATGACAGGCCTTACCGTAAACCATTTTATACGGAGACACGCCCATGGGATTCTTATAAGCAGTCCTATAAGCCCATAGTGCATCGTCAAGTTTGCTAGACCAATTCTTTCGAGATCTATTGACGGTCTTTTGCAAGATCAATTTGATCTCCCTATTACTCAACTCCACTTGACCACTAGACTGAGGATGATAAGGAGATGCAACTCTATGGTTGACATCGTACTTAGCGAGCATCTTGCGGAAAACACCATGAATGAAGTGTGAACAGCCATCAGTCATCAGATATCTAGGGACTCCAAATCTTGGGAAAATGACTTCTTTAAGCATCTTAATAGAGGTGTGGTGATCAACATTTTTAGTGGGGATAGCCTCTACCCACTTAGTGACATAATCCACAACAACTAAGATGTGAGTGTACCCATTGGAACTCGGGAAGGGTCCAATATAATCAAAGCCCCACACATCAAATGGTTCAATGACCAGTGAATAGTTCATAGGCATTTCCTGACGTTTGCTAATGTTCCCTATTCTTTGACATTATTCACACGAAAAGACAAACTTACGGGCATCCTTGAAGAGAGTGGTCCAATAGAAACCTGATTGCAATACCTTATGAGAGTTCTGTCTCCAGCATGGTGTCCTCCATAGGCCTCGGAATGACACTTCTGCATGATCTGTCCCTGTTCATGTTCAGGCACACAACGTCCAATAACACCATCTACTCCTTCCTTATAAAGGTGAGGATCATCCCAAAAGTAGTGTCTCAAATCAAGGAAGAATTTCTTCTTTTGCTGGTAGGTGAAACTGGGTGGTATGTATTTGGCTACGATATAGTTTGCGTAATCAGCATACCACGATGCACTATGTGAAGTGCGGATGACATTCAATTGCTCATCAGGAAAACTGTCATCTATAGGTCGTGGGTCATCAAGGATATTCTCTAGCCTAGACAAGTTATCTGCTACAGGGTTATCAGCACCCTTTCGCTCAACAACGTGCAAATCAAATTCCTGCAGCAGGAGAACCCATCTGATTAGTCTAGGCTTAGCGTCCTTCTTCTCCATAAGGTACTTAATAGCAGCATGATCAGAGTGAATAGTGACTTAGGAGTCAACTATATAAGATCTGAACTTTTCGCATGCAAACACGACTGCTAAAAACTCCTTCTCCGTAGTGGTGTAGTTTCTTTAGGCACTCTCTAGAGTTTTACTAGCGTAGTGAATGAAATTCAACTTCTTGTCAACTCTTTGTCCTAGAACAGCACCAACAGCATAATCACTAGCATCGCACATGATTTCAAAGGGCAAGTTCTAATCAGGTGGTTGAACAATAGGTGCGGTTATTAATGCCTTCTTAAGTATTTCGAAAGCTTCCTCACAATCCTCATCAAAAACAAAAGGAACATCCTTCTACAAGAGGTTGGTAAGAGGCCTAGAAATCTTAGAGAAGTCTTTAATGAACCTCCTATAGAAACAAGCATGACCTAGGAAACTTCGTATACCTCTGATATCTGTGGGACAAGGCATTTTCTCAATTGCATCAACCTTAGCCTTATCAACTTCAATGCCTCTCTCAGAGATTTTGTGTCCTAAGATGATGCCTTCATTAACCATGAAGTGGCACTTCTCCCAGTTCAAGACGAGGTTGGTATCTTTGCATCTGTGTAAGACTCGATCAAGGTTGCTGAGGCAATCGTCAAAAGAAGAATCGTAAACGGAGAAATAATCCATGAAAACCTCAACAATCTTTTCACAAAAGTCGGAGAATATAGCCATCATACATGTTTGAAAGGTGGCAGGTGCATTGCACAAGACAAAAGGCATGCGTCTATAAGCGAAGGTACCGAAGGGGCATGTGAAGGTGGTTTTCTCTTGATCAGATTGTGCAACGGGTATTTGCGAGAAACCTGAATAACCGTCTAGAAAGCAGAAGGGTGTGTGTTTAGATAGCCTTTCTAGCATCTGGTCGATAAACGGCAAAGGATAATGGTCCTTCCTGGTTGCCTTGTTCAGTTTCCGGAAGTCTATCACCATCCTATAGCCAGTAATAATCCTCTATGGGATTAGTTCATCCTTATCATTAGGGACGACGGTGATACCTCCCTTCTTAGGTACGCAATGTACTGGACTTACCCAATCACTATGAGCAACAGGATAAATGATTCCTTCTTCGAGAAGCTTCAATATTTCTTTTCTCGTGACCTCTTTCATCCTCGGATTTAGTCTCCGTTGATGATCAGCAACTGGCTTAGAATCAGGATCGACTTTAATCTTGTGCTGACATAGAGTGGAGCTAATACCCTTAAGATCATCAAGAGTATATCCAATGGCAGCACGGTGCTTCCTGAAAGTTTTTAATAACTTCTTCTCTTCGTGATTCGAGAGGTGAGCACTAATAATAACATGATATATCTCCTTCTCATCAAGATAGGCATACTTAAGAGTATCTGGTAACTATTTTAGCTCGAACATAGGATCACCCTTTGGTGGGGGAGGACCCCCAAGCAGTTCAACAGACAGATTATTTTTGAGAATAGGATATTGTTCTAAGACAATTTTATCTATCTCATCTCTTTCCTCCATATGCATATCATTTTCATGCTCAAGCAGATATTGCTCTAAAGGATCCGTAGGAGGTACGGCAATAGAGGCAAGAGCAATGATTTCATCCCTACTAGACGACTCATTTTCATGGGGTTGTCTTCCAAACTTGGAGAAGTTAAATTCATGAGACACACCCTCGAAACTAACCGTGACAGTCTGTTTAATGCAATCAATATGAGCATTGACAGTGTTGAGAAAGGGTCTACCAAATATGATGGGACAAAAGCTATCTTGTGCAGTAGCAAGGACAAGGAAATCAGTAGGATACTTCGTCTTACCACACAAGACTTCTACGTCTCTCACAATTCCCAGAGGGCAGATAGTGTCTCTATTAGCTAGCATAATAGTGACATTATTGGGTTCTAACTCAGCAGGTGCAATCTCATCATTGATTTCATCATATAGGGAACGGGGTATTGCACTAACACTAGCACCAATATCACATAAACCATGGTAACGGTGATCTCCTATCTTGACAGAAACAACGGGCAGGCCAACTACAGGTCCGTATTTGTCTTTCGCGTGAGGTTTAGCTATTCTAGTGGAGTCCTCACAGAATTTGATAACATGTACATCTATGTCTTCGGCTAAGAGATCTTTGATAATAGCAACACTAGGTTCAACTCTAATTTCCTCGGGGGGTGCAAGTGGTCTAATGTAACCCCTACGTATCACAGTTGGAGCTTTAGAATAATCCTTTTTCCTAGCAGGGTAAGGTGGTTTCTCAATGTAGGCACAAGGAACAATAGGATCACTAAAGGCAATCACTTTATCCTCAACTAGATTGGGTTTAACTATGTTGATTTATACAGGAGGATGATACTTAAACCACTTCTCTTTGGGAAGATCAACATGAGCAGCAAAAGATTCACATAGAGAAGCTACTATCTGAGAGTCAAGTCCATACTTAGCGCTAAAATCTCTAGAAGTGTTTGTTTCAACAAAAGATTTAACGCAATCAAACTGGAAATTCATACCTGACTCCTTACCTTCTTCCAGCTCCCAATCTTCAGAGTTACGTTTGATTCTTTCCAATAAATTCCACTTGTGGTCAATATCCTTCTTCATAAAAGAACCGGTACAAGAAGTGTCAAGCATGGTACGATCTTCATGAGAAAGTCGAGCATAAAAGTTTTGAGTGATAATTTCTCTCGAGAGCTCATGATTGGGGCATGAATATAGCATTGATTTAAGCCTCTCTCAAGCTTGAGCTATGCTTTCCCTGTCACGAGGCCAAAAGTTATAAATATAATTCCGATCACGATGTACTAAATGCATAGGATAAAACTTTTGATGAAATTCCAATTTCAACCGATTGTAGTCCCATGATCCAGTATCATCACATAGCTTATACCATGTCAACGCCTTATCCTTCAAAGATAAAGGAAAGACTTTCTTCTTTACCTCATCCTCGGGCAAACCTGCAAGCTTAAATAAACCACAAACTTCATCTACATAGATTAGATGCAAGTTTGGATGTGATGATCCATCTCCTGTAAAAGGATTAGCCAGCAGTTTCTCAAGCATACCCGAAGGAATTTCATAAAAGATATTTTCAGTAGGTACCTCAGGTTGACGAACAACTCCTCGTGCTTCCGTTCGTGGTGAAGATACCCCGAACAAACTCCTCAAAGGAACGGTTTCCATAGTGACAAGTGACAATCAATTTCAGCATAGTATGTAAATGTTTCCTTACCAAATTGCACTTACCAAAGGTGCTTCCTCCCCGGCAACGGCGCCAGAAAAGAGTCTTGATGACCGACAAGTATAGGGGATCAATCGTAGTCCTTTCGATAAGTAAGAGTGTCGAACCCAACGAGGAGGAGAAGGCTCTGATAAACGTTTTCAGCAAGGTAATAACTGCAAGCACTGAAAGTAGCGGTAACAAGTGATGGTGTAGTGTGGTGGAACGTAGCAAGCGAAAAGTAACAAGTAACAACTAGTAGCAACGGTGCAGCAAGTGGCCCAATCCCTCTTGTAGCAAGGGACAAGCCTGAACAAAGTCTTATAAGAGGAAAAGCGCTCCCGAGGACACATGGGAATTTCTATCATGCTAGTTTCATCATGTTCATATGATTCGCGTTCGTTACTTTGATAGTTTGATATGTGGGTGGACCGGCGCTTGGGTACTGCCCTTACTTGGACAAGAATCCCACTTATGATTAACCCCTCTCGCAAGAATCCGCAACTATGAAATAAGAATTAAGACAACGTCTAACCATAGCATTAAACTAGTGGATCCAAATCAGCCCCTTACGAAGCAACGCATAGACTAGGGTTTAAGCTTCTATCACTCCAGCAACCCATCATCTACTTACTACTCCCCAATGCCTTCCTCTAGGCCCAAATATGGTGAAGTGTTATGTAGTCGATGTTCACATAACACCACTAGAGGAAAAACAACATACAACATATGAAAATACCGAACGAATACCAAATTCACATGACTATTATTAGCATGACTTATCCCATGTCCTCAGGAACAAAAGTAACTACTCACAAAGCATAATCATAATCATGATCAGAGGTGTAATGAATAGCATCAAGGATCTGAAAATACACTCTTCCACCAAGTAATCCAACTAGCATCGACTACAAAGAGTAATCAACACTACTAGCAACCTTACAAGTACCAATCGGAGTCGCGAGACGGAGATTGGTTACAAGAGATGAACTAGGGATTGGAGAGGAGATGGTGCTGATGAAGATGTTGATGGAGATGCCTTCCCTCCGACGAGAGGAGTGTTGGTGATGACGAGGGCGACGATTTCCCCCTCCGGGAGGGAAGTTTCCCCGGCAGGATCGTCCTGCTGGAGCTCTAGATTGGACCTGCTCAAGTTCCGCCTCGTGGCGGCGGAGAATCCACGAAAAAGCTCCACCCTGATTTTTTTCCGGACGAAACCCTTCATGTAGCAAAAGAGGGGGGACAGTGGGCCGCCAGGGTACCCACAAGCGTTGTTGTCGCGGCCATGGGGGTAGGCCACGGCAACCAGGCTTGTGGCCCCCTGGTTGCTCCCCTCTCACACTTCTTTCGCCCAGTATTTTTTATAAAATCCAAAAAAATCCACATTGATTTGCAGGGCGTTTGGAGTTGCGCAGAATAGAGGACTCAGACTTGCTCCTTTCCAGTCCAGAATTCCAGCTGCCGGTATTCTCCCTCTTCAAATAAACCTTGCAAAATAAGAGAGAAAAGGCATAAGTAAGGTTCCACAAAGTATAATAACAGTTCATAAAGCGATAAATATCAACATGAAAGCATGATGCAAAATGGACGTATCAATAGGTCATACTCATCGTTTAAGCACAAATTGGATTGTTGCTTTTACATAAAGCTTTCAATGTGTTCACACCTTAAGAGATGCTTTAACTCAAGTCTTGCAGTAAATATCCCCTTGATGTGACATCCCCTCTAATAGGGATAAACTAACCTTCGGTTTTATTGTAGAAGACTTCATGTAGGTGTTGTAGTGGTGGATGCTCGTAGTTGATGAATATCATCTTGACTTGGGAGCAATCCTTGTTGTTTCTTACTCTTCTCACCTACATGGGTTAGTCACATACACAAGGAACAAAAACAAGGATACATATGGACATGGAATCAAGTTCATTTGAGATTATGTCCATTGATACATTAATTACCTTGTCCCTTGCCTACCTTTGAGGGAATGCATGACTCCTTGAACTAATGCATAAGGTTGGGGTTGATTGCAACTAGTTCTAGCTAAAATGAATAAGAGTGAATTTCATTGGCGGAGTCACCCCTCAAGAACTTCTCTAGTTCTTCTTCTTAGTGACCCACACCAGCTTGATGGTGATCCTTGGAGTTGTGGTAGCACTTGATTAAGTAGAGCTAGTGGTGGCCTTGGGAATCCACTTGACCATGGCTTGGGGTTCTTCCTCAAATGAGCCAATCTCCTCTTGAAGCTTGTCCTTGCCCTTGTGGTTTTGTGGTGGAAGGTCATCTTGAGAGCTTGTTCCCTTGGGGAGAGCGGCATCATACTTCTCCTTTTGGCGAAAAAACTTTGGGTTGGGGTATTGACCTTCTTCCCATCCAACTCCATTGGCATTGAAGTAGCCAATGCCTTGTTTCTTCCGATCTCCTCCTTGCTTGCGTATAATTTCCTCGAACTGCTTACTTCCGGCAAGACTCTTGAAGACACCTCTCTCTATAATCCCTTTCAATAAATCGTTTTCTTTCTCAAGTGTAACTTGGCTAAGAGCATCATTAGTGGAATCAACAGAGCTACTAGCAAAAACATCACTTGATTTAACATCATTATTGTTGTTACTAGATGAATAAACTTTCTTGCCTTCGTTACTAGTGTGCTTCGGTTTAATTTGTGGAACAAAAGTAGATAAGGGTAACCGTTTGTCTAGATAAGAAGAACTCTTCTTTCGAAGATCATCATTGATTGATTTTATAAACTCATGCTCTTGCTCTAAATTTAGCTTCTCGAAGCGCATCTTCTTATGAGTTCTTGCAAGCTCTCTATGATCTTCTAGAGTAGATTAATGGGCTAACTCAAGAGTGTTTAATTCTTTAGTTAGACACTCGATATCTTATTATCATCATCACACGACTTATCTTGACTAGTATGATTATCATCATGTTCATTTTCATTGCTATTGCTAGTTTTATCAAAGAACAAGTCATCATATCCAAGTAAGTCATCTTCATCACTATTGAAGTCAAAGTACTCGGGGTGTGATACCTTGGGGCCTTTAGCCATGAAGCAGTTTCCAATCCCTTCATCTGTTGAATCAAATATGTCATAGGAGTTGAAGGATACAAGTACAAGACCGGCAAGACCTTCATCTTGACTATAGTTGGAGTTGGAGTGGTAACTTCTCTTGTATTGGTTGTCGGACTCGGAGCTGCATACCCATTCACCAACATGAGCTTGATGTCTTCTTCTTGAGTGGCTCTTGGTGTACTTGTCCTTCTTCTCTGATTCCTTGCTTCTCCGGGAGGATCTTCATTCATAATGATATTCTCTACTGCTTCTCTCTCTTCGAGGGACTCTTCTCTTGAGCTTTGTCTTCTAGGCAACTCTTCTTTGAGATTTGTCTTCTAGGCAACTCTTCTCTTGAGATTTGTCTTCGATCACTCATTGGAGTAGTGTCCGGGCCTTCCACAATTGTAGCAGTTTCGGTCACAACTAGATGAACGCTTCTCTTCATATCTTGAGTTGGAGCTTCTCTCTTTGCCTCTACTTTTGTAGAACTTGTTGAATTTCTTGACCATGAGGCTTATCTCTTTATTGGTGAGAAGCTTGTCATTTGAAATAGCGGGATCAACACTTGACGCTTTTTAAGCACCGCTTGACTTGTTGTGTAGCTCTTTTTTGTTCTTGAGTGACATTTCATGAGCGACAATCCTTCCAATGACTTTTGTTGGCTTAAAATCTTTGTAGTTTGGCATGATTTGGATCAATGTGCACACGGTGTTGTACTTTCCATTCAAGGCTCTAAGTATCTTCTTGATGATGAATTTGTCGGTCATGTCTTTGCTTCCTAAGCCGGCAATCTCATTTGTGATGTGATCAAGCCTTGAGTACATCTCAGCGGCTCCTTCACCATACTTCATCTTGAACTTGCCAAGCTCACTTTGTAGCACACCCAACTTAGATTCCCTAACGGATTCTGTACCTTCGTGTATATCAATCAAAGTGTGCCAAATTTTCTCGGCATTCTCAAGATGGATAATCTTTTTGAACTCTTCGAGGAATAAGCAGTTGAATAGAATGTCACATGCTTGAGCGTTGTATTGTAACATCTTTAATTCTTCCATGGTTACTTCACGATTCGATTCCTTTCCATCACAAAGAATTCACCTTGCAAACCAACACGAACAACGGCCCAAACGGAGGGGTTATGACCAAGAATATGCATTTTCATCTTATGCTTCCAACTAGCAAAGTTTGTACCATTAAAATATGGACCTCTACGGTGCTAATTTCCCTCACTAGATGCCATAATCTCCTAGGTTGTGAAACCAATGCACTGGAGACCAGAGCTCTGATACCACTTGTAGGTTCCGAAGTATGTCTAGAGGGGGGTGATTAGACTACTTGACCAAATAAAAACTTAGCCTTTTCCCGATTTTAGTTATGGGCAAGTTTTAGCAGTTGTTGTAAGTCAATCACACCTTACACATGCATGTCTAAGAGTATAGCAGCGGAAAATAATGACATGCACATGTAAGTAGAGGGTAGGGATAGGAAGATCAAACACAAAGGTTGACATGGTGATTTTTGGCGTGGTTCCAATAGGTGGTGCTATCATACGTCCACGTTGATAGAGACTTAAACCCACGGAGGGTAACGACCGTGCGAGTCCTCGGAGGGCTCAACCCACAGAGGTTCCACGAAGAAGCAACCTCGTCTATTCCATCATGGCTTACGTCCACGAAGGACTAGCCTCACTCGAGGTAGATCTTCACGAAGTAGGCGATCTCCTTGCCCTTACAAACTTCTTGGTTCAACTCCACAACACGAAGTCGGAGGATCCCAAGCAACCTAACCAATCTAGGAGGCACCACCCTCCAAAAGGTAACAGATGCAGTAGAACGATGAACTCCTTGCTCTTATGCTTCAAAAGATAGTCTCCTCAACACTCAATCACCCTCTCACAAATTTGGCATGGGTAGAATAGATTTATTGGGTGGAAAGAAACTTGGGGAGGCTAGAGACAAAGTTTCAAATGGATGGATTGGAATATCTTGATATCAACACATGAGTAGGTGGCTCTCTCTCGGAAAAATGGATATGAAAAGTGTATGTGTGTTCTGAGTGCTTCCTCTACGAATGAGAGGTGGTGGATGGGTATATATAGGCATCTCCCAAAATCCAACCGTTACAACATTATTGCCCATCTCAGTGAAACCGAAGTGAATGTCGGTGGCACCGATTTGCACAAAATGTGGCATATTTCGAATTCTCGGTGAGACCTATATAGGAATCTCGATGGTACCGATATGGTGACCTAGGGAAGTTTCCAAATCTTGGTGAGACCGATTCCAAGTCTCAGAATTTGTGATTCTTGAAAACAACATACTAGAAACTTGGTGATTGGTTTTTGGTGGCATCGAATGGAATGTTGGTGGTACCGAGATTCTAGGGTTCAAGAAAGGTTCTGTCTCGTGGAAAATCAGTAGGGCCGAATGGAAAAACTTGGTGGCACCGATTTTGATGTTTAGACTTTGGACAAAGAACTTCTGTGGGAGAATGGTTGGGTGTTTTTGGTGGCTATGTCTAAGCACTTGAGCAACCAATTCATCATTGATACCTCACCCCATTTTAATAGTATTGGCTTTCCTATGGACCCAAATGTGATTTCTCACACATATAAAATGTAGAGTCATGTATCTTGAAGCTTAGCCAATCCTATTCCTTTCCTTGCATCAAGGGGTTCTCCTCACAATCCTTAGCTAATGCATCTTTGTAATTTTCTTAAATATATTTGGATAAGATCATTACTTCAATGACACATATGTTGTGATTAATTACCAAAGCCACCTTAGAGAGAAGTTGTGCTTTCACTATTCACACATCTTGACCTGGCTAATCGTTTGTGTTATTTTATGTCATCCCAAACTGTTCATCTGGCTGACATGTAGCCACTTACCACACACATAATAATTTGGATAATCATTTGTGTTCTGCTGGACAAACGCATAATAGTTTATCAGGGTGATTGTATGTCGTACATTGCACAAACTTGTATTTAGTTAACCGTTTGCGTTATTTTTGTCCATCACACACAGTTTATCTTGATCAACTGTTTGCCACACGTCGCACACACAACTATTTTCTAAATAGTATTTTATGGATCCGCCAACACACACAATTCATGTTATTGGTGACAGACCTTGAACTATACCATTTGCGATTCATGCATCCCACACAGTTTGTTCGAAGGATCTATGATTGATGTGTCATATTGGGACCTTTCTCTAGTAGTGAAATGTGACAGCCCGAGACCGACGTTCCACAAGATTCCCCCCCCTTTATTTCAGTTTCCGTCGTGTGGTTAGTTTTATTTGTTGCATCATCGTTTAGTTTGCATCGTCGCATCATGCACGGCATCTTGCATCGTCTGTCGCGTGTGGTGTTTTGAGTGTGTGTGCTTCGAGTGCTCTCTCAGTCTTAGTGCGTTAGTAACTCCCCTCCTCTCCCCTCTTATTTCATTTTCGTGGTTTTGCTAAAGTCTTCGTTTAAACCCCTATTTAAAAGGGTTCGTCTTCTTTTTAATAAAAGTCCCTTTATTAAATGTGGGGGCAACCCTTGGGTTTTTATTTTATTTATCCTTTTGTTTTATTTTAAAACACAGTCTCATTTTCTTTTCTCCTTTAAAGAGCTTTATTTTATTCTTTAAATAAAAGGGGTTTGATTTCATTCTTTTGTAAGAAAAGGGGTTTTATTTTTTTCTCTTGTTAAACGGGTTTTAATTTTTTAATTCTTCAAAAGGGTTTATTTTATTCGTTTTAAAAAAATGCCCAACTATTTCTTATAGTTGGGGTTTGTTTTATATGAGTCAAAAGTGTTTCTTTTATTTTGTTAGTTCCTTTTTTTGTGAGTGGTGTTTTTATGTTTTTTATAAATAAATAAAGGCAAATAGGGGGAGGGAGCAGGCCCAGCTGGCAAGCCAGGCCCAAGCCTCCCCTGCCCTAGCGCCAGGAGCCCGATTCTCTCGTCCCTCCTGCGCCGTCCCCCCCCCCCCCCGTTCCCTCGATCCCCATCTCCTCCCGTGTCTTCCCCGATCCCTCCATCCAGCCGCCTGCTCGCCATGCCGCCGTCGCGTTGCCGTGCCGAGCTCCGCCATTTGCCGCCCCTGGTTCCGTGCTCCCCGTGCCCCAGTGTCGCGTCTCCCCCCATGCAGCCCCGGTCGCCGCCTCCAGCTCCCGGCCGGCCCGAGGCCTCGCCGGCGCCGCCCCGCCGCTGTGCCTCGGCCCCGCAGCAGCTCCCCTGCCGCGCCGCCTTGTCTCGCTCGTCGGCCCTGCGCGTCGCCCTCCTACTCGACGCCGTGCTCGTACTCCACCAGCGTCGCCGTTCCCTGCGCGCGAGCCACCGCCGGTTGCTCTGTCTCGCGGCGCCGCGCTGTTGTTCCCCGGCGCCCCGGCGCCGCCCTGCCGTGGCCCCACGCCCGAGGTTCCCCGCTGGTTTGCCCTACTGTAGCTCGCCATGGCCGCCCGTTTCCCCCTACCCAATTTGCTAGTGTTGTTGCTATTGCCGCTGCGCGCTGCTTGCCCTGCCGATAGCCGCTGCTGTCCGATGCTCTCACTGTTGTTGTTGATTGCATGCGCCGCTGCCGATTGCCTGTTGTTGGATGTTGTGCTGCTTTGCCGTTGTGCCCTGTTGTGTTTGTTGTTGCTGTCAAGTGTTGTTGCTGGCCTGCTGCGTTCTGCTGCTGCCAGATGTAGGTGTCGGATGTGTGCTGTAGCTTTGTGTTGCCGTTGCTGATGCTTGTTGTTGCTGCCAGACTGCTTAGCTGCTTACTTGCTGGTGATTTTGTTGCCTTGCCTGCTGCGACCGATGCCTGTAGATGATTGTTGTTGCCCGAAGCTTTGTTGTCATATGCTTGCTTGCGTTTGTTGTTGCTGGTGCTAGTGGTAGTTGCTGTTGATGGCTGCGATAGCTAGCTGTAGCTGTGGTTGCTAGTTGCTCTGCTGCCTAGTGTTTGCTGCTGCTAGGTTAGTTGCCTTGCCGTTTGTTGTTGTTGTTGCTTTGATGCTTGTTGTGCTCTTGCTGCTGCCTGTAGCCGATGCATGCTGTAGCTGCTTGTTGTAGCTAGCTGCTAGTTGCTGTTGCTAAGTTGTAGATGCTAGTTGCAGCTGCCAGTTAGATTTTATTGCTTGCTTGCTGCCGTCGCTGACGATCGTTGTTGTTGTGTTGCCTGTCGTCGCCACGTGCACCATCACCGACGCCCTGGAATTGACAAGCTCGTCGAGTCCACAACGCCCTCGACGACCCCCGGAACGTGTTCGACTACCGACGAGAAGAACCGTGTACGACTACCATCGACGAGACCCGAGTTCGTCGACGACCACAACTTCCACGACGTCCGCTACGACCCGAACCGCTTCGAATCGCACGTTTCGAAGGTATACCGATGAGACGTGTCGTGTAACGAACGCTGATGGGGTCATAGTCCTAGGGTAGGGTCATAGGCCTATCCTACAAGTCCTACCCAAGGACTACCCTACGCAAGGGACAGGACCTTAAGTATGCTCGACTGTATTAAGGTGTCCCCATCATCCAGTCGGTAACGGGCCCAGAATCATCCAGTCGGAGACTAAGACTCGGAGGACACCGGACCTACCGACTGGATAAACTCGGTGCGCCGTAACCTCCCTGGAGGGAAACTGTCGTACGTTTCCGGGTGCGTTAACTAGCATTTATAGCATACGTTACCTGTAACGCATGCATTCAATCGCCACTACTCCACCCTTGAATCAGAACCGTTGTGGAGGGCAGCGCACTCTATATAAGCCGCCCTCCCCCACTGGTAAAAGGGTTAAAAAAACATTGTACTCCATATTACACTCGGTAACAAGCTCCAAGAAGCACTGAGACGTAGGGCTATTACCTGCACCGTAGAGGGGCCTGAACTCATACAACCTCGCCGTAGCTAGGACTCTGCCCATCTCATTCGTACCCTACACATCTACTGTCAGGCTTATACCCACGACAGTTGGCGCCCACCTTGGGGCAGGCGTCTAAGCGACTTCCGGCGAGTTTGCAACTACTTCCTTTCGTCATGTCGTCCAGCGGAGTTTCGAGCATGGGTCACCAGATCCTCTTCGGTGCTCTCTCCTTCATCGTCGACGATTCGGCGTGGCTTCGGGAGGCACCCCTTGACGTCAAGGCGCTTCCCCATCGCGGGGCCACGCACTTTCGTGCCGGCGCTCGCGGCGTTCTTCTTCTCCAACAATCGGCTTCGTTGCCGGCTTGCACCTTCGTCACGCGCCGCAGCAGGCGATCTCGCAGTCCGCGTCTACAACGTTGGGTGCAGCATGCCCGAGCGCGCCAGTTTGCCTCCTCTCAGGTGGTAGTCCTGGAGTCTGTTGTAGTCGCCCCACGCTCCCAGTGCTCGGACTCGGTTCCGACTGAGCTTCCTACCGAGTACGAGGGTCGTGGGCCTGCAGCAGAAGTACACATGGCCAACTCCCATGAAGATCCTCGTCAAGCCGACCGAGGTGAAGTTGGCGAAGCATCCGGTGCGCGTCGTCCGCCTCGTCGTTCTGCCAGCCGACACACTCGGCGGAGCAACGTGGAGGTGTTCCGCACACCTCTCCTCAACCTGGCCGCGGCTGCCCAGATTGCCGATTCCCTCCAGCCGACTGATTCAGAGGCAGGAAGGGGAATCGAACAAATCCGGGCCCTGTTGCGCATGGTGCAGCAGCAGAATTCGGCAGTCTCCCAGTCACACAATCGGATCCGCAATAGTTCCGTCCATGCAAACACGCATAGATCGGTTCACAGCCCTGGATCCCATCAGTATCGCCGTCGCTCACGCACCCCTCCGCAGGGTGCGCCCTACGGGTCCCGGCATCATGATGATCGGCATTCAGTCGGCGACACTTACGACCCTAGACCCGACGCAAGGGGCCGAATCGCTCAGCGAAGAGTCGACAGGGGTCGAGCCCACCGCGATGGCCGCGATATGGACCGTCCGAGTGGAAGCAGGGCCATCGTATCTGGTCCCGAGTGTTTTAGTCGAGCCATCCGCTCGGCTGATATCCCGCCCAACTTCCGATTGGCTGCGGGAATCGGTAAATTCTCAGGAGAGTCCAAGCCCGAAACATGGCTAGACGACTACCGAGTGGCAGTCCAGATCGGAGGAGGAGACAACCATGTCTCTATGAAGCACCTCCCTCTGATGCTCGACGGCTCGGCCCGAGCTTGGCTGAATCAGTTGGCCCCCTCAAGCATTTATAGTTGGGGCAGATCTAGCCCGAGTGTTCATCAGAACCTTCGAAGGAACGTGCAAGCGCCCTGCAGGTCTTGTGGAGCTTCAGCACTGTGTCCAGAAGCCGAATGAGCCCTTGCGCGACTTCATCCAACGATGGACGACTCTTTACCACACGGTGGAGAACGTCACCGAGCATCAAGCAGTCTGCGCCTTCAAGGCAGGCGTGCGGTACAGGGAGCTGTACTTGAAGTTTGGTCGAACCGGCGACATCTCCATGAGCAAGATGATGGAGATAGCAACTCCCTATGCAAATGGCGAAGAAGAGGACCGCATCCGGAGCGGTAAACACAAGACAGTCGGCGATGCCGACGGAGGTAACACTCGGAAGCAGAAACCGAAGGTTCCGCCCACACCGCAAGCAGAAGGTGCAGCTGTAACCAGCGCCAAATTCAAGGGCAAAGGGAAAGCGCAGTTCACCCCCAAGAAAAAGCCTTTCAACAATCCCATCCTGGACCAGCCTTGTCCAATCCATACGAAGATGGATGAGGAAGGCAACCCCATATACGCAAAGCACACCACTCGGCAGTGCCGTCTCCTGATCCAGGGTTTCAGCGAAGGGCAGCCGAGTGAGAAGAATCCTGAACAGGATGAGGAGGACAAGGAGGATCCGTTCCCCCAAGTCCATGCAACCCTCATGATCTTCGCTGACGTCGAAAGCAAGAGTCGACTAAAGCTAGTAAACAGAGAAGTCAACATGGCCGTTCCGACTGCCCCCAAGTTTCTCAAATGGTCTCAGACTACGATTACCTTCGATCAGTCGGATCATCCAACACATGTCCCCACCCCAGGAAGGCAGGCTCTGGTCGTCGACCCGGTGGTGGAAGGAGTCCGACTGCGCAAAGTCCTAATGGACGGCGGCAGCGGATTGAATATTATGTATGCCGACACTCTCAAGGGAATGGGCATTCCGATGTCCAGACTCAGCGAGAGCAATATGCAGTTCCACGGAGTCGTCCCAGGGCGGAAGGCCAAATCACTCGGCCAGATCGCATTGGAGGTCATCTTCGGCTCCGACAAGAACTTTCGCAAGGAGAAGCTCACGTTTGAGGTGGTGGACTTCCAGAGCGCTTACCATGCAATTCTGGGCCGCCCGGCATATGTGAGTTTCATGGCACGACCGTGTTATGTGTACTTAAAGTTGAAAATGCCCGGTCCAAAAGGCGTTATCACCATCACCGGCAACCGCCAGCGAGCCGAGGAGTGTCTGCAAGAGGGGTCGAGGATCGCCGACCAGCAGATGGTTGTACTCGAGCTCGAAGAGTACAAGAAGACAGTCGACCCCGCCGACTTAATGCGCTCAAAGAAGCCAGCTTCTGAGTCCGCGTTCCAGTCGGCGGGAGAGACTAAGAAGGTCAGCATCCACCCGACGGACGAGTCTGCCGCCCCGACGAACATCTCCACCACCCTGGATCGCAAATAGGAAGCCGAGCTCACCCAATTCCTCCGTGAGAACTGGGACATCTTCGCATGGAAGCCATCTGACATGTCGGGTGTACCTAGGGAGTTGGCTGAGCACCGACTGCATGTGGATCCCGCTGCTCGGCCCGTCCGAGAGCGCCTGCGCCGGTCCGCCGCGCACAAAAGGAAGGCAATCGGAGAAGAGGTGGCTAAGCTGTTAGCTGCCAGATTCATTCGCGAGGTTCACCACTCCGAGTGGCTCGCCAATGTAGTCATGGTGCCCAAGAAGGACAAATCACTCCGAATGTGCATTGACTTCAAGCACCTCAATAAGGTCTGCCCGAAAGACCATTTTCCGCTCCCCCGCATAGATCAAATTGTCGATTCGACTGCGGGGTGCGAGCGTTTATCATTTCTTGATGCCTACTCGGGTTATCATCAGATCCATCTGTATGGTCCCGATGAGTTGAAAACAGCTTTCATCACCCCGTTTGGGTGCTTCTGCTACATCACCATCCTTTCGGTCTGAAGAATGCAGGAGCTGCCTTTATGCGCATGATCCAAAAATGTCTCCTCGACCAGATCGGTCGCAATGTGGAGGCATACATGGATGATATCGTAGTCAAGTCCCGCAAAGGTTCCGACCTGCTGACTGACTTGGCAGAAACATTCGCCAACCTTCGTAGGTACGATATCAAGCTAAATCCTGCCAAGTGTTCATTCGGTGTTCCCAGCGGAAAGTTACTCGGTTTCTTCGTTTCCGAACGAGGGATCGATGTTAACCCCGAAAAGATCGGGACCATCGTCCGAATGGAGAGGCCAGTCAGAATACACGATGTTCAACGACTCACAGGTTGCTTAGCAGCTTTGAGCAGGTTCATCAGTCGACTCGGCGAGAAAGCACTTCCTCTGTACCGACTCATGAAGAAATCAGATACCTTCGAGTGGACAGACGAAGCCCAAGTCGCGTTCGACGACCTCAAAGTCCTACTTTCCACCCAGCCGGTTCTTACTGCTCCGCTTAGTAAAGAGCCCCTTCTTCTATATATCGCGGCCACAAATCAAGTGGTTAGTATTGTTCTTACAGTCGAGCGAGAGGAGGAGGGAAAAACTTACAACGTTCAGCGGCCAGTGTACTACGTTTCCGAGGTTCTGACCCCTTCCAAGCAGAGGTATCCCCATTATCAGAAGCTTATCTATGGGATCTATTTGACTGTGAAGAAGGTTTCCCATTATTTCCAAGACCACTCGGTATCTGTCGTTTCTGATTCTCCTTTGTCGGAAATTCTCCACAATCAAGACGCGTCAGGCCGAGTGGCGAAGTGGCGAAGTGGGCGATGGAGATGTTGTACTGTGACATCAAGTTCGAGGCCAAGAAAGCTATTAAGTCTCAAGCCCTGGCTGACTTTATAGCAGAATGGGTAGAACAACAGCAACCGACTCACATCTACTCAGCTCATTGGACAATGTTCTTCGATGGGTCTAAGATGTTGAATGGATCCGGCACTGGTGTTGTGATCGTATCACCAAAGGGTGACAAGCTCAAGTATGTGCTTCAGATACACTTTGATTCCTCTAACAATGAGGCAGAGTATGAAGCTCTTCTCTACGGATTGCGCATGGCCATCTCACTTGGCGTCCGTCGCCTGATGGTCTACGGTGATTCAGACTTGGTGGTTAACCAAGTGATGAAAGAGTGGAACGTAAGGAACCCCACTATGACAACCTACTGCAATGCAGTCAGGAAGCTGGAGAAGAAGTTTGAAGGTCTAGAACTTCATCATGTTCCAAGACTGAAGAACCAAGCGGCGGACGAATTGGCGAAGCTCGGATCCACTCGGAGACCTGTCCCGAGTGATGTCTGCCTCGAGCACCTCCATCTTCCTTCAGTCAAAGAAGATCCCTTCACGGAAGAGCCAGTGCAACCCAAGAGCGCAACAGACCCGACTGAAGTCGATGTGCCTGCTATGGTTGATCTGGTCACAGAGATTCTGGTAATCATCCCCGAGTGGACTATGCCGATTATGGCATATATCCTAAGGCAAGAACTTCCAGAAGACGAAGTCCAAGCCCGACAAATAGTTCGCAGGTCGAAGGCGTTCACTGTCATTGACGGTCAATTGTATAAGGAGAGTGTTTCAGGCGTTCTCCAACGTTGCATTTCCCCAGAGGAAGGGCAGTTGATCCTAGAGGATATCCACTCGGGAACCTGCGGCCATCATGCTTCTTCAAGAGCAATCGTCGCCAAGGCGTTCAGGGCTGGATTCTTCTGGCTGCAGGCTAACGAAATGGCCAAAGCTATGGTCGATCAATGCGAAGGCTGTCAGTTCTACTCCAACAAGTCCCACAAGCCAACATCTGCACTAAAGACAATCCCACTTGTGTGGCCGTTTGCAGTTTGGGGATTAGACACAGTCGGACCATTCAAGACAGGCCAAGGAGGCTACACACATCTGTTGGTGGCAGTCGACAAGTTTACAAAGTGGATAGAAGCCAAGCCAATCAAGAAACTCGACGCCTCCACAGTTGTGAAGTTTGTCAGAGACATCATCTCCAGATTCGGAGTGCCTCACAGCATAATCACGGACAATGGGACAAACTTCGACTCGGACAGATTCAAAGGTTTCTGCGCGAGTCAAGGTATCCGAGTGGATTTTGCTTCCGTACCACATCCGCAATCCAATGGACAAGCTGAGCATGCAAATGGACTTATCCTTCAAGGTTTGAAGCCTCGACTCTTGCGAGAGATAGGACATGCTGCTGGTGCGTGGGTAACCGAGTTACCTTCAGTACTTTGGGGTCTCCGCACCACTCCGAACAGATCAACAGGGCGATCACCGTTCTTCCTCGTCTATGGAGCAGAAGCGGTCCTTCCAAGTGACCTGCTTCACAATGCCCCGCGAGTCGAGCTCTTCTCCGAAGCCGAAGCAGAACAAGCAAGGCAAGATGGAGTCGATATTCTAGAGGAGGAGCGCGAGATGGCACTTACTCGCTCAACAATTTATCAGCAAGATCTGCGACGTTTTCATGCACGACATGTCAGAAGCCGCAAGTTCCAGGCTGGCGATTTGGTTCTCCGAGTGGATCAGCAGAGACCACACAAGTTGGCTCCGGCCTGGGAAGGTCCTTTCATCATTTCAAAGGTGCTGAACAACGGGGCATACATACTCTACAACATTCAGAAGGAGACCGACGAACCCCGCGCGTGGAACGGAGACCTCCTCAAGCGTTTTTATACGTGATCGCCGACTGAAGCAGTGTAACGAACAAGTTTTGGAGAAATAATATACAGCAGATTCAATTTCTTTTGCAGATTCAGAGTTCTTCCATGGATGCAGACTATGGTCACAAAAAAAAACTTAGCTGCGATCCTGCATCGCCTAAGTATTAACTATCTCCGAGTGTGCACTTTACGTCGCACTCGGGGGCTTAGCTGCGATCCCGAATCGCCTAAGTAACACCTTCCTCCGAGTGTGCACTTTACGTCGCACTTGGAGACTTAGCTGCGATCCTGCATCGCCTAAGTATTAACTTCTCCGAGTGTGCACTTCACGTCGCACTCCGGGACTTAGCTGCGATCACGCATCGCCTAAGTATTAACTTCTCCGAGTGTGCACTTCACGTCGCACTCGGAGACTTAGCTACGATCCTGCATCGCCTAAGTATTAACTTCCTCCGAGTGTGCACTTTACGTCACACTCGGGGACTTAGCTGCGATCACGCATCGCCTAAGCATTAACTTCCTCCGAGTGTGCACTTTACGTCACACTCGGGGACTTAGCTGCGATCACGCATCGCCTAACTATTAACTTCCTCCGAGTGTGCACTTAAGTCACACTCGGAGACTTATCTGCGATCACGCATCGCCTAAGTATTAACTTCCTTCGAGTGTGCACTTTACGTCACACTCGGGGACTTAGCTGCGATCACGCATCGCCTAAGTATTAACTTCCTCCGAGTGTGCACTTTCCGTCACACTCGGAGACTTAGCTGCGATCACGCATCGCCTAAGTATTAACTTCCTCCGAGTGTGCACTTTACGTCACACTCGGGGACTTAGCTGCGATCACGCATCGCCTAAGTATTAACTTCCTCCGAGTGTGCACTTTCCGTCACACTCGGGGACTTAGCTGCGATCACGCATCGCCTAAGTATTAACTTCCTCCGAGTGTGCACTTTCCGTCACACTCAGGGACTTAGCTGCGATCACGCATCGCCTAAGTACTAATCTTCCTTCGAGTGTGCACTTCACGTCACACTCAAGGACTTAGCTGCAATCCTGCATCGCCTAAGTACTAATCGCTCCTCCGAGTGTGCTCTATACGTTACACTCAGGAACTTAGCACTGATCATGAATCACCTAAGTCCTGATATTCTACGAGTACACATTAAGTGTTCAACTCCAAACAGCATTCAAGCAAAAGAATAAGTGTTTTCGTGGTGACTCCAACAGTCTAGACACGATAACAGACTTGGTGTGGATCAAGCTTACCCGCACCGATCTAAAAGTATGAGGCCAACAGAAGTGGCCAGAATATCGTACAGGCAAACACTCGGCATACCGAGGATAAAGTTCGATCATGAGCCAGCTGGGCCCGCGTCAGGACTGGAGGGTTCCACAAAGGTATCCAGGTCGATTCCATCAGCAATGCGGGTCGCAGTCTCCAGGAATGTCTCCATGAACTCTTCGAATTGAAGCTTCTTCGTGTTGGCGACCTTCAACGTTTTCAGCTTATCTTCCCGCACCTCCTTGCAATGGACTCGGACCAACGACAGCGCCACATCAGCACCGCACTGCGCTGCCGATTTCTTCCAAGATTGCACTTGGTTCGGCACCTCCTCTAGTCGGCTCGTTAGGGTCTCCATCTCCTCCCGCGACTCGTCTTCCGGCCAAAGTTCCTTGTTGATTCGGCCGACGACTTCTCTCAGTCGACCGATGAAAGGACCTACTTTGCTAGCGCGGATTTGTGCTTGAAGCAGATCCCGATTGGCGTCCTCACCGAGTGGAACTTTGTCCTTAACAGACCGTTCCACAGCCGCCGTTTCAGCTTCAGGGTCTCCGCGAAAGTCTGCCACCAACAAGCAAGCAGGCAATGAAAACCGAATGTATGGCACACGATAAAGCCACTCGACAAAGCATAAGACTTACCAACCAGACAAGTCATGATTTGCTCAGCCCAGTCGGTGACATACTTCTCTTGAGCTATGCACCTTCTGTTCAGGACGCTCATCTGATTATGCAGATCGGTCCTATGTTTCCTCATCATCTGCGTCTCCGCTGTCAATACCCTGTTTGCCTCCTGAGCTTCTTCCAAGGACTTTTCTCGCACTTCCAGAGCGTCCTTCATGCCAGCCATGGCAAGCATTGCAGCTTCCAGTTCACCAGCATATTGATTCCTTTCCGCTCTGAGGGCTTCATAAGAAGTTCCCATTTCACAAGTTTTCTGCACCAGACAAACAAAGGGCGGCCAGCAAGTTTATCAGTTCACACACTAAGTTTTTCAGACCCCTGCCGACGCAAGCAGTCGACAGCGGTCTCGGGGACTACACCCAGTGGGTTCACTAAGAGTGACCCCACTGGCATGCACCTCAAGCAGGTCTGCCCTATTGAGGTGCACGTTTTCACCTACGCCTCCGAGGCTAAAACTACTCGACTTGTGTGTAGTTTACTCTAGAGACTCTTACCGCAAGAGTGCTCCGACTGCAGTAAATACTCGCACTCGGAAATCTTGTCTACGGACACGATAAACCTAAAGGCCAAACGTATAAAGACAACTGTCGGTGCAAGCACTCGACAGAAGTCTCGGGGACTACACCCACTGGGTTCACTCGGAGTGAACCCATTGCAAACAGCAGACAACACCCGGTGGGTTACAGAAGAAAAGTAAGTACTTACTAGGTTACTTACTCGGATGTCATCGCGCAGCTCCAAGCTCCGCTGATATAAAGCTGCAGCGGAGTCATAAACCCTCTTGGCCTCCCCGGCCATCAGCTCCGCCTGAACCATGGTCCCCTTGACCGCTCCCACCTGCTCCTCCGGGACACACCGAATGTTGAATTCGGCGTTTGACGAACCGGGAATCGGGGGGAGATCCTGGTTCATCCCAAGGTTCGCCCTAGTAGGTTCCTCACCCGACAGCGCCGATTCAGTCGGCGGAGGCACTTCGTTTGGTAGAGCGTCAGCGGCAGGGGTGGCGGCAGGAGGAGCAGCCTCAGGGACAGGCTCTTCGACGGGCTCCGCGGTCGGGTCAGCTCTCCCCCCTGACAAGCCGAATAACACAGTGCTTCAGAAGAAGAAAGAGATGGCGCAGTCTACAGGAATAAAATACCCGACTCTCCCACAACGTACCTGGCTGTGATGAAACGACGCTGTCCGCGTCCATGGGGTCGTCCCCTTGGTGAGCCGGCGAGGTCGCAGAAGTGGCAACCCTGTCGAGTGAAGACCATTCTACTTGTAAAACAAGAGTTCACTCGGTCAACAGAAAGGACCGAAAACTAGATTCGCTTACGTGGAGGTGACGGGGATGGCCACCCTCATCCGCGGCAGAGCCTTCCGAGGTTTGGACCCGCTCGATTTGGGCGCCTTGGAGGACTGGCCCGCAGGTTCAGCGGCTACGTCCCTGGCTCTTTTGGTACCTCGAACACTCGATGCAGCCGGGGAAGCAGGCGGGGCACTCGGCGACACAAGGGGGACTGAAGGGACGGCAGACTCTTGCCGACGCCTATTCCGATGCTCTGGCCGCGGAGGCGGCGAGTCTGGCTCTTCATCTTTTTCCTCTTCCTCGCTGTTTTCCTCCTCCGACTCTCCGCTGTCGAAGATGTATTCGTCGCTCTCCACGCTTCCCTCCTGGCTGCTTTCTTCATCTTCCTCCTCCATTTTCCCGCTCGAGACGGGGGAGAACCAGTTGGTCCACGCCTGCAGTCGGAAATGTTAAGCATCACGCGGAGATATAAATGAGTTGCTGAAATCAAAGCAGTTCAACGCACTCGGCTAATGCTACTCACCTGATTCGGTGGAGGGTTGTCTGCACCATAAGGCGCCACTCGGCGGGCCCCCTTGGGATTCTCACAAGGACCCGTGATTTGGAGCACCTTTGAGGTCACCTTCTCCTCGAGAATGCCCTCCACATTGGTCCGAGTGGAGTCTTCAGGTCCTGCGTAGTGCCACATGGCATGGTGGCGGGCTTGCAGAGGCTGGATTCGTCGACCGATGAAGACTTCCAGCAAGTCCATCCCAGTGACTCCCCTCCTGACAACATCCGCGAGTGCCTCAACCAAAGGCTGGATGTCTTTCTTCTCCGTTTTCGAGAGAGCGGGTTGCTTGGGTGGAGCAGGGCGGTCTAGGCTGAATGGAGGCAGCCCAGTCGACGCGTTCGGACAAGCTATGTCCTGGCAGTAGAACCACGTCGACTGCCAGTTCCTAACCGACTCACTCAACTGCAGAGCAGGGTAAATACTCCGATTCTTCTTCTGAAACCCTAAACCCCCACAGAGCTGGAGGAGATGCGTCTTGTCATCCGATTGACTAAGACGTTTTATGGTTTGGGAGCGGACGGAAAAGATGTGTTTGAATAAACCCCAATGGGGAGGACAACCGATAAAGCATTCGCACAGAACAATGAAGGCAGAAAGGTGGGCAATGGCATTCGGAGGGAAGTGATGGAGTTGAACACCAAAATGATTCATGATGCCTTTGAAGAAGGGGTGCGGGGGGATAGAAAAACCTCTGTGAACATGGCTGAGGAGCAAGACGCGCTCCCCCTCCCGTGGCGCCGGCTCAACCTCGTCGTCCGCCGGCAACCTCCAAGATTTATGCACGAGCTGGCCGTGCTCTACCAGCTCCAGCAGGTCCCCCTCCGTCATTGTGGAGGGGAGAAAGTCTCCCTGGATCCATCCCGCTGGCAATGGCCGCTGCCGCCGCTGAGCAGCCGCCGCCTTGCCCTTCTTCTTCCTTGCCTCCATCTTGCTGGTCTGGCCCTTGGTCATGGCGGCGATGGCGAGCTTTCGAGAAGGATGGGAAGAGAAAGGTGTATGAGCGCAAGAGGTGGTGAGGAAGACGGAGCAAGCAAGAGCAGAGGATTCGGCGAGCGTAACCGAAGGGTCTCGTCGGCCGGAGTTAAATAGAACACCGACTAGGTCGCTGATGAGCGGGCCCAAAATCTTATCCGCCCAACCAGCCGTGGCGATATCGGCGGAGGAGTTGAAGGTGCGAGGATCGAGGAGTCAAGCGCTACTCGAGCACGCTGACGTCGCCCCCGCTAAGCGAGCGGAACCCGAAATTTGAGATCCCGGAAAATCCGCCGCTGTCAGTTGACCGGTCGTGTCAAAAGATGCCGCGAAAGCACTCGGTTCCCGACAGTCCGTTCCGCAGAACACATTCACTCGGATCATTGGCCAGGAGAGATAGAATGGATAGAGGCAAGCAACGCCCAAGCCGAACCTAGTCCAGTTGGATCTGAGCATCGAGCACAGCTTTGACGTTTCAACCCCAATCCATTCAGGGACTAATGATGGGGTCATAGTCCTAGGGTAGGGTCATAGGCCTGTCCTACAGGTCCTACCCAAGGACTACCCCACGCAAGGGACAGGACCTTAAGTATGCCCGACTGTATTAAGGTGTCCCATTCATCCAGTCGGTAACGGGCCCAGAATCATCCAGTCGGAGACTAAGACTCGGAGGACACCGGACCTACCGACTGGATACACTCGGTGCGCCGTAACCTCCCTGGAGGGAAACTGCCGTACGTTTCCGGGTGCGTTAACTAGCATTTATAGCATACGTTACCTGTAACGCATGCATTCAATCGCCACTACTCCACCCTTGAATCAGAACCGTTGTGGAGGGCAGCGCACTCTATATAAGCCGCCCTCCCCCACTGGTAAAAGGGTTAAAAAAACATTGTACTCCATATTACACTCGGTAACAAGCTCCAAGAAGCACTTAGACGTAGGGCTATTACCTCCACTGTAGAGGGGCCTGAACTCATACAACCTCGCCGTAGCTAGGACTCTGCCCATCTCATTCTTACCCTACACATCTACTGTCAGGCTTATACCCACGACAAACGCATATGATGTATGTGATGTATGTATGTTGCACCGTATGTTTGCCCGTTGCACGTTGTCTCTCTTTCGTCGCACCCTCGACACATGGGAACCCGGTAACCGGGATCACCCCATCTTTATTTAGCGTTCCCGCACGCGCTCCCTATACGTATGTTGGCACGATATCACGACGAGTTATTGGGATAGGAACGTTGTCGTGGCATCATTGCCGTCTTACCGCCATGGTTCCCTCTCGCTCGCCGTTGCGACACTTGCTTCTTTCTCTTCTTGCCCGTGTTGTTGTAACTCGCATGCATGACGCATTCATGGCATAAGTTCTTGTGTTGCATGTTTCCTGTGTCGTGGCTCCGATCTATGCTCCGCGTGATAACCGACTAGGATGACATGTAGGTTCATCGCTTCACCCTTGCCATGTTAACAGCAATTTAATATTGCCGTGTAAGTAATCGGGAGTGAACTAAATAATTAAATGTGGAGTTTCGTCGATATGCAACCCATTGCATATCGAGCTTCACTTAATGTGTAGTGGTTGTGTGAGGTGAATTGCCATGCCATGCCTTGCATTTTGACCTATTCATGCATCATAGTAGGTTGTGCATCATGTTGTGCATCGTGTGGTGAATATTTGTGTTGATGGTTGTTTCCGGTTTGCTCCGTCTCGATAGAGTTTCGCAAGCGTGTCGGAATGTGAGGACCCGTTCGACTACATTGGTTCACCGACTTCACAGAGTTGTTCTTCTTCCAAGCGGGATCTCAGGCAAGATGACCATTTCCCCAGATACCATTACTATCATTGCCATGCTAGTTTTATCTCTTCTATCGTTTATGTCTCGTTGCCTACCACATGTTAAATATCAGCCTCTCAACAATGCCATGATTACCTTCAACCTGTTCGACCTAGCAAACCACTGATTGGCTATGTTACTGCTTGCTTAACCTTGTTGTTAGCGTTGCTAGTTGCAGGTGTAGTTGCTTCCATGTGATAACATGGGTTCCTTGTCATATCACCATATTAAATGCTATTTAATTTAATGCACCTATATACTTGGTAAAAGGTGGAAGGCTCGGCTTTTCTAGCCTGGTGTTTTGTTCCACCTTTGCCCCCCTTAGTTTCGGCTACCGGTGTTATGTTCCATAAACGAGCGCTCCTAACACGATTGGGGTTGTTATGGGGACCCCCTTGATAATTTGTTTTAGATTAAACCAGGTCTGGCAAGGCCCAACTTTGGGACTACATTTGCCTAATAACTAATGAACTGCATAGGGAGTAATTAACCCGAGGATAATTTAACAACCCCCGGGCCAGTGCTCCTCATGAGTGTTGGTCCAACCCAGAGCACTGTGCGGGGCCAACCCAGGGCAACTTGGGTGATTTCTATCAGGCCACCGTACATGTCGCTTATCTGTCGTGTCCTGAAAACGAGGTACGCGACTCCTATCGGGATCGTCGACACGTCGGGCGGCCTTGCTGGTTTAGTTTTACCTTTGACGGAATATCTTGTGCACTGGGATTCCGGTGATGCTTTGGGTAATCTCAGAGTTGAGGTTTTACACTAGGGAATCTGACGAGATCACGAGCTTCGTGATTGAGGATTTCTATGCGGCTTGTGGTAATTTGTGATGGACTAGTTGGAGCACCCCTACAGGGTTAAATCTTTTCGGAAAGTCATGCCCGCGGTTATGTGGCAACGTGGAAACTTTGTTTAACACTGGTTATAGATAACTTGAAGTTGATTTAATTAAAATATGCCAACTGTGTGCGTAACCGTGACTGTCTCTTTCTGAGTTCCTTCTCCGATCGAGGACACGGTGGGGTTATGTCTGACGTAGGTAGGTGTTCAGGATCATTCATTTGATCAACCGTAGTTCACGTCCACTATGCGTAGATCTTCCCCCCTCTTATTTCTTGTACTCGTAAGTTTAGCCACCAAACATATGCTTAGCCGCTGCTGCAACCTCACCACTTAACCTTACCTCACCCATTAAGCTTTGCTAGTCTTGATACCTTTGGAAATGAGATTGCTGAGTCCACTATGGCTCCCATATTACGACAACACCAGTTGCAGGTACATGTAAAGGTTATATGACGCGAGCACGTTGATTGTTCATTTGGAGTTGCTTTTTCTTCTTCTTCTTCACTACTGGAATCCAGTTCTTTGCCGTCAGCCAGTTCTTTGCCGTCGGCTGGCTGACAGCAAAGAACCTCTTTTCCATTAGTTGACACAAGGCAGGCGGCAAAGGACTGGCACATGGCAAAAATACTATTTGCCATCTGTCGGCCCTTTGCCATCTGCCAGCGGACGGCAAAGAGACCCAGGGCAGACGGCAAAGAGGAAGGGTGGGTCCCATGCCTGCAATGTCCAAAATCCGGGGTCCTTTGCCGTCAGCGGGCCTTTGCCGTCTGCCGTGGGGCCCTTTGCCGTCGGGGGGCGGACGGCAAAGGGGCCGCCCTAAAACGTCCGTTAACCCCCTCATCCTCACTGTCTCTCTCTCCCCCCGGCCACTCGCTCATTGTACGTCTCTCTCCACGGCGAGCCCCCCCCCCCCCCCCCCCGCGGTGAGCCCCCCCTGCGGCGAGCCCCCTGCCGCGCGCCCCCTGCTCCCCCTGTCGTCGTCCACCGCCGCCGCCGCCCCCTGCCATCTTCCACCGCGGTGAGCCCCTCCTCGCGGCGAGCCCCGTGTCGCATGCCCCCTGCTCCCCCTGCCGTCGTCCACCGCCGCCGCCTCCTGCCGTCGTCCACCAAGGTGAGTTTTGCCTCTTCTTTTTCTTTTTCAAAAAGTTAATTACTTTAGTTAGTTTATTAGGTTAGTTTTCTATTATATATATGGTCATTTAGTTAGTTTATTTGGTTAGATTATTAGGCTAATTAGGTTAGTTAGTTAGGTTATAAGAAAAAAAAAGGAAAAGCAGAAGGAAAAAATGAAAAAGGAAAAAGGAAATGAAGAAAATAATTAGAAGAAGAACGAAAAGAAGAAGCAGAAGAAGAAGAAGAAGAAGAAGAAGAAGAATAAGAGGAAGAATAGGAGGAGGAGGAGGAGGAGGAGGAGAAAGAAGAAGAAGAAGAAGAAGAAGAAGAAGAAGAAGAAGAAGAAGAAGAAGAAGAAGAAGAAGAAGAAGAAGAAGAAGAAGAAGAAGAAGAGGAGGAGGAGGAGGAGGAAGAGGAGGAGAAAGAAGAAGAAGAAGAAGAAGAAGAAGAAGAAAAAGAAAAAGAATAGGAGGAGAAAAAGAGGAGGGGGAGTAGGAGGAGAAAAAAGAAGAAGAAGAAGAAGAAGAAGAAGAAGAAGAAGAAGAAGAGAAGAAGAAGAAGAAAAAGAGGAGAGAGGAGAAGAAGAAAGAACAGGAAAAGGGAACCACGGCACCCCGAAACTGACCCTCGACCCCCGACCCCTGACGCCCGACACCACTGACCCCCGACCATCGACCCCCGACGCCACTGACCCCCAACCCCCGACGCCACTAACCCTCGACCCCCGACGCCACTGACCCCCGACCCAGACCCTCGGCCCACGACTCCCGACCCCCGACGCTCGACGCCACCAACCCCCGACCCCCGATGCCACTGACACCCGACGTCACTGACCCTGGACCCCCGACGCCACTGACCCCCCACAACCGACGCCACTAACCCCCCGGCCCTCGATGCCACCGACACCCGACACCACCGACCCTCGACGGCACTGACTCCCGACGCCACTAAGCCCCGACCCCCGACACCTCTTCTGCCTTCTTTTGAACGAGAAGGTGCTTTTCGGCCTTCCAGAGGCCCACGAGGTCATAGTTTTGTAAATTATGAGTTAGGCCACATATTTTCCGATTATGTTAATTATAAAAACATCGTATTTGTGTTGATCGTGTGAATTTCAATGTGCAGTTGTTCGACGACCTCCACGTGCGTTGGACGAGCTCCGCCCTTGCGTTTGTTGGTGAGCACAAATGACTTCTCCTCCTACCCCTTAATTTGCTCTGTCTCGGTCTTCGTGCCGATGAAACTTGATAGCTATAGGTTTCTTCAATCATGAGTATGCATGACCAGTATGTGTCTCCCGTTCGAAAGGGCGACATCTATAAATATGCATTTCTTTGCATATTTATAACCGCCATCCTTCTGAATTGTCCAACATTATCCATGGACAGCCCGAGTATGTGTAGATTGGGTTTGTTTTCCCGTATGCTGTGCTCCGGATCCAATGCGAAATTTCGTCAGTGCCTCCCATGTTGTTCTTCAGGTACACATCCTCTCTGCTTATTGCGGAGACGTGTATCAGGAGAACAGCGAGGAGGTGCTGCCGAAATTCTGCGTCGCATCTGGAGCAGAGCATGGGAAAACGAACCCAATCTACACATACTCGGGTGGGATTAGGACCTATCTTTACCTATTAGCGTGTAGGTTGCATGGACGTAATAAAACTGACAAACTTGATTAGCGTATGAATATAGATGATGAATTGTATATTTATTTCTTGTGCCCCCATAGGTAGCTAGGCAACATGAGTGATCGTTCTTGGATGTACACTGGTCACCCTAGTCAGAAAGACATGACCCATGAATGGTTAACAAAAACCAGGGGGTTTCTGAGAGCCGCATTTGCAAATGGCCAGCAAAAAACATGGTGCCCCTGTCCCAACTGCGACAACTGGAAAAAGCAGACAGAGTTTGAAATGGGTAAACACCTGCAGAAGTGGGGTTTTACCCCTAATTATATGGTGTGGACTTTTCATGGTGAGTCTGACCAACGTGCCAGAGCTGAGGTGATTCTTCGTCGCACCGACGAGCATGGTACCGGGATTGAAGACATGGTGCAAGACTTTGATGATGCTCGAGATTCGGATGATGAGATGGAGGAATCTGCAAAGGCCTTCTATGAAATGTTGGAGCCTTCAAAATGTCCTCTCCACGAACAGACTGAGCTTTGTCAGCTGGATGCCATCGCGCAAGTAATGGCTCTGAAGGCTCAATTCAACCTAGACAGAGAATGCTACGACGCGATGATGACGATATTTGGACGCTTTCTACCCAAAGGCCATGTACTACCTACAAACCTGTGCTAGTCAGAGAAAATCCTCTGTGTACTTAAGATGCCCTATGAGAAGATACATGCCTGTGAGAATGGATGTCCCTTATTTAGGCTTGAGTATGCGTCCTTGAACTATTGCCCCATTTGCAATTCTTCCAGGTATATTGTGGTAGACAACGGCATGGGTGAGAAGAATCAGACCAAAATCCCCATTAGTGTTCTTCGGTATTTGCCAATCATACCAAGACTTCAACATTTTTTCATGGTCGAAGAGACGGCCAGACAGATGACATGGCACAAATTGGGCAAAAGAACCGAACTAGATGCGGATGGGAACAAGATGCTGGTACACACTTCAGATGGTTTTGCGTGGAGGCACTTCGATGCATTACATAAGGATAAATCGGAAGATCCAAGGCAACCTAGAGTTGCCATCAGCATGGATGGGTTCAATGTGTATGGTATGACGGCAGCACAATACAGTTGTTGGCCTGTATTTGTCATTCCACTAAATTTGCCACCCGGAGAGATTATGAAAAGAAAGAACATTTTCCTGACGTTGATAATTCCAGGGCCGAACTATCCGGGGAAGAATATGAATGTGTACATGCAGCCGCTTAAGTATGAGTTGCAAGAAGCCTGGGATAATGGGATCAAGACCTACGACGCGGCTACCAAAACAAATTTCAAAATGCATGTGCGGTACATGTACTCGACGCATGATTATCCGGCGTTTGCGCTATTCGCTGGCTGGTGTGTGCATGGAAGGTTCCCGTGCACCACATGCAAGGCAACTCTTCAGTTCCGTTGGCTGCAGGATGGTCGCAAGTATTCTTGCTTCGACATGCATAGACAATTCCTGGATCCTCACCATAAGTTCAGAAAAGACAAGAAGAATTTCATCAAAGGTAGAGTTGTCAAAAACACTGCACCAGTTGCGTTGACAGGACAACAGACCCTTGATCAGTTAAACGCTCTCGAGCCTGATCCTTTGCATCCAGGATACTTCAATAGGTATAATACGGAACACGCCTAGACTCACAAGTCATGCTTATGGGATCTGCCTTACTTCAAAGACCTCCTTTGCCCACACAACATTGACGTGATGCACACTGAAAAGAATATTGAGGAGGCCATTTTTGGTACATTGTTCGGCATAGAGGGGAAGTCGAAAGATAATCCTAAGGCTAGAATCGACCTGGAGGCTCTATGTGATAGACCGTTGCAAAACTTGCGACAATGGAAAGGAAAGCAAAGCATAGCGAAGCCAAAGGCATGGTTCAATATTGAAAGGCCAGCTATGAGGGAAATGCTATTGTGGGTGAAAATGCGGTTGATGTTCCCCGATGAGTATGCTGCGAATCTAAAGAGGGGAGCGAGTCTTGAGAAATTCAAAATATTTGGGCTCAAGAGTCATGATTAACACATATGGATTGAGCGGGTAATGTCGGTGATGTTGTCTGGCTTTATCCCTCAGGATGAATGTCTAGTACTGGTAGAGCTGAGCTATTTCTTCCGTTCTCTTTGTGCGAAATAACTATCGCCTGGCGTGCTAGATGAAATGGAAGAGTTGGCGCCGGAGTTGATCTGCAAATTAGAAAAGATCTTTCCACCGGGCTTCTTTAATCCAATGCAACATTTGATTTTGCATCTCCCGACCGAGGCAAGAATGGGGGGGCCCGTTCAAAATCGATGGTGCTACTCAACTGAGAGGATGTAGAAGAAGCTTCGAGCTAAGTGTAAAAACAAACGTAGAATTGAAGCATCGATGGTCGAGGCATTCATTACTGAGGAGGCGGCAAGCTTCGTGACAGCACACTACGAAGCCAAAAATCATCATTTGCATAACCCGAAGCCTCGGTACAATGATGGTGATCGAAAAAAAGTTCGATCCAACCTCAGCCTATTCAAAGGTAAGCCCGCACCATCCGGTGCTTCGAAAGGGAAATCGTTGGAAGTTGAAGAATGGCGGACCATTTCATTGTATATCTTCACCAACCTAACAGAAGTGCGTCCGTACATCGAGTAAGTTCTCGGTAATTTATTGTTCTGAAACTTCTAATTGCTTTGAACTACTCTTATTCCCGAATATTTGATATAGTCGATACGTCGCCGAATTCTCGGATGGAGCGGTCATCGAAGAGGATTCCGTCGAAGAGTATGAGCTTCTCGCAAAGCATGGAGGTGACTGTCCCGGTTTCATCTCTTGGTTCAAACAAAGGGTAATTAATTACCATTAAGGGCCTATTTGATTCCTTGGTCTAATTTGCGGCTAATGCATCCATTCTTTCGTATTAAACTTGTAGGCTGATGCAGAGTCTATGGACGCCGAGTTGAGACAAATCGCTAATGGTTTTGACTATATGGTTCGTTCATTTGACAAATACAACATCAACGGGTATCACTTTCGTACCTTTGGCAAAGAGCTATCTATGCCCGACCTAAAGTCTACAAATTGTTCTGTCTCTGTTATCGGCGAAGGAGACACCGAGTATTATGGAAGAGTTGAAGCAATTTATGAACTTATATTCTATGGTGAAAACCCACCGACCGTCGTAGTCTTCAAATGTTATTGGTTTGAGCCGAGGGAGACTAGAAGGACTCATGAACATATAGGACTAGTCGAAATCAACCAAAACACCTACTTAGATGTTCCCGATGTCTATATTACGGCTCAACAGGCGACACAAGTTTTCTATCTACCGTGGGCCTACCAAACTGATCCAAATCTCAAAGGTTGGGATGTCGTTTATGAAGTGCCACCACATTTTAGACCACCTACCCTCAATGAAGAGGATTACGAACCTCACATTAACCCAGACACATATGAAGGAGAATTCTTCCAAGAAACACGTATGTCCAAGAAACGTTTCAAGAACCGCTCTACTTCACCCCATAACATTGAAGTAGACAGCGATAGTGAATCCGTCTTAACCCCTCAGCCCGAACAGGAAGAGCTGCAAGAAGAAGAGGTTACTGATGCGGATGACCTGTCACTTCTTGACCGATTACATAATGGTGGCCTTCCACATGTTCTTCGTGATAGTGATGATGATGATGCATTTATTGATGATAGTGATGATCATGATGCATTTATTGACCCCGAAGCATATATAGACGAGCACGATTGTGATTAGTTCATGTCAGGTATTCAAATATTATACTATATATAAATTTTGAGTTCATGTTAGGTATTCAATTTTTATTAGTCATGTTGGTATTTATGACGATGGCACACTTAAATTATATACATTTTATTAGTCATGTTGGTATTTATGTTGTACTAATTTCATTTACTCTTTGTCATGACAGGTGTTGAAAGATGGTGGGAAAGGGTCGAAAGCACTCCGCGGCTCCTTCTTCGTCGGCGGGTGATGGGATGGGTACTTCCATTCCTGCCTCGCCTCTTCGGAGAGTGTTGCTCTCTACTATGCAAAGAGCGCCCCCCGTGAGAGGAGGTCGACCCCCCGCGAAGCCGAGAGGCACTAAAGGTACACGTTATATTCATGTTGGTATTTATGTTGTACTCATGTTGTATGCATATTGGTATTTATATACATTTTATTACTCATGTTGGTATTTATGTTGTACTAAAGGTACACGTGGCCGCGGGAGAGGTAGGGCGGTGGCTGCCACGCCTTCTGAGGTGGTGGCTACACGGTCTCCGCCACCACCCCAAGCTGATTCACCTGAGCACGGGACTTCTAGGGTGGATTCGTCTGAGGTGGAGGCTACACGGTCTCCGGTTCACGAGCCTCGGGTCGACGAGCCTTCAACCCACGAGACTCGTGTCCGAGAGGCTTCATTCCAGGCGACTCCGGAGCAAAGCAGGGATGAGGGTACGTCCCAAGAAACCCAGTGGGATACCTGGGTTGAGCCAAGTGGCCATGCTGGTAGCGATGAGGAGCTGGGTGAGGGGGCTACCGTCTACCAGAGTGGTAGTTCGGGGCTCCCGCTCGTGCCAGCGACCCCCGAGCAGTGGTGGTCGATTAGGCTAAATGGTACAAGTAAGTTAATTTACTCTTATTTAACCTTTTTCCTTCGCGTTTTCTCAAATATCTAATGTTTTGGCTTTAATTTGTCATATTGTAGGGGTTGGATTGTTGCCAAGGGTGTCCGCAAGCCCAACAGCGTCCTTGGTGTTCTTTGCCGTAAAAACTTCCCAGGGTTTGTTACGTTGCCTGGTCGGGAGCGAGAGGTAGGAATGACCTGGGAGCACTACTTGGGTGCCCGGCCCCGCCGGAGGTGGAGATCGACGGTGTTTTGTGCGACACGAGGGCGGACATGGTGATCCGAAAGTTCTGGATAATTTCTCCTTCACACAATTATAAATCAACCATACCTATTTATTGTACTAATCGGTGTTGTCTCGTTTGCACACCTACTACAGGTGTGAGGAGGGATACGAGGAGGACGCGGCAAAGGTTATCGAAACCGAATGTCGCTGCCTACTTCAAAAACTTTCGGCACGAGGCTCGGGTGCAGGTTGTTCGAGACTACTATGCCACGCGGCGTATTAGGCTTGACAAGGCGAAGTGCCGTGATGCTAAGATGAAGAAGGGGCATTACATGAAGGTAATTACATATTATTAAGGCTTTGAAGTTAGTTTCCTTGATTTGGTTCTTACGCGTTCAATGTGGGAGGCCAGCCACAACAACGCCAAGGAGAGGCGTGGCAAAATGGTTGGCGTGCCACACCATCAAGGGAGCGTCAACTTAATCCAATTTGGCGAGAACTGGGTATGTGGTTTGCTTCACGCCTCATGCAATTCATTCTTAATGCTATCTTGAGCCCTTTACTAATACAATTTTCCTCTCTCTCTCTCTTTTAGGCGCGTCACAATAAGACGGAGGCGCCACACATGTACGACCTGTATACGATGGCCCATACTGCCTCGTACAAGAAGGTCAAGGCATTCTCTAAGTCTGACCTCGAGCATCCAGAAAACTTCACCAACATCTCCTCCCACCACAAGCTCGTGAAGTACAGAGATCACGGGAAGGCGAGGAAAGGGGAGGACTTTAACCCGAGCGAGGGGCCTATTGATCCAGAGCTGGTGATGATAGCTGGCAACGGGAGGCCCCATGGCTCGATCGCCATTGGAGACGGCCTTATACAGTGTCCTAGCACTCTCCAGCAGATAAAGGCACGCCAAATGAGCTCTTGTCCGGAGATAACACGTCGCCCACGGCCAGTCGAGCTCGCCATCGAGGTTAGTTCAATGGACTCAACTATCTTTCCGCATTATGTTGTGCGTTGGAACCAATATGATTACATTGCTAACAATGAGTTGTGTTGTGGGCTGCTATTCAGAAAGAGAGAGAGGCAATGCAGGCGGCTATGGCGGAGAAGGATAAGGAAATTAGGGAGCTGGAGGAGAGGACGACTGCATTGGTGGAGGCGGAGAGGGCACGGAATGATGCGTCTAACAGGGCCATATATGAGCTCTTTGTGGTAAGTTTCTTCTTCATGTTATTTCAAATCTTGCATTTGAATGTCCGTTTCATTAATAAATAAAAACTTTGACTTTCCGAAACCAAATGTACAGTCTATGTGTGAGAAGAACGGCCAAGTCCCTCCGCCGATGCCAGTCATTAACGTAGCGGGGACTGTGAGTTTCATTTTAGTGCAGTGATCTTAAGAGTGTCCTCATGCTAACTACACATTGCAAACGATGTTTGGTGCAGAATATCTCCCGAAACGCATCGCACGACCCTTCTACAGTCGAGCCTTCTCTAGGGCAGCCTTCTCCACGTGAAACAAGCCAGAGCCACCGTGCTTCAACGCTGTGATGACGATAATGGTATGTTATTTCTAGTGTTTTAATAAAAAATAGCTAGACTTCCATTTAAATGACATAATCAGCTTAGTTAGCTCCAAGAAAGGCTAAATTGGCTAATTATCCTACGAAATGACATAATTAGCTTAGTTAGCTCCAAAATGACCTACATCTAGCTAAGTTCTCTCTTAAATGACATAATAAGGCTTACGTAGCTCCAAGATGACCTATTCCCCTAACTTAGGTATTAAATGGCCTATAATTAGCCTAGTTAGATCCAAAATGGCTTAATAAGCATAGTTTGCTCCGAAATGACCTATTTTACCCAAGTTAGCTCCGAAACGACCTATAGTTAGCTAGGGTTCCACCTAGATGACATAATTAGCTTAGTTAGCTCCTAAATGGTCTATTTAATAAAACATGACCTATACTTAGCTAATTATCCTTGAAATGACATAATTAGCTCCAAAAAGGCATTCTAAGCCAATTTAGCGCGAAGAAGGGGACAAGAGGAGAAGAAAGAGGAAAAATGAAAGGAAGGAAGAAGAAGAAGAAGAGGAGAAGAAGAAGACGGAGAGGGAGAAGGATAAGAAGAAGGAGAAGAAGGAGAAGGAGCTCCTCCTTCTCCTTCTTCTTCCTCCTTCTTCCGCCTTCTCCTTCTCCTTCTTGTTTTCTTCTTCTTCTCCTCTTCCTTCTCCTTCTCCTCCTCCTCCTCCTCCTTCTTCTTCTTTTACTTCTTCTTCTCTTTCTCTTCTTCTACGTAGCTTAGACTCATCCAAGAAAGGCTAAATTGGCTAATTATCCAACAAAATGACATAATTAGCTTAGTTAGCTCCAAAATGACCTACAGTTAGCTAAGTTCTCTACTAAATGACATAATAAGGCTTCCGTAGTTGCAAGATGACCTATTCCCCCTAACTTAGGTACTAAATGGCCTATAATTAGCCTAGCTAGATCCAAAATGGCTTAATAAGCATAGTTTGCTCCGGAATGACCTATTTTACCCAAGTTAGCTCCAAAACAACATATAATTAGCTAGGGTTCCACCTAGATGACATAATTAGCTTAGTTAGCTCCTAAATGGTCTATTTAATAAAACATGACCTATGCTTAGCTAATTATCCTCGAAATGACATAAATAGCTCCAAAAAGGCATTCTTCGCCAATTTAGCCCGAAGAAGGAGAAGGAGAAGGATAAGGAGAAGGAGAAGAAGGAGAAGGAGCTCCTCCTTCTCCTTCTTCTTCCTCCTTCTGCCTCTTTCTCCTTCTCCTTCTTCTTTTCTTCTTCTTCTCCTCTTCCTTCTCCTTCTCCTCCTCCTCCTCCTCCTCCTTATTTTACATCTTCTTCTCTTTCTCTTCTTCTACGTAGCTTAGACTCATCCAAGAAAGGCTAAATTGGCTAATTATCCTACGAAATGACATAATTAGCTTAGTTAGCTCCGAAATGACCTATTTAATAAAAAATGACCTACAGTTAGCTAAGTTCTCTCCTAAATGAGATAATAAGGCTTACGTAGCTGCAAGATGACCTATTCCCCCTAACATAGGTATTAAATGGCCTATAATTAGCCTAGCTAGATCCAAAATGGCTTAATAAGCATAGTTTGCTCTGGAATGACCTATTTTACCCAAGTTAGCTCCAAAACAACGTATAGTTAGCTAGGGTTCCACCTAGATGACATAATTAGCTTAGTTAGCTCATAAATGGTCTATTTAATAAAACATGACCTATACTTAGCTAATTATCCTCGAAATGACATAATTAGATCCAAAAAGGCATTCTTAGCCAATTTAGCCCGAAGAAGGGGACAAGACGAGAGGAAAGAGGAAAAATGAAAGGAAGGAAGAAGAAGAAGAAGAAGAAGAAGAGAAGAAGAAGAAGGAGAAGGAGGAGGATAAGGAGAAGGAGAAGAAGGAGGAGAAGAAGGAGAAGGAACTCCTCCTTCTCCTTCGTCTTCCTACTTCTTCCTCCTTCTCCTTCTTCTTCCTCCTTCTTCCTCCTTCTCCTTCTCCTTCTTCTTTTTTTCTTCTTCTCCTCTTCCTTCTCCTTATCCTCCTCCTCCTCCTTCTTCTTTTACTTCTTCTTCTCTTTCTCTTCTTCTACGTAGCTTAGACTCATCCAAGAAAGGCTAAATTGGCTAATTATCCTACGAAATGACATAATTAGCTTGGTTAGCTCCGAAATGACCTATTTAATAAAAAATGACCTACAGTTAGCTAAGTTCTCTCCTAAATGACATAATAAGGCTTACGTAGCTGCAAGATGACATATTCCCCCTAACCTAGGTATTAAATGGCCTATAATTAGCCTAGCTAGATCCAAAATGGCTTAATAAGCATAGTTTGCTCCGAAATGACCTATTTTACCCAAGTTAGCTCCGAAACGACCTATAGTTAGCTAGGGTTCCACCTAGATGACATAATTAGCTTAGTTAGATCCTAAATGGTCTATTTAATAAAACGTGACCTGTACTTAGCTAATTATCCTCGAAATGACATAATTAGCTCCAAAAAGGCATTCTTAGACAATTTAGCCCGAAGAAGGGGACAGGAGGAGAAGAAAGAGGAAAAATGAAAGGAAGGAAGAACAAGAAGAGGAAAAGAAGAAGGAGGAGAAGAAGGAGAAGGAGCTCCTCCTTCTTCTTCCTCCTTCTCCTTATCCTCCTCCTTCTCCTTCTCCTTCTTCTTTTCTTCTTCTTCTCCTCTTCCTTGTCCTTCTCCTCCTGCTCCTCCTCCTCCTCCTTCTTTTACTTCTTCTTCTCTTTCTCTTCTTCTACGTAGCTTAGACTCATCCAAGAAAGGAAAAATTGGCTAATTATCCTACGAAATGACATAATTAGCTTAGTTAGCTCCGAAGTGACCTATTTAATAAAAAATGACCTAAAGTTAGCTAAGTTCTCTCCTAAATGACATAATAAGGCTTACGTAGCTCCAAGATGACCTATTCCCCCTAACCTAGGTATTAAATGGCCTATAATTAGCCTAGCTAGATCCAAAATGGCTTAATAAGCATATTTTGCTCCGGAATGACCTATTTTACCCAAGTTAGCTTCGAAACGACCTATAGTTAGCTAGGGTTCCACCTAGATGACATAATTAGCTTAGTTAGCTCCTAAATGGTCTATTTAATAAAACATGAACTATACTTAGCTAATTATCCTCGAAATGACATAATTAGCTCCAAAAAAGCATTCTTAGCCAATTTAGCCCGAACAAGGGGACAAGAGGAGAAGAAAGAGGAAAAATGAAAGGAAGGAAGAACAAGAGGAGGAGAAGAAGAAGAAGGAGAAGGAGGAGGATAAGGAGAAGGAGTAGAAGGAGGAGAAGAAGGAGAAGGAGCTCCTCCTTCTCCTTCTTCTTCCTCCTTCTTCCTCCTTCTCCTTCTCCTTCTTATTTTCTTCTTCTTCTCCTCTTCCTTCTCCATCTCCTCCTCCTCCTCCTCCTCCTCCTCCTCCTCCTTTTACTTCTTCTTCTCTTTCTCTTCTTCTACGTAGCTCAGACTCATCCAAGAAAGGCTAAATTGGCTAATTATCCTACGAAATGACATAATTAGCTTAGTTAGCTCCGAAATGACCTATTTAATAAAAAATGACCTACAATTAGCTAAGTTCTCTCCTAAATGAGATAATAAGGCTTACGTAGCTGCAAGATGACCTATTCCCCCTAACATAGGTATTAAATAGCCTATAATTAGCCTAGCTAGATCCAAAATGGCTTAATAAGCATAGTTTGCTCTCGAATTACCTATTTTACCCAAGTTATCTCCGAAATGACGTATAGTTAGCTAGGGTTCCACCTAGATGACATAATTAGCTAAGTTAGCTCATAAATGGTCTATTTAATATACATGACCTATACTTACCTAATTATCCTCGAAATGACATAATTAGCTCCAAAAAGGCAATCTTAGCCAATTTAGCCCGAAGAAGGGGACAAGAGGAGAAGAAAGAGGAAAAATGAAAGGAAGGAAGAAGAAGAAGAAGAGAAGAAGAAGAAGGAGAAGGAGAAGAAGGAGGAGGAGAAGGAGAAGGAACTCCTCCTTCTCCTTCTTCTTCCTCCTTCTTCCTCCTTCTCCTTCTCCTTCATCTTTTCTTCTTCTTCTCCTCTTCCTTCTCCTTCTCCTTCTACTCCTCCTCGTCCTCCTCCTCCTCCTTCTTTTACTTATTCTTCTCTTTCTCTTCTTCTACGTAGCTTAGACTCATCCAAGAAAGGCTAAATTGGCTAATTATCCTACGAAATGACATAATTAGCTTAGTTAGCTCCGAAATGACCTATTTAATAAAAAATGATCTACAGTTAGCTAAGTTCTCTCCTAAATGACATAATAAGGCTTACGTAGCTTCAAGATGACCTATTCCCTCTAACATAGGTATTAAATGGCCTATAATTAGCCTAGCTAGATCCAAAATGGCTTAATAAGCATAGTTTGCTCCGAAATGACCTATTTTACCCAAGTTAACTCCGAAACGACCTATAGTTAGCTAGGGTTCCACCTAGATGACATAATTAGCTTAGTTAGCTCCTAAATGGTCTATTTAATATAACATGACCTATACTTAGCTAATTATCCTCGAAATGACATAATTAGCTCCAAAAAGGCATTCTTAGCCAATTTAGACAGAAGAAGGGGACAAGAGGAGAAGAAAGAGGAAAAATGAAAGGAAGGAAGAAGAAGAGGAGGAGAAGAAGAAGAAGGATAAGAAGGAGGATAAGGAGAAGGAGAAGAAGGAGGAGAAGAAGGAGAAGGAGCTCCTCCTTCTCCTTCTTCCTCCTTCTTCCTCCTTCTCCTTCTCCTTCTTCTTTTCTTCTTCTTCTCCTCTTCCTTCTCCTTCTCCTTCTCCTCCTCCTCCTCCTCCTCCTCCTCCTTCTTTTACTTCTTCTTCTCTTTCTCTTCTTCTACATAGCTTAGATTCATCCAAGAAAGGCTAAATTGGCTAATTATCCTACGAAATGACAGAATTAGCTTTGTTAGCTCCGAAATGACCTATTTAATAAAAAATGACCTACGGTTAGCTAAGTTCTCTCCTAAATGACATAATAAGGCTTACGTAGCTGCAAGATGACCTATTCCCCCTAACTTAGGTATTAAATGGCCAATAATTAGCCTAGCTAGATCCAAAATGGCTTAATAAGCATAGTTTGCTCCGGAATGACCTATTTTACCCAAGTTAGCTCGGAAACGACCTATAGTTAGCTAGGGTTCCACCTAGATGACATAATTAGCTTAGTTAGCTCCTAAATGGTCTATTTAATAAAACATGACCTATACTTAGCTAATTATCCTTGAAATGAAATAATTAGCTCCAAAAAGGCATTTTTAGCCAATTTAGCCCGAAGAAGGGGACAAGAGGAGAAGAAAGAGGAAAAATGAAAGGAAGGAAGAAGAAGAAGAAGAGAAGAAGAAGAAGGAGAAGGAGGAGGATAATGAGAAGGAGAAGGAGGAGAAGAAAGAGAAGGAGCTCCTCCTTCTCCTTCTTCTTCCTCCTTCTTCCTCCTTCTCCTTCTCCTTCTTCTTTTCTTCTTCTTCTCCTCTTCCTTCTCCTTCTCCTCCTCCTCCTCCTCCTCCTCCTTCTTTTACTTCTTCTTCTCTTTCTCTTCTTGTACGTAGCTTAGACTCATCCAAGAAAGGCAAAATTGGCTAATTATCCTACGAAATGACAGAATTAGCTTAGTTAGCTCCAAAATGACCTATTTAATAAAAAATGACCTACAGTTAGCTAAGTTCTCTCCTAAATGACATAATAAGGCTTACGTAGCTTCAAGATGACCTATTCCCCCTAACTTAGGTATTAAATGGCCTATAATTAGCCTAGCTAGATCCAAAATGGCTTAATAAGCATAGTTTGCTCCGGAATGACCTATTTTACCCAAGTTAGCTCCGAAACGACCTATAGTTAGCTAGGGTTTCACCTAGATGACATAATTATCTTAGTTAGCTCTTAAATGGTCTATCTAATAAAACTGACCTATACTTAGCTAATTATCCTCGAAATGACATAATTAGCTCCAAAAAGGCATTCTTAGCCAATTTAGCCCGAAGAAGGGGCAAGAGGAGAAGAAAGAGGAAAAATGAAAGGAAGGAAGAAGAAGAAGAAGATGAGAAGAAGAAGAAGGAGAAGGAGGAGGATAAGGAGAAGGAGAAGAAGGAGGAGAAGAAGGAGAAGGAGCTCCTCCTTCTCCTTCTTCTTCCTCCTTCTTCCTCCTTCTCCTTCTTTTCTTCTTCTTCTCCTCGTCCTTCTCCTTCTCCTCCTCCTCCTTCTTTTACTTCTTATTCTCTTTCTCTTCTTTTACGTAGCTTAGACTCATCCAAGAAAGGCTAAATTGGCTAATTATCCTACGAAATGACATAATTAGCTTAGTTAGCTCCAAAATGACCTATTTAATAAAAAATGACCTACAGTTAGCTAAGTTCTCTCCTAAATGACATAGTAAGGCTTACGTAGTTGCAAGATGACCTATTCCCCCTAACTTAGGTATTAAATGGCCTATAATTAGCCTAGCTAGATCCAAAATGGCTTAATAAGCATAGTTTGCTCCGGAATGACCTAGTTTACCCAAGTTAGCTCCAAAACGACCTATAGTTTGCTAGGGTTCCACCTAAATGACATAATTAGCTTAGTTAGCTCCTAAATGGTTTATACTTAGCTAATTTCTCTCCGAAATAACCTATATATACACTTCTTAATCTAGTATTATTCTTCTAACTTTCTTATTTGTCATTTTGTAGATTACCTTCACTTCATGGGAAGCTTGGATTATATTGATGGAATGCTTGAAGATGATTTCTTGTACCATGGCTTGTATTGAAACTATTGTAGTATATGGATATATATGAAACTTTGTATGCATGTGGATGAAACTGGTGTAATATATGGTTTGGTACGGATGCAACTTGCATAATATGTATGCACTATGGATGAGAGTTATTTTAATATGGTTATGAGTACGGATAGAAATTTATTTATGTCAAATATATATATATATATATATATATATATATATATATATCCCGATTATTGTTAAAAATGTTGGATATAATAACAAATAAATTAAAATGGGGCAGGTTCCCGTCTTTGCCGTCTGCCCCCACATGGGAAAGGGGGGTGGGCAGACGGCAAAGGGGGGAATCTGCCCCCTCTGTTTCCCCTCTTTGCCGTCTGCCCCCACATGGCAAAGGGGGGTGGGCAGACGGCAAAGGGGGGAATCCGCCCCCTTTGTTTCCCCTCTTTGTCGTCTGCCCCCACATGGCAAAGGGGTGAATCAGCCCCCCCTCTCTCCCCTCTTTGCCGTCTGCCCCCACATGGCAAAGGGGAGGACGGCAGACGGCAAAGAGAAGACGTCTGCCGTTAACACTTAACGGGGCCGTTGTAGTATATGCAGTCCCAGCTAATTTGCCGTCTTCTCCCTCATGGCAAAGATTCTTTGTCGTCCGCTTTACAAAAGCAGACGGCAAAGAACCTCTTCACCGGATTTTTTTACCGTCTAGTTTGCCGTCTGCTGACCAACGGCAAAGCCTTTGCCGTCCGTGGTTGCCCCCTTTGCCGTCTGCCATGGCAGACGGCAAATTTATGAATTTCATCGATATGGGATGGGTTCCAGGCCGGCATCCTGGGATAGCAAGGATGGGCGTCGTTCTTATTTTTTCGTTTGTTTTCGTCCGTAGTCGGACCCCGCTCTTACTCTTGATGAATATGTAATGTACTGATGTGACTCTGATGTAGCTTGTGGTGAGTGTAAGCCAAATTCTATTATATATCTCTTCTTTTCAGTACATGTACTTGTAACGATATCCATTCTTGCGACACGACGAGATGCACTTCTATCCCTGACGAGGCCCTCGTGCAAATTGAGGATAGGGTCGCATCTTGGGCGTGACATGAAAGCACTTAAGAAAGAGCGAGGATGTTGAGTTCGAGTAACTTTTATATGTGGCGTCTAATATGTGAGTTGTTCACTTTCACACGCATCAGTTATTGGTTTATGATGGTGTTGAATGGGTACTCCGAAAATTGAGAGCACAAAGTAGTGTAATGAGGAACTTAGTTTTTCTCGAGTGATGACTGCGAAGAAGAAAAACATGTACTATAGTTGTAGGTGGAGTCACATGGAGTTTGGGAGTACCAATGGTGCTCATGTTATAATCTCAAGTACAATGTACATGGAGATTCACAAATGAATCCAAGATGGTGGACAATATTTGCTAAGATGGAGTTTGTTGGAATTGTGTCGAATATATTTGTACAAGGTAAGTTACAATTAGACTTGATTTTGGACTGCGTGTAGACATTATCGGAGTCGTCTCCTATTAGGACACATGTATCCTTAGTCCTCTACCACTAGGCATCAGACTATAGATACTTTACTAGTTGTTTGCCTACGGATTAGTAATTTCTCATGCGTCCGATGCATGGATAGGTAACGTGAATCAGGGGAGTTAGGGTACATGCATGGTCCACTAATTCAATTTTGCTTCCTTTTACTACTTCCATGAATTTCTTCCTTTGAACTCCTTCCATGAATTGCTTCCTTTTAACTCCTTTCGTGAACTACATAGGATCGGTGCTATATGCTTTCTTATTCTTCTTCCTCTTTTTTCCTTTTTAACCCATAGGGAGAACTAAATAGGAGTTTGAAATTTAACAGTTTGCTTCTAACGTAACACACTTTGCTTCCATCTTGATTGAAGTTTGCTTCGATCTGATCTTCTGAGTTAAACGGCTTGTTTTCAACGCTGCAAAACAATGTTCCCATAGATAAGAGAATTTTGTTCAATTTGAGAGAACCTTTTGCCTTACAATGATACATTTTGTTATAAAAACATCAATTATTGATCTAGACAAGTAAGAAATTTGTTCGAATGAAACAAAACTTGTTACCAAGATTTCTTAGCTTTTCTCTTTCATGATTACACGCGAGCTTCGATGAAATAGGAATGCATTTCTAAAAAACTTCTATTTCCAACTGCTTGGAGTATAAATTATCAGTGCTTCCTATCCAGAAATATTTTGTCTTGACTAGATTGCTTCCACAACAAATTATTTTGACAAGTAAAAACTAGATATAGTGGACATTTGTGCTTATTGTCCCGGATGTAACATCAAATTGCTTCAAAATAAAAAAAACATTTGTTTCCAAAATATATTAGAGTTTGCTTCAACAAATTAAGATAAATTTGCTCCATATTGAATTGGATTTTGCTTCTACACAACAAGGACTTAATGTGATACTATGTGTTGTGTGGCCAAAATGACAACACGTGTGATTCACCTCAACTGCCATGGACGCCATAGGACCACTAGTATTGCTTAAAAAAAACTACCCAATTGCTTCCAAACTATATCAGTATTGCTTCCAAACTCAGATCATCGTGTGCTAAGGGATTCGTTGGTGCAAGATGTCAGGACATCCAGTCCTAGAGTCCACACTATCATCGAGAGGAAGCACCATCAATGCCATTGGCAGGGTGATGAGACCCGACTAGACGACGAGTCGTTTGTTGGCCCAATCTTTCACGGTACAAGGAAATCAACGATGAATCACAATGGATAATTCTTGTAATGGCAGAAATATATCAAGAAGTAATATATTGGCTCTCCAGATCAAGCAAATTGCAAGAAGACCAAAGAACAGAAACTTGCGTATGGAATCGATCGGATCAATCCTCATGCGTAGCAACAAAAAATCCCCATGGATCAGCAATGAAGACGATATTTGATGTTCCCCGACATGGGATGTTTTTGTAGTTTTATTTAACTCAAGCAAAAGCAATCTCCTGTACAAAGGCCAAATCCTGCCTATTATATAGGCTACACATACGCTGACCAAAACGACCCTAACAAACCAAACTAGAAACGAACTCTATCTCTTTCTTGTTTTAAACTAATCATGATATAACTAATTAAGTATGTGGCATGCTAATCACTAGAATCCTAACAAACTTGAACTGACTCGCAAGTCACGACCACGGTGTTGTAGCAATACTAATTGTCTACACCGGCCACAAAAATTACCAACATGGAGGAGTCCCGAAATTTGGTTGGACTTCTTGCACAGCGACGAGTTCAAGTGAAACTTCTCCAATGAAAATAATTGGCGCTTCCTCTCTTAAGTTTGTCAAAGTGTAACTAGGAGAAGTTGTATGCTTTTCTTCCTTCGTGATGGCACATGGAATAACACTCAATATACTTGCAGTTTCCCTCTCCTTTAGTTTTTTCTTCTCACTTAGCAAATTATGTGCATGCAAAATAGTAGTAACTGTAGTGCTAGGGCTAGTGATCACACCATCCCCTCTCCCTTCAAAGGAAACCATCCTCGGTTTCAGATCAGCCTTTGGAATCTTCTTCTTCAACTGAACATTTTCATCTACAGTGATGGCATTGTCAAACATTGGTCGTATCACAAGTCGCTTTCGAGCCTCCCAAAACGAATATGTATTCATTCGGCCTTCATGTGTAGCATTTTGGTCATACTGCCATGGTCTCCCAATAACAAGTGACGTGCATCCATTAGTATGACATCACATATCACCATATCAGTATAATCACCAATAGAGAATTTGATGCGCACTTTATGAGTGACCTTGAGCTTTCCAGTATGGTACATCCACTCGACACGGTGGGGTTGCGGGTGCCTCCATGCAGGCAACCCCCAAAGCATCAACCAGCCCTTTGCTGAGTGCATTGGTGTAGCTTCCACCATCCATTATCAGCTTGCAATTGGTGTTGTTGATTTTACACTCGGACTGAAAAATATTCCATCGCTGGCCCTTATCCTCAATACGACCCTCTTGCACTCGTTGCAACATTAATGATGGGTATGCTTCCACCGCTTCAAAATTCATCAAAGTCCCTTTTTCTTCATCTTCAGATTTCCCACTAGAAGTGTTAGCATTTTTTTCTTCATCACTTGCAGACATGTATCCTTCTTCTGTGAGGAGAACTCTCCTCTCATCGCGACACTCAAACTTCTTCTGCCCCTTGCCACCACACTTGAAGCACACAATATCACTAGTACACGAATTAGAAGAGGAGATGATTCAACCTTGGACTGAGATACTTCCTTGGTAGCCAGCTTAGAATCTGATTTGAAACCACCGTTACCACCACCTTCTCGCTGAAAATTATGTCGCACTAATTTACTAAATTATCATGACTTCCACGACGCTTTACGTGCTGCTCTGCCCGAACGACATGATGTAACAACCCCTGTAATCCATTATATTCTACCATATCGACACGATCTCGTATCTCTGATTTCAGACCATGCATGTACCGTGCCATTGTAGCCTCTTCTTGCTCCTCTACCCCTGTACGAATCAGCAATATTTTCATCTCCTTATAATATTCCTCAACACTAGAGTTACCTTGTCGAAGTTGCTACAAGCGTGTGTACAAGGTCCTAGTGAAGTGTCGTGGAACAAAGCGTCTCTTCATGATATTCTTCATGTGATTCCAAGACTCTGGACGTCCTCCCGCATGACATAGTTGGTTCCACCATATTAAAGCATAAACCGTGAACTCAATAGATGCAACACAAACCTTTTTCTCCTCGGTGTACCGCTGCCCATCAAAAAATTGATCCACGCGCATCTCCCACTCCAAATAATCATCCGGGTTATCTTTTCCACTAAATGGGGGTATAGAAATGTTTATCCTGCCAATACCATCATCCTCATAAGCACGATGCACACGTTCATGGCCTCCCACGTGGCGCACACCATCTCCACGATGATTATAAGGACGGCGTACATGCTCACAATAGAGACGAGCCCCCTCGGACTGATGATCTTGATGCTCACCATGGTTTCGAACACGTTCATTTACCCGTTGTCCGACTAATTGTCGATTACGTCTCGGTGCAACAAACCCATCACTAGGTGGTGATCGTGGTCTCAGACGATGAACGACCTTAGTCAAATCAACTATCTTTTTTCCAAGACTTTCCTCAACCTTGTTGATGCGCCTCCCAACTCGATTCAGCACATAGTCAAGAATTGCCTCCAATCCTAGCACAATAGCCGGGGCAACACTCGGATCATAGGTGGGCAAGGGCATCTCGTCCTCTACATCACCTTCATGTGCAGCGTGCACACTTGAATTTGAGTTCTGTGAATTCACCATGGTAGCAACTCGAATAGATCAACTTCAAAAACCAAAGAGAAAAATTGTATCGTGATCAACCTTGCTCTGAATACCACTTGATGAGACCCGACTAGACGACGAGTCGTTTGTTGGCCCAATCTTTCACGATACAAGGAAATCAACGATGAATCACGATGAATAATTCTCATAATAGCAGAAATAGATCAAGAAATAATATACTAGCTCTTAGGATCAAGCATATTGCAAGAAGACCAAAGAACAACAACTTGCGTATGGAATCGATCGGATCAATCCTCACGTGTAGCAGCAACAGATCCCCATGGATCAGCAACGAAGACAATATTTGATGTTCCCCGACATGGGATGTTTTTTGTAGTTTTATTTAACTCAAGCAAAAAACAATCCCCCGTACAAAGGCCGAAGCCTGCCTATTATATAGGCTACCCATACGCTGACCAAAACGACCCTAACAAACCAAACTAGAAAGAGACTCTATCTCTTTCCTGTTCTAAACTAATCACGATTTAACTAATTAAGTATCTCGCATGCTGATCACTAGAATCCAAACAAACTTGGACTGACTTGCAAGTCATGACCACAGTGTTGTACCAATACTAATTGTCTACACCAGCCACAAAAATTACCAACATGGCGCTTCCTCTCTTAAGTTTGTCAAAGTGTAACTAGGAGAAGTTGTATGCTATTCTTCCTTCGTGATGGAACATGGAATAACACTAAATATACTTTCACTTTCCCTCTCCTTTAGTGTTTCCTTCTCACTTAAAAAATTATGTGCATGCAAAATAGTAGTAACGGTAGGGCTAGTGATCACATCATGGGGAGGAAGATGCTGGTATGGGTGCACATGTGAACACGGCCGCATGGCGAGCCCTATTTGTCACCTATCAGGTGCTCGACTGCAGGTTGCACACCGTTTCCATCATTGAACACAATCAACCAGTGTTGCATGCTTGGCTCCGATGTGCGCTTGCTCTTCCGCTTCCATCATGCCCCTACAGACCATGGCTTGCAAGTAGCTACGTGGTTGGTACGGCGCCACCGCGTCATGGAGAAAAAGACTCACCACAGGTCGGGTAGCATTTGCCTCGTAGGCGTAGGTGATAACATGCATCTCAATAGGGCAGGCCTGCTTGAGCTGCATGCCAGTGGGGTCACTCTTAGTGAACCCACTGGGTGTAGTCCCCGAGACCGCTGTCGACTGCTTGCATCGGCAGGGGTCTGAAGAACTTAGACTTTTAACTGTTGAACTTTCTGATTGTCTCTTGGTGTTTGGTGGCAGAAAACCTGTGAAATGGGATCAGCCTATGAGACTCTCAAGGCGGAGAGGAATCGGTTCGCTGGTGAACTTGATGCGGCCATGCTTGCAATGGCCGGCATGAAGGATGCTCTGGCGGAACGGGAGAAGTCATTGGAGCAGGCGCGTGAAGTGAACAAGGTGTTGACTGAGGAAGTGGAAAAGATGGGGAAACAGAGGACTGCGCTGATGAGTCAGATGGATGTGCTGAACAAATGATGCAGAGCACAAGAGAAATATGTCAGCGACTGGGCTCGGCAGATGATGACGCGTCTGGCTGGTAAGTCCTTCTTTTTCCGAGTGGTTGTGCTATGCGCGTAACACTCGGCGCTTATTGTCTGTTTGTCCTATTGTCGCAGATTTTTGCTTTGACGCCGAAGCTGAAGCGGCTGACGTGGAGCGTTCGATTCTTGAGAACGTTCCACTCGGAGACGACGCCAATCGGGATCTGCTTCGTGCGCACATCCGCGTGGGCAAAGTTGGTCCTTTCATCGGTCGACTGAGAGAAGTCGTCGGCCGAATCGACAAGGAGCTTTGGCCAGAAGATGAGTCGCGACAGGAGATGGAGAACCTGATGACCCGACTGGAGGAGATTCCCAACAGAGTGCAATCCTGGAAGAAATCTGCAGCTCGTTGCGGTGCAGATGTTGCTCTGTCCTTGGTCCGAGTCCATTGCAAGGAGGTGCGTGAGGAAAAACTGAAGACGCTGAAGGTCGCCAACACGAAGAAGCTTTGATTCGAAGACTTCATGGAGACGTTCCTTGAGAGTGCTACCCGCATCGCCGACGGAATCGACTTGGACACTTTTGTGGAGCCCTCCAGTCCTGGCGCTGGCCCAGCTGATGCGTAAGAAACTTTATCCTCGGTATGCCGAGTGTTTATCTGTAAGGTACTTTGGCCACTTCTGTTGGCTGTCACACTTTTAAATAGGTGTGGGTAAGCTTGATCCGCACCGAGTTAGCTATCTTTGCGAGGATTTTGGAATCCGATTTTTGCTCTTCTGTTGCAATGTTGATTCGAGTTTTTGTTTGGCGTTTCTTGGTGAAGCCAAAGGCAAACAGCGGATGCTGGATCGCTGCTAAGCCCCCGAGTGTGACGTGAAGTGCACACTCGGAGAAGGTTAATACTTAGGCGATGCTGGATCGCAGCTAAGCCCCCGAGTGTGACGTGTAGTGCACACTCGGAGAAGGTTAGTACTTAGGCGATGCTGGATCGCAGCTAAGCCTCCGAGTGTGACGTGTAGTGCACTCTCGGAGAAGGTTAGTACTTAGGCGATGCTGGATCGCAGCTAAGCCCCCGAGTGTGATGTGTAGTGCACACTCGGAGAAGGTTAGTACTTAGGCGATGCTGGATCGCAGCTAAGCCTCCGAGTGTGACGTGTAGTGCACTCTCAGAGAAGGTTAATACTTAGGCGATGCTGGATCGCAGCTAAGCCGCCGAGTGTGACGTGTAGTGCACACTCGGAGAAGGTTAATACTTAGGCGATGCTGGATCGCAGCTAAGCCCCTGAGTGTGCGTGTAGTGCACACTCGGAGAAGGTTAATACTTAGGCGATGCTGGATCGCAGCTAAGCCCCCGAGTGTGACGTGTAGTGCACACCCGGAGAAGGTTAATACTTAGGCGATGCTGGATCGCAGCTAAGGCCCCGAGTGTGACGTGTAGTGCACACTCGGAGATAGTTAATACTTAGGCGATTCTGGATCACAGCTAAGCCCCCGAGTGTGATGTGTAGTGCACACTCGGAGATAGTTAATACTTAGGCGATTCTGGATCGCAGCTAAGCCCCCGAGTGTGACGTGTAGTGCACAGTCGGAGAAGGTTAATACTTAGGCGATGCTGGATCGCAACTAAGCCCCCGAGTGTGACGTGTAGTGCACACTCGGAGAAGGTTAATACTTAGGAGATTCTGGATCGCAGCTAAGCCCCCGAGTGTGACGTGTAGTGCACACTCGAAGATAGTTAATACTTAGGCGATTCTGGATCGCAGCTAAGCCCCCGAGTGTGACGTGTAGTGCACACTCGGAGATAGTTAATACTTAGGCGATTCTGGATCGCAGCTAAGCCCCCGAGTGTGACGTGTAGTGCACACTCGGAGATAGTTAATACTTAGGCGATTCAGGATCGCAGCTAAGCCCCCGAGTGTGACGTGTAGTGCACACTCGGAGAAGGTTAATACTTAGGCGATGCTGGATCGCAGCTAAGCTCCCGAGTGTGACGTGTAGTGCACACTCGGAGATAGTTAATACTTCGGCGATTCTGGATCGCAGCTAAGCCTTTTTTTAGACTGAAGTCTGCGACCGAGGAAGAACTTTGAACCTGCAAAAAACTCAATCTGCTTTATATTATTTCACCGATACTTGTTCTTTACATTGCTTCAGTCGACGGTCACGTGTAGAAGCGCTTCAGGAGATCTCCATTCCATGCACGCGGCTCGTCTGTCTCCCTCTCGATGTTGTAGAGTCTGTATGCTCCGTTGTTCAGCACCTTGGAGATGATGAAGGGTCCTTCCCAGGCCGGAGCCAACTTGTGAGGTCTTTGCTGATCCACTCGGAGCACCAGATCGCCTGCTTGGAACGTGCGACTTCTGACGTGGCGTGCATGAAATTGTCGCAGATTTTGTTGATAAATGGTCGAGCGAGTTAATGCCATCTCGCGCTCCTCCTCCAGAAGATCTACTCCGTCTTGCCTTGTTTGTTCTGCTTCGGCTTCGGAGAAGAGTTCGACTCATGGCGCATTGTGAAGCAAGTCACTCGGAAGGACCGCGTCTGCTCCATAAACGAGGAAGAACGGTGATCGCCCTGTAGATCTATTCGGGGTTGTGCGAAGTCCCCAAAGCACTGAAGGTAGCTCGGTAACCCAAGCGCCAGCGGCATGTCCTATCTCTCGCAGGAGTCGGGGCTTCAAACCTTGCAAAATAAGTCTGTTTGCCCGCTCTGCTTGTCCATTGGACTGAGGATGTGCTACAGAAGCAAAATCCACTTGGATGCCTTGGCTTGTACAGAAACCTTTGAATCTGTCCGAGTCAAAGTTTGTCCCGTTGTCCGTGATTATACCGTGAGGTACACCGAATCTGAAGATGATGTCCCTGACAAACTTGACAGCTGTTGAGGCGTCGAGCTTCTTGATAAGCTTCGCTTCGATCCATTTCGTGAACTTGTCGACTGGCACCAACAGATGTGTGTATCCACCTTGGCCTGTCTTGAATGGGCCGACTGTATCTAATCCCCACACTGCAAACGGCCACACCAGAGGGATCGTCTTCAACGCAGACGTTGGCTTGTGAGACTTGTTGGAGTAGAACTCGCAGCCCTCACATCGATCAACCATATCCTTAGCCATCTCGTTAGCCTGCAGCCAAAAGAAGCCAGCCCTGAATGCCTTGGCGACGATTGCTCTCGAAGAAGCGTGATGACCGCAGGTCCCCGAGTGAATATCCTCCAGAATCAGCTGCCCCTCCTCTGGGGAGATGCATCGTTGAAGAATGCCTGAGATACTTTCCTTGTACAATTGGCCATCAATGACAGTGAACGACTTCGACCTGCGGACTATCTGCCTGGCTTGGACTTCGTCTTCTGGAAGTTCTTGCCTCAAGATATATGCCATGATCGGCACAGTCCAATCGGGAATGACAGCCAGAATCTCCATGACCAGATCAACCACAGCAGGTACATCGACTTCAGTCGGATCTGTTGTGCTCTTGGGTTGTACTGGTTCCTCTGTGAAAGGATATTCTTTGACTGAGGGGAGGTGGAGGTGCTCGAGGCAGACGTCACTCGGGACTGGTCTCCGAGTGGATCCGAGTTTTGCTAACTCGTCAGCTGCTTGGTTCTTCAGTCTTGGAACATGGTGAAGTTCTAGACCTTCAAACTTCTTCTCAAGCTTCCTCACTGCATTGCAGTATGTAGTCATGGTGGGGTTCCTGACGTCCCACTCTTTCATCACTTGATTGACCACCAGATCAGAATCGCCGTAGACCATCAGGCGACGGACGCCGAGTGAGATGGCCATACGCAACCTGTAGAGGAGAGCTTCATACTCCGCCCCGTTATTGGAGGAATCGAAGTGTATCTGTAGCACGTACTTGAGCTTGTCGCCCTTCGGTGATATGATCACAACGCCAGTGCCAGAGCCATTCAACATCTTGGACCCATCGAAGAACATTGTCCAATGGGCCGAGCAGATGTGGGTCGGTTGCTGTTGTTCTACCCATTCTGCTATGAAGTCAGCCAAAGCTTGAGACTTAATAGCTTTCTTGGCCTCGAACTTGATGTCACAGTACAACATCTCCATCGCCCACTTCGCCACTCGGCCTGACGCATCTCGATTGTGAAGAATTTCCGACAATGGAGCATCAGAAACGACAGACACCGAGTGGTCTTGGAAATAGTGGGCCACCTTCTTCGCAGTCATGTAAATCCCGTAGATAAGTTTTTGATAATGGGGATACCTCTGCTTGGAAGGGGTCAAGACTTCGGAGATGTAGTACACTGGCCGCTGAACTTTGTATGCTTTGCCTTCTTCTTCTCGTTCGACTGTAAGAACAGTACTGACGACTTGATTTGTAGCCGCAATATACAGAAGAAGGGGCTCTTTACTGAGCGGAGCAGTAAGAACCGACTGGGTGGAAAGTAGGACTTTGAGGTCGTCGAATGCGACTTGGGCTTCCTCTGTCCACTCGAAAGTATCTGATTTCTTCATGAGTCGGTACAGAGGAAGTGCTTTTTCACCGAGTCGACTGATGAACCTGCTCAAAGCCGCTAGGCAACCTGTGAGCCGTTGAACATCGTGTATTCTGACCGGCCTCCCATTCGGACGATGGTCCCGATCTTTTCGGGGTTGACGTCGATCCCTCGTTCGGAAACGAAGAAACCGAGTAACTTTCCGCTGGGAACACCGAATGAACATTTGGCTGGGTTGAGCTTGATATCGTACCTACGAAGGTTGGCGAATGTTTCTGCCAAGTCAGTTAGCAGGTCGGAACCTTTGCATGACTTGACTACGATATCATCCATATATGCCTCCACATTCCGACCGATCTGATCGAGGAGACATTTTTGGATCATGCGCATAAAGGTAGCTCCTGCATTCTTCAGACGGAATGGCATAGTGATGTAGCAGAAGCACCCGAATGGGGTGATGAAGGTTGTCTTTAACTCATCGGGACCATACAGACGGATCTGATGGTAGCCCAAGTAGGCATCGAGAAATGACAGACGCTCGCAACCCGCAGTCGAATCGACAATTTGATCTATGCGGGGGAGCGGAAAATGGTCTTTCGGGCACACCTTATTGAGATGCTTGAAGTCGATGCACATTCGGAGCGACTTGTCCTTCTTGGGCACCATGACAACATTGGCGAGCCATTCGGAGTGGTGAACCTCGCGAATGAAGTTGGCTGCCAGCAGCTTGGCCACCTCTTCTCCAATTGCCTTCCTCTTGTGCGCGGCGGACCGGCGCAGGCGCTCTCGGACAGGCCGAGCCGTGGAATCCACGTGCAGTCGGTGCTCAGCCAACTCCCTAGGTACACCTGGCATGTCAGAGGGTTTCCATGCGAAGATGTCCCAGTTCTCACGGAGGAACTGGGTGAGCTCGGCTTCCTATTTAGGATCGAGGGTGGTGGAGATGTTCGTCGGGGCAGCAGTGGCGTCTGTCGGGTGGATGCTGACCTTCTTCGTCTCTCCTGCCGACTGAAATGCAGACTCTGAAGCCGGCTTCTTCGAGCGCATCAGGTCGGCGGGGTCGATTGTTTTCTTGTACTCGTCCAGCTCGAGGACGGCCATCTGCTGGTCGGCGATTCTTGATCCCTGCTGCAGACACTCTTCAGCCCGCTGCCGATTGCCTGTGATGGTGATCACACCTTTCGGGCCTGGCATCTTCAGCTTCAGGTACACGTAACATGGACGGGCCATGAAGTGCGCATACACTAGGCGACCCAGAATTGCGTGATAAGCGCTCTGGAAGTCAACCACTTCGAACGTCAGCTTTTCCTTGCGGAAGTTCTTGTCGGAGCCGAAAACGACGTCCAACGCGATCTGGCCGAGTGACTTGGCCTTCCGTCCAGGGACGACTCCGTGGAACTGCATGCTGCTCTCGCTGAGTTTGGACATCGGGATGCCCATCCCCTTGAGGGTGTTGGCGTACATGATGTTCAAGCCGCTGCCGCCATCCATGAGGACTTTTCGCAGTCGGACTCCTTCTACCACCGGGTCGACGACCAGGGCCTGTCTCCCTGGGGTGGGTACATGTGCCGTATGGTCCGACTGGTCGAAGGTGATCGTAGTCTGAGACCATTTGAGGAACTTGGGGTTGGAAGGGGTGGCCATGTTCACCTCTCTGTTCACCAGCTTCAGTCGGCTCTTGCTCTCGACATCGGCGAAGATCATCAGGGTTGCATGGACTTGGGGGAACGGATCCTCCTTATCCTCCTCATCCTGTTCATGGTCCTTCTCACTCGGTTGCCCTTCGCTGAACCCCCGGATCAGGAGGCGACACTGTCGAGTGGTATGCTTTGCATATATGGGGTTGCCTTCTTCATCCATCTTCGTATGAACCGGACATGGCTGGTCCAAGATGGGGTTATTGAATTGCTTCTTCTTGGAGGTGAACTGAGCCTTTCCTTTACCCTTGAACTTGGCATTGGTTACGGTTGTAGCTTCCGCTTGCGGAGCGGTCGGAGCTTTCTGCTTCTGCTTCCGAGTGTTGCCCCCATCGCCATCAGCGACTGTTTTGTGCTTGCCGCTTCGGATGCGGTCCTCTTCTTCGCCATTTGCGTAGCGTGTTGCTATCTCCATCATCTTGCTCATGGAGATGTCGCCTGTTCGGCCGAACTTCAGGTACATATCCCTGTACCGCGCGTCTGCCTTGAAGGCGCAGACTGCTTGATGCTCGGTGACGTTCTCCACCGTGTGATAGAGAGTTGTCCAGCGCTGGATGAAGTCACGCAGGGGCTCATTCTGCTTCTGGACGTAGTGCTGGAGCTCCACAAGGCTAGCAGGGCGCTTGCACGTCCCTTCGAAGGTCCTGATGAACACTCGGGCCAGATCTGCCCAACTGTAGATGCATGAGGGGGCCAACTGGTTTAGCCACGCTCACGCCGAGCCGTCGAGCATCAGAGGGAGGTGCTTCATGGCGACATGGTCGTCCCCTCCTCCGATCTGGACTGCCACTCGGTAGTCATCCAGCCACATTTCTGGCTTGGACTCTCTTGTGAACTTGCTGATTCCCGTCGCCAATCGGAAGTTGGCAGGGATGTCAGCCGAACGGATGGCTCAACTGAAACACTCGGGACCAGACACGGTGGCCCTGCTTCCACTCGGACGGTCGATATCGCAACCATCGCGGTGGGCTCGACCTCTGTCGACTCTTCGCTGGGCGATATGTCCTCTCGCGTCGGGTCTTGGGTCGTAAGTGTCGCCGACTGAACGCCGATCATCATGATGTCGGGACCCATAGGGCCCACCCCGCGGAGGGGTGCGTGAGCGGCGGCGATCTTCATGAATCATGGAACGGCTGCCTCCCCTGTGGCGCTGATGGGAACCAGGGCTGTGAACCGACCGATGCGTATTCGCGTGGACGGAACTATTATAGATCCGGTTGTGCGACTGGGAGACCGCCGAATTCTGCTGCTGCGCTATGTGCAACAGGGCTCGGATCTGCTCGATCCCTCTACCAGCCTCTAAATCAGTTGGCTGGAGGGAATCGACTATCTTGGCAGCTGCAGCCAAGTTGAGGAGTGGTGTGCGGAACAGCTCCACGTTGCTCCGCCGAGTGTGCCGACTAGCAGAACGGCGAGGTGGACGACGTGCGTTGAACGCTTCATCGATCTCGTGCTCGTTCCGGCCAGCCTGGCGGGGATCTTCATGGGAGTTGGCCATGTGTACTTCTGCTGCGGGCCCGTGACCCGCATACTCGGAAGGAAACTCAGTCGGAACCGAGTCCGAGTGCTGTGACGACGGGGCAACCACAATGGACTCAAGAACCGCCACTTGCGAAGATGTGTTCTGGCGCGCCTGGGCGTGTTGCACCCAACGCTGGAGCCGCGGACGGCGGGACCGCTTGACGCGGCGCGTGACGGCGGTGTAGGTCGACACCGGAGCCGACCGCTGGAGAAGAAGAATGCCGCGGGCGCCGGCACGGAAGTGCGTAGCCCTGCGACGGGGAAGCGCCTTGATGTCGAGGGGCGCATCCCGAAGCCACGCCGAATCGTCGATGATGAAGGAGAGAGCGCCGAAGAAGATCTGGTGACCCATGCTCGAATCTCCACCGGACGACATGACGAAAGGAAGTAGTCGCAAACTCGTCGGAAGTCGCTTAGACGCCTGCCCCACGGTGGGCGCCAACTGTCGTGGGTATAAGCCTGACAGTAGATGTGTAGGGTACGAATGAGATGGGCAGAGTCCTAGCTACGGCGAGGTTGTATGAGTTCAGGCCCCTCTGCGGTGGAGGTAACAACCCTACGTCTCAGCGCTCTCGGAGCTTGTTGTCGAGTGTAATATGGAATACAATGATTTGCTAACCCCTCTACCAGTGGGGGAGGGCGGCTTATATAGAGTGCGCTGCCCTCCACAACGGTTCCGGTACAGGGGTGGAGTAGTGGGGATTGAATGCGTACGTTACAGGTAACGTATGCTCTAAATGCTAATAAATGCACCCGGAAACGTACGACAGTTTCCCTCCAGAGAGGTTACGATGTACCGAGTGTAGCCAGTCGGTTAGCTTGGTATCTTCCGAATGCTAGTCTCCGACTGGATGGTTGAGGACCTGTTACCGACTGGATGATGGGGACCCCTTAATTCAGTCGGGACTGACTAGGGCCTTGTCCTTTGTGAGGGGTAGTCCTTGGGTAGGACCTATATGGCAGGCCTATGACCCTACCCTAGGACTATGACCCCATCAGTGACCGTATGAGGCAAGAAACACATCATATAACATAGATGCACTCGACAAAAATCATGGAAGCTAACCACAATGTATCAAAAAGCCATCTATCCGAATTTAAAATGTAGAAGCACGACATGTATGTAGCACGTCATATGGACCAACGATGCATCATCCTTTCGTCTTTCCTAAGGTACGCCCGAGCTAGACACTGGCAACGTCGCCCTCGCGTGCAGCGTTGGTGAGGCTCCCGACCACCTAGGTGCCCTGATGTTGACGGCCTACACAGATGGCTATGTTAGCAAAGGCGACACAACAACACGGGGATGGAGGATCGAAATCATACCCAGATCAGGGAGGTGCTCACCATTCAGGCCACCACGCTCGCCTTCAGGAGAGGATGCCGGCGCTGCGCTCCACCACGATAGGGTCAGCTACGACGTCACCCAGATCGGAGGGATTGCCGAGAAAGGCGAAAATGGCGGTGGAGCGATTAGATATGGATCGGTTTAGATTTTCCTAACCGTCTGATTAACAGGTTGGTGGGTTGCTTCCATCCTTGATTGATGGATGCATTAAGTGGAGCGAGGGAGACGTTCTCAGCCTTTAGATGGAAAATGAATCAGTGGTACAAGATTGGTCTGACGAAGGAAATAAATCAGACGTCTGCGGGAAAGTGTTTGCCTATATATAATGAGGGATATAAACACGATGCAACCTATGCCGCACAAACACGCACGGGAACTGGTGGCGTGTGCATGCGACCAGGATGCGGTATTGTAGCGGTGTCGTGGGGAGGAACGCCCGTAGTCTGGCCCCGGGATGTAGCCATAGGGGAAACTCGTTAACAAATTTTGGTGTCATGTTCGTATGATTGCTTGGCCCTCGGTAGATCAACTGTGTGCCTCGGATTAATTATACAACAAATTCATGAGATCCGGATAATCAGATATGTGAGGAGATATAAAACTCCCTAATTTTGTGACACAACCAAAAAATAAAATAAATTTATTCTCAAAAAACAATGATCACCAGACGACGACGAAAAACATAAAATTCTTGAAGACATGAGGTCCCCTCACCTTTCACCATCGAGATGGCAATCGAAGGCGAGCGAATCGAAAATTTCCACGTGACGGCCGCAACTAGCCTAGAGTTCCGTGGATTCTTCACACGATAGTTCTTTTGGTCTTGCATAACTTGAGATATAGCTCTCGCGGTTTTCCTCAGCCCGTTGGAGTTGGCTCAACAATTGCCCAATTCCTAGCTGGTCGCCCGACAGTAAGGCTGGTCGTAATGGAAGTATCATAAGCATTATCCTGCATGTGAACTAGGCTTATTTGATGACGTGGCACACTATTAAATGAGGAAAAAGAGGATGTTGTATCATATTAAATGTTGTACTACTTTGTGTCATGCATGACAATTAATAAGGCAACCTAGATATTAATTTATGATACTATGCATTATGAAAATAATACATATTACTAGTGTGTGATACTCCCTATTATGGACAACCTAGGCTGGTCGTAATGGGAGTATCATAGATAGTATCATGTATATCAACTAGGCATATTTGATGAGGTGACATTCCTATAATTAAATGAAGAAAAAGAGGATTGAGTATCATATCATAATACTGTATCATATTAAATGTTGTGCTACCATTTGTCATGCATGATAATAAATGAATTATGCTACAATACTCATCTACTCCGTCCGTTTCTAAATATAAGACCTGTTAGAGATTTCACTGTGAAATACATACAGATGTATATAGACATACTTTAGAGTGTAGATTTATTCATTTTGATTCGTATATAATCCATAGTTGCAATCTCTAAAAAGTCTTATATTTACAAACGAAAGGAGTATAATACTATGCATTAAAGATGTAGTATCATACACTAGTATCATATGCATGATACTTAATATAATAATCTCTCCGTTTCTGAAAAAACATTTATCTTTTAAAGATTCAACTACACACTACATACGGAGCAAAATGAATGAATTTTTACTCTAAATTATCTATATATATATATATATCTGTACGTAGTTTATAATGAAATCTCTAAAAATATAAATATTTAAGAACGGAGGGAGTATATAATACTCTCTGTTACAAGGTTTTCCATTTTATTGCGTAGTTACTCTTTGACCGCGATACAAACATTAACAGAAAATGAAAGAAACCGCCGATAAATGAAAGAAGGGAACCAACACAATGTGACTTCTCGCCTGTTGGACAATATGACAGAAGCGCAACCAATGCACCTTCAAGAAAAAAGCTCCCAAGCATGAGAGTTATCATCGCAAGGATCACAAATGACATTGGAGCAATGGAGGTTAGCGGAAGCTAAATGCATAAAAAAACCTTCAAAAAACCACCGTGAGATATCAAACTATATGCCTTTTTTTTCTTTTTCTTTGGGAAGTTTGACCGAGGTGGTTAAACGACCCTTACATCACTTTCTTTTTTTCCATCGCTTTCCAATTGCGAGCAAGGGTGAAACTTAAAAAAACAATACAAACATTAACTCCCCGACCCGAAAGAAAAACATTAACTCGCCAACCACGGCTCCTCCGTTATCCCATTCGCTCTCTCGCGGCCTGTGCTCCACTCCACTCCACGCCCTCCCTCCCGGCCCCCGGTCCGAACCTCCCGCGCCGCCGCCATGGTCGCGCTCGCCTCCCTCTCTTCTCTGTGCCTCTGCGGCTTCGATCGCCGCCGTTCCGCCTCCGCGCCAACCTCCATATCATGCTGCGTGGTCGCAGCTCCCTCCGGCAGAGGTAAAATGTCTCGACTTTCTGAACCTTCATCCCCTGTTGACGAACCTGTCCTTTCTCTCACCCCAAATTGGCCTACCAATGTGCTTCTCCTCTTTATTTGACAGGGTCTCACGAATCCAGAATACCCCGTAGAAGGTTCCGAAGAACCGAGGGTGCTACTAAGAGCATGGAAGATTCAGTCAAGCGAAAGATGGAGCAGTTCTACGAGGGGGTGGATGGTCCGCCCCTCCGGGTCCTCCCAATCGGCGGCCTTGGGGAAATCGGCATGAATTGCATGCTCGTCGGGAACTATGACCGTTATATTCTGATTGATGCAGGGGTTATGTTCCCAGAGTATGTGTTTCATACTTGCATTCCTGTAGCTTGCTAATCTCTTTCTGCGTATGCCATCCTTATAATGCATTTTCTGACCACATTTAGAAATCATATATTCAAGTGAGGACTTAGATGAATAACTGTTTCTCTTGTAAATCACACTGCTTCACAAGGACTTCAATTTTTATGTGGATTCTCTAGGTAGACTTGTATAATGTGCATGTACAAAGTTTCCTGTTCCCTTACTCCTTAGTTGGTGCGGAGGCCGAGAGGAAAACTGTCATTATCTATTGTTTCCTGTCCACACGTGTTCTGAATTTTGACGTAGTGGGTTTTATTTGAACTTATGTCAGCTACGACGAGTTTGGTGTGCAAAAGATTATTCCTGACACAACTTTCATCAAGAAATGGAGCCACAAGATTGAAGCAGTTATTATTACACATGGCCATGAAGATCACATTGGTGCGTTGCCTTGGGTAAATAATTCTTCTGTTACTCTAATATAACATTTATCAGGATTGCTTGGCTATCTGCCGCTCACTTAATTGCGTGATAATGATATGAAAACTAACAGTCTTGTATCATGTTTTGAGTCACAATAGCACAATGGAACTCCTTAGTTGACAAGTTAGAACCTTTTGCTTACAGTCTGGTTCTTTCCATGCGTAGCATCTCTTAGTGGTCAAACTTCAAAGATAGGTAGTTTAGTTATACAACACCCTCTGTGTTGTACAATGCACGCAATCCTGAGCCAGAGTTTCCATTTGCTGAATAGCATGTTTCAGAAATAGCTGCAGTGTCAATTAAATCCAAGAACTGCCAAGGGAATGTCACATGACAAGTGTTCTTATGAGGAAAATCATGTGGCATCTCTAGTGTTTGTTTTGCTAGATCTTCTAGTTTGGAGGAAGTACTCTTGATAGTTCCTTCTAGAGCATTAAGTGGGAAATAGATCATTAACAATCTTTGCTTTCAAGGCATAGATCGATTTTGATTTGTCTCAACGTTAGATGTATGACTTGGGACCAGAAGTCACTTGATTTTATTTTGTGAATACCATAGTTTTTCTTTGAGTTAGTTTGGGCAAGGCTTGTTCAAACATGACACACTTAAATTATACACGACCATGCCAATGTTTGGCATCTGGTTAGCTCTTTTTATGTATACATTTTCTCTGCATTTTTGTTATTTTATATGTTGCTTTTCATAGACACTGCTAACTTGATATCTTGAGATCATATTTCTGAGCTTTTTTTTATCCACCTTTGGAAGTACCATATGCTCATTTGTCCCTTCATCGTTGCTGTTGATAGGTTATTCCTGCATTGGATTCGACCACACCTATTTTTGCATCATCTTTTACGATGGAGGTAACACTCAATTGTTTGATCACTACTTGCATGTTTCATGATGTTGATGTATTATTACTAGTATATTTGCTGCCAAATCTTCAAAAGTTATGACATGAATTTATTCTTATTTGGGCAGCTCATAAAAAAGCGTTTGAAGGAGTTTGGGATTTTTCTCTCATCCAGGCTTAAGAGTTTTAGAGTTAGAAATAGATTTCAGGCTGGTCCATTTGAAGTGGAACCTATCCGTGTAACTCATTCAATTCCAGACTGCTGTGGATTAGTACTTCGTTGTGGTGATGGCACAATTTTCCATACCGGTGACTGGAAAGTAAGTTATATCAGCAATAATTGTACACTGTGTTCTTTAACTGGACTGTTCGGTTAACTTATTTTCAATTAAAGATTGATGAATCACCAGTGGATGGAAAAATATTCGACCGACAAGCATTGGAGGAGCTCTCGAAAGAAGGTGTTACTCTGGTAAGTTGATCCCTATTGACTGACATCTGTACCTTTTTTTCCCAATTCTTTAGGCCGTTGGCATGTATTTCACATATACCATATTGTACAAAAATACTCCCTCATTGCCAAAATGTAAGACATAAATTTTGTCCTAAGTCAAACTTTTTAAAGTTCCCAAGTATGGTATTGTAGATGTTGATATTTTTCCCTGTGAACTTGATCAAACTTCAATTTTGACCCTATATTTAAAGCTACACAGTTACTATGGAAAAAGAACTACAAATATTTAAAAACTAAACAAGTGTTTTTTCGAGAAAACGCAAAAAGCATTTGCGTTTATTTGCATTGAAAACAAGGAGTTCAGTTACAATCGTCCTAGGACACGAATTGCATTACGATCAGTGGACATTCCAGGTTTGTGGGATCACAAGCCGGAGGCCAGGTGCCCCGGCGGCCGCCCAGGAACGAGCCTCGTCCTTGATCCTATCTAGAAGCGTATTCATGGATGGTGTTGCAGTATCAAAGACGCAGCTGTTTCTGTGCTTCCAAACCATCCAGGGCACGAGCAGCGCGGCTGATTTGAGGGCTTTGTGGAGGATCCCCGGCGTGTTCTCCTTGGCATGCATCCACCACTCCATGAGCGAGGGCTCGCGGCTGGGTATAGGAGCTGGAATGTGTAGCCAAGCCAGGGTCTCATGCCATGCCTCGCGAGCGAATGGGCATTCCAGCAGTAGGTATCGTAAGGTTTCCGTCTCTTGATTGCATAGGAGGCAGCATGGGTGGTGCTGCAGTCCATGGCGGGCCAACCTCTCGGCAGTCCAGCAACGATCCTGGTTGGCCAACCAATGGAAGAATTTAACCCTCGGCGGCGCCCAACTTTTCCATATGAGCTTCCAGGAGTAGCAGGCCGTCGATCCATGGAATGTGGCCAAGTAACAGGACTTCGCAGAGTAGGTGCCGCTTGCTGTCCAGTTCCAGATCAACTGGTCGGGGGCAGCCGAGAGCTCGATGTGTTGTATGATCTGCAAGAGCTGCAGGTACTGACCGATCTCCTACAAGCTCAATGTGCCGTGGATGTCGCGTGCCTAGGAGTTGCCATTGAGTTCGTCCGCCACAGATCTGGTCGTGTGTCGGCGCTTGGGTATGCAGTCATACAGGCGGGGCATGAGCTCGCACATGGACCGGCCGTTGATCCACCGGTCCTCCCAGAGCAGGGCGGTCATGTCGTTCCCGACGACCATGTAAGAGGATGCCCAGAACAGCGCATGCTCCACATGCGAGAACTGGAGGTCAAGCCCTTGCCATGCACGCTCGGGATCGGTTCTTGAAAACCATAACCAGCGAAGCTGCAGTGCGAGTCCGGCACGTTCAAGATCGCGTACGCCCAGGCCCCCAAACTCGATGGGGCGGCAGACGCGGTTCAGTTCACGTGGCAGTGCCCACCGTTGGCCGCAGAGCGCCCGACCCAGAGAAATCCGCGTTGAATCTTCTCAAGCTGCTTGAGGTTTTTTTGGGGGGTGCGAACGCTAGCAGCTAGTGCACCGGGATGGCGCCTAGGACAAATTTTACCAAGGCCAAGGCGCCTGGTTTTTGACATCAGCCATGCCTTCCAAGTTGGGAGCCGCGCGACAATAGAGTCGACCATGGGCTGCAGCTGGGCGGCCGACGGGCGACGCGTAGACAGGGGGATGCCGAGGTAGGTGATAGGCAGTGTCACCACCTGGCAACCAAGGTGCGCGATCGTCTCCGTGGCCGTCTGGTCACCATGCAAGACGGTGGCGGAGCTCTTGGCGAAGTTCACCTAGAGGCTGGAGGTCCTGCCGAACAAGGCGAGTATCTCCTTTACCGCTGTGACGTCGCTAGCCGTGGCATGGTAGAAGATCATGACATCGTCGGCGTATAGCGAGATCGCCGTGATGTGTCGCCATGGATGCAGCGGCAGTAGAATGCCCGAGCTGTGGGCGCGTCGGAGGAGCCGGCCAAGTGTGTCGACGGCCAGCACGAACAGTTGCGGGGACATGGAATCACCCTAGCGGAGTCACTGTCGTTGCCAAATGGGTGGTCCCGGCTTGCCGTTCATCAGGATTCACGTGCTGGAGGATGATAGGAGGATGGCGATCCACTCTAGGAAGCGGTTCCGAAATCCATATTGACGCAAAACCTCAAAGAGGAATGGCCAAGATAGGGAATCAAAGGCACGTGTGAGGTCGAGCTTAAGCATGACCCTCGGATCTCCCAGCTGATGCAACATCTTGAGTGACTGCTTGGCGAGGATGTAGTTGTCGTGCAAGCTCCGTCTTGCAATGAAGGCATTTTGGTTGCGGCCGACAAGGCGGTCCAACTTGGCGCCAAGGCTTAGCAAGAGCACTTTGGTGAAGATCTTTGCCACGATGTGAATGAGGCAAATCGGCCTGTAGACTCGCAATCCATTTGCAGCGGCATGCTTCGGAAGCAAAGTCAGCAACGCTTGGTTGAGCTTGTAGAACCCCCTTCCACGTAATTCAAACAACTGTTTAAACACATCGATGAAGTCTTGTCTGACAATGCCCCAGCACGCGCGAAGGAATTCGGCTGTGAACCCGTCTGGTCCAGGTGCCTTGTGCGTGGGGAGTCGCCTGACAACCTCCCAGATCTCCTTAACACTGAACGCTTCGTTGAGGTCGGTCAGCTCAATGAGATGTGACAGGTCGAGGGAGTGCGCCCGGTCGGCGGCGGTGCCCAGCAGGGCGTCGTAGTGCAAGAATGTCGCTTGCGCCATGTCGGTTTGTTCCGTGAGCACCCTGCCGTCCACGGTCAGGCTGAAGATATGGTTCTTCTGCCGGTGGAACGAGCATTGCCGGTGGAAGAAGCCCGTGTTGGCGTCTCCGTCCTTGAGGTTGGCTATGCGGGAGCGTTGATGGGCAATCGTGTGCTCCAAGGACGCGGGCCCAAGGTAAGATACCTTGAGCTGCTTGCGCAGTCAGTCCTCCGAGGGCGACAAGTTGCGCGATTCCTGGGCCTTGTCGAAGCACGAGATGAGTTCGCATGAGATCGCGAGCTTGGCCTTGATGTTGCCCGTGGATTTGGAGCTCCAACTCGTGAGCCTCGTCGCCGTCGCCTTGAGCCGTAGCATGAGGTGGTGGAAGGGATCGACGCGGTAAGTGGAGCTCCAGGCTGTGGTCACCGTATCATGGAACTCATCCATCCGAAGCCAGAACTCCTCAAAATGGAATCGTCGATGCGCCTTGGGCATGGGCGAACAGTCCAGCAACAGCGGGGAGTGGTCTGACACGACGGATGCGAGGCACCGAAGGCGGCATCCGTCATGCGCGTCTTCCCAATCCGAGGTGCATAGCACCCGATCAAGGTGTACCAGAGTCGGCGGGGATTGCTCGTTGGACCACGTGTAGCGCCGCTCGTTGAGATATATCTCCTTAAGCGCGAGGTCGTTGGTGAGACGACGGAATCTTCCCATCATTTGTCTGTTTACGTTGCCCGTGTTCTTGTCCTCATCATGGAGGATGATATTGAAATCGCCACAAACCAACCAAGGCTCCGGACAGACTGCCTTGATCTCACGAAGGATCACGAAGCTCGTGCAAGAATGCGACTTTGTCGGCGTCGTCTTGTGGTCCGTAGATCTCCGTAAGCCACCACGGCGTCCCAGTGGTCGTGGAAACCTTGGCGGTGAGCGCATTGGTGGTGAACATTGGGTCCGTGATAGACACGACCCCGCTCCTCCACGCCAGCAGGATGCCGCCCCGCGTGCCATGGGCCGGTAGGTACGCATAGTCGTCGAACTCTGGGCCGAGTGCGTCAAGTAGGACAGCCGAGTATATCAACTCCATTTTCGTTTCTTGCAAGCATACAATGGAGGCCTCGGTGGTGCCCAGCAAGGACCAAATGGCATGAGAGCGGGCACGCGCGTTAAGGCCGCACACGTTCCATACAACTATCTTTAGGCTATGATCCATGAAGACAGGATCGTCCGACAACGTAATCTAGACTAAGCTAGTCCTCACGCACGACGTTGATGCGTGCCCCGGTGGTCGCCGGTGACGCCATGCAGACTGGGATTTCACGATCAACCAGTGCGGCGATGGCCTTGATGACCGTCAGGGGGAGGGGCGCAACAAACATGTCGTCATAGGCCTTCACCTTTCCAGCGGTGATCTTCTGATCAAGCCCGATTATCCCGAGCGTGCGCAGAACCTGTACTTGGGCGCGTCGCTGTGCTGTGGGGGCGCGCCCGTAGCGTGGGTGGCGGTCGCAGATCGACCGCGGCGGGTGGCGAAGTTGAGAGGTTGGCGTGGCTTCTTCCCTGATGCCGGCAAAGCGGCGCTCAACTGTTTTGTCGCAGTGGCCAGGAACTTCCCAAGCGTCCAGGATTGGGACGTGGTACACCCACGGGATCGTCGCAGCGTAACAGGCGGCGAAGCAAAGCGGCTGGGCGTTAGGCCGCATGGGCTTTGGGCATTCATGGCCTGGGCAGTTGGCGTTGACGGGTCTTCCCTTGACCTCGGCGGAGAGGGATGGGCCACATGTCTTTGCACGATCGTGACTGGGCCTCGTGTGCAAGGGCCGGGAGTTGTCGTGGCAGAGGCAGGCAGGCGCGAGCTCGGGCGTGGGAGAGTTGGCGCCAGGGGGTGTCGCCTCCCCGTCCAAAACGTTGTGCGTGGGGGGCGAGTCCGTCGACTGGTCAGCGGCGTCCAGCCCCATGTTGGGATTGGGTGGGGATGTATTGCCACTTTGTCCCGACAGGGCCGCTCACACGGCTGGCACCTCCCGCTACGAGTCCTGCACATCGCTGGCCAAGTCCAGATCTCGACAACCCAAAGCATCAGGTGAACCAGGATGTGGCCCCGTTGAATCGTCGTTGGGATCGTTGCCAGCCTCCAGATTCAAAATCCCAGACGGCTCCGGGCCAACTCCAGCCTGTGCGATGCTGACACATGTCCCGACCGCGCCTGTCTGGATGTCCTCCGTGGCCGCAACAACGTTGTGTGTCAGGCGTACCGCCAAGTTCTGCTTTAGCTTTCCTCTGCTTTTTCTTCTTCTGGCATGGTGATGCTGGTTGTGGGTCCCGTGCTGGCCGGGCCAGGCAGCATGCCAACTTTTGTTGGTATCGAGGGTGGCTGCGTCGTCATGCTGGAACTGGCAGGCCACGCCGGCGACATGGTCAGTCCGTCCGCCTGTGCCTGCCTTCCTGCGCGCCAGCCCAACTCGTCCACAACCATGCCGTCTGAACGATCGGTGGCAGGAGCGTCCGTGCGTCTGCGCTTGCGTCCGCGGCGGCGTGCACGCCCAGGGCCGCGGCCAGGAGCTTGGCCATGATCCTCGTCGGCGCCATGTTCGTGGTCGGCGTGCGACAACGTGGTGTCCGGAGCTCTGACCATGGTGGCGCTGGCGAGCGCGATGGAGACAGGGTACACCAACGTCCTGATGGTAGGAGCGTCGGAACCCATGGGCGCAGGCATCTGCTCGAGCACCTCCAGGATGGCAGTGCGGTGGATGCTGGCGGGGTCGTGCGTGCGCCCAGAAAGCCGGAAGACGGGGAGGTCGGCATGGGAGCGGGTTTGCGGGTGGAGGTGCTCAATCCAGCAACTCTGCCCCAGGATATGCTCGGCGGTGGATAGGTGCCATGCCTGGGTGGGGACTTCATGCAGCTCGAGCTCCAGACGGAACTCAAACTCACCGGCGCCGGCGTGAGCTAATTTGCACCACAGACGCAATGAGAGGGAGGAGTGGGGTGAGTTGATGAAGTGGTCGCCGGCAAGACGCGCCTTAGTGGTTAGCGAGGAGAAGAGGATCAGGAAGTCCTCAGGGTGGTGGCGGTGGACAGTGAAGTCGTCGTCGGCGAGGTCGAAGGAGTCTAGGAGCAGCTTGGTCACCTTGTCGGACGTGACGGGCGGACGGTTGCCGGTGATGGACGCCGATGGACGCCACCATCACGCGAGACAGGACCAACTCCGCATCCTCCATCTCGACGGTGCGCGACACAATGACCCGCACAGGCTCCGCCAAGCGTGCGTCGGTCGTCGGCGCCACCATCGCATTGGGGGGTGCTTGCGGCGTGGGGGCAGCGGTGGAGGGGAGCGGCACGAACGCGGCCTGCCGCCGGGGCCCGGCGGCGTGGGCGGTGCCCTGCTGCCGGCGTCGTTCCGCGTCCTGGCGGAGAGGGCCGCGGGAACGGGAGTCGTGGCCGGAGTGCAGGCATCGGCGGCACCGGATGTCGTTCGTGCGTTTGCGCACGCGGTGGCGGGGGTCCAGACAGCGCAGAGCCCAGCGACTTCCTCGGGCGAGGGGCTCCGCCGTCGGAGCGGTGGCGGGCTGGGCGTGGCCTTCGGCCTGGGGCGACGATGTCGGTCCCTGCGCCGCGGTTGCTGGAACCCGTCCGCGTCCATGGCGTCATCGTGAGAGGCGCGGTGCACCTCCGAGCGGGGGCTGAGGCGGTGGATGGCCGGCAGCCTGGGGCGTGCCTCCGCGGGGCCGTGAGGGGCGGGCGACGCATGCCTCGACGGGGCCGGAGGGGGCGGTGGAGCCCGGGCGACGTCTCTGTACGAACGCGCCGAGGACTCACTCCCCGAGCTGAGCCAACAGTCGCCAGAGGACACGCGCTCGCCAGAGAGGGCGCACAATGGTTGACAGTATCAGCGCCGGGGGTCGCCATGGCTGGGGGGAGGAGAGCGGGGAGGGGAGGAGGGCTACCGGCATGGGTCGACGGCGGCGAGGCTAGAAGGTTGGGCGGGGCAGGGGAGGACTGGGGAGCCAGAGAGGGCGCACAGCGGTCGACAGTATCAGCGCCGGGGGTCGCCATGGCTGGGGGGAGGGGAGCGGGGAGGGGAGGAGGGCTACCGGCATGGGTCGACGGCGGCGAGGCTAGAAGGTTGGGCGGGGCAGGGGAGGGCTGGGGAGAGTGGAGCGGAGCGGCATCCCCTGTGCCCTAGGAACCTTTCAACTAAACAAGTGTTGAGCCAGGCCTCACCTGGCGTGAGAAGTTCTTCGTTTGTATGATCCTAACTATATATTTCTGTTTTTTTTCTCTCAATGCAAGATGATGAGTGACTCTACAAATATTCTGTCCCCTGGAAGATCCACCAGTGAATCTGTTGTCGCTAGTTCATTGTTACGTCATGTTTCAGAAGCAAAAGGGAGAAGAGTAATTACAACACAATTTGCTTCAAATATACATCGCATTGGGAGCATCAAAGCCGCTGCAGACTTAACTGGTCGAAGGCTGGTAATCTTTGAGTCTTAGTTCAACAGACTACACCACACCTCGTTTAGTTAGATGATTTTTGTAGTTCATAGTTTCTTACTAGTCTGTAATTTTGGTAAACTGAAACAGGTGTTTGTTGGAATGTCACTGAGGACATACCTTGAGGCTGCTTTCAGGGATGGAAAGGCACCACTGGATCCATCAACCTTGGTATGCAGCAACTTACTTGATAAGTCACTTATTCAATTGGTATCACGATTGTCGTGAAAGATGCAATTTTGGAACTGTCTCTTTTTACTGTCTACTAGATGGCCCGTTGCGCCGATGGCGCAAAAAGCATCGGCCAGCCGAGTATTCAAACAATGTGTATGTGACAGTTTAATAGATATAGTTTTATCTCATTATATGGTATCATGATAAAGCAAACTGTAGTAGGATCAGTTTAGAGAGTTATATTTTTGCTGAATTAGCTTTAGTTTGCCATAGTTGAAGTCTTGCAGGTGCATAGCGAAGGTACTGTAGGAAAGATTCTCAGTAGGCAAAAACAAAGACGTAAAATATCTTCTTGTTTCTTGTTTGGTGACATATCTCCAAGTATGTCGTCATCTGAATATAAGAGACAACAATAGATAATAAACACAGGTCGCATAGATAAATTACATTGGTTTAAGCTATCACAATTGATTCCATATTTATATATGAGAAGAAAACACTTTGAAACGGAAACAGGCAGGTAAAGCAAGCATTACATGCGATTGCAAACTGATTCTGAGGCAGAAAGTTCTAAAGGCCAATAGATAAGTCAATAGAAGTGAGGAAAATGTAAAAACTGTAGCTGTATCACAAGAAGATCATGAAAACCAGATAATATATATAGCCAAAATCTTACGATATATGTACTATAGACTACCATTAATAGCACCTAGGGAATGGACTGGAAAATCTCAGGGAATATGATGTTCCTTGTGTGAGAAGCAGTTTCGTTACCCTCTCCTTTGATCAAGATCTTTAGTGATTTCTTCTAAGTAACACGCAATACTGCCCCGTAGAGTTGTCCATGTGTGAACACAACACTTGAATGAGTCTGTCCTTGACTTTTGTTAATGGTCATTGCATAGGATACTATAACAGGGAATTGACGACGAAGGCCCATTTATGATCCTTGGTAGTTAAGCTTATCCTTGGAATGAAAACAACATTGCCTATATTTGGACCAGTGATGACAGCCGCCTCAATAATTTTGTCAGGAAGTTTTGTGATGATAATCCGTATGCCATTCAGATTCCTCAAAAGCATTACTCAGACGCCGCCACCACCACTGCTCCTCTCGCCTCTTCGCAGCTCGACACCGCCACCTCCGCTCCTCCCCTTCGCGTTTCTCCTCCTCCTGCGTAGGATCCATGGTTTCATGGTGGCGGCTGGCTCGAGGTGGGGGAGCCGCGGCGGCTCCATGTCGGCGGCTGGCTCGAGGCGGGGGAGCGGCGGACGTGGCGTTAGCGGCGGCGTCAGGAGAGGTGGGGGTCGCAGGGGGGAGGCGAATGGGTTTGGGCGCAGGGCTCGAGGGGGAAGGGGATTGGGGGTTAGGGTTTTCACAGCGCTCCCCGCACGTCGGTTATTCTCGTACGCTGATCGGAGGCAAACTCAATTCATTTGCCTGGGTCTACATCCAACGAGTCCCACCTGTCATTGATGTTACAGTATATGTGGATTGCACTAGCCCTTTCCATCAGTTCGGACTTTTTGTTGCGTTGGCTAGTGCATGAAGCTTAACATGGTATCGGAGCTAAGGTCTTGAGTTCAAGTCCTGGCTTTCGCAATTTATTAAAAATTGCTGGTAGCCCCCCCTTTGTGTCCACGTAGAGGCCTCTTGAGTCATACGTGAGTTTCGCGCGCCGTCGCTCTCTTCCGGTTGCACGTGTTGACTTGTCTTCCCCGTCACACGTGAGAGGGGGTGTTACAGTATATGTGGATTGCACTAGCCCTTTCCATCAGTTCGGACTTTTGGTTGCGTTGGCTAGTGTTTTCCATCAGTTCGGACTTTTGGTTGCGTTGGCTTGTGTTAGCGCAATCTGCTTTCAGCTATCTACTTTACCTTCATTGTATAGCGCTCCTGTGAGTATACTCAGGGGGCTTGAATGCTAGTTGCAGAAGTTTTAGCAGTCCTACAGTAGCTTGATGCTTGACTATGTTTTGCCCAAGTGAACCTTAACCCATGTACTGTGTTTACCTCAATAAAATTAGTTAGCTCCCTGTTGTGGCAAAAAAAAAGTGTGTGTTTGGTAGACTAGCAAGCGATATGTACATGCGAAAACATCTAAAGGGGCCTACGAATTCCTTCTAACGTAACTTGAGTTAATGGACACATAGATATACTGTAAACAAACATATTCTCACTGGGTCCTCATGATGTTGCTTCGGCGTCTTAATTATTGTGAGTAATGCACTAGCTTGCTGGTTAAGTTATTTCTTTATCACAATGTTCTGCCCAATGTGCATGAATCTAGTACATGTTGTGCCTCTGTTAGTGCACATGTTATGTTGGACAGCCCATCTAACTTGGAGGCTTATCTCTTAATTAGAGTCGTAGTTGATCAAGCAACTTTGTTAGGAAAGAGTCCAGTCAGTTTAGAAATCGTATTAGAGTTTGAATAGATTTACCGGCTTGTTGGTCAAATCGTGTCTACTATATAAAGGGGCTGACCCCTCTCAATAAAGCAGATTACTTTTATCTACTTTTCAGTAATTAGGGTTTGTCTCAGTACTAGATTCTTCCAGCAGTCTTTTGATATTCCACACGATGATACAACAAAGTACAGTTCATAATTTCAGAACTTTTCTGCAGGTTAAGGCAGAGGACATGGATGCATATGACCCTAAAAATCTTTTAGTCGTTACTACAGGTTCACAGGTAAGACTTACAGGCTAAGTGGCCCTCAAAATCAGTTGATCATTCACATTCTTATAATTCTCGCATCTCTGTATTAAATTTGTCCAGGCAGAGCCACGTGCGGCTCTGAATCTCGCATCTTATGGGGGAAGCCATGCTCTTAAACTATCCAAAGAGGACGTCCTTCTTTATTCAGCTAAGGTATTGCTCATGTAGTACCATTGAGTTGTTTAAAGAACCTTTATCTGAAGAAAATCGGTATCCCCTCTGTTTGGAGATGCAGGATGTCGTTTGACTGCCCTATTTTAAGTTTTGATTGTTGATGTATTAATCCAATAATATGTGGGTTATGTTATGGAAAATTTACTTTCTTATGATTGTGTTAATACTAATAGATATTGCACAAGAAATTTGTGTTCTCAGACAGTTAAACTGCACCATGCCCCTCCCCCTCCCCCCTCGCGCGCGGAGGAGCACATTCTATTATGTGGGCACGTTTATTTTTAAAAATATCATTGCTCTTTACAAAGATGCCCGAAAGGGTGCCAACTTTATGGGGCGTGCTAGGCGGCATCCGACTGCAACGAACTAAAACAGCATCCGTCTCAGCCATCAGATGTGAAACGCTTGACCAGATCTCCGCGCACCCCGCAGTGCCTCTCGCCTCCATGGTCCGTTCATCCCTGCTGCAGAACTGCTCCCAGCAAGCAAGGAGTCCACCGGTATGCGCATGCCTCCGCCGATCACCGTTGCTGCCACCCCCTTGTCGCAACAGCCATCGTTGCTGTAGCCGGCTTTGCCGTCGGTCGCCATAGCAGTCGGTGTTGCTGCATCCGGCTTCGCCACCGGTGACTGCTACTGCAACCCCCCTCGCCACAACTGTCAGTGTTGCTGCATCCAGCTCGTCGTCGACCACCGTTGCAAATCCGTCATCGCAGCATCGAATGCTTCCAGCGAGCGGCATCGCAGCATCCGAGGGTCTCCGGTGCTCTTGCCGGCGAGCGGCGTCGCAGCATCCGGGAGTCTCCGGTGCTCTCGCCGGCGAGCGTCCTCGCAGCACCGATGCTTCCGGCGAGCGGCCTCGCAGCATCCGGGAGTCTCCGGTGCTCTTGCCGGCGAGGCCTCGCAGCATCCGGGAGTCTCCGGTGCTCTCGCCGGCGAGCGTCCTCGCAGCACCGGATGCTTCCGGCGAGCGGCCTCGCAGCATCTGGGAGTCTCCGGTGCTCTCGCCGGCGAGCGGCCTTGCAGCATCCGGGAGTCTCCGGTGCTCTCCCCGGCGAGCGGCCTTGCAGCATCCTGGAGTCTTCTTGCAGTGTGGTGGTGGCAAAGTTCCTCAAGAAGAAATGCAGTGTGGTGGTGGCAAAGTTCGCCAGGAAGAAAGAAACAATGGCGAACGAACTGAAAGGATAAGGACGGGAGGCGCCGCGCGACGTGGGTGGTCCAGGGGACGCGTGGTAGTCAGTGGAGGCGGAGGGCGAGCGGAGCTTCTACATCCGCCTGTTTTAAATCAATTCCCCAACTTTATTGCTGAAAAGCATCTAACGTAACTTTGGTGTAATATTTATGGTTGCAGGTCAACTGGTTTCTCCTTTTGAGCATAACATTGCCAAATCTCATCATGTATATGCTTTTATTTTCAGGTTATTCCTGGAAACGAATCCAGGGTAATGAAGATGTTAAATCGCCTCACCGACCTTGGCCCCAAAATTGTTATGGGTAAAGATGCCGGCCTCCATACCTCTGGGCATGCTTATCATGATGAACTGGTATTTTTTTTCCTCATGTGTTGCTTTCTGCTCTACGATATGGTTTTGTGCCTGGTAACTAATACTCCCTCCGTCCCATAATATAAAAGCGTTTTTTGCACTATATTAGTGTTAAAAACGTTCTTATATTATGGGACGGAGGGAGTACTATATTACTACACCTGTTTGAAACCTCACCGTCTTTGCCAACCAATTACAAAAAGCAATTTTTTTTTGCTTGGTAGAATGCACCATTAGAATTTTCATCAAAATAGTTTGGAAGCATACCATTTTTGTAATTTACTGTAAATATAAAAAAGAACAGTCAAAGGTGCATCTTGGAGATTGTGTTTTGGAACATCATGCATTTTTGTAACATAGCGAGTATACTGCTATAGACTTAGGCTTAGATCTCCCTGTGAAATGTTCTCAATTCTGGTGTTAACTTGAGATTAGAGGAGATAACATGTCTTTAATTTGTTATTTCCAGGAGGAAGTTCTACAGATTGTTAAACCGCAGCATTTCTTGCCTGTTCATGGGGAACTCCTGTTTCTCAAAGAGCATGAATTGCTCGGAAGGTCAACTGGCATAAGGCACACTACTGTAAGTAATCTGTTTTCCATGGTTTGGGACTTCAGATATCTTAGTGCCATGGATGTATATGACTATTCTAAGGGAGACAAACCTTAAACTTAAACATGTAGTGGTGCTCATTTTACTAGTCTAGCACTAAAAATGATGGCATGATGTTATTTCTTGTTAGGTAGCCGGCCATCCAACTGTGCCTGCATCCATTTGAAAGCAAATCTGAACAGACCGGACAAATTTCATCAAACACGCCGGAATTCACTAAAGTTCGGACATAATTTACATAAAACGGATGATATTTCGTCAGTCTAACTCAAAAAATCTAGACTAGTTTGTAGTGGACGGTGACCTCGTACGCATGGCCGGCCGCACCACCTTCGCCGTTCGTGCTGTCGTCGTCGGAGTAGTCCATCCAACGGCGGATGGGCGCGGGGGTCGGCAGCCTTCGCCGGCCGGCCACCTAGCACTCGCGGAGGAGCCGCTCCTCTTCCTCCTGCGCTATGCGGAGGGTCGTTGCGGCCAATGCCGACCCCTGGCGGTGGTCTTGCCCTTGCTTGCGGTGGCGGAGGTGTCCCTTAGTGAGCATTCGTCTTGGCGAGCTCCCTCGTCGAGGCGGCGGTGACGCCACACGGCCGTCTCCACGGTAGTGAGCGACCGGTCATGGGCCCAGGCCTCCGCGAGGTCAGAGTCCTGGAGACCCAGGTCGGCGCCTCGCTAGACTTGGCGAACGCGGAGCGGCGCACCGCGTTTCGCCGCTCCTACCGTGCCAATACGCTCGACGCCTTGTCCTCGACTGACACGATGGCCCGCGACGACTAGGAGCCGCCGCGGCCACCGAGGTAGTGGATGAGGCGGTCGTGTGCCTTCGCGATTGCCGCCTCCTCCTTGACGGACTTGCCGTGGCAGGCTAGGCGCGGCGGCAACACTGGCTGGTTGATACGCCCATAGTGATGATGGCAGCTCGTCCTTCACATGGCAACCTCTCCACGCGGAGAGTTTTTTTTTTTGGACGGGACGTTTTCTGGGTGAGACAAGGGTTTAGGGGTCTGTGTTGGAGATGCCCTTACTTTGATTATGTTAGCATTTAGTAGGATATCTTAGTTGCATATTCTGATTGCAGGTAATTAAAAATGGGGAGATGCTTGGTGTATCTCATTTAAGAAACAGAAAGGTTTTGTCAAATGGGTTTATTTCTTTAGGGAAGCAGGACTTTAAGGTGAATCATTTAATCCTACTATCTCTGTCTTGTCTCTTAACAGCTCTGAAACTTAACATGATTTACTTGATATTATAGCTAATGTATAGTGATGGAGACAAAGCTTTTGGAACATCTACTGATCTCTGCATTGATGAAAGATTCAGGATTGCATCTGATGGCATTATCTTTGTCAGGTAATTTCTCACACGGTTTTGGGGCATTTGTCTTGATGTTTATCTTCAGCAGAAGTTGTTTTTTAATGTGAATCAGAGGACCCCCAAAATGCATCTGAACATTGTTGAGATGATAAAACAGTATGTAGTGTTTGTTTTTAGGTACCCCCCAAATGCTAAGCATATTAGTTGTTCCCTGCAGCATGGAGATCTTCCGACCTGAACCTGCTTCACCAGAGTCAGGCTTGAAAGGGAAATTTAAAATAACTACACGGTGTCTATGGCTTGATAATGGGAGACTACTCGACGCACTTTACAAGGCTGCACATGCTGCATTGTCAAGCTGTCCTTTGAATTGCCCACTTAGTCACATGGAGCGGATGGTATCTGAAATCTTGAGGAAAATGGTCAGAAAGTACAGTGGAAAGAGACCTGACGTCATTGTAGTTGCTTCAGAGAACACTACAGTAGGTTTCACAGAAGAGGTAATAAATAAATCATCTGGGAAGTTTGGGCCTTCCGCAGCTAGTAGGCATATGAGTCTTGTAGACTATGAGAAAACACGGCCAGAGAACCCAGAGCGTGAGGCTGAAGGTATGAAGCGGCAAGTATTTGATATGTTACATTATTTGTCCCTGGAACTTTAAACACTAGTTGTTAGTTCAGTTGTCAACATTTCATGTAGTATGTGGATTAATTCGTGCATGTTGACGTACCAATGATGTCATTACGTTGTTTGCAGAGAGCATCCCTGAGGTCATGAGAACACCTGACGATGCAACCACTAGCTCCAATGGTGAATCATTCTTATCTTCTGATTTACATCAGCCTAAAACATTGGATCATTTTTGGGAGTCCTTCAAATCCCCTACAGCAGTAAAAATTGCAAGAATTGTCAATGCTTCAGCTCAAGGGAACAAACCAAAGCTCGGCAAGATCAGCATAACTGATAAGGATTCCAGCACTTCAGCTCCCGCTCCAGCTAAATCTTCAAGAAAGAACAAGTGGAAGCCCGAGGAAATTAAGAGCTTAATACAGCTGCGTGGGGAAATGGATGAGAAATTCCAATCCGTGAAAGGAAGAATGGTTCTTTGGGAAGAGATATCTGGTAGCCTGTTGAAGCAGGGGATAACTCGTACACCGGCACAGTGCAAATCTGTGTGGACATCATTGCTTCAGAAATACGAGGTAGGTAGATGAAACCCTGAAATATTGCATAAACTCTAATGAAGGTATGTGGTTGGGCAGCCACAGCCCAAGCCCAACCAAACAACCCCATAATTCCATTTTGGATGTCATAATGTAATCTTGCCAATTAGTATTGTTGGGTGAAAGCATGCTAATCTATGCGCATAGCAGTAAAAATTATTCCCTCCGTAAACTAATATAAGAATATTTAGAACACTATTTTAGTAATCTAAAGACTCTTATATTAGTTTACGGAGGGAGTACCAAATTTTTTTCTTCAGACAGAAGTACCAAATATCTTATTTATGTTTGCAGGAGAGCAAGAAGGATGGCGAAAGCATGCAAACATGGCCTTATTTTTTAGCCATGGATGGTTTTTTATCATGCGAAGGGGAAATGGCAACCAAATGAAACAGACCCGTAATAGCTTAGCGATAGTAATTTGGAGATCAGCATATTGTAAGGTAGCCCGTGAATCAATGACAAGATCAGTAGCCTCAGGAAGTAATCGCTTCGTATCATTCTTTGCCATTGCATGAGATGCCTGGGGTAGTTAAGTGAAACTAGGTTTACCAGTCTACCATGTTGTTGTGTTAGTTTTTGTAACTAGATCTAACAATTGATTAGTCAGTTCTGTTGGAACATTACTTTCAGCGCAAGTAAAAAGGTGCTCTCGTGGTACGGTATGGATTGATTCTGGCCTCACATGGAGGTGTTTGTTTTAGAAATTGGTAACGCAAACGGTAACGAAATCAGATTGCGCTGGTAATGGAAACGGAACTAGAAAAACTGGACTTTATTTGTTTTGTCAACGTAATGCTATGCATATACGGTACAGTGTTTGGTTCAAGAAATTGGGGGAATTTTATCTGTACAACAACCCTTGCAAGCAGTGGGCTAAAATCCAAGAATAAAATCAATCAGGAACAAATCTAACGAGGCGGCTGAGGTAGAGGCGAGGGAACGGACATAGTACAGTTCGTCGTGGAGCTTTTTCTGCTGCTTTGGCTCTGCCACGCAGTTCAGGCACTAGCCGCTGCCGTCCTTGCCGGAGCCCCTCTGTGGCTGGCCGTCAGGTCCCCTTATGCATCTTGCTCCCCTCCGACCCTGAATCCGCCAACCTTTCCACGCCGGCTGTGCATCTGCTGGTGCTCTCCGCCTTCCCACGACTGCGGCATCCTCCTGGACCGCCACCAGATTGAGTGACGCTAAGTTCGTAGAGGTTTGGCGAAATAAACCTTAAAATCGAAATTCGTGTCGATTGTATTCTAAATTATGTAATCTCGGTCTAAATCAAACCGTGAGATTTTTTATCAAAACGGAATTGTAAAGGATGACCGAGATTGTTTTTTTTCAGACAACGTGCCGGGCATAGTTTGCTGTTTTTTTTCCTTTTTTCCTATTTATATTCACATTTTTTTTATTTTTTGATGTGTATATGTCCTCATTTTTAAAAAATGTCCGTGTTTTCAAAAACTGTTTGTCTATTTCAAAAAATGTTCAAGTTTTTCAACACAATGTCGCAATTTGAAGAAACGTTCATCTTTTTGAAAAATGTTTCAAAACAATTTCTGATGTTTAAATTTGTGAACTATTGTTTTCAACAATGTTCTCGTCTTTCAAGTGTTTCAACAAAATGTCGCAATTTGAAACAACGTTCTTAAAAACTGTCCATGTTAGAAAAAATGTTCCGGATTTCATAAAAATGTTTGTATTTCAAAAGGTGTCTAAAAATTTCAAAAAATGTTCTTGCTTTTTTTTTTCACTACTTACAAAAAATGTCCGTGTTCCAAAAAAGTAGTGTTCCTGTAATTCAAAACTATTTTAAAATGTTCTGCATATTCAAGAAATTCTTCGTATTTTCAAAAAATGTACTTGTTTTCATTTTAAAATGGCTGGTTGTATGTGCAGGTTTTCAGAATATAGCTGATATCAGGAAGGAACGTGGATCAGGTGGTCGTGTTGGGCAATGGGATCGAGGGCTCGATGACTACAAATGGCGGATCCTCGCTTTGCGACGGCTGGATCCGGCGTGCAGCGCTTGAGGAAGGGTGATCGAGGCCGGCGGCGGCGCTTGACCAGGGCGGAGGCGATGAGGCTTGACAAATGTGCGACCGCGGCAGATCTTGACGAGGGCGCGACGGTGGGGCTCGAGAGGGCACGACGACGACGGAGCTCGACGAGGGCGCGGCAGTGAGACTCGAGAGGGCGCGACGACGACGGAGCTTGACGAGGGTGCGGCGCGGTGAGGCTTGAGAGGGCGCGACGACAGAGGATCTAGACGAGGGCGCGGCGGTAGCGCTCGAGAGGGCGCGACGGTGGACCGACCCAGGTTACCCGCCCCTCTGCACGAAACACACACATTTGAAAAAAATTAAGTGGGCCAGTCCAACCGGGAGCAGGGTGTGCGCCTGTTGGATTTTTTTTCAAACGACGGGCCGGCCCATTAGATGAATCCCAATTGACACGGTGTTACGATTTGATTTAGACCGGAATTGCATAGTTTAAGATACAATCGATTGAGATTTCGACTTAGGTTCATTTCGTCCAACCTCAAAATTTAAATTGTACTTTTATCCCGTGCAGGTCCAGCCGGGTCAGTGGTTGTCGTGTCCCACGTGACCGCTGGCGCCTCAGCCTGCTACTACACATGTTGGAGATCTTGCTAGGTGGAGAGATTGAGGGAGCAACTACAATAGAAGATGGACCTGCAGTGTAAAAATAGAAAAAAAAATACTCCTGAGCCATCAGATCATAGATGGGTGGCACATGTTCTTGGGAAGGGATCTCAGGCCACTTAAATGGACATTTTATGAAAAACCCCTAGTGACAGTTAGATATAAACAAAACTTTGCAATAACCACCTCAAGTACCTTATCTCCCTCTCCAATCGTGATGTCCAACGACCATTTGTAGTACTGCACATCGATAATGCCCCAACCCTCTTAGTCTTATAAAATCTTTGACACATCTATTGCGTCACATTCATGTATATTTTAGTGCATTAGTGGATTCTACAGCATCACCAATTATGCATGGAAGTTGTACATGCTTGTCACTAAAAAATATATCAATATCTATCACAATTATGTGATCCCCTTCAAGCATAACTAAATATGCATCTCAAACTAGAACAAGACTCGCATACATATCAAGTGATACACAAGAGAATCATTTTTAGTACTTGACCAACAAGACTAACTTTTAACTTTAAGGACTAAGCTCAACAAGCATTGCTATTAAAAATTGCATCAAACTTTACTATCTCGAGGGTACATGACCGAGAAGCTCTATTTGCTCCTTTCAGTTCCCCTACTTCTTGCTCATCGAGCTTCATGTGCTGGGAGAATCACACTAAACAAACACAATTCGGTTAAGCACAAGTATATGTGTCCGTGTATGCTTAACAAAATAATTAAAATTTTCTTGCAGATAAATTCTTGCGATTGCAAGGGAACAATTAAAATTATCTTTCCTAAACATTTATTCTCTCCATCTCTAGTCCTTATGTTTCGAGTTATCACATCATCATCCAACTACAAATATGAGGACACTTTTATAGTTTACATCATCGGGTAAGAAATAGAAAAATATGTAAAATATTTTAATCAAGCATAACTAAACGTACAAGTTGCATTTCCACGTAACGCATACCACACCAAACAAGGATACAACCTCCAACTCATTTGGAAGATGCTTCAGATTGTAGCTGCAACAACTTGAAAGAGGTTACTTCAAAATGAAAAAGTGTAGTGTCATAGAAGTTGCAGCTAGAACTGAATGCTACTCGTCCCACAATTTGGTAACATGTTTCAGACATCATACTTTGAAGCATTAAAAAATGGATGCTTCATTATGTGTGTTGCTTCATTTTTAGAGTTTCTTTTGTGAAAAGTTTTCAGCGGGCCAACACATTATCTTATTGTTTTTCTGTCCTAGATTCAACTCATTCTTACGTCTAAAAATTCAGTATGTTGGGTTGTGAAAGTGCGTCATATCGACTAGAGGGGGGGGGGGGTGAATAGGAGATTTTTAGAATTTCATCACTGAGGAAATTCCTTTTGAGGAAATTCCTCACTGATGACTAACTTACAGCGGAAACAGTAAAGGCTCAGATGTGCAAAGTTTCACAACAGCAGTTTTTCAGAGTGAAGAATGTGAAAACAGATTGCACTGTGAGCAGGCACGCATAATACAGATGAGGATTAACTGACGTGAAGAATTTGGGGTTGAGGAAATTCAGAGAAAGTCTTCAACAAATTCTTCAAACAGTGACAGTGAAAGTCATCAACACATAGTACGAGGAAAGTAAGAAGTTGAGGAATTAGAACCCGTTTCTCAGTGAAGACAGTCGTTGATGACCCAGTTCCAACTGCTGTGACAGTCGTACATCTGGTTTGGAGCGGCTTGGTATTGAAACCAAAGGACACCCAGTCCCGGGACACACAGTCCCTACCGTATTCTCCTTGAGCTAAGGACACACAGTACTCGCCCAACACTCGTGGTAAGTCTTCAGGGCAGACTTCCAAACCCTCACAAACTTGGTCACCCGGGGATCCACAATTGACTGCTGGAAAGCTCTAGACCATGACGCCTAACCGTCTGGAGGATGCACAGTCCTCAAAGGTAAAAGGCTTCAGTCCCACACAGGAACAACTTCTTCAGTGATGCTCAATCACTAGGTTTGGTTTGTGGTTTCGGTGTATGGTGTATTTCCTCACTGATGAATTACTCCCGAAGGCTCTGAGGAATTTGGGTTGCTCTTATGACAAGTGTCAGTTTCTAACGGAGCGGCCAACCAGCTAGTGGTTGTGGGGGGTGGCTATTTATAGCCTGGGAGCATCCCGACATGATTTGACACAAATGCCCTTAAGTAATATGACCGTTGGAGTGGATAAGACCAGTGAGTTGGCGTGGCTATCGAAACGGTCGGAACCCTCAACTGTGAGAGTCCTCATGTCACTCATATTCCTCACTTTGAGGCTTTTGGTAGGATTAGGCTTGGGTTGAGCATCATGAGGAAATTCATTCCATAGTGTAACTTCGACCCCCTTTAACAGTACGGTGTTCCTATTACTCGAATGCGAAGAAAGTAAAACAGAAAGTGTAAATCTTCATGCTTCAATTCTTCAGAGTGATTTTCTTCAAGAACCACCGGACTTCTCAATATCAGTATCTTCATGAGGAATATCAATTTCATCGCAGATTCCTCGCGATTCATTTCTTCAGCTTCAGACCAATCTCTCCAACTGAAGACATATATTTTTAGGGGTCGATATTCTTCAAATATCTCAAACTCCTCAATGACTTATAGATCCTGTGTACACTCACAAACACATTAGATACTTAACCTATAAGTCTTCAAACCACCAAAATCACTAAGGGACACTAGATGCACTTACAATCTCCCCCTTTTTGGTGGTTGATGACAATTAGGTTAAGTCTTCAACAGGGATCAAAAATATGAAGTTTAAATATTCATTTGAGGAATTTGAAATCAAGATTCAGAGAGACTCCCCGTGAAGATGTGCATATCTTGAGGATTTTGCTTTTTTTTACAGCAAATGCACATTGATGATTTATATCATGGAGATCTTCCCCTAAGTCTTGTAAATCATGCATACAAGTAACATATCATATGAAGAATATGAAGATGCATGATGAAAAATGGTATCTGACGAATTCCAGCATGCGTGCATTAAAACTTGAGGATAAGCATGCGAAGAAAAACGTTCAAAAGCGTCAGAGTACCATCGGGCTTAAGTTACAACTCATTACATAAAAACTTCAGAAGAGCCATGAGTTTGTAACTTAAATATAGTTCATAAGCCCCAAAAATATCCCGCTTGAAGTCTAACTCTCAAGTTTCTCCCCCTTTGTCATCAAGTGACAAAAAGGGACAAACTGAGGACTAACACCCATGAAGACTTCACTTCTTGGCGGTGGAGGAAGAGCCGTGATGTTTCTTGGGAGTAGTCTTCTTCCTTGGACCGGTAGCAGTGTCGAGCTGTTCTTCATCAGTTTCAGCAGTGCGGAATGAAGAAAAGGAGCTGTCTTCAAGGTCTGGCACTGGAATAGGCCTGAACTTCTTCTTGGGAGGCCACGACCATTCAAAGTCTCGCTCAAAGTCCATTTCTTCAAGCTCAGTCTGAGTCTTCAGATGTGCAAGTGTAGCCCAGGTGCGATCGAAAACCTCATGCAGATAGTGATGGTTGAGCTTCACAGAGTTCTGTGTTTCAGTGAGGGTTTTCACAATGGCACCAAACTGGCGTTTGACCCATTTGTGGTTGCGATCCACCTTCTGGTGAAGACTGAGGAGGAGCTCTCTGGTATTCATCACCCGAGGAGGAACGGGGCTTGCCGGACGAGTCTCAGTATCATCCCATGAAGAATAAGCTTCTGGCTCTTTGAACTGGCCATCAAGGGGCCTACTGCCTTCTTCAATCACATATTTGCCTTTTCCTTCAATGGACTCGAAAGTATGCTTGTTGACCCGGATAGGAGGCATATAACCCATATGGTTTTGGAAATCAGCGTGGAAGTTGATGCCTGTCCTTGCCCTGATGAATCTCATGATCCATGGAGCATATATCTTGTGATCAAAAGGACACATAGCATTGTCGGCCAAAGTCCTCAAGAAGAAATCATGGATGTTGATAGGAATACCATGAATGATGTTGAATAGGATATTCTTCATGAGGCCTACAACATCTTCTTCATCATCATGGCCTTTGATCGGCGCGAGCACATTGCAGAGGATTCTGTAGACAGACCTGTGTGTGTACTTGAGCTCGTGGACGAGGAAGGTTGTTCTCGGAGATTTTCCTTCAGCCAAAGGCTTCATGAGGACTTCCATCATTCCATTTGGCAGCTCATGCTCACCATAAAGCTTCACAGCCTCATCTGAGGGAATTGGTACGGGCAGTTCTCTGAGGAGTTCAGTAGCAGGAGCCTTGTAGTGAGTGTTTTGTTACATCCAGTCAAACACCCAAGTGTTAATGTCTTCAGGGTTGCCAGATATGTGAAGAGTGGCATAGAACTGAAGAATTAACTCGCTATTCCAGTCAGATATGTCGGAGCACATTGGGAGTAAACCTGCATCATGGAGTACACTGAGGACTGGCTCCAGGCACGGTATTGCTTCAAGTTCAACATGAGGAATATGCCCGTGCTAGAATATCTTGTTTCGTCCACATAGCACAGAGGCATAGTAATTCATCTGAGTCCTAGTACAAAACTTCAGATGCCTCATTTGAGCCTTGTCATAGGGGTTCTCTCCAATGAAGTACATGCGTTCTTCAAAGAAATTTTCCTTTTGAAACTTTGGACGCTTGGAGAATGGCCGACGCTGAACTGGGTTGAAGATTTTGCTGAGGAATAGGAGGGGATACAACAATGGCAGTCTCTGGGTTGAGCACGACGAATGCATTGGCTTGGTCAGGTGCATTCTCCTCAGCATTTTCCTCAGGGTGAGGAATTTCAGCAACTGGTACTTCAGTCTGAGGAGATGGTGCTTGCTGGGCGTCAGGCTGAGGAGCTTGCTCTGGCTGTGCTTCAGGCTGAGGAATTTCTTCTTCTTGCTCAGTTGGAGGAGTTGGATCAGCCTGTTCCTCATCTTGAGGATTCTGCTCAGAGTGATGAATTTCATCAGCTTGAGGATTTTCAGTGTGCATTTCCTCAGTTGGCTTGGTGGCAGAGGCAGTTTCATCAGCTGGTGCAGCTGATGCTGGAACATTGTCTGTTTGAGGAATGAAAGGTTGAGGACCGTCGTCTATCTGAATTTCCTCATCAGTGTGTTCCTCAGAGGCGACATCTTTCATTTCCTCATCTGCCTTTTTCGCTGGATCATCAATAATGACCATTTCATAGGAAGGAGCGACATTCAGGGGCACAGGGTCCAGAGGAGCAGATTCTTCAAGTGCTTTGAGGCGCTTTGCCTCTGTTTCTTCTTCTGTTGAGGAGGCCTTTCTCTTTTTGGCTTCCTTTTCAGCAGCCCTGGTTTTCTTCACGTCTGATGCAGACGGAATCATCTTCTTCACCTTTGAAGCTTTTGGTGAAGGGGTTCTCTCTACAGATTCTTCAGCTGGTATTGAGGAACCAGCTGGAATAGAGTCATCAGCCTGCTTTGATGAAGCAGCTGGATCAGGGGTAATCTCATCAGCGGCAGCAAATTCATCAGCTGGAGTTTCCATGATGATTTCTTCAATAGCCGGTTCATCAACACGGTGCTCTTGGTGTACTTCCTCAGCTTGAGGAGTTTCCTCATCATGAGGAGATTCATCTGCTGGCTCCTCAATCAAGGGCTGAGGAGTTGGTGCTGGGGGTGTGTCCTTCTTATTGTAGGCATCAACAACACTAGTGGCCAGCTTGATGAAATTGCTCTTGAGGCTTTTACGATCTGACAGCTTGGAGTACTTGTCAGTCAATTTCTTCAGCTCTGCCTGTGTTGACACGAGTGCATCAGGAGTCAGTTTGAGGAGATTCTGCTTGAGGAATTTCTCCTTTTTAATCTTGGCAACTTTGTCCTGCCTGGCCTGCTGTTCTTTCCACTTGGCTTCATTGATGAATGTGGTCACCATGTGGCTGATGCCAGACGGAAGCTTCAAATCATCAACTGGAGTGTTTGGATCCTCATACCAGATGTTGATGTAATCAAGGAGGACCTTGGGGTCCATTGCCAGAGGAATGGCACTGCCTGATGCTTGAGCTACTCTTTCCTGCTTGTTTCTTATTGTGACATCCTCGACTTTTGCTACAGTAGTAATCGTAATTAAGCTACAGTGATCAACCGTTAATAATGCCACGTCATCGGATTTCCATCTCAGACCCGCGTTGATTCGAGTTTGTCCGGATTTCAGATTTGAAAACAAAAGTAGAGTACGTTATGAGTTCATTGCAAATATTACAAGAATATATATGTAAAAACGAGGAAAGTATTAAAGAAACAATAAAGATAAAAGAAAGAAAGAAAACTGAAAGAAAGAAATAATAAAAAGAAAAGGGAAAAGAGAAAATAAAACAAAACAAATCAGAAAAAAAAGGAACAACCCCCCCCCCAACCGGCCCAGCTGGGCCAAAAAGGGCCCAGCCGGCCACCTCCCGCGCCCCCACCCCGCAAACCCTAACCCCCCCTGGCGACCGACCCCTTCCCTCGCTACTCCCTCCTTTCCCCACGCCGCCGCCGCCAGCCCCCCCCCTCGTGGGGGCCCCACCCCACGACGCCAGGCCCCCCCCGCGCCTCCTACCCCCCCCACGACCTCTCACCCTCCCGTAACTCCCTCCCCTCCTGTCGCCCCTCTCCCCCATCTCGCCCCTCCCTGGCCGCCCCTCTCCCACCGGCCGGCGGCCACCCCTCACCACGCCGGCGAGCCCCCCCCGGCGGCCACTCCTCCTCCCACCGGCGGCCCCCCCTCGGTCCCCCTCACCACGCCGGCGGCCTCCTCTCCCCACGGCCGCCTCCCTCCACCGAGCATCCTCTCCCGGCGGCACCCCCCCACCTCTCGGCATCCACCCCGCCGGCCGGGGCGTCGGCCACCTCGCCCCCCCCCATCTCGGCGGCCGGCCCCTTCGGGAGGTCCATCTCCGGCGGCCCTCTCTACGGTGGCCGTCCCTCCCCGTCGG